>NC_090268.1:84451703-85092473 GCF_040414725.1 Anabrus simplex | reverse complement strand
AGGTGCCATAGTAGGTAGAGGCCTAAGTGGCGGAGAAGCAGATTCAGAAGGTGCATTATTCAACGAGGTACGACGTTCAGATTCATTGTGTAATGGGGCAGAGGTTTGTTGGGCTCCCACAGATTTCCTATTTTCTTCTCCTTTAGAAGACTCTTCCTCGCTATCTACGTTTACAGAGTGGGTTGGACGGTTTTGGGGGTAGTGCTCCAGTTAACAATAGGCTAACCTTACTGGACAGTTTAGAAAGGTTTTCGAGAAGAGCACTAGCCTCTTTCCCTTGAATGTCACTCAACTTAAGAGACAATAGATCAATAACTCTATTGGAAAAATGGTACAATATAGCTTGTACACGTTTGAGTTGATTAGGTGATGGATCACCCCCTTCAAAAAAACTAACTGCAGATGCTAGCTCAGTAGCATTATCAGTGATCGTGGAGAGAGCGTCGTCAATATCTTTCTCCCCTAAAGTGGGGATACTAATCGGCAAGTCAAGAGAGTCTTTAAGCTTAGTGGTATCGGCCGCAACCGTGCCTCCAGATGGAACATTTCTAATAGTTAATTCGTAAATCAATTCCTCCTTTCGCAAATAGCCGGGATGGAGGACATCGCGAGGGCCGGACATGGTGACAGAATGTTACAAATTTAGAAAAATCGAAAAATTCCAGCGACTGAAAAAAGGTTAAAGTTCAAAAGCAAAACAATGTTTAGCCGTCAAAAGGGGCTAAATTGAGACCCATTCAACCACGCTCTGCTACCACTTGTTCCGAGGTATCTGTGGAACAGCAGAGGTGAAAGAAGGTGCGGGTTGGAATGGGTCTAACTACAAGGCCAAAATCTTCACCAAAATTTCAATAAAGGTTATATTTTCAAAATTATCAAAACTTAACAAGATTTAAAGACAATTTAACATTTTTCACTAGGTGAAATAACAATGGAAAAATCAGGTACAAGAATAATTTTACAAATGAAAGAACAAGTTCAATATTCGTTACAAGCCCTGGGCTCCAAGCCCCACTTTACATTCCTTGAGCTACCAGCCCCACCTTGCTAAGGAAATCATTTGATTTAAGGGCAGAAAACCCCATCATATCAAGGAGCACTTGCTCCTAATTACCATGTTAAGCCTCCTAGATGCCCCCATCAAAATACAAGAAACAGCAGACCCGCTCTCGATTTTACCAGCCTATCAAAGGCCACAACAAACTCTACATCTAACTGCCCTCAAGGCACACTTATAAAGACACACGGATATCTAGTACCCAACCTACGAGGCCAGAATAGCAAATTAAAGGTAAATTAAATGGTCCAAACACAAAGATGAATGGAGGCAAGTACTTGCACTCTTACACTAAAGCTTGTTAAAACCTATGTGGCGCTAGGCCGATAATACAGGGGCTAATCCCAATCTATGGAGGTGACTAGTCTGCAAAATAAATTTAACACTTGAAGAAGGAAGAGAAAAACGGTTACGAAAACGTAGTCACCTCAAATTCCAAAAATGAAGGGGAGCTCGAGAGGGTAAAGCACTCTCTATCCCCGAATTAAAGTTCAAGAAAAAATGGAGTTACCGGGCGAGTTGGCCGTGCGCGTAGAGGCGCGCGGCTGTGAGCTTGCATCCGGGACATAGTAGGTTCGAATCCCACTATCGGCAGCCCTGAAGATGGTTTTCCGTTGTTTCCCATTTTCACACCAGGCAAATGCTGGGGCTGTACCTTAGTTAAGGCCACGGCCGCTTTCTTCCAACTCCTTGGCATTTCCTATCCCATCGTCGCCATAAGACCTATCTGTGTCAGTGCGACGTAAAGCCCATAGCAAAAAAAATGGAGTTTACCAGGAAAAGGGTTTACATGTTTTATAGTTTACATATTAAAGGTCTCGAACCTTCCCCGTGAGTTAAACTACTGAGCTAGCAAGAAATAAAGATGTTAAAAGGCCATTACCTTGTTGAAGATCTGCTGCCTGAAGAAAGAGGCGCTTCCCGCCCCCTGCTACATATTCACACACTGAGAAAGATGTTATACGAATGGCCAAGATCCTAGAAAATCAGAAGTTTTAAACCCTCGGGGAAGTTTCGAGACATTTCATAAATAATAAAGACACACCCACTCAACTTTAATGGGTAGCTAAGACTTACACATGTGCACCCTACGAGTCAGGGTGACCACAGTATTTTTCCCAACTAGTCAGTTACGCATCTCAGGGTATTCATGCCTCCATAAAAATGGTTAATTTTTCTATGTTTTGTTTTAACGTGCGTTCAAAGAGAAAATAATGACACCATGTGCGGTCCAGCATTACGTAATTCAACGCTCAGTAGTGGATTTGCGTACGCAAACTTCAGTCAACCTTTCGACAAACACATCTGCTTAACGAGAACCTTACTCACTAAGTATAACTACAGACTACCATTACAAATGAAAACTCATTCCATTCTATAAAAAATCAATCAAGAAACACATTTATTAAATTATCAAGACTTGCGAAAGAAATAGTTAATGTCAAATATTGCTCACGATCTTCCAATTGTCAACCTAATAAATAAATATTCTAATTCCTAAATCAAATATTCTAAGTCAACGCTGGCTTATTCCTAAACTAAGTTTTCATATCTTAACATTCTGGGTCGCGTATTCCTGAAATGAATTGTTGCTTTGTTTCATCTTCCTATTAAAATTTACATCTAGTCATTTAAGTATACAGTATATCATAGTCTTCTGATCACGGTCAAAATTCGGTATATCAGTAAATTATTCCATCACTCACGGTGATAATTATACACACTCATCAAAAATACAATCATTACATTGTTCAAATTATCGTGGAAATGAACTGAATATGAATAAAAGTGTTCTGAATATTAATATCAGTGACCTAAGTTACATTGAAAATTATCTGAGTTCGTTGGTGCAGACTACAGTGAAGAAAATGAAATATTGAATGACGCACTAAGCTTCTCGGTCCAATTGCCACTTAAGTATGGCTCCTAGCTAAATATTCGCTCTAATAATATTTCAGATTAATAAAGCATCGATGATATCCTACGTAAATCTCAAATAATTTCCCTACTCTAGCTATATAATTTCTTATGTAACGTATTCCAGTTCAATATGCACGTAGCCATTAAGTATTTTTTCATATATGGATGAGCAAGTGCCTACATTAAGATATTTCAACACTACGTTACCATACTAGTTACATCCTAGTTTGATCTTCTACGCCATTAACATTCATTCGGAATACGACACAGTCATGCATTCATATACCCATCACCGGTTGTTATAATAGTCAAATCACTTTCACACTTCATTAAAATATGCGTAATTTTATTGTCCATACCTTGCTATAGTTCCTCCCTGGGACATGCTTATATTCCGTAGTCGCTTTACTTGTGCTCCTATATCGCACATTATATATATACGTTTTACTTCCTGTTAATCTGCGCAATAATACATTTAAAGTATCATATATACTTCATTATTTCATTACTAACCTTCGTTTCAACCCATATTTAATTCATTTAACATCTATAATTATCGCGTTTAACCTCCAATATTAATTAAACACAACGATACGTATCACTCCAATAGCGCAGAATTCGTTCCTCAAAACGCATTTTTGTCATACAATTTAACACATAACCCCAAATTCAGTATCTATTTTTTTAATATAATAACACAGCAAAGGGTATGGTAATTTAATTTAACCATTTCAAACATGCGTCCCTCTGTGACGTAAACTGGGTTTGACTGGTATTACATCATTCATGGATCTTTCTAACTAACCGGGATTCTATGAAACATATGTTACACTACGTCGCACTTTTAAATCGTATTCTTACTTCCTTGGATAAGCTGATATAGTAAATACGTTACCAATCTGTCACGAGATATCGTCTTAAATATTTCACACTGCACTTTCTTGTATTCACTGCACACTTAATTATCTCACGTTTAGGCTATTCAGATCTATTGCATACACTGGTAATACTCTACATAAGAAATTATACTACTTAATACTATTATTAGCTCGCCATTCAATATCTCGGGCCTTAGTTGCTCTTCGGTCTGGTCACAGCCCTTGGATTGAGAACTGGGTAGGTTCTCCATCACTGGTATTTCGGGTAGAGTGACCTCCTCCACACGGGTCGGGTGGTTTTAGCTGCCAGGATGACATCTCCCTCCAGGTTGGACTATGCCGATTTAGCAAGCCATTATCTGTTCAGGAACACAGTAGACAATATCCATCGATACTGGAAAATGTGAATTCATCATGGTTCTGCGAAGTATATATATCTTTTTATAATGATTGCCTCTTTATTTAGGCTATCGTTGCTATTACTTCCACTTAATATAGCTCAATTTCAAGCTCTCGCGACTCAATCAACTTCTTGTTTCCGAACGATTTTGCGTCTAAGTATTTTGACGACCTTTTCGAAATTTCTGGATTTTATTTCTTCTTTACCGTATTTCAACGTTTATCTCTTCGTTTTCTTCAATATTGCCGACCTCTGAGCTTAAAATTCACGTTAGATACTGCAAATCTTGCTTATTTTTTAGAACGATGTTCAGGAAGTCTTATCCTTACGAGGTCAATTTTTTAAGTCAGTTTTTATAATAATCCGATTGACCCTTCTTATATTTTTAAAACAATTCTATCGATTCTACACCATTGTACACCGCCTTCATAGTGGTAGGTTTAAGTTAGTCATGGCCTTCTGACATATATAAGTATCGATATCCTACTACACATTTCTTTGCCTTGGCTGGCCTCTATCTTCCGTAGGCGCCATTTTGTAATACGTCCAGTAAATGCATCGGGTACACATGGAAATTCGAAGGAGAAAGCTATGATTGGAGGAAAATTCATTACAGAAATTACTGATTGGCTAAATTCAAAACAGGCGGAAAGAAAGTATTAATATTGCCAAACCACAAACCACAGAAAAAATTTAGTAGAGACAAAACTTATGAATACAAAATTTCTCCAAGAAAGTTCATTCCTTTGCACCAGAGTGCATTATCATTGTTTTTGGTAGAGAAATCTGTTAGAGAATGTCCACACTTCTTGATCAATGAAAAACAAAAGCAAATCAAAAACACACAGTGACTTCTTCTGATAACCAGTAGAGTTAGTTTAGTTGTTAAAGTTCAGGGTTTCTCCAGTAGAGAAGTACTTTAAGGCGGAAAATTCAAATGTGCGGCGTAGAGGTGTACCAACCGGTACAAGTACCACAATGTGAGGAACACTATGAGTCCACCTTATCATTGATCAGTACCACTATAGGACGAAAGCCATGGTTGCGTTTTACCAGTGATTAGTACTACTATGAGGGACCGGTAACCAGAATTTTGGACCTCTTTGGAACACAAGCATCAACTCCGAAAATAAGGAATTGTGAATTTGATCCATTACTTATTTTGGATTAATCGTCATTTCTCTCTTCTCATTCGTTTCAGATTCTAGTCGGTGGATAGATTATGTAATTTTAATTATCGTGTCATTTCGTTACACCTCGTAGAATTAGGGGCCGATGACCTAGCTGCTAGGCCCCATTGAACAACAAATATCATATTCAGATAACATAGATATCTAAAACAAGCAGACAAAATGGATCATCACTTAGGGCCAGAAGCTGTACCGTTCCTGAATCGAATGCCAGAATCCTGGTGTTGAAATTTCAAACTAATATTGTCTTCAAATGATGATAATAATAATACTGAATGAAATGGCGTATGACTCTTAGTGCCGGGAGTGTCCGAAGACAAGTTCGGCTCGCCAGGTGCAGGTCTTTTGATTTGACTCCCGTAGGCGGCCTGCGCGTCGTGATGAGGATGAAATGATGAAGACGACACATAGGCTACACCCAGCCCCAGTGTCAGCGAAATTAACCAATTATGGTTAAAATTCCCGACCCTGCCGGGAATAGAATCCGGGACCCCTGTGATCAAAGGCCAGCACGCTAACCATTTAGCCATGGAGCCGGACAAATAATAATAATAATAATAATAATTTATTGTTACGGGGTTACCCGTGGAGCATAAAGAGATTAAAGAAGGTGCGGGCTTGAATGGGTCTAACTATGATATCAAGAATTTAATTAAAATTGTAAAAAAGGTTATGTTTTTCTTTTAGAACTTCAAACTTAACAATCTTTTACTGAGTGAACACAACAATATATCAGGTACAAAAGCAATCATTAAACAAGAGTGGAAAAATCCAAGATTATTGATATTTACAAATTCTGGGCTTCAAGCCCCTAGTTTTACAATGTCACAGATACCGGATTCAGCTTACCAAAACTATAATTCAACTAAGGAATCACTTATCCACGGGCAGAAACCCCTTAATTTCAAGAGCACTTTCTCCCTCACTTACAATGTCAAGCCTTCCGAGGCACCCTTCACAATTACAGAACTTTGAGAAAGAGCTAACAGGCTCTCAGTTTCCCAAGCCTACACAAGACAATATTACATCAAGACATACAATCTCTGGCCTCTCAAGTCACAATTTACAAATGAACTGATTTCTACACAGGGGTATCTAATACCCAACCTACAGAGCCTTTGCAAATGAAAGAACGGGTAAAATAAACGGCCCGAACACCAGCTGAATGGAGGCGTACACTGCGCTCCAGATATTGCAATATTAAAACCTATAGGTCTCTCGGCCGAAGAAACAGGGGCTAATCCCAAGCTACTTGAGGTTGCACGCATGGAAATAACTGCAATACATTATAGGAAAAAGGGTTGCCAAATTGCCGGCACCTCAAACCAAGATGAAGGGGAGCTCGAGAGTGTAACTCACTCTCTATCCCCGATTTACAGTTACAGATTTTATGAAGTCTTTACATTAGCCGAAAGAAAAGTTACATTATAGAAAATTTTGTTACATGACTAAAGAGTCGGACCTTTCCCTCTGATTAAACTGCGGAAGTAGCAAGAAAGAATAAAGTTATGTGGCCATTACCTTATAGATATTCTAGCTGCCGACGAAAGAGGCCGCCCGCCTCCTACTTTACACATACACTCAGATAGACGACGATCAATTGACCAAGGAACGTGAAAAGCCGCAGTTTAGAAACCCTCAGGAAAGGTTCGAGATCATTCACGACTAATCAAGACACCACCCTCTTTTATTGGTTGAGTTCAAAAGTAACACTCAAAATCGAACAAGAAGCCTGTGATGGGTAGAAAAATAATTACAGAAATTTTTGATTGGCCAGATTCAAAACTGGCGGAAAGAAAAAAGGAGGGTCGCCAACCCAAAAATAAATGAACATCAATCAGTTACAGAAACCTAGAAATACAAAACTTCTTTAACTAACTTCTTACACCTCGCACCAGGGTGCATGATCATAGTTTTTTGGTAGTGTCATCTAAGGAAGAATGTCCAAACTTCTTGATGAATGGCAAACAAAACAAGGAGAAATTCAGTTTAGGAAAATTTACAACTTCACAATTACTTAATTTTTCAGTGGTGACATCTTCTGATTAAAGTTCTAAGTTCCTGTTGTTGTCGATCCCATTTTTGTCCGATAGAGGAGTTCATTAAGGCGCTAATTTTGAATGCACGGCATTGAGGTGTACCTCCCGGTACAATAATAATAATAATAATAATAATAATAATAATAATAATAATAATAATAATAATAATAATAATAATAATAATAATTGTACCGGGAGGTACACCCCAACGCCGCGCATTTAAATGTTGCGCCTAATAGAACTCCTCTACAGGAGGAACAGTGAACTTGAAACTAGACCTACTTAAACTTTTCTTCAGAAGATGTCACTACTGTAATTCGACGTAATTTTGTTATTGGGAAGTTTTCAGTACTGTGTGAATTTCAACTTGTTTTTGTTTTCCGTTCATCTAGAAGTTTGGACATTCTCTCATAGATGTCCCTGCGAGAAAACTATGATCATGCACCCTGGTGCGAAGTGAAAGAACGTTTTTGAAGAAATTTTGTATTCATAATTTTTTTCTTTACTAAATTTCGTTCATTCATTTTCGGGTTGGCAATATTTATCTTTTCTTTCCGCCTGTTTTGAATCCAACCAATCAAGAATTTATGTAATTAATTTTCAACCAATCCCGTATTTCTTCTTCGATTTTGAGTGTAACTTTTGATTTTAAACCATAAAACTCTGTGGGTGTGTCTGGATTATTCATGAAAGGTCTCGAACTTTCCACGAGAGTTTATAAACTGCGGATTTTCACGGCTCTTAGCCATTTGATCAACATTTAACTTAGTATGTGTGTCAAGCTGGAGGCGGGAGGTGCCTCTTTCATCAGGCCGCAGGTCTTCAACAAGGTAATGGCCAGTTAACATCTTCATTTCTTGCTAGCTCCGCAGTTTAACCGGAGGGAAAGGTCCGAAACTTTAACCATGTAACCTACTTTTCTTCAAATGTGATTTTCTGCCGGCTTATGTAAAAACTTCATAATATCCTTAACTGTAAATCGGGGATAGTGTGTGCTGTACCCTCTCGAGCTTCCGTTCACATTGGCTTGAGGTGACTACGTTTGTGACTGGTTTTTTCCTTTCCAATGTCTTAATTTATTTTTATACGAGTCACTTCTATAGTTTGGGAATAGCCCCTGTTTCATCAGCCTAGTGCCCTTTAGGTTTTAAGAAGTCACATCGAGGAGTGCAAGTATTAGCCTCCTTTCATTTTGTGTTCGGGCCATTTATTTAACTGTTATTTCTTTTATACGAAGGCCCTGTAGGCTGGGTACGAGATACCACTGTTTCAATTTGTAAGCCGGGCAATGGAAGGGCAAGAAGTGTAAGATATTTTTGGTGTTGCCTTGAATAGGCTTGAGAACTGAGAGCCCGTTGGCTCTTTTCATGTGTTGTAAACGTGCCTCTGGGAGGCTTGACATTGTCATTTTGGGAGCAAGTGCTCCAGGTATTAGGGGATTTCTGCCCTTAAGTAAAGTTATGATCTTTGTAAAGTTGAGCGTGTAACTCAGGAATTGTAAAGTGAGGGCTTGAAGTCCGAGATCTGTTTATACCACCAATCTTGTCTTTCCTAGACTTGTTTATTGCTACTGATACCTGTTACATTGTTACCTGTTGCTTTTTCTAAAAGAAACCTTACAGTTTTAAATTAACTTTGATTTTGTAGTTAGACCCATTCACCCCGGCATCTTCTTTCACCTCTGTTGGTCCACGGGTAACCCCGCAACAATAACAATAATAATAATAATATTAATAATTGTACAGGGACGTATACCCGAACGCCGCGCATTTAAATCTCGTGCCTAAATGAACGCCTTTATTGGTGAAACAGTGAAACTGAAACTAAACCAACTTAGAAATTCACGCAGAAGATGTCACCTCTAAAATATGATGTAATTTTGTTATTGTGAAGTTTCCTGAACTGACTGTATTTCAACTAGTTTTGTTTACTATCCGTCAAGAAGTCTGGACATTCTTCCACAGATGTCACTACTAAAAACTATGATCATGCACCCTGGTGCGAGGTAAAAGAACTTATAATTCAAAGAAATTTTGGATTCATAAGTTTTTCTTTTTTTTTTACTGATTGATGTTCATTTATTTTTTGGTTGGCAATATTTCCTTTTTCTTTCCCCCAGTTTTGAATCTAGCCAATCCCTAATTTTTGTAATTAATTTTCTACCAATCACAGTCTTCTTCTTCTTCTTCTTCGAAATTGAGTGTAACTTTTAGACTGACCAATAAACATGAGAGGGTGTGGCTTGTTGTATGTCCTCCGCTCTCCTCGCTCAGCGCCAGCCAGCCGCACGCACGCAAGCGTGGATATTTCGAGACTCGACGCGCAGTCTTCAGTGCGCGTGCCTGTAACGTCGAGTGCAGTATAAAAGGAGCTCCCTGTCTATCACTCACCAGGATTCTCCCCAGTGTCCTGCTCCACATTACACTGTACGTCGAACACGGAGGCTACTCCTCTTAAAAATGTGTCTCGACCAGGTGGACTGAATTCTGGTAGTATGAGGTTTCACCTCAGGTCACTGCTCCAATTTCCCGTTCCTTCATTCCAGTCGAGCCCCGATGCTGTACTCTACACATCCCCAATCTCACTCAGGCTCCGACACACACATTAGATTCTCTAATTGTGAACTTAGCTGTCATTCTGTGCAAGCTCATGAACTCAGACACTTCAAGTTAGAAGGAACTCTATTAGCTAATCAATGCTAGTGAAACTGATAGTTTTCAACTATCACGAACTGAACATTCCTACGAACTATCTTTTCAAGATAGAAGCTAGTGTAAATACATTCAAAGTGTACATAGTGTATAGAAACAGAAAGTCTCTCAAACTTAATTATCTACTTTGCTTCAAGACAATTTTATGCTTATTCCAGTAAATTTCTATGTGAAGCAAATAAATAAGTTGTGTTCATGTAAACCTTGCCTTGTTTACAACACAACTCATTGGCGACGAGGTAAAAAAACTACGTGCAATCTGCCACCAACTCATTCGCGACGAGGTACAAAACTGTGCGCAATCTGTCACCAACACATTGGCGACGAAGTATAACAGTGGTCAGTGTGTCGCCCACTCATTCGCAACGAGGTCCACAACTGCTTACATTCTTTCGTCAACTCATTCGCGATAAAGAAACAACCTCTTACAGTGTGTCGTCAACTCATTGGCAAAGTGACACTATACTACGTACCTATCACCACTCCACATTGGAACCTGTACGGACTCTACCAGCAGTTAGCCTTTTCTACAGTGCGCCTATTAGCCTCCGTCGAACTACGGACAGTCAGCCTACATTTCAAGTCTCTCTCTCTCTCTCTCTCTCTCTCTCTCGCTCGCAGCACCTGTCAGGCACGCCTCAGCTTGTTTGCTCTCTCACACACTCCCAGCTGTTCCGGTGAAGGTATCGCCTCCAGCCAGCTCAGTACACGCTGCTCCACAAGTTCTTTTCTCTCCGTCATCTCAGCATGGCTACAGCCGAGCAGCTCGCTGCCGTATTGCAGGCTCTCCAACAGCAACAACAGCAATTCATACAGCAACAACAAGCAGCATTACTCACAGATATTCAAGCTCTTTCTGTTTCTACACAGCCCTCAGCAATTCCTCCGTTCTCTGCTTTTGATCCGGCTAAGGAAGAATGATCAGTCTATTTAGCCCGCCTACAGCAGCATTTTATATGCCATTCCATCACGGGTGACAAGCGCCAACGTGCACTATTTCTCAGTTCGGTAGGCAATGCTACGTGCGAATTACTCCAAATATTAAGTCCAGAGGCGCAACTCTCTGAAGTGCCGTTCGCACAGCTCTTGGCCCGTATCACTGAACACTATGCTAAAGCCCCACACATAGTGGCCGCTCGCTACAAATTTTTTCAGAGCAGAAAGCAACCGCATCAGACTCATTCTGAGTGGATAGCAGAATTAAGAGGTCTAGCTAAACCCTGCCAGTTTATATGTTCCAAGGACGGTTGTGGTACGCCCTATACCGATTCCCTCACTCGGGATATGGTCATTCTGCATACTCCTGAGGACAAAATTCGTTTTGACGCTGTCAAGAAGAGTAACCCTTCTTTAGAAGACGTCCAGCGTATTGCTACGGTATACGAACTTACTACCAAGACTGCCGCAGAAATAGCTTCTAAACACGAAGTCGCTCAAGTCTCTACCCCAGCCCGCCAGTCATCTGCTACCTTGAACCGTGCAGCCAAGTCGCTCTCTGCCAAGCATTCTCGCCCGGTTCTCTCTCGTTCTAAAAGGAAGCCCACTTCTAAGAACAAGTCGCAACTCCTGCCTTCCTGCAGAGGATGTTTCAAACATCATGAACGTCGTACATGTCGTTTTTTCAAAGCCACTTCTGAAAGATGTAATAAAGTAGGACACATCAAGACAGTATGTCAGAGTTCGCTCCGCCCTGCTAAGACTCCTGCAGCGCGCCCGAAGCATATACAGCCCCGACAGGACATGGAAGTTGATCAGATAAATCTTATTCTTCCCACCAAGAATTCTCACAAGATCATCGTTCCTCTATCATTCTCTGATCGCTCTATCGATTTTCATTTAGACACTGGATCACCTGTCTCTATCATTAACCTGGCTAAATATCACGACTTAGGTTCACCTTCATGCTCTCCAGCTGACATCCAGCTTGTTACATTTAACAATCGGAAGATTTACATTAAAGGTCAAATCAAGCTTCCAGCCAGTTATAAAGGAATTCAGAAGGTCATTCCACTACTCGTAGTCAACAACTACACCGCATCGAACATTATGGGCATGGATCTCTTTAATTTATTCGGCTTCCAGATTCAAGACAACATCAACGTAGTCTCTACTTTGCAACCTACTTCTGATATTACGGCTCTCCTCGAGCAGTTTCCTGAAGTCTTCGACTCTACGCTCGGAACCGCCAGAAACTATACGGCTCACATACAGCTGAAATCGGGAGCTAAGCCGCGTTTTTTTAAAGCACGTCCAGTACCCCTAGCACTTCAAGACCAGGTCACTGAGGAGTTAGAAAGATGGGTAGAAGCTGGAATAGTGGTACCAGTCAATTCCAGTCACTGGGCCACTCCACTAGTGGTAATCAAGAAACCTGATGGCAATGTCCGACTTTGTGGTGATTTCCGATCTACGATCAACTCACAAATCGACACAGATATCTTCCCAATTCCCCGTCCAGAGGACTTATTCCGCCGTCTAGCTGGTGGACAATTCTTCTCTAGAGTGGATCTTAAAGAAGCCTATCTACAGCTACTTTTAGACGAAGAATCCAAGCAATTTCTCACACTCAACACTCCTATCGGACTACTCCAGCTCCAGCGTCTCCCGTTCGGCGTCTCTTCCTCAGCTGCTATTTTTCAACGCTATTTAGCTCAACTCACCGCCCCCATTCCCGGTTGTGCTAACTACCTTGATGATATTATTGCGACCGGCAAAGATCACCAAGAACATCTCCATAATCTGCGCCTCCTTCTCACGAAATTGAAAGACAATGGCCTACGAGCGAATCTCGCTAAATGCATTTTCTTTCAGCCGCAAGTTCACTACCTGGGACACATCCTCGATAAAAACGGCATTCAACCTAGTGAACGGAATGTCTAGGCGATTGTAAACATGCCTGTACCACAGAACATCAAGCAGCTCCAATCCTTCCTAGGCAAAGCGAACTACTATAACAAGTTCATTCCCCGCTTCGCTTCAGTTGCAGCTCCATTAAACGCCCTACGCAAAAAAGGTGTTAAATTTCAGTGGTCTCCGCAATGCCAACAGGCCTGGCAGACGATCAACAAAGCCCTTGTTCAAGCTGTTAAACTTACTCATTTTCAGCCTGGCAAGCTCATCACGCTAGCTACTGACGCATCAGATTACGGCGTCGGTGCCGTTCTCTCCCAGAAGGATCGTCATGGACAAGAACGCCCCATCGCCTTCGCTTCGAAGACACTTAATGAGCATCAACGTCGGTACTCCCAGATAGAAAAAGAAGCTTTAGCCATCATCTTTGGTATTCGCCGTTTCAAAGAATATCTCTATGGCAACCATTTCCTGATCATTACTGATCACAAGCCTCTAGTACACTTATTCCATCCTGGTAATAAGATCCCTGAGCATTCCCTCAGAAAGCTTCAAAGATGGTCCATGTTCCTTTCTGATTATTCCTATCAGATCTCCTATCGTGCCACATCCCAGCATTGTAATGCTGATGCCCTCTCTCGCTTACCAGTAGGTCCTGATACCGCCTTCGATTCTCAAGAATCCGAATGTCTTCAGTTAGACATAGAACTCGAAGACACCGTATCCAGCTTTCCTATTGACGCTACCTGCATTGCTAAAGCTACGGATAAGGACAGTACACTTGCTACAGTACGTACTTACATCCGCAACGGTTGGCCTCTTCAGAACAAACTTCCTGCCCACCTTGCGCCTTATCATCGTATTCAGCATCGTCTTACGACTCGTGCCGGAGTTATACTCCTGGAAACCGGCACCACCTTCCGAGTGGTTATCCCACTTAGTCTACGGAAGCAAGTTCTCGACTTGTTACACCAAAGTCATTGGGGCATATCCCGCACTAAGCAACTAGCACGTCAACACTGCTACTGGCCTGGTATTGATGCCGCCATCGAAAAGCTCATCCGCCATTGTGAACAATGTCAAATTTTTCAGAACGCCCCGCCTTCTGATCTAGCTTCATGGCCTCCTGCTACTTCTCCATGGGAACGAGTTCACATCGATTTCGCAGGTCCTTTCCTCAATTCCATGTGGCTCATCGTCATAGATTCTCTATCGAACTTTCCCTATGTAGTGGATATGCATTCGACTACTACTACAGAAGCTACCATTCGTGCTCTTCAGAAAATATTTACAACTCAAGGATTACCTCAAGTACTCATTTCTGACAATGGACCGCAATTTACAGCCACTGTTTTTAAGAACTTCTGTACATATAATGGAATTCGCCATATCCTAGCACCGCCTTTTCACCCTCAATCTAATGGTGAAGCTGAACGCTTTGTACAAACATTTAAGAAAAGTATGAAGAAAGCTGTCTCTTCAGGCTTAACTAAAGACCAAGAATTACTACAACTTTTAAGCAACTACAGAACTCTGCCCGGCGCTGATAATATCACTCCCGCACAAAAGCTCCATGGACGACCTCACAGAACTTTACTTTCTCTGTTGCAGCCTCTTCCCCACGAACCTGCTACGCAGGCGTAGCAGGGGGAGAGGTGATACTCCCACGTGGCGCGTCCCAGGTGGCGGATAGGGGGGTCCTAACCGGCTTGCCGGCGGACTTGAGGGAAATAAAATACCTCTCGCGGACCAAACACACACCCCCTGTGGGTGGGGGAGGCTGACGAATAATACACCCACGGTATCCCCTGCCTGTCGTGCGAGGCGACTAAAAGGGGCGACCAAGGGATGAATGAATTAGAACCATGAAACGACTCTTGATTCGTACCATCATGCGGGGAACACCATGGGTTGCATGTACTTGCGAGTAGTATCACCAACGTGGTACGAAGTATGTTTGTGATTCGTTGCAGTAAAAAGCCTGGCCTGGTGGATTCCAGTACCCGTGCGTTGTACCCATGTGGGCAACCCCGCGGGTCTGGGCGTAGCCTGTGAGTTGTACCACTATATGAGCGACATCGTGGGTCTGCGTTGTCTGTGATTAGTACTCACTATGTGCGGAACACCACGGGGCCCTTGGGACCGGCACCCGTGACTAGTACCCTAGGTGAGGAAACTCATCGGTTTGCGTTGGCTGTGGGTGGCGCCATTGTGTGCGAAACACCATAGGTCTGCGTTACCTGTACGAAGTACAATACTTGTGAGTAGTACCATCTTTTGTGGAACACCGTGAGTCCTCGCTCCTTCTGATTAATACCCCAACGTGGCACATACCATGGTTCTATTTTACTCGCGACATGTACCATTCTGTGGGGCCTTAGACGTGGATTTTGCACCCCCTTTAGACACCAAGCATCATTGTGCTTTATGAGTGGTTCCTTGGTCGGTAATAATGTTATTTTCGTTCTCTGTTGAATCCGATCCACTGGTTTTTGTTTTTGTTTGTTTGTTTTGTGTTTTGTTGGGTTCCTGTCCATCTATTCATTCTTCATGACATTTTTTATTTTTATTTTGATCAGTGGATGCCTTTGTAATTTTTGTTCTTTCATTTCGTACCATTAGGGGCCGATGACCTTCGATGTTAGGCCCCTTAAAACAACAAGCATCATCATCATCGCAGCCTCTTCCGGCCCAGCCTAAGACATCGCCAACGAAGTTCACCGTCAACGACAGTCTACATAAGGACATTCAAGTCAAACCCGCTCTGGTTACCTGGTGTCATCCGCAGATCTTTGGGTCATCGTCTCTACAAGATTCAGACGGCTGAGAAAAACATTTGCCGCCACCAGGACCAGATACGCCTGCGCTACCGTCCATATCCGGCTATTGATTCTCTTGTTAAGCCAGATAAATCTATTGCTGAACGAGCTTTAGACCATTTAATAACCATGGGTTCCTTTCAGGATGATCCAGCGCCACTCCGCCCAGTCACAGCTACGGACAATACAACAGTGACGTCAGAAGCTCCTGCCCAGCATCGCAGCCGCCGCCAGCGCCGCCGCCGCTTCACGCCGTATCGGCGTATTTAGGAGGGGAGGGTGTTGTATGTCCTCCGCTCTCCTCGCTCAGCGCTAGCCAGCCGCACGCACGCAAGCGTGGATATTTCGAGACTCGACGCGCAGTCTTCAGTGCGCGTGCCTGTAACGTCGAGTGCAGTATAAAAGGAGCTCCCTGTCTATCACTCACCAGGATTCTCCCCAGTGTCCTGCTCCGATTACACTGTACGTCGAACACGGAGGCTACTCCTCTTAAAAATGTGTCTCGACCAGGTGGACTGAATTCTGGTAGTATGAGGTTTCACCTCAGGTCACTGCTCCAATTTCCCGTTCCTTCATTCCAGTCGAGCCCCGATGCTGTACTCTACACATCCCCAATCTCACTCAGGCTCCGACACACACATTAGATTCTCTAATTGTGAACTTAGCTGTCATTCTGTGCAAGCTCATGAACTCAGACACTTCAAGTTAGAAGGAACTCTATTAGCTATTCAATGCTAGTGAAACTGATAGTTTTCAACTATCACGAACTGAACATTCCTACGAACTATCTTTTCAAGATAGAAGCTAGTGTAAATACATTCAAAGTGTACATAGTGTATAGAAACAGAAACTCTCTCAGACTTAATTATCTACTTTGCTTCAAGACAATTTTATGTTTATTCCTGTAAATTTCTATGTGAAGCAAATAAATAAGTTGTGTTCATGTAAACCTTGCCTTGCTTACAACATGGCTAGTTTAATCTTGAATGGTCTCGAACTTTCCCTGAGGGCTTATAAACTGCGGATTTTCACGTTTCTTGGCCAATTGATCGTCAGCTTACTAAGTGTGTGTGTCAAAGCAGGAGGTGGGAGGCCTCTTTCATCAGGCAGCAGTACATTGACAAGGTAAGGGACACATAACATCTTTCTTTCTTGCTAACTCCGCAGTTTAACCCGAGGGAAAGGTACGAAACTTTAACTATGTAACCAACTTTTCTAAAATGTAAATCTTCTTTCGGCTAATGTAAAAACGTCGTAAAAACTTTAACTGTAAATCGGGGATAGAGAGTGATTTACCCTCTCGAGCTCCCTTCATCTTGGTTTGAGGTGCCACATTTTTGTAACCTATCGTTTCTGCAATGTGCTAAAGTTATTTCCATGCGAGCAACCCCAATAGTTTGGGAATAGCCCATAGAAGCACATTAAAAAAGGAAAATCATTGCGTTTTGACCAGAAAAGTGATACGACATTTAGTAAGGAAAAATAAATGTATCACACAGTAATTCAAGAAGAGCTCATACGAGTCAGATCGTATAGATGCGACTGAAAAGTAGGGCCAGACTAACAAGGTGACCTGAGAGGTGTGTGTGCTGTTTTTTCTTCATGTTTGTACCTACCTTTCTATTCTCTCCTTCTCAAATTTAATTCCTCTTATTGTCTACCCAACCTCTCTGCCTCGGGTAGTAAACCCTGTTGGTGGGGCGGTAGAATAACAGCCACGGTAGCCGCTGCCCGTCCTAAGAGGCAACTAAAAGCGGCCCCAGGAGCTCTAAACTTGAGAGCGTGGGTTGGCGACCACGAGGATCTTAGCTGAGTCCTAGCACTGCTTCCACTTACTTGTTCCACCTCCTCACTTTCATATATCGGTATCCTATCCGACCTCCCTTGGTCAACTCTTGTTTTTTTTTATCCTCGGCGGTATTAGAGTATTCGAAGCCTAGGGAGTCTTTCATTTTCACGCCCTTCGTGGCCCTTGTCTTTCTTTGACCGATACCTTTATTTTTCGAAATGTCGGATCCGTTCCATTTTTCTCTCTGATTAGTGTTATATAAGAGGATGGTTGCCCAGTTGTACTTCATCTTAAAACAATCACCACCACAACTCTCTTCGCTCCACTTGTACGGCGTTTGAAACATTTGTATTTGCCTGCGACAATGCATTACCATGGCTTCTTTTCTTGGGCAGCTTACGCGTTTTATTATGTAAAACGTTGAATACCCCGAAAGAAGTGTTGGAATTGAATTTGGAAGAAAGCGTCTGGTTTTAGCAGAAATGCTAAAGCACGTGCTTTCAAAATGTCCACTACATACTACACATTTCGAGGAAGGTTGTCACATGCTATTTTTCTCGTCACACCGACGTGATATAATTTTGACCCATTTTTCTCGTCATTCTGTATTTGCTGGGAACTCGTGGAAAGAAATTCCGCTACCTATGAGAAGTTTACTTTTGTAGAATGGTTCACAGCAAATAACAATTGTTGAGGACACGCAATAGACATCCTGTGAATAGACTGTTCACAATAAATATTCTTCTTTTCTTGCTTCTTTTTCTACAGATTTTTCCCCATAGTTGTGGCGACGCGGGTGCGAACTGTGTCGCACATGTGGGTCTGGCCCTATTTTACGATCGGATTCCCTTCCTGTCGCCAACCTTATGTGGAGGGATGTAATCACTATTACGTGTTTCTGTGGTGGTTGTTAGTGTAGTATGTTGTAAGAAGATTAAAGTGTTGGGACAAACACAAACACCCAGACTCCGAACCAGAAGAATTTAACATGAAATGCGCGATTAAAATCACCGACCCACAGGGGAATCGAACCGGGACCCTCGGAACCGAATGTCTCAACGCTGACCATTCAGCCAAGGAATCGTATGTTTACAATAAATACTCTCTCGGCGCTAAATACAGAACCTCGTATATTTATAACTATGCACCAAACATTATCTTAAACTTGCGTTTAAATAGAAAGTGTATACTCCCTACAAGCTGAATACACAAATCAACACCTTATATAATTATTTTTAAGGTCTACCTGATCTAAAAACTCACTAATTTAACATTTTGCTGCACAATTTCTATATACGTCAGTGTTTAACAGTGGAGGACCAACGTTAGTCTAGTGGCGACTCTGGAACTAGAACGTATTTCACGCTGTGTAAGCTGCCGTGCGGAGGCCTTATTACTGATCACGTAGGCAAAAATTTAACACAAGTATTAACAATTTGTTAGTGTTAACAAGTGTTGATGAGACAGTCATTTTGTTAAAGTGTGTGTTAAGTCCACTTAACAAGAGTGTTAACTCTTAACATTGGTTGAAGAAACCGGCCCTAAATAAAACATATTTAAAAAATTTCCACTAGGTGAAATCGCAATTTAAAAAATCAGGTACAATGCCAATCTTAAAACGAGATTTGGAAAAATCCAAGATTCAGAACTTTAACAGTTTTTGGCTTCAAGCCCCTAGTTTTACAATTTCTAAGCTACGAGCTCAACTTTACAAAATCTCAATTCAAAATGAGGAACAATTCAGTCAAGGGCAAAAATCCCCTAATTCAAGAGCACTTGCTCCCTAAATGCAATATCTAGCCTTCCAGAGGCACTCTTTACCATTACAAAACTTTGAAAGGAGCTAACAGGCTCTCAGTTTCTTAGAGCCCGCTCAAGGCAATATTACATTAAAATGTGACACTCTCTGGCCTCACAAGGCACGAATTACAAATAGAAATAGTTTTATACAGGGGTATCTAGTACCCAACCTACAGGGCCTTTGCGAAAAATAACAGGTTAAATAAACGGCCCGAACACAACTTGAATTGAGGCGTACGCTGCGCTCCCAGATAATGAAAAAATTAAAAACCTACTGGGCTCTCGGCCGATGAAACTGGGGCTAATCCCAAACTACTGAGGTGGCTCGTATGGAAATAACTTTAATATATTACAGGAACGAAAGGTTGCAAAACCGTAGTCACGTCAAACCAAGATGAACTGGAGCTCGAGAGGTTAACTCACTATCTATCCCCGATTTACAGTTAAAGGCTTTATGAAATTTTTACATTACCCAAAAATATATTTAGTTTTTAGAAAAGTTTGTTACGTAGTTAAAGATTCGGACCTTCCCTTCAGATAAATTTGCGGAGACAGCAAGAAAGATAGAACTTACGTGGCCATTACCTTGTAGATGTTCTGCCGGCTGAAGAAAGAGGCGCCCCCGCCTCCTGTCTTAACACACACACTTAGAAAGACGGCGATCAATTGACAACGTAGGCAGAAAAGCCGCGTTTATATACCCTCAGGGAAAGTTGGAGAGAATTCAGGACTAATCCGGCCACACCCTCTCAATTTTTATTAAGTTAAGCCTTTGCTGGCAAGATGTAGTGATTACAGTGCACTATGTCGTCTGGTATGGGCTAGAATAAAATTGTTACTTTCATTGACCTGTCTCAGATTTATACTTGGCTTTGACAATATGAAAGTGGCTGAGTATGAGGTAATGCCATTCCTTATGCAGCCAGTCCCTGCTATGAATGGTATGAAGATGTCACTCATAGGGTCGGTTGGTGCACGCATTTCAGTAGGCTTGGCAGACTGATGTGCAATAGCAACTTCTGGCTCAGTGAGGAAGAAAGCAACGGGAAATTACCTCACTCCTCATTTCCCCAGTCCACGAACCTACTACGCTGGCGTAGCAGGGGGAGAGGTGATACTCCCACATGACGCGTTCCAGGTGGCGGATAGGGGGGTCCTAACCGGCTTGCCGGCGGACTTGAGGGAAATAAAATACCAAACGCGGACCAAACACACCCCCTGTAGGTGGGGGAGGCAGACGAAGAATTCACCCGCGGTATCCCCTGCCTGTCGTAAGAGGCGACTAACAGGAGCCCAAGGGGCTTTCAACCTGGGGAGTATGGATTGGCGACCACGTGGCCCTTAGCTGAGTCTTGGCATTGCTTCCACTTACTTGTGCCAGGCTCCTCACTTTCGTCTATCCTGTCCGACCTACCTTGGTCAACTCTTGTTCTTTTCCGACCCCGACGGTATTAGAGCATTCGAAGCCTAGGGAGTCTTTCATTTTCACGCCCTTCGTGGCCCTTGCCTTCCTTTGTCCGTTACTTCATCTTTCGAAGTGACGGATCCCTTCTTTCTTCTTCTTTTCTCTCTCACTTTCCCCTCTGTGGGTGGGGGACGCAGACGAATAATACACACAGGTATCCCCTGCCTGACGTGAGAGGCGACTAAAAGGGGCGACCAAGGGATGATTGAATTAGAACTATGAAACTACTTTTGATTCTTACTGTACCGGGCGGTATACCTCTGCGCCGCTAATTTAAAATTTGCGCCAGTTGAAACTCTCCTACTGGAGGAAGTCTGAACTTTCACTACAGTGCTAATTCTCAAGTCTTTCAGAAGATGTCACTACTTGTATATTTTGAAGTGTTCTGAACAGTGTCATTTTCGATGTATTTTTGTTTTGCCTGTAGTAAGAAGTGTGAACATTCTCTTCTAGAGGACACTACTGAAGAACTACAATGGTGCACCCTAGTGCGAAGTGAAATAACTGAAATTTTGGGTTCAAAAGTTTGTTCTTTGTTAAATTTCTTTCAGTCCTTATTTAAGTTGGCAATATTAACCCTTTCTTTCCCCTTGTTTTGAATTTGTCCAATCAGGAATTTCTGTAATTAATTTTCCACCAATAATGTGTTTCTTCTTCATCTAGTGTAGGGGTTTTCGTTATTAACCAATAAATGATTGTGGGCGGGTGTTCTCATTCCTGAAACGCCTCGAACTTTCCACGAGGGTATATAAACTGCTGATTTTCGGGTCTCCGTGCCACTTCAGTAACAGCTATCAGTGTGTAAATTATGTAGCAGGGGGCGGGTAGCGCCTCTTTCTTCGGGCAGCAGTTTAACCACCAGGTAATGGCCGTTTAATAACTTATTTTCTTGCTAGCTCAGCAGTTTAACTCTCGGGGCAGGTCCGAAGCGTTTTACCATGTAACATTCCCCTAAAATGTAAAAACACTTGGTATCTATTCTATCTTTTTAAACTACAAATTGGGATAGAGAGTGCTTAACCCTCTCGAGCTCCCACTCATATTGCTTTGAGGTGAACTTATTTTCACAACAGTTTCTTCCCTTCTAATGTAATGTAAATCATTTTCTTATATAAGTCACCTCTTTAGTATGGGATTAGCCCTTGCATAAGCGGCCTAGTGCCAAGTAGGTTTTAGTAAAATATATTAGGAGTGCAGTTGTGCCTCCTCTCAAGTTGGTGTTGTCGAGGCCATGCAATATTTCTGTTTCTTCACTTAATAGGCCTCAGTAGGTTGGGTATTGGTACCCCTGTGTCTATGTCATTGGAGGACAGCTTGAAGGTGGAATTTGGTGTGGCCTTTGATAGGCTAGAACTTCGAAAGCGGGTTGTTCTTTCCAAAATAAAAAAAATTGTTTTTGCGTGCCTCGAGGAGGCTTTACTGTGTAAAGGGGAGCAAGTGCTCCTAGGCATGATTGGGGTTTTCTGCCCCTTTGTTGAACCTTGTATAGAAGGAAAGTTGGGCTCATTGCTCAAGAATTGTGTGTCTGGCTCTCGGAGCCCGAATCCTGTAACTCGGTAATTGTACATTCTCGAATAGTTGCTTTGCTACTCTGTACCTGCCATTCTTGTTATTTCTTGATTCTGCAAAGAAAATATAACCTTGTTAAATTTTAAATCAATTTTATTTTCGTAGCTTGAGACCTGTTCATCCCAGCACCTTCTTTCACCTCTACCTACCACGGACAACTCCGTAACACTTACCATCACGCGGGGAACTCCATGGGTTGCCTGTACTAGCGAGTAGTACCA
Organism: Anabrus simplex; assembly: GCF_040414725.1. NCBI lineage: Eukaryota > Metazoa > Arthropoda > Insecta > Orthoptera > Tettigoniidae > Anabrus > Anabrus simplex. The sequence continues at coordinate 85,069,765 of NC_090268.1, read as the reverse complement.
CTATATTAGGTACGAAATAGGTTTGTGATTAGTAGCACCCAGAGCCTGGTCTGTGGGTTTCCAGTACCCGTGCGTCGTACCCATGTGAGCAACACCGCGGGTCTGGGCGTTGCCTGTGACTTGTACCACTATATGAGCGACACCGTGGGTCTGCGTTGCCTGTGATTAGTACCCACTATGTGAGGAACACCACGGAACCCGTGGGACCGGTACCCGTGACTAGTACACCTAGGTGAGGAAACTCATCGGTTTGCGTTGGCTATGAGTGGCGCCATTGTGTGAAAAACACCATAGGTCTGCGTTACCTGTACGAAGTACGATACTTGTGAGTAGTACCATCTTGTGTGGAACACCGTGAGTCTTTGCTACTTTTGATTCGTACCCCAACATGACAAATACCATGGTTCTATTTTACTCGCGACATGTACCTTTCTGTGGGGCCTTAGCCATGGATTTTGGATCCCTTTAGACATCAAGCATCCTCGATTCAGGATTATGCTTTATAAGTCCCTTGGTCAGTAATACTATTCTTTAGGACCTTTTTTGCGTCGGATCCACTGTCTTTTGTTTGTTTATTGTTTTTTGTTTCTTTTTGTGTTCATGTCCATCCATTCATTCTTCATGACATTTTCTTATTTTGGTCAGTGGATGATTTTGATTTTTTTTGTTGCCATTTCATTTCGTACGATTAGGGGCCGATGACCTCGATGTTAGGCCCCTTTAACCTACAAGCATCATCATCATGATTTCGCTAGTACGGCTCTTCAGTGACACCTAGGCCATCTAAGACAGCTAATGGTGAACCTGTTGAGGATCCGACCAGCCTTCGGGCTGAATACCCAACATACATACATACATACATACAATTCAAAGTGAACAAGAAATGCGGGAGTGATTGAAAATTAATTAATTACAAAAATTCCTGATTGACCAGATTCAAAACTGGCGAAAACAAGATGAAGTATTGCCAACCCAAAAATAAATGAACATAAGAGTCAGTTAATGAAAACCTAGAAATACGAAACATCTTTAAGTTCCTCCACCTTACACCAGAGTGCGTGTTCATAATTTCTTGGTAGTGACATCTGTGGAAAAATGTCCGAACTTCTTGATGTATAGCAAAACAAAATAAGGAGAAATTCAATCATTTTAGGAAACTTCACAATAACACAGTTACTTAGTATTTCAGTGGTGACATCTTCCGACTTAAGTCTCAAGTTAATGTAGTCACAATGTCACATTTTTGCCGATAGAGGAGTTTATTAAGGCGCTTATTTTGAACGAGCGGAGTTGAGGTGTACCTCCCGGTACAATAATAATAATAATAATAATAATAATAATAATAATAATAATAATAATAATAATAATAATAATAACTAGCAAATGTACCCGTGCTTCGCTACGGTATTCTGCAGTGTATACGAATATTGAAGTAAATACTGTACATGCAGTAAATAAGATTGTTTTAAAATAGCATGTCTCTTAGCGTTATCCGAGAAACAGCATGGAGACGTCCCCATACGTTCTTTCCAATGTAAAGTGCTTGTTACGAATTTGTGATGATAACGACAGGCTCACTTGCCTATTGCCATTCACAATCGAGTTGGGAAGTTTACATTATAATTGCAGGCCCCATTGCCTACTGCGCGGTCACAATAAATTTGGGGAGTTTCCGTTACAATGGCAGTCCCCCTTTCCTACTTCCAGACATATTACAAATTGAGGAGTTTTTATTATAATGGCAGGGAACTTCCCTACAACCAGTCAAAATTGAGTTGTGCAATTATCATTATAATGAGAGGCCCCTTTTCCAACAGCCAGCCAGCTTACTGCCAGTCACACCAAGTTGGTGAGTTTCCATCAAAATAGCAGGCCAGTATGCCTAATGCCAGTCACATTTTAGATGGGTACATCTGTTTATAACTGCGGGAACGCTTGCCTACAGCCAAACACAATCGGGTAAGAGGAGTTTTGAACAAAACTACATGCTCCCTTGCCTTCTGCAAGTCAAATCGAGAAGTGAATTATTCATTACAATGGTAGGCCTGCCTTATTAATGCCAGTTACACAGGAATTGGAGAAGGACCCCATTCCTACTGCCAGTCAAAGTCGGTGTGGGGAGTACTGATTACAATAGCAGACACACCCCTTCTCGATCGCTACAAGACGACATCAGGGAATATTTATAGATCGACATACGAAAGTATATGCATGCTTAAAATATTGCAGACCTTCATTTACAGATTGACTGCTGCAAAACAGACGTCATATCGACAAAGGATTGTACCATAAGACGTCAAATTTAGCGGCCTAAATGGCTGGTCGTATGATATCTTATCTATTCATGGGTCCGAATGAGTTAGAAACGTTGAATAGGGTAAAATGTTTGTAAGATTGTCTCACATTGCATTACTTTTCAGATAATTATGTGACAGCTACATACATAGCATTTGGCTCACATATGGCTACTGGGTGGGCCAATTTTCGTGTAGGGTTTGATGATTCTATCTTTCTTATAAGTGATTGAAAGTATGAATTATGCATGTGAAAAGTCCAAATTTACTTAACATCGAGAAATAGACAAAAATCAAACGTAAAAGGGATACAGATACAACAAAAAGTCATAAGACCAAGGTTGTAGATCACTGCAAATTGAATGGAGATTGTGCATTCCCTTATGTGATAGGACTTCGCGAAGATCTACACCATCATTAAAATTGCCTCCATATTTCGATATTCTTCGGGGAAAAAGTGAAAAATTTAAAGCTCTTGGAAATGTTCTGTCCGTTACAGGCTTAAACGTATAATTTTGCCAAATTTCTGTTTGCTTGTTCGTCTGGCAGATTATGCCGCAATGTGGATTTTTGGCGAGGAGGGTTAAAATTAGGACTTTCAGGAAACTAAACCAAAAAATTATGCAGATGGTTGTTATTATTACCCTTTAAACGCGTAGCTGTGCGAACATTTCACCAAGATAGTCAATGTACAGGCACACAGTCGTTAGGATTTTACTTATATAGATAGATAAGGAATCTGCTCCACGTACAACACCTTTTGGTCTATGTCTGCTGGACTTACCCTGCAAAACCGACCATTCATGATATCTCCCTTATTAATCTTTCTGTCGAAAAAATACACATGAAAAAGTTTTAGAAATGGATTTCCAACAAATTTGGTCGATTTCCAGTCAGGTTGGCCATGTATTCTATATATTGTGGAAGAGTAAATTCACCATTTCGGTTCCCTATAAACCGCCAGTCCATTCCAGGAACAGGAAATTTCAGTGACCTTTAAAATCTACCTTTGGAAAGGTGGATGCTAAATATAAAGTTTGGTTCAAATATCTTCAATATTTTTCAAGTTGTAAGAAATACGCTCAACACGCGCCCGTTCTTAGGTTAAGTCCGGTTAATGATATCTCCCTTACAAATCCTCTTACCGAAATGATGCACATGAGAAAAAAGGTTTAAAAACTAATTTCCATTAAGGCAGGTAGATTTCTATTAAGTTTGGTTGTGTATATTTTGTGGGAGTGCAAAATCACGGTTTCGGTTTCGTATAAACCCCTCAGTCATTTCATGGATTTAGAAACAATATTTATCTTCAAAAAAGGCATTTTTTGAACGGAGAAATCTTTTCTCCTTTAGCAGGTTAGCAAACTTGATTTGCTAACACGGCGGGGCCACACAGTTTGGTCTGCCACTGCTAAGCAGAGTCCTGGAGGGGCGTGCCATTCCAGCTGATGAGTCCAAATGGCACGTCTGGACGAAACTCTGCATTATGCACACGGCCTAACCACCCAAAAGCTGGTTCTGTTCCTGTGATTATAAAATTTATCTTGAAACCTACCCAAGGACAGGTGGATTCTAAATATCAAGTTTGGTGGAAATATATCCAGTAGTTTCCAAGTTATAGACAAACAGACAGACAGACAAACAGAAAAACAGACATCAAAGCTAAAAATATGCAGATGGTCATTATTACACCTGAAAAGGGATAACTGTACAGAAATGTCGCCAAAATAGTCAATGTACAGACACACTCTAGAAGTGCAGACCTTTATTTCGAGAGTTACTGCTTTGAAACTCGGCGACATATCTGCAAACGGACCTCACCATCAGACGCCTCTTTCAGTGTTCTACATGGTTGGTCCCATGACATCTTCTCGTATCTCCTATACTTATGGTTTAGATTGAGTTAGAATCATTGGGTGTGAAATTTTGTACAGTTTTCGCATACTACTTTATATTTGTGGTACTCATGTGACAGACAGGATCATAAAATTTGGCTATCACATTGCCACTGGTCATGCCAATGTGCGTGCCGAATGTCATGATTCTATCTTTCCTATAAGTGTGCCAAATTAATGTTAACATATACGTGTGAAAGTACAAAATTAACTTGAAATCGAGAAATACAGCTCTATTTAACGTAGAAGGAATAGAAATACGATAAAAAGTCATAGGACCAAAGTTGTAGATCTCTCCAAAATGAAAGGCGATTGTGCTTTCTGATTTGTGGTAAGACTTACAGATTAGCCACCAATTATCCCGAAACGAAGGTGTGCACCGTCGTTAAAATTGCATCCATATTTCGATATTTTCCGGGGCCGAAAGTTATACATTTGCATAGCTTAGAATATTTCCTCAAAGGAAAGAGTGTCAAGCTTTCGGGATTAGCACTCGCATGCATACGGTGTAATTAAGGAAGAAAATAATTCAATAGAGAAAGTTGAAATTAATAGAAAATTGATTAAAAACTGAGGAGAGCCATATGACGATAAATATGTAAATACCAAGTGAATGTATTGGAAAATCAAATGCCCCTCAATAAATTATGCTGGTGTAAGTTATGGATATAAGAAAGAGGTAACAGAGGAGAAATTTACGCGCAGGCATTCTTAGGTCAACAGATAAGATGGCCAATGGTGTTATTACTTAAGCTATTCGAGAACGGTTATAAACTCCAACGATATTCCGCCAATATCCCGCAGAATGGCCTATTGACGCCCTCTCTTGCCTTCTACCCAAGGAACAACCATGAATGTAAAGTTATCATGAGGAAAATGGCAATACGTTATTTCCCTGCTGGCAAGCAGTCAGAGACGTTGCCATGGTAACCTGTAGGTTCGTTGTCGGTCTGTCGGTCACACACGCAGACCATGATACCCGCAGAAAATAGTAAATTTCTCCGTCATTTTAATAGTAAGGTAAATTATGAACATAACCAAAGTTGTTTATAATGAAGAGACGTTTCACATACGGTCCACGGAGTTTACAGGAAATCAATAGTATAAGAGAAAATGGAGGAAAACCGTTCTGGTTTTCCTATAAAACCCCGTCTAATCAAAGATTTTAAAATGAAATGCATATAGAAACCTTCCTCGGGGTGAATATACTCCATATATGAAGTTTGGTTGAAATCTGTCCAGCCGTTTTGCCGTGATGATGGAACAAACAAACAGACACGAAAAGTAAAAACCACCAATTCGGTCTTGAGTTGACCTAAAACGGATAAATATCTGAAAAAATTGGCAAAACAAACGAAATTACAGACAGCGGACCCCCTACAACTTTATTTATAAGATAATAATAGTAATAACAATATACCGTATTGTACTACAGACCACAATATGGCATTTTATAGTGTTTTGTCACAACGTCACGAAATTAATTTCAAAAAGGCAGTAGACAAATACAACTACAGAAATAGGCCTCCATTACACAATATCAATAGTTCACAGATATGCCGCATTTTACAAACGTAAAGTTCTGTCCTCCCCCCGAGGTGATGCAACTCTTTTCAAGCAACCCGTAATGAACATGAGCTGCATGTACCGTCATGTCAATCTTAAATTTCTGTCTGTATCGAGAATCAAGCCCGAGCCCCCGACGATTAAAACTAGTGGCGCTAACCGTTGTATTACAGAGGTGGTCGTGATCATATTATAAATACAGACACAATCATTTATTGCCAACGTTAAAATATTTTCTGATATTTTCTCCTCCCGCAACATTTTTGATAGTGTACATTCGGTTTCAAAATCTGGAATTTCAATTGGTCCAACATCAAACCTGTGCCTTTTTATCAGAAAAAGGTCCTCTGAGCTCTTCTCTTCGTTTTATTTCTCTTTCCCCGCTTTTGAAGTGCGAGGTCGAGACCAATCACAAGGTTGATCAGTACGCGAGGTGACATGTTCTGAGTAAACTGTATAAATAACAGCAGAAATATTCTTTAGCATAACCTCCCTAGCAACATTAACCTACGCTAACATGATAACGTATTAGAATTAGAAGAATTATATTTTCCTGAAGACAACATTGTTGAATGTGTACATGAACATTAATCTCATCACCACAAATAATACATAAATTACTATGTTTCCTCTATCATGAAATGGTAGTGTATCTAGTCTCTTATCATATTTGCATTTATTCGCTCTGTTGCTATTTCCTGCGAACAGTTTTTCTTTAAAATGTAACACATGACCACTTTCTGAAAGTTCGGAATACTTTGGCCGCTTGTTGTTGCATAAAACACTCTGAAATCCCACGGTTATTATATAGTCGGCCGTGACAGCACACTGTCAGACGACAGAAATACGTACGCGGTGATCGCATTAACTTACAATGTTCGCCACTCGTAGCGCAGCGGTGCATTTTTCTCATCAGCGCACGGAGAACGTGAGTTGAAGTGGTGGGGCTGTGGTGAGCCTAGAAGAGGGGCGCGCATGCTCAGTAACAGAACCGGTTTCAACTTCTCTCCTCACTAGTGATGGGCTAGCGACGGAATCGAGTAGAATCGAGTAATGTGCTCTGAGAATCGGTATTACTCGACTCCAGACTCGAGTCCAGACTGGTGTCGCTATCTGTGGACATGCCTTAGAACTACAATCTACTGTACTGGAGTGCACGGCATTCAGGGTCACCCACAGAATATTTGTGTGGTGTGGAGTGCAATATGTTTGCTGCTGATGATTGATGTTGTTTAGTCATCGGTCGTCAATAATTCGATCGTTATGATTATTATTATCATCATCATAGGCACTAAAGGTTGTGACTTACTAACAAACTGTCAGCTTGAAAGACAGGCAAGTAGGACCGACGATGCGCGTGGGATGGGGACAATTTTTTAATTGATTGATTGATTCACTGTGTTGTTGATGTTGTTGTTGTTGTTGTTGTTTGCTAACGTGGCACTAAGACATCAAAGGTTTTCGGCGATGGGAGGATGGGAAAGGGCTAGGAGTGGAAAGGAATAGGCCGTGGCCTTATTTAAGGTACAGCCCCAGCATTTGCCTGGTGTGAAAATAGGAAACCACGGAAAACCCTCTTCAAGGCTACCGACGGTGGGATTCGAACCACTATTTTCCGAATGCAAACAGTTGCGCGACCATAACCACACGGCCAACTCGCTCGACGATTGTTGTTTTCAAGGACATAATCATTTCGATAAATCAATCCCGGTGTGGAAGTATGTCCTGCGTACAGGTGTATCCGTGAAGACGTTACAAACCTTCAGGGATAGTGGAGAACGGCAAAGGGATCAACTTGAGATAAAGAGACGTAGTCCGGAAACGATCGACTCAAAAGTTAAGCCTCTTCTGCTCGTCGGGATTGTCTCCCCTATCGTAGGCTAATCTAAGCATATGTACCGGTAGTGTATAGTCGGAAGTATCAGACCGCTTTTGGTTTAACTTTTGACTGCCGGCCGCAGTTTGTAGTGGACACGGCGTTGGTCTACTAATACCAAGTTAACGGGTTCAAACCCGACTGAGGTCGGTGGCTTTTATGGGTGTTTAAAGGAGACAACCCCATTTCGTTGGCTTCCAGCACGTTAAAGAATTACTGCGGGACGAAATTCTGACACCTCGACGTCTGTTAAGAACCCTTTACATGTCGTATGGTCCCACCGAGGTTTGAACGCAGGGATTAATGGCGAATGTTTAGGAACAAAAGAAAGCTCATCACTATCCGGAGGGCTAACGGATGAAATAAAATAAAACTCCTCACTGCGCTTAGAGTTAAGGGACTGATCCGACGGGTAGATATCCACCGTTCAACGCTGCGTACCAGTTTTAAATTTAAGGAATGCGGGAGATACGTCCTCCTTTCTACAATGTGTTATGGATGTGAATGCTACTGTATACTTCCAAACATATTTCCTTCCAACAGTTATTATTACGATACCAGAACCTCACAATCACTAAAAGTTGAGTTTCGATCCTTGACCTCTGACTTTGGCTCCTTGGCTGAATACTCAAGCGTTATGGTCTTAGGCTTCAGAGGGCCGTGGTTCAATTCTCGGCTGGGCCGAGGATTTTAACTGTGTATGATTAATTCCTCCGGCTCGGGGACTGTGTTTTCTGAATTTATCTTCGTTCATGCACAATATACTCCAATAATAACCTCCACAGTAACAATAGCGAATATATCCCTCCACATAAGATTGTCAGACGTCCCGGATTTTACGGGACACTACCGTATTCGTGTTAAATGTTCTCCGACCCGGAAAGTTCCTATCCGGGACGGCAATTGTCCCGTATTTTGAACCTCTAGAGAAATACGCCAGTGTTTCCACCTCTGATAAGTACCAAGGGCTTTTTTTTTTTCTTTCTTTCAAAGAGGACACATTTCTTCACGCCTTGGTTTCGTTATGTGGTGCGAGTTCGTAGACTTTTTAAATTGTTTTTCTGTTGTTTTCGTCTGGACCCGCGGTGTAGGGGGCAACGCGTCAGCCTGTCATCCGGCGGCCCCGGGTTCGGTTCCCGGCCGGGTCAGGGGTTTTTAATTGTAATAATGAATATCCCTAGCCTGGGGACTGGGTGTTTGTGACGTCCTTAATCTTCCTTTCCCTACACACAACATTCCACACAACCGCTATTCCACTTACACGCAGGTTCATACAATATGGTGCCAGTAGGGGGCGAAAGATCCACATGGATCGACGCCCCGAGGAAATAGCATTTTCAAACAAAATGTTATTTTTTGCAATTCTCGGCTTGTCCATCGTGGTGAATAAGAACGCGTAACAGTGGACAGCTACCTGTGATGGTCGTGTGCAATTGTCAGCTGTGGGAAGTATTACGTTCTGTTGACGTGACTGGGTCCGAGCTGCTCATGTCTGTAAATGTTTCGTCAATTTCATACAGAGAGTTTTATGAAGTCCGCCTCTGTGGTGTAGTGGTTAGTGTGATTAGCTGCCACCCCCGGAGGTCCGGGTTCGATTCCCGGCTCTGCCACGAAATTTGAAAAGTGGTACGAGGGCTGGAACGGGGTCCACTCAGCCTCGGGAGGTCAACTGAGTAGAGGCGGGTTCGATTCCCACCTCAGCCATCCTGGAAGTGGTTTCACGTGGTTTCCCACTTCTCCTCCAGGCAAATGCAGGGATGGTACCTAATTCACGACCACGCCTGCTTCCTTCCCTCTTCCTTGTCTATCCCTTCCAATCTTTCCATCCCCCCGCTAGGCAGACAGTTCCCCACTCTTCCCCAACCTTTTCCAACGCCGATAACGGCAGCGTTTTATTATTATTATTATTATTATTATTATTATTATTATTATTATTTCTTGTATTCCGGTGCAAACTGGAAGTAGCCATCAGGGAATTGTTGGTAGCTATGAAATATTATTCCTGCGACGTCCATATAGGAAAACATGTAATAATTGTGCGAAATAATGACAATGTTACTACCGGCGACATTTATTGCTAAGATGCATGTGCAGGGCGTGCAAAAACATGTATGTGCTGTATTATCACTTACTGGTAGTGTATGCAAGCAGGCTGCATAACTAACATGCAAATCACATCTAATTCCTATTGGAGTAAACTACATTAAATATCACTGGCCAGTGGCTAAGAGGGGTGCTCCCATTAATACCTGTAATTGTATATTTCATCAGGCAAGTTACACACAGGATTGGGTTAATATTAACCTTTACATTATACAACAGTAGTGTTGTAAGTGTCGAGCATCAACGCTCTACGTCATGTTTCCTGTGTGGGAGAAAATCGCTGTATCTACAGAACCCCGTTACAACTGTGCGCGCTTCCATGACCCTTGACCAGCAACGGAAGTACAGTATATATTTTTAATGCTGTAGGAAGACAAAATTGTTATTCATTGACCTAGAGAAAAGTAGAACACAAAATATTTCTTTTAAGTAATAGATTGTTTTATACAATACAGTAAAAAGTGATTTGTACATCAATATCGTGATATAAATTTACTTTATAATACTCCTGTTCGTTTACGCTATATGGTTGAGAAATGTATCTTCGACAATATTTCTTCAACGTGCATAGGAATTAAGCAAGAACACAATACAGTACAGTGGACAATAATAGTCGTTCACACTTAATACCAGAAAACATAAGTAACATAACTGGGCCGTGGAGTAAGCAGCGCCATGACCGTAAACCAATCATATGATATCCTTACGTTGACGAACAGATGGTTAAACGTCCTTCCAGTTCACATTTAAGAATATGATCTTATTGACCATATCACCTGCCAGACGACTTCTCTTTTTTGAAATTAACGTTCCCGATTTCGAAAACAGACGTTCACACGGTACCGATGTTGCTGGTGTACATAAGTACTTTCGGGCAAGTTTGGAGACGGTGGGAAACTTTGCCTGATTCCGCCTCCAATAATCTAATGGATCTTGTGAACGCTTTTCATACTGGTCCTTAAGGTACATTTGTACCTCTACTGTGGCATCTGCCCTAACATTGTGGTGCCGATTTTCCTCCCTGACCTGGGAATCAAACGATTCCCAAAAGGAGTTACCTGCGCTATTTATATTCGAAAGTTCATTATCAGGATGTGATGAAACGGATGACTGTCTGGACCACATTGTGCAGGATTGGTTAATTAAATAATTCACTGCTTCATCCCGTTTCCCAATTTGGGCAAAGGGCAAGGTTTTAAATCGTGGATCAAGGATTGTAGCAAAGGCGAGGGGCAGAAAACTTTCAACATTGGTGAATTTTCTATTGAATGCCGTTACCAGTTCATTCAGTATTTCCTCTACAGCGGCATCTTGCTCTTTGCTTGTGAACTCGTTCATCTTCAACACAATTTGCCGGTGGAAACAGATTACTTTTGATATTGAAACATGGTGTTCACTAGATAATTCCTTCGTCATGATGTCAAAGGGCTCGAGGGTGGGAAGCAATTGTTGGACTGTGACCCATTCCGCTGGCGTAAGGTTTTCTGGTGCGGAGTCAATTGCTGCAAGTGCAGCAGAGACGCATTCCTTCTGCTCTACGAGACGCGACAACATTGCGTAGGTGCTGTTCCACCTCGTTTCTGTCTCCTGCATTAACTTATGCACAGGCTTCCCAAGCGATATTTGCATGGATGTCAGTTTCTCTTTTCCAGCGCATGACGATTTGAAATAACCTACAATTTTTCTGCATTTGCCTCGTAAGCCTAACACTTTCTCCAGGCTTCTTTTGAGTATGAGATTAATTGTGTGGGCAAAGCAAGGTATATACGTTAACTTAGGGTGCATATTGTCCACTGCACACTTCACATTGGGAGCATTATCTGCTACAATGCACAGAATCTTGTCTTTTATATCCCAATCAGAAATAACTCTTTCAAGTTCTACTGTTATGTTGACCGCCGTATGTGACTCAGGAAATCTGGCCGTTTGTAACACTAAAGTTTCTAATTTGAAGTCGCTGTTGATGAAATGTGACGTAACGGCCAAATAAGAATCTGTTGATATAGATGTCCACATATCTGTAGTCAAAGCAATGTGTTCAGCCTGCGATAATTTCTTTTTCACCACGTCAACTTCCTCCTTGTATTTATCTTCAACCATCTGTCGCAGTCGCTTTCGGGTCGGAAGAGAGTATCGTGGATCTAGGGCATATACCAGTGACCTGAATCCTTCATCCTCCACAATTGAAAGAGGTTGGAGGTCTTTGGTGATCATTTTCACCAGAGCTTGATCTATAGTTTTCTGACGTGCAGTACCCTCTGGAACAGGAATACGTTTATTATCCGCATTAGTACATAATAGTAGCTACCACTCAGTTATTCATAAAATGTATGTGTATCTAGTGTGTATGTACCAAAACACCGCAGTCTGAAAATAAATATTTACACTTATACAGTATTATTCACCTAAGATGTCCACCTGAAATAACTCATGAGCCGTTAAAGATATCGAAACCCGGTTTCACTTTCAGTACCGGTAATGGTAACATGGGGCTCCAAATTGGACGTCCAATACTCTTCCAGGTTTTCAATATCTGCTGAGTTAACGGTACTAATTTTGTTTCTCAAACGGAACTATACTGCCTTCTATACTATACTGCTAATGCCAGGAAACATTAAACGTACGAACATTAAGAATTCAGCGGTGTAATGATTTTGACTATCGGGCAAGTACGTTTCGAAAAATGGAATATATTCAAACATGCTTCATTTGCCAGCCGGGGACAGTCCTGTTCGATTCACTCTATGTATGGAACATGAGGTGACCGTTGACATACAATGTTCCTGCACCTTCTTCTGACAGCTTGGTATTCGTTGTAGGCGACAGGTAAAGGAAAATCCGATATGCGATGTGTTTCCTTTGGTACCCGAATTATTTTCCCCTTCAAATTAGTGTTCAGAAGGTATGGGTACCTAGTTTTACAAATTGTAGTTTCTCTTCAAACAATTATCACTTCGGTGACCACCATTACATTCAAATATGGAGGGTAATATTCAAGGCTGTCTCCGGTACTAAGCCCTTTTTTGTTTTGTTTATTCATGTTTCTTGTTGTTTCTGCCACTTTACCAACATATTCGTGGTGACACAGTTACGTTATATGTCATAAATGTGGATTTGGCTCAGTTTTACGGCTGGATGTACTTGCGACCATCAACCCTGTACGGTTTCTCTTCAGAACTGGCCTGCTATGAACATCAGAAACCACCAGAAACCATCGTCAGGGATGCTTATGGTGGGGTTCGAACCTACCATTTCCCAAATGCAAACTTTTAAGTGGCCCGCACCACGCAGCTACTTTGTTCGCCCATGTGAGGTTTAATGATCCGTCAGAATAATAATGATAGTAAGTAAACTCGTGTCCTCGTCCCGAGGTGATGCAGCTCTTTTCAGGCACACCCCCATTAGAGGTGAGCTGCATGTACCATTTGAACCACATACCAGCCCTCCTGCCATTCTTAAATTTCTGGCAGTGCCGGGAATCGAACCCGGGCCCCCGAGGACGGCAGCTCATCACACTAACCGTTACGCTACAGAGGCGGAATAATAATGATATTGTGCTTCAGAAGCCGTCACATGTCAATTATTCCTTTACCTTTTTTTTTTTTTTTTTTTTTTTTTTTTTTGCAATTTGTTTTACGTCGCACCGACACAGATAGGTCTTATGGCGACGATGGGACAGGGAAGGGCTAGGAATGGGAAGGAAGCGGCCGTGGCCTTAATTAAGGTACAGCCCCAGCATTTGCCTGATGTGAAAATGGGAAACGACGGAAAACCATCTTCAAGGCTGCTGACAGTGGGGTTCGAACCCACTATCTCCCGAATACTTGATACTGGCCGCACTTAAGCGACTGCAGCTATCGAGCTCGGTGTTCCTTTACCTGTTAAGCAGGACAATACGAAAGGCTGGCAAATGCAACACGTTTGTATACGGTCCATTTTCTCAGGAGATTCTCGTTCGATTTTCGGATTAGTCACAGCGCTTAATTTATAATGGCCGTAAGTGTAACGCTACGCGTAGACGATAGAGTAGTTTCATTAAAACATGAAAGGTCGTACCGTTATTTCAGCAAATATTGACGCCCTGGAAGAGTATCGCAAGTCCGATTATGAGCCCTTTGGTACTACAACTAAAATAAATGTTAAAAAAGGAGACTATCTGCAACTGTTCTAGAGTTGTTTGAGGTGAGTATCTTAGCCGAATAACCCTGTATAGTTTCGTACAACCTCTTTGAATGAGATCCTATTGGACGTTCAGTGACTCATATGATATCCATATGCATGACTGTACAACAGAACCTGGGCACACGAATTGCACTTTATTACCGTGGACACATATGCAAATTCATACATTTATAATTCTTTGCACAATGATAAACGCGGTCAGCCACAATAATTTGGTTGAAACTGAGTTTCCAGGTGACGTATGTTCAAGTTCTGTTATTAAACTACGTTTACATTGTTTACATAACTATGTTATAGTATTTACCTGGGTATGTACTATGATCCTTGTCAATCCCAGGATGCTGACGTAATTGCCCTTCAGGTATTTTTACTTTGCTTGCATGTACTGCATTCAGGTGTTTTAGCATAGTAGTTGTACTTTTGTTGTAACTGAAAGCATTGTTACATAAGTTGCACACAACTTTATTGGGAACGGATTCAGACACATCAAAGTAGTCCCATACAACTGATCTCTTCCTACTTGACATCGTTGATGTTGACAGTACTGCTTCAATCCCTCAACTATTCTTCGCCCTTCGCTCACCTTTTAAAGACTGCAATACACTCGGTTTTGTTCCTTTGCACAGTCATGTCTTGCAATGATAAACGTCAAAACGGAGGGTGTGTTTTGTTCATTGCGTTCCATCATCTGTTTAGCTAGAACAGAATGACGTTCTGTCCGCTGATTTGCTGCGTGAACGTACGTCACATTCTGGACGCCTCATCTTAATACCCGACATTATATCTGCCGAAAGTATGATGTACATATAAACTGCTGTAATTCACCTGTTCCCCCGGACGATTGTAGGCTTTGGCGCGGTTAGCAATAGGCTCTGGTTACAATAAATCTGTCATACTACCGATCATATTAGCACATCTACGCCCGTGTATATGCATAATGGCTACATGAGATATAATTTACCAGTAGCGAAGCAATACAATGTGTGCAGAAATACCGTCTATAGTCTACAAATAGCACATGTTTAAAATACACTAATTACAACATACATACCGTGACAGGGATTTGAAACAATAATAATAATAATAATAATAATAATAATAATAATAATAATAATAATAATAATAATAATAATAATGTTATAACTTTTACGTCCAAGTACGTACATTTGTATGGTTTTCGGGGATGCCGAGGTACCGCATTTAGTCCCCCGGGAGATTTTTTACGTCCCAATAATTCTACTGACACTAGGTTGACGTATTTGAGCACCTTCAAATACTACCGGAATAAACCAGTATCGAACCGGCCAAGTTGGGCTATGAAGGCCAGATACGCTATATTATCAATATTAGAATGGGTGGCATATTCAGTGAAGTGTGTGCGAGACGCCGTAAACGGATATTTGCATATCTTATTATGCGTATTAAGTGGCGTTATTATCGTTCTCGAGTAATTATCAAATTTAGGTTATTCCTTTTGCGCATTCATTCCGTTTTTTCATATCGTACCGCGCTGTCGCAATCCCATAAACCCTCGGCGACCGCTTGTACGCATGCTTCATCCATCTACAAGCCGGCGAGTGAGCGAACGTGTGACGTCATGCTATCATCGAGCCTTCGCAAGCGAAGCGAGTCCGAGCCTGGACTCGAAATAATCGAGTACCGCGATTCCAGGCATCACTCGCGCACATCACTACTCCTCACTGAACGAAGCTCTGTTCAGCCTGCTGTCCTGCTGTGAACATGTGCCCTGCACATTCGCAATGGAATACGGGACAAATGGGGAAGATTAAAGTTAAGTTACAGCTGGGTATTTGCGAGCTCTTTTAGCACAGTGGTATGAAATTGCTTATGTAGAAGGAATGTTTGCTGGTGGAAATTATTACTTTCCGAGGGATATACTTCGAGAGGCCTGTATGTGAAGTTATAGATGACACAATCTATCTTTCTGAAATGAGCGTAGGTATGTTGAATTAACCTTGAACGCAGCTTCTACTGATGTTCTCAATGTTTTGTATGCTGCTACTGAGTGAGTTATGTGTCTCTGCTCATAATAGGCTAACAATAAAATACCATTTGGGTTTTCGTTACTCTCAGTTGGTTTACTCTCTTTCATCCTTTCTATTAGACTTAAGCAGCATTTTTCTATTAGTTCAACGATGTAGTTTCGGAACACGTCAGCTGAAAGGTGAAATTTAAACGCAGTTTTATTAGCTGCAGGACCTACGTGTATATCGTCGAAAGTTTTGTAAAAGAATTGTTTTAAAAAGTCGTGACGGAATTAAGCGTAACTTCAAAAACGATTGTTTCGTAGTTGGTATTTAGACGACGTAAACAGAAACTGTAGGAAAGATGGTGGATACATGTAAAATTGATCATCGACGCTGTCGATCGTATACTAAGTTCTTTGACATACAGTTTATGTAACCGCTACAAGATGCATCCTTTACTGGAACATTGACTGCGTTCTATTAGTCATCGTAACCTTGAGAACGCCTTTGGTCTTCCATATTGCGGGGGGAAATCCGGAGAGCCTAGTCGCCACAATGTGCATATTTGTTACAATATTCAAAGCACAATACGTTTAAAATGTCCCTCTAACAGTGGATTTCGATAACAGCGACCTTGAACATGTTAAATGTTTCTGTCTGTGATGAATGTCCTAGTGTATAAACTAACGTATTAGATGGGACATTATATAACTCGTCCACTGTGCAGTCCACCCCTGTGGGTGGGGGTGGTAGAATAACACCCACGGTATCCCCTATATATCGTAAGAGGAGTTAAAAGGGACACCAGGGGCTCTCAACTTGGGAGCGTGGGTTGGCGGCAACGGGACAGTATTAAGCGTAACTTCAAAAACGAGCCGAGTCCTGGCGTTGCTTCCACTTGTCAGGCTCCTCACATTCATCTAACCTGCCCGACCTCCTTTGGTCAACTGTTGTTGTTTTTTTCGTCCTCTATGTTATTAGAGCATTCGAGGCCTAGGGAGTCTTCCATTTTCACGCCCTTCGTGGCCCTTGCTTGTCTACGTCCCTTACTACATTTTTCGAAGTGAATCCCTTCTTTTTCCTTTTCTCTCTCTCTCTCTCCCTGTACTGTGGGTGGGGGACCCAGACGAGGAATACACCCACAGTATCCCCTGCCTATCATAAGAGGCGGAAAAAAGGAGCGTCCAAGGTAAGATTACCCCTTTGGGTGGGGGACACTGACGAATAATACATCCACGGTATCCCCTGCCTGTCGTTACAGGCGACTGTAAGGGGCGATTAACGGATGATTATATTAGAACCGTGAAACTCCTTGATATTAGTACCAACACGCGGGGAACACCATGGGTCGCTTTTTCTTGCGCGTAGCACCACTATGTTAGTTACCAAATAGGTTTGTGATTAGTAGCAATCGGGAGCGCGACTGCTTTTACAGTACATGTGATTAGTAGCACTCTATGAGCGACACCATGGGATGAAGGAACCCATGGTTCTATCTTGCCTATGATTCGTAGCCACTATATGAGGAACACCACGGGATAGTACGAGTCCCTGTGGTTAGTAGGCCTACACCTAGGTGAGAAACCTCATCGGTTTGCGTTGGCTATGAGAGGCGCCATTGTGTCAGAAACACCATAGGTCTGCGTTACCTGTACTTCGTACAATACTTGTGAGTAGTACCATCTTGCGTGGAACACCGTGAGTCTTCACTACTTTTGATTAGTACCCCAACATGACAAATAACATGGTTCTACTTTACTAGCTAGCGATAAGTACCATTCTGAGGGGCCTTGACCTGGATTTTAGACCCCTTTAGACATCGAGCATCCTCGATTCAAGGTTGTGCTTTAGAAGTGGTCCCTTGGTCAGTAATAATATTATTTGATAGTTTTTTTTTTTTTAGTCGGATCCACTGATATTTTAAATTCATATCCATCCATTCTTTCTTCATGACATTTTTTATTTTGGTCAGTGGATGGGTTTCAACAAAGACTTTAATATTACTTATCTAGACTCACAGATCGCGCTGGTGCTATGCGGAAAATTGAATAGCTTCGCACACCGCCATGTTGCGCGCACTTCAGTTTTGAATGCATGGTTAACACGTGGTGATGTTTACAGTTTCTTGTGTGGTTTTCGTGGTGATTCCTATCGATTAGCGGATCTGTGGTTTGTTATTTGATAAAGTGATAATTTGTAGTATTGGCAACTATTTTTAGTGATAAGTGCGAGCTTACATTGATTAGCGATATTAAAGGAGAGTAGGCCTAAGTGAAGCCGTAAGTGCGGAGTGGAGAAATATTTACGATGGTGACCTCTTGTGCAGCTTTCAATTGCACAAATCGGTATCAGAAAGGATCTGGTATTTCTTTTCATAAGTGAGTTAGAAATTGAAATGTTATAAAATTACCATACCACGAACCTGCTACGCAGGCGTGGCAGGGGGAGAGGTGGTACTCCCACGTGGCGCGTCCCGGGTGGCGGATAGAGGGGTCCAACCGGCTTGCCGGCGGACTTGAGGGAAATAAAATACCTCTCGCGGACCAAACACACACCCCCTGTGGGTGGGGGAGGCAGACGAAGAATTAACCCACGGTATCCCCTGCCTGTCGTAAGAGGCGACTGAAAGGGGCGACCAAGGGATGATTGAATTAGAACCATGAAACTACTCTTGATTCATACCATCATGCAGGAACACCTTGGGTTGCATGTACTTGCGAGTAGTATCACTAACTTGGTACGAAATAGGTTTGTGATTAGTTGCAGTAAAAAGCCTGGCCTGGTGGATTCCAGTACCCGTGCGTTGTACCCATGTGGGCAACACCGCGGGTCTGGGCGAAGCCTGTGAGTTGTACCATGAGCGACACCGTGGGTCTGCGTTGCCTGTGATTAGTACTCACTATGTGAGGAACACCACGGGGCCCTTGGGACCGGCACCCGTGACTAGTATACCAAGGTGAGGAAACTCATCGGTTTGCGTTGGCTGTAAATGGCGCCGTTGTGTGCGAAACACCATAGGTCTACGTTACCTGTACGAAGTACAATACTTGTGAGTAGTACCATCTTGTGTGGAACACCGTGAGTCTTCGCTACTTTTGATTAGTACCCCAAAATGACAAATTCCATGGTTCTACTTTACTCGCGACATGTACGATTCTGTGGGGCCTTAGTCGTGGATTTTGCACCTCTATTGACATCAAGCATCATTGTGCTTTATAAGTGGTCCCTTGGTCAGTAACACTATTATTCACGATCTTTTTTTGTGTCTGATCCACTGTTTTTGTTTGTTTTTGTAGGGTTCATGTCCATCCATTCATACTTCATGACATTTTTTATTTCCTTTTGGTCAGTGGATGAATCTGAATTTTTTGTTATTTCATTTCGTACCATTAGGGGCCGATGACCTCGATGTTAGGCCCCTTTAAACAACAAGCACAAAAAATACCATAATCGAGGATGGGCTACAGAGTGATGGATTCAGGGATATATGGACGTGGCATTCTCAATGTTTAGGCTTCTTATTCTTGGCATTTTTCATTTAATTAGGGACAGTTCTTAAGAACTAAACAGGTATTCTGAAAAAGCGCACCCGTATTAAAATTTGGATAAACACGGGTCTAGAATGCGAAGAATATGATTTATAAAGCTTTGTAATCCCATCTATTTTTAGGTCAAATTATGGCTTCAGATTATTAACAATTATCAGAAAAATGATTTATTGATATCATTATCCATATTTTCACATCTCCTTTATAACAAAGGAATCGTTAAGTATGCTGTTCCAGCATACTTAACTATGCTGACTCCTACTTTGCACTAGAAAACACTAATCAAACTACCTATTTAACTGTTATATTCATATATGCTTAATATTCAAGCTACTTTGTCTTCTTCCTTATGTGAATCATAATGTTCCTGTAATAGAAAAGTTAGAACAAATTTTCAAGTGAGTCTTCGCTACTTTTGATTAGTATCCCAACATGACAAATACCATGGTTCTACTTTACTCGCGACATGTACTGTTCTGTGGGGCCTTAGACGTGGACATTGCACCCCTTTAGTCATTAAGCATCATTGTGCTTTCTAAGTGGTCCCTTGGTCCGTAATACTATTATTTACGATATTTTTTTGCGTCTAATCCACTGTTTGTCCTTTTTGTTTTTTTGTTGGTTTTTTGGGTTCATGTCCATCCATTCATTCTTCATGACATTTTTTATTTTATTTTTGTAGGTGGATGAATTTGAAATTTTCGTTACTTCATTTCGTACCATTAGGGGCCGATGACCTCGATGTTAGGCCCCTTTAAACAACAAGCATCATCATCATCATCATCATCATCATCATCAATGGAATAACACTCTAACGATATGAACAAATATCACAGTATTTGTGAACGTTCATCCAGATAATAATAATAATTATACTAGTTAATATCAATTCTGCTACAGATGACAGTTCCATAGGAAATATGCTTCCCGCAATTCCCTTCTTCATAAATGTTAGAGTTAGTGGCATGAGACCCTTTTCCATTGGGTCTCTCAATTCTGCAGCAACAAACTGAAATAACGATATACGTTGCAAGATATATTTCCATGTTTTGATCAAACCGCAGTGACTGTACATGTATTCCATCGACTCTCCAAGTACAGAAGTTTTCAGTGAAATAAATATTTATTCACTGGCTTCCAAGTACGTTTTTCCTTTATTTATAGAATAAAGGAAGGAAAGAAATCATATTTGGTCTCTGGACATACAAACAAACTACATACCTCCCTAATAAAATGTCAGCCTAGGAAGATGGGTTCGGTAGATAAATATTCATGGCCTTTGAAGTTATTGAAGGCTTTGCCGTCTTCTGAGTTGTATAGGTCTAAGTTCCAGAGATGAAACAAGAAAACAAGTTGATATGAAATGATAGAGGGCACTGAACACGGAGAGGAAAGCTCACTTCCCTGAGATCCCAGAAAGATTGACATAAGATAATTTATTTCCCTAGTGCGCGGAATGGAGTGAAAAAACCGAGAGTGAGTTGGGAGGATGTCGACAGGTAACCCCCTGTGGGTGAGGGATGCAGACTAAAAATACACCCACGGTAACCCCTGCCTGTCGTGAGAGGCGACTAAAAGGGGCGACTAAGGGATGATTGATTTAGAACCATAAAACTACTTTTGATTCGTACCATCACGGGGGAACACCATGGGTTGTCTGTATTTGCGAGTAGTACCACTATATTAGGTACAAAATAGGTTTGTGATTAGTAGCAGCAAGAGGGGTTTCTCCTGTGGGTTTCCAGTACCCG
This sequence comes from Anabrus simplex, assembly GCF_040414725.1. Lineage (NCBI taxonomy): Eukaryota > Metazoa > Arthropoda > Insecta > Orthoptera > Tettigoniidae > Anabrus > Anabrus simplex. Next base: position 85,048,562 of record NC_090268.1, on the reverse strand, counting down.
TGCTTCGTACCCATGTGAACAACATCGCGAGTCTGGGCGTTGCCTGTGAGTTGTACCACTATATGAGCGACACCGTGGGTCTGCGTTGCCTGTGATTAGTACCCACTATGTGAGGAACACCACGGGATAGTGAGTCCCTGTGGTTAGTACACCTAGGTGAGGAACCTCATCGGTTTGCGTTGGCTATGAGTGGCGCCACTGTGTGAGAAACACCATAGGTTTGCATTACCTATACAAAGTACAACACTTGTGAGTAGTACCATCTTACACCGTGAGTCTTCGCTACTTTTGATTAGTACCCCAACATGACAAATACCATGGTTCTACTTTACTCGCGACATGTACCTTTCTGCGGGGCCTTAGACCTGGATTTAGGACCCCTTTAGACATCAAGCATCCTCGATTCAGGACTGTGCTTTATAAGTGGTCCCTTGGTCAGTAATACTATTATTTATCACATTTTTTGAGTCGGATCCACTGTTTTGTTTCTTTCTTGTTTCTTTGTTTTTAAGGGTTCATTCTCATGCATTCATTTTTCATGACCATTTTTTATTTTGGTCGGTGGATTTTTTGAACTTTTGTTGTTATTTCATTTCGTACAATTAGGGGCCGATGATCTCGATGTTAGGCCCCTCTAAACAACAAGCATCATCATCATCATCATCTTAAGTTACGAAGGTAAGTTTATTAGAAGGATGAGCGATAGACCAGCTCCTTAAAGTTATTCTAATATAAGTAATGTACAGTGGTTTTATTGTCTAGTAGCCCTTGTTCAGTTCCCATAATTTGGGGTGATAAAACTAATAGGTCATAAGTTACAAGTTATGAGCCCCTGGGATAGCTCTAATTTTAGATTCAGGCTACAGTATACGAATAGAGTGTAGCAGCCATTTTGCCTAGTAGTCCCTTTCCTCAGTTCGTGAAAGTTAGGCTAATAAAATTACTAAGTCACAAGTTACATATTGTGAGTCCCTAGGGTAGCTCTGTAGAGTAAGGCCTATAAGTACAATGTATCACCATTAGCTCGTAGCCCAGCTCCCTAAAGATAGTCTCATATGACCAAGAATAGCCTTCATCTTGCGCTTTGGTACAGCTCTGCCGGGTTAATCCCATAAGAGCCCATGTATACGCAAGAGCCCCTGTGCCAGCTTCTACCATTTCTAACTACTAAGTTATTCAAATAATGTAGCTACTCGCTCGGTAAAAGCAAACTTAACTGATAAATAAGTTCAATATTGCTCCTCAGTTGAGCATGCAGTAACAATGCAATAATAATAATAATAATAATAATAATAATAATAATAATAATAATAATAATAATAATAATAATAATAATAATAATAATTGTACCGGTTGGTACGCCTATACGCCGCACATTTGAATTTTCCGCCTTAAAGTACTTTTCTACTGGAGGAACTCTGAACTTTACAAACCGAATCAACTCAACTGTTTCTCAAGAAGATGTCACTGTGTGTATTTCGATTTGTTTTGTTTTTCATTGACCAAGAAGTCTGGACATTCTCTTATAGATGTCACTGCCAAAAAAATCTATGATCACGCACCCTAGGTGCGAAGTGAAGGAACTTTTTTTGAAGATATTTTGTATTCAGAAGTTTTGGTCTTTACTAAATTTTGTTCTTTCATCTATGGGTCGGCAATATTAATTTTTCTTTCCGCCAGTTTTGAACTTAGCCGATCCCGAATTTCTTTAATTAATTTTGGACCAATCGTGTCTTTCTTCCTCAATTTTTGATCTGTAACTTTTAGACGACCAATAAACGTCCGTGTGTCTTAATTATTCATGAAAGGTCTCGAGGGTATAAAAACTGCTGATTTTCTTGTCTCCCGGCCACTTCAACAACACCTAGCTTAGTGTATGGAAGTATAGCAGGGGGCGGGTAGCGCCTCTTCCTTCGGGCAGCAGCTCTTCAACAAGGTAATGGCCGTTTAACATCTTCCTTTTTTCCTTGCTAGCTCAGCAGTTTAACCCGCGGGGCAGGTCCGAAACCTTTAATATGTAACCTATAACTTAAAACATGTAAATCTTTTTCCATCCTTGTAAAACTTCATATATCTTTAAATGTAAATCGGAAATAGAGAGTGCTTTACCCTCTCGAGCTCCCCTTCATTTTTGAGTTGAGGTGACTGTTTTCGTAACTGATTTTCTACTCTTACCTAATGTGTTATTAAAATTTTTCTTATACGAGTCACCTATATAGTGTGGGAATAGCCCCTGTGTATCGGCTTAGCGCCACGTAGGTTTTAACAAGCTTTCATGTCGGAGTGCTAGTACACGCCTCCATTCATCTTGATATTTTGGGCCATTTAATTAATCTGTTCCTTTTCCACGAAGGCCCAGTAGGCTGGGTACAAGATACCCCTGTTTAATTCTTGTAAGTTGTGCCTTGATGGCAAGCGATCGTAATGTATGGTATGGCCTTGAATAGGCTTGAAAGATTGAGAGCGGGTCAGCTCTTTCTGGTATGTTAAAAGGTGCCTCTGGGAGGCGTGACATTTGATAGCCGGGAGCAAGTGCTCCATTGTATTGAGGTAATTTCTGCCCTTTTCTAAAATATGTGTTTGTGAGCTGAGAGCTCAGACCTTGCAAAACTTGGGGCTCGGAGCCCAGAACTTAATACCCAAAACTCGGGTTTTCGTTTGTAAAATTATACCTTGTACCTGATTATTGGATAGCCGTTGATCATTCTCGTAAAAAAATTGAATTCTATGTAAAAATTGTTAAGTTTCGAAAATATAACCTTTATTGAAATTTTATTCATCTTTCGGCCTTGTAGTTAGACCCATTCCAGCCCGCACCTTCTTTCACCTCTGCTGATCCACCAAAACACGGTAATAATAATAATAATAATAATAATAATAATAATTGTACCAGGCGGTACACCTCCGCTCCGCTAATTCAAACATTGCGCCAGTTGAAACTCCTCTACTGGAGGAAACCTGAACTTTAACTACCGTGTTAATTCTCAAGTTTCTCAGAAACTTTGAAGTGTTCTGAACTGTGTCAATTTCGATTCAATGTTGTTTTCTCTGTAGCAAGAAGTGTGAACATTCTCTTCTAGATGGCACCTCTTAAGAACTACAATTGTGCACTCTAGTGCGAAGTGTAGGAACCTTTTTTTTGAAGAAAGTTAGTATTTATAAGTTGGTTCCTTATTAAATTTCTTTCTGCCATTGTTTAAGTTGGCAATGTTAACCCTTTCTTTCCGCCAGTTTTGAAATAGGCCAATCGCAAATTTCTGTAATTAATTTCCCACCAATCCTGGTTTTCTTCTTCAGTTTCGACATGTAATCTTTTGGCCGTCCAATAAAAAGCTTGTGGGCGGGTGTTCTTATTCTTGAAAGGTCTCGAATGTTCCACGAGGGTATATAAACTGCTGATTTTCGGGTCTCCGGGCCACTTCAGTAACATCTATCATTGTGTAAATTATGTAGCAGGGGGCAGGAAGCGCCTCTTTCGTCGGGCAGCAGTTCTTCAATAAGGTAATGGCCTTTTAATAACTTCTTTTCTTGCTAGCTCAGCAGTCTAACTCTCGGGGCAGGTTCGAAGTTTTTACCATGTAACTTTCCTCTAACATGTAAAAGACACTTGGTAAAACTTCTATCTCTTTAAACTACATATTGGGATACAGAGTGCTTAACCCTCTCGAGCTTCCACTCCTATTGCTTTGAGGTGAACTTATTTTCACAACCGTTTCTTCCCTTCCTAATGTAATATAAATTTTTTATATAAGTCACCTCTGTAGTATGGGGTTAGCCCTTGCATAAGCGTCCTAGAGCCAAATAGGTTTTAATAAAGTATATTCGGAGTGCAAGTTACGCCTCCACTCAAGTTTGTATTTTGGGGCCACGTAATTGTCCTGTTTCTTTGGTGAATAGGCCTCAGTAGGTTGGGTATTTTTACCCCTGTGTCTATGTCCTCGGAGGACAGCTTGAAGGTGGAATTTGGTGTGGCCTTTGATAGGCTGGAACTTTGAGAGCGGGTTGCTCTTCCCAAAAAATTTGTTTCTGCGTGCCTCGAGGAGGCTTTACTGTGTAATTGGGAGCAAGAGCTCCTGGGCATGATTGGGGTCTTCTGTCCCTTTGTTGAATCTTGTATATGGGTAAAGTTGGGCTTATAGCTCAAGAATTGTGTGTCTGGCTCTCGGAGCCTAAATCCTGTAACCACTGTAATTGTACATTCTCGATTTGTTGCTAGGCTACTAAGTACCTGTTATATTTGTTATTTCTTGATCTTGAAAAGAAAATATAACCTTGTTAAATTTTAAATTAACTTTAATTTCATAGATTGAGACCTATTCATCCCAGCACCTTCTTTCACCTCTGCTGATCCACCAAACCACGGTAACAATAATAATATAAGGTACGGTACCGGAATGTTATTCCGCAGAAGATCTTTCATCTACCAGTAAGTCCACTTACACCAGACTGGCAAATTCAAATACCACCGTAGTGAGCGAGGATCGAACGCGATAACTTGGACTCAGAACGGTAGCGCTCTCCTGTCTGAGCCTCTCAGCCGGTTTTATAATTATAGTTATCCTTATCGTATTAATCAATATGATTTTCATCAGTGAAGAGACGGCGAGAGTCACTGTGTGCTCTACCATAACACAATTCACCGCGCCTTATTAGCCGCTGCCTTTCATAAAATTATAAATAAGGAATTGGGTACTGCAGTTTTTCCACTTTAAAGCAAATTAGATTTTACGACCTCGACTTGAAAAGAACACAATTGTCTTCTTTCATTGCAGCAAAGACAGTCTACTCAAATTGAAAACTGTTCTTACACAGTAACAAATTCAGCAGAGATCGAATAAAATGATGTAGAAAGAAATTTTGCAGAGAAGTTTAAAGTATTCCGCTCACATTGCGATTAAGGGAGCAATGGGCTGTTATGAAGTGGAATGAATTGACTAATTTATTCCCATTTCATTTCTTGACTCTCTCTCTCTCTCTCTCTCTCTCTCGATAGACGCCTAAAGCAGACCTACGCTAAAAGAGCAGAGTGGAAAAGGCAAGAATATCCTCCCCCTCCTCCTCCTCCTCCTCCTCCTCCTCCTAATGGACTCCGCATTTAACGGACTGAGTAACCCCTTTCAAGGGGCTTTGTGTTGAGTCTGATAATATTTATTGAATTTGGAATAATTTTGTTTTCCTTCCTACAGTCTTCATCACGAAGAGTTATTTTCATCTCTTTTCGTCTCAGATGAGATGGGAGGCGTTTAAAGGTAGTTTTAATGCGTCAACTCCGTATCGCTGTTTCCCGGTTTATAAAAAAATCTCCTGCAGGTTAAAATTCAACTTCCCAGTGTCTTAAAATCTACAGTAATTGTGAGGAATTATTATTACTGTACCGGGAGGTACACCCCAACGCCGCGCATTTAAATCTAGCGCCTAATGAACTCCTCTTTTGGTGAAACAGTGAAACTGAAACTACACCAACTTAGAAATTTACTCAGAAGATGTCACCACTAAAATATGATGTAATTTGTTATTGTTACGCTTCCTGAACTGACTGTATTTCTACTAATTTTGGTTGCTATCAGTCAAGAAGTTTGGACGTTCTTCCTCAGATGTCACTACAAAAAACTATGATCATGCACCCCGGTGCGAGCTATAAGAGCTAATAATTCAAATAAGTTTTGTATTATAAGTTTTTCTTCTGATTGATGTTCATTTATTTTGGGTTGGCAATATTTCCTTTTTCTTTCCGCCAATTTTGAATGTAGCAAATCCCTAATTTCCGTAATTAATGTTCTACCAATCACAGTCTTCTTCTTCTTCTTCTTCTTCTTCGATTTTGAGTGTAACTTTTAAATTGACCAATAAACGTGAGAGGGTGTGGCTAGTTCAATCTTGAACGATCTCGAACTTTCGCCGAGGATTTATGAACTGCGGATTTTCTAGTTTCTTGGCCAGTTGATCATCTTACTAAGTGTGTGTGTCAAAGCAGGAGGCGGGCGGCCTCTTTCATCGGTCGACAATACATCAACGAGGTAATAGCCACATAACATCTTTCTTTCTTTCTTTCTTTCTTTCTTTCTTTAACCCGAGGGAAAGGTCCGAATCGTTAACTATGTAACCTTCTTTTCTAAAATGTAACTTCTGCCTGCTGACGTAAAAACTTCATAAAATCCTTAACTGTAAATCAGGGTTAGAGAGTGATGTACCCTCTCGAGCTCCCCTTCATCTCGGTTTGAGGTGACTACGTATTATAACTGTTTTCTTCCTTTCCGTAAGGTATTAACTTATCCTTGTACGAGTCACCTCCATAGTTTGGGAATAGCTCCTGTTTCATCGGCCTAGTGCCCTTTAGGTTTTAAGTGTTCATATCTAGGAGTGCAAGTATTCGCCTCCATGCATATTGTGTTCGGGCCATTTATTTAACTGTTATTCTTGTTCCATGAAGGCCCAGTAGGTTGGGTATTAAATACCCCTGTATAATCATTTTCCAATTGTAAATTGTGCCTTGAGAGGCCAGAAATTGTAAGTTGATGTGGCCTTGAGTAGGCCTGGAAAACTGAGAGCCTGTTAGCTCTTTCTCAAAGTTTTTGTGAGATTAATGAATGCCTCTTGAAGGCTAGATGTTGTAATTTTGGGAGCAAGTGCTCTTTGAATTAAAGGATTTCTGCCCTTGTACAAATTTGTGCTCTTTTGTAAATTTGAGACTCCCCGGAACAATTATTATTATTGTTTATTGTGAATCGCAGAGGTGAAGGAAGGTACCGGGATGAATGGGTCTAACTACAATGTCAAGAATTGAATTTAAAACGAAAACTGAAGGTTATATTTTTGAAAAACAACAAACTTAACAATTTTCACTTAGTGAGATAACAATGACATTTCAGCTACAAAATAGAAAAATCCAAGATTTCGGAACTTTAACACTCTTGGGCTTCAAGCCCTTAGTTTCACAATTTTTGAGCTCCCAGCTCAACTTTACAAAAGAGTACAAATTTACTCAAGGGTAGAAATCCCTCAATACATGGTGCACTTGCTCCCAGCTTACAATATCAAGCCTCCCAAAGGCACTTTTACACTTGAAAAAGAGCTAACGTGCTCTCAGTTCTCAAGCCTACTCAAGGCAACACCAAAAATATCTTACACCTTTTGGCCTTCCATGGCCCAACTTACAAATTGAAACAGGGGTATCTCGTACCCAAAGGGCGTTCGTGTAAAAGGAATAACAGTTAAATAAATGGCCCGAACACAAATGAAAGGAGGCTAATGCTTGCACTCCTAGATATGAACACTTAAAACCTAGGGGGCATTAGGCCGATGAAACAGGGGCTATTCCCAAACTATGGAGGTGACTCGTATAAGAAAAAATTAGAACATTACGTAAGGGAAGAAAACTAGTTACAAAACGTAGTCACCTCAAACCAATATGAAGGGGAGCTCGGGAGGGTACATCACTCTCTATCTCCGATTTACAGTTAAAGATTTTATGAAGTTCTATATTAGCCGGCAGAAAGTTACATTATTAGGAAAAGTAGGTTACATAGTTAATGTTTCGGACCTTTCCCTCAGGTTAAGCTGCGGAGCTAGCAAGAAATTAAGATGTTACGTGGCCATTACCTTGCTGAAGAACTGCTGCCTGATGAGAGGCGCCGTCCGCCTCCTGCTTGACACACACACTTAGTTAGATGAGGATCAAATGGCCAAGAAACGAGAAAATCCGCAGTTTATAAACCCTCGGGGGAAGTTCGAGATCATTCATGAATAATCAAGACACACCCACAGAATTTTTTGGTTAAATTCAAAAGTGACACTCAGAATCGAGGAAGAAGCCTGTGATAGGCAGAAAATTAATTACAGAAATTAGGGATTGGCTAGATTCAAAACTGGCGGAAAGAAAAGATAAATATTGCCAACCCAAATATAAATGAAAAAACTTATTAATACAAATCATCTTTAAATCAAAAGTTCTTTCACTTCGCACCAGGGTGCATGATCAGAGTTTTTAGTAGTGACATCTGTGGAAGAATGTCCAAACTTCTTGATGAATGGTAAACGAAACAAGTAGAAATGCAGTCAGTTCAGGAAACATCACAATAACAAAATTATATCATATTTCATTGGTGACATCTTCCGAGTAAATTTATAAGTTGGTCTAGTTTCAATTTCACGGTATCTCCAGTAGAGGAGATATTTTAGGCGCTAGATTTAAATGCGCGGCGTTGGGGTGTATCTCCCGGTACAATTATTATTATTATTATTATTATTATCATTATTATTATTATTATTATTATTATTACCGTGTTTTGGTGGATCGCAGAGGTGAAAGGAGGAGCTGGGTAGAATGGGTCTAACTACAATATCAAAAATTAATTTAAAACTTTAACAAGGGTTATATTTCTCCTTAAATCACAAACTTAACCATTTTTTCACTCAGTGAAATAATGACGATACAGGCACAATGACAATTTCAAGAACTGGAGAATCCAAGATTCAGAACTTCAACAATTTAGGGCTTCGAGCCCCTAGTTTGCAAATTTACAATTTCGTAAATGAGGTATAATTTAGGCAAGAGCAAAAATCCCCCAATTCAAGAGCACTTTGCTCCAAAAGTTACAATATCTAGCCTTCCAGAGGCACCCCTCACTATTACAGAAAACTTAGAAAAGAGATTACATGTTCTCCAACATCAACACATTTCTTACAGCCTACTCAATTTTTGATGTAATCTTAGACTCTCTGGCCTCTCTAGGCACAATTAACAATTTAAATTACTTTTACATAGGGGTATCTGTTACCGACACTACTCGGCCTTCGTTTAAAAAAGTGTTAGATTACTGGCCCGAACACAAAATGGAAGCGTACACTTACACTCCTAGATAATGAAGTGTAAAATCCTAACTGGGCTCTTGACCCGATTATACAGAGGCTAATCCCAAGCTACTGAGGTGACTCGAAACAAGGTTAATTTAATGCATTACGAGAAAGAAAGACAGTTACAAAAATCATAGTCACCTCAAAACAAGTTGAAGGGGAATTCGAGATGGTAACACACTCTCTATCCCCGATTTACAGTTTAAGACTTTATGAAACTTAACATTAGCCGCAAGAAAATTTGCATTTTAGAAAAAGGTAGTTACATACTTAGAAATTTGTACCTTCCCCTCGCGTAAGTCGGCGGAGGTAGCTACAGAGAGATAAAACTGATGGCCATTACCTAGGCTGATGAACTCTTAGAAATTCGGCGATCAAATGACAAGGTAGCCAGAAAAGCCGCAGCTTATATACGCGAAGGGAAGGTTCGAGAGGATTCTGGACTAATCCGGAAACACCCTCTCAATTTTTATTGGACAAATCAAAAAGCGACAAGAATCCTGTGATAGGCTGAAAAATAATTACAGAAAATTCCTATTGACCAGATTCAAAACTGGCGGAATAAGAAAGAAGTCTTGCCAATCCACAAAGAAATGAACATTGATACACTTAGGAAACCTAGAAACACGAAACTTCTTTAAACTACAAGTTCTTCCACCTTGCACCAGAGTATATGACCAGAGCTTTTTGTAATGCCATCTATGGAGGAAAGTTTAAACTTCTTGCAGTACACCAAAACAAAACAAAATAAATCCAATCAGGTTGGGAAACTTAGAAATGACAAACTTCTGAATTATTCAGTAGTGACATCATCTGATTATTGTCCCAACTTCCTGCAGCAGCAGATTCACGTTTTGTTGGATAGATAGTTCATTAAGGCGCTTCTTTGGAATGCGCGAAGTTGAGGTGTACCTCCCGGTACAATTATTATTATTATTATTATTATTATTATTATTATTATTATTATTATTATTATTCCGGAGTTACCCGTGGAGCAGAAAGAGATTAAGGAAGGTGCCGGGGTGACTGGGTCTATCTACAATATCAAAATTAAATTAAAACTTGAACTGAAGGTTATATTTCTTTAATAACACATGTCAGGTACAAAAGCAATCTTGAAACAAGACTAGAAAAATCCGAGATAAGTGAATTTTACAGATTCTGGGCTTCAAGCCCCTAGTTTTACAATTCCAGAGATACCGGATCCACTTTTCAAAACTTTAATTAAAAACAATGAATTATTTAGTCAGGCGCAGAAGTCCCCTCATTGAAGAGCACTTGCTCCCAAAATACAATATCTAGCCCTCCAGAGGCACTCGTTAAACAAATACTTTGAAAAGAGCAAACAGGCTCTCAGTTTCTTACTGCCCAATCAAAGGCAACATTGCATCAAAATTTACAATCTCTGGCCTCTCAAGCCACCATTTACAAATTGAACTTTTACAGGGGTATTTAATACCCAACCTACTGGGCCATCATGGACAAAGAACATGTCAGATAACTCGCCCAAACACAAAATGAATGAAGGCGCACACTGCGCTCCAAGATAATGAAAACTTAAAAACCTACAGGGCTCCAGGCCGATGAAACAGAGGCTATTTCCAAACTACTGAGGTGGCTCGCATAGGAATTACTGTAATCCATTACATAAAGGTTGCAAAATCGCAGACACCTCAAACCAAGATGAAGAGCTCGAGAGGGTAACTCACTCTCTATCACCGATTTAAGTTAAAGATTTTATGAAGATTTTACATTAGCCAAAAGAAGTTACATTTAGAAAAGTACTGTTACATAATTAAAGATTCGGACCCTTCCCTCGAATAAAGCTACGGAGGTAGCAAGAGGGTAAGATGATGGGATGCTTCTTATCCTCTGATAGAATGGAAGAAGACAACCGACCACCTACTCGTAAAAGATTATCGTGATCAAGATAAGGAGACAACGACAAAAGTTTACTTACTACCCTTTTTCAAGGGAATGCCCATACTAAGCGATCGAAACTCCTCCAAAAATACTTCTTGTAGCACTAAAAACAAGATTTTATTAGTAGCTACTCTTAATTCGAAGGCAGTTAGAAATTCTCGAGGCCTTAAAGGTTGATCTAGCACAAAAAAATTCCATCTAAGAACATAAGCCATAACTCTTACGAGCTTGTGAAAAGTGGAAAATTTGTGAAGTAATGGATAGGTTGCAAACGGCAACATGCGCCGTTCTGCGAACTTCAATTTGCTCAACAGACTCTAAATTAGGATAGCTAGGCCATAGGGAGGTAGATTGAATAAGCCAAGTAGGACCGTGCCAATATAAGGCAAGGTTAGCTAAACGCTTAGGACTACAACCTCTAGAAATCACATCAGCAGGATTCTCACGAGTGGGAACGTAACGCCAGGAATCCACTAAAGTTCGCTCCTGAATTTTAGCAACTCTGTGAGACACGAAAGACTGCCAATGATATGAAGGCTTAGCAAGCCAAGACAAAACGAAAGTCGAATCAGTCCAGAAAAATGTTTGAGAAATGTGGACCTTTAAATTTTGAAGTAGTTTATCAGACAATTCTACAGCGAGTAGGGCTGCACAAAGCTCTAACCGAGGCAATGAAACAACCTTCAAAGGAGCTACCTTGGATTTCGAAGATACAAGATTGGAAAAAATGGTTCGTTTGTGGAGACAAGGTAAGTACAGCACCCGTATGCTTTTTCAGAACTGTCAGAAAACAAATGAAGTTCCAAAATATCAGCGGGCGGATGCTTAATGAGAACTCTAGGTATGAGAATATTAGAAAGTTCGTGAAGGCTGTCTCTGTATTTAATCCATTTTTGAAGAAAACTAGAGGGCACAATATCATCCCAAGTAGTTTTCAATGTCCACAACTCCTGCATAAAAAGTTTAGCCAAGACAATAATGGGAGCTAAATATTGCAAAGGGTCAAAGATTTTTGCAATTTCCGAAAGGATCTGACGTTTAGTGGTAGGTGGCTCTGCGGAGAGTGTCAATTTATAAGTAATTATGTCCTGCTTAGGACTCCAATATACACCGAGAGCTTTGATGGTAGCTTCTTCCCTAAACAATTTTACGCAACCACTAATCAGATCTCTATCCTTAAAGACGTTTAGAAATTGGTCGTGATTGGAGCACCACTTGCGTAATACGAATCCACCACCTTCAAGTAATTGAACCAAACCCTTAGCAACCTGGGTAGCTTCTGAGATTGAAGAAAAAGAAGACAAGAAATCGTCCACGTAAAAGGACGTAGTTAGCGCCTGACTTACCTCAGGAGAAAAGAGATGACCATCCAATTCGGCAAGATGGTGAAGTCCTGATCGCCAAAAAAGCAGAAGGTTTTAATCCATAAGTTAAAGTTTTTAACCTGAAGACCTTTAGTGGTTTCTTAGGATCATCACGCCAGAAAATCCTTTGCAGGTCACGTTGAGCAGGATCAATCAGAATTTGTCTATACATCTGCTGAATGTCGGCCATCACCGCGACAGGAAATAATCTAAAATTCAACAAGATAATAGATAAATCAACTTGAATAGCAGGACCAGACAAAAGAGTATCATTTAAAGAAATTCCTTGATCATCCAGGGCTGAACCATTGAATACTACTCGAATTTTCTTAGATTTTTCATTTTTACTCTTCCAAACAGGGTGATGATTAAGATAGACAGAATCTACAACGCTAGTGTCTTCCATTTTCTTTACAACATCCATGTGGTCTAAAGCTTCATACTCTTCCATAAATTGAGTATATTGAAGTTTGAGACAGGGATCATTTTTAAATTTTGATTCAATAGCCATCAAGGCCTTAAGAGTACGAGGCTTTGTATTAATTAAGACAGGGGGATTGGAGACACGAGGAAGATGGACCACGAATCTACCATCACAATTACGAAAAGTAGTTTGTTTATAAAGTTGTTCACAAACTTGCTCCTGCTCAAAGATTTGAAGGCAATCTGAAGAACACTCTTCCAATGTCCAAAACCTTTCCAAATTGTATTGATCCTGAGCGGAAACAAAATGACATTGGGGTGTAATAGTCATAGAATTCTTAGGAAGACGCCCAGTAAGAATCCAACCCAGCTTAGTTTTACGGGCAAACACATTAGGCATAATTTGTACCTTCTCAGGTAATAATACTTGCCAAAAAATATCAGCACTCAATAAAAGATCTATAGGTACACTCTCCAAGAAGTTAGGGTCTGCTAGTTTAACTTGAGGGGGAATGGCCCAGTCTTTAATATCAAAGGAAATATGAGGTGTGTTACTACTGATAACTTTCATAGCTAAACAATTCAAATTAAACAGTACATTGCTTTGAACAGAATCCCTAATACAGATCCTCACAAAACTAGTGGAAGATGTTCTGTTGTTATTTATGCCTGTGACTTCCACATCGGTAGGAATTTTTTGTAATCCTAGCCTCTCTATCAGATTTTCACTAATAAAATCGTGAGTGGCGGCATTATCCAACAGACATCGAACCGAATTCCATTGACCTCCCGAATCCTTTATTTGTACAACAGCTGTGGAAAGCAATACTTGAGAACCTCTCAAAGAGAATGAACCCTGAGCAAAAGTTTGTACACTAGCAGATGGAATACTATCTTGAGCAGAGTCCGTCAATGAAGTATTAACTCCTGTTTTGTTGTGGCGATGTATTAAAGAATGATGTGTAGAGCCACAATGTTTACAAGAATTGGTAGAGTTGCATTTGTTTAGCAAATGATTGCTGGATAGGCAATTAAAGCAACGCTTATTTGCTTGAAGAAATAACCTCCTGTCATCTATGGACAGCGATATAAATTTAGGGCACAAATACAACAAATGTCTCTCTGAACCATATCCACATTTCGAGAGCTTGGTCTGAACATTCAACACCTGAGGTTTTGAAAATGATTTGAATTTGAAAACCTTTGACGACAGCGAAATTTTGTTCGTCAGTTTTACAGGCTGGCCATTCATTTGAAAATCAACAGCTGAAAGAATCTGACATCTCTGCTTTAAAAATTGAATTATATTTTTATAAGTAACGGTTTGAGAATTGGAAATCTCAGAATCCCAGATTTTTAAAGTATCCTGATCAAATTTGAAAGAAATCAAATACACTAAAAACGTATCCCAGTGTTCAACCGGTTGATTCAAAATCGCCAGAGCCTTAACATGCAATTCGACAACATACAATAATGCTCTGAATGTTTGAACCTTATCTACTCTAGTAGCAGGTAAATTAAATAGGGCTTGGATATGTCGATGTATCCTCAGACGGGGGTTCGCGTAACGTTCCTTCAATAACCCTAGAGCAACTTTATAATTATCACCAGTAAGCGAAAGAGACTCAATGAGTTTCAACGCTGATCCTTGTAACGAAGAACGAAGGTAATGAAATTTTTGAATGTCAGGAAGTGTCTCATTCTGGTTAACTAAAGAGTCAAATAATTCAAAAAAGGAATCCCATTCGTCTTCATTGCCGCAAAATTGCGGAAGCTGAATTGTAGGCAAAGAGGCTTGAGCAGAACTATCAGGAGTTTTCAGCAATCCTGGACGGGGTGTGGAATTTGAAAGCTCTTCCTGCTTCAAGGAATGAGTAATACGTCTAATGATTTGAACTGCTTGAGCGTGCCCTTCATAATAAAGATTCTCAACCTCCTCCCGATCTACTGACTGCTCCGGGCATTGAATTTCTAAATTCGTTTGGGCTTCATCATAACGACTGTACGCCACTTCATAATTTTTCAACCTTTGGACAAGATTGTCAACATTGCAAGTTTCGTCTTCCCAACTGGAAAGGAACTTACGAAACAGGCTTAGCTGTCCCTTGTAGGCAGCGCGGGCTCGTATCAGCTTGTCCTCGGGCAGCATGCTGGCATCCGGGTTAACTGGGGCAACTGCAGGCTGCATCAGGACCCAGTGGAAAGTGACTTTAAAGCAATCTTCTGAAACAGTAAGGAATCAAAATTAGTACAAAATAAGAAAAAAGAGAAATCTGCTGATCCTGGTCACGGCACCATGTGGAGAAAACAGTGGAAAGCCGGAAGGGGTTTCCAGGGTTTCTCGGGAAATAAGAAAGGAAATCAGCAGTTACAATTTTTATTAAATAAATGATGTAGAAATAACAAGAATGAGGAAAATTTTAACAATGATTACATAATATTTCAGCACTTGGCCTTGAGCTAAAAAGTTGCCACAGGCTGTGCAAATAAGGACAAATAAGTAAGACTGTGCCTTACGACAGCTGTGAAATGAGATTACACTCTTAACCATAGAATTACGTTGATGGCTGGTTAAAAACCGGACCGAATTAAGTGGAATAACTGAACAATTAATGAAGGTAAAACTATCAAAATAACGGGGTTAAATGTAAGAAATTTTGTGAAAATTTACGCTGTAGCAGAACAGTTCTGGAATTGAATTTTAGCACACAATTCTCGCCGGGGAGTAATAAGTTAAAGAAAAAGGGACCTTTTGTCCAGTAACTTCATTATTCATTTAAGGGCTGCAGTTAATAAGTTTGTAGACGAACCAGCCGACATCTGGATAAAACGTGTCCATAGACACAATTAGCTAAAACAGTCATTAAAAATAATTCAATAGATCCTGGGCCACGAACCTACTACGATGGCGTAGCAGGGGGAGAGGTGATACTCCCACGTGGCGCGTCCCAGGTGGCGGATAGGGGGGTCCTAACCGGCTTGCCGGCGGACTTGAGGGAAATAATATCACATTGCGGACCGAGTGCACTTCACCCCATGCACAGCCCTGTTCCCGGTCACTTTCTAACTACCTCTAAGCTGGAGTGCATGCATTCAAATAAACTGTCAGAACTTCACTATCTTTTGAAGGACTACTGCGTATTTTTCTAGTGGCCTTCCTGAATAGATGTTCAAATGCAGGGTATTTCTTGAAATATATTTCGGCTCATAGTTTTCGGAAATATGGGTTTTTTATTAGGGGATCGGTTGGCCAGTAATCTTCCAGACATGATTTCTTCACCTGCCCTATCAATATACACAGAGCAATATTTTTTTAATTTCCCTGATAGTGACATTAGTCCACTTTAGTGTTTTAGGGGATACGTTATGAGAATGTGAATTCTGCTCACAGTATAAGTTTGTCTTTTCAGCTACATACTGAAAATATTCCTCACCAATCATAAGTCCTGCTACTTGTCCTATGTTTCCAGATTCATTAGACCATACCTTTATACCAGCAGCACCTTTAAAATCCTATAGCCTAGGTTCACTGTTGCCCATAACCCAGTTGTCAGAAAACACTACATTATTTACAATATTTAGAATGTTTACACCCGCAACACATTAATCAGACTCGTTCTGCGCTACGAGTGTTTCACACCTTGAAGATAAGACTATATCCTCGTCATCATCGAACTCTAAATATTCAGCATCACTTATATATTCGGAGCCTGTATCAGCACATAATTCGCGAATAATTTCATCCTTGTCTAAACACGTGCGATCCCTGGGCGCTGCCATCTTGCATGGCTCTTCGAACTTTGTAAACATGTCGTCAGGAAATGCAAAGAAAATCTATGATATGAAGAATACTCGAAAAGAAATGCGACTATCGATTGTGTAGAACCCAACGAGCTAGAATAACATAGAGGGGCTGTAAGCCTGTCATCAGCGCTCCCTGCTTGAAGCAAGTTGATAAGGGGCAGCCATGTTAACGGTTGTCAAAACAAAGCGAATTGGCGCGAGAGCATATGTTGAGGTGACAGGGAGATCGTGCATGCCAATTTAATTCCCTAAGTTTTAAGAAGTGAAAACATAGATTCTCGCTTTCAAGAATGCCAGCCGTAAGCTCAGCGAATGGTTGTTCTAATCGGAGTAATAAAACCAAGGATATATCGCACTTTAAGTAAGTATTACTGAATTATAGCCGAGATTCCTTTTTGTAATTTCTGTTTGTAATTAAATCCATTTTATTGTTTACTTAGCGAAAGTACGGATAGCCACGGTAATTATTTGTCGAATTTTGTTTCAGATTTCGTTTAAAGAACAAGGAATTAATGGAACAATGCGTTGTGAGGGCGAAAAGAGATAAATGGTATCCCACTCAGTTCAGTTGCTTATGCTCTGTACATTTCCAGCCCTATTTAATTTTCTTTCACATTTACAAATAAAGGAAATGGGGCGCCCACAACTAAGAAATGGTAACCACAAAAAAAAACCACTTATTTCGTTCAAACGCACACTAAGTATGGTAAATACAGTATTTTACTGCAATTTTTCAAATGTATACAGCCTTTATTGTAGATGTCTGTTGCCTTGGTTTTTAAAGCTATGCCACACTTCATAACGGACAACTTTCAAGCTTACCTTTCAGCTAGTAATCCCAGTATGATATGGTAATGGGAGAAACATGATATCCCCCCTATATTATAATAAGTAATTACACTAAACGATTATTGTGGTAAAGAATTCATGGGCCGCCGCTGTGGTGTACTGGTTAGCGTGAGCAGCTGCCACCCCTGGAAGCCCGGGTTCGATTCCCGGCTCCGCCACGAAATTTGAAAAGAGACACGAGGCCTGGAACGGGATTCTATCAGCCTTGGGAGGTCAACTGAGTAGAAGTGGGTTCGACTCTCACCTCAGCCATCCTTGAAGTGATTTTCCGTGGTTTCCCACTTCTCATCCAGGATGGTACCTAACTTACGGCCACGACCGCTTCCTTCCCCATCCCTCACAAGGCCCCCTGTTCAGTATAGCATGTGCAGCCCTCCCTCACATTTGTATCCCCCGACCCAATGTCTCACGCTTCAGAACACTGTCCTTGAGGTGATAGAGGTGGGATCCGTCGCTGAGTCCGTGGGAAAAACCAACCCGGGAGGGTAAACAGATTAAGAAAGGAACACAGTACTCATGAGGATGCAATAATTTTAAAAATATGAACAGAATGAGGTTGTAACCTATTGTAGGTCCCACTGATTTTAAGGCTTCCTGTCATAAATATTTATGTCCATCGTTTTTATTCTAATTTACGCTTAACCACAACAGCCAAGCAGGGTAACGCTCTTGTTCCTATTTCGAGGCCTATTCGTATGTCACTGTGCGATGATTTCGAACTACCCTACAATCAACTGATCGTGATGTCGGCCTCGTGCCGCAATATGATGAAGTGGCGTTATTCGTTTTAATGCTTCAAGCTGTCGGCAACGGTCTTTAATTCTCCCCCAGTGATTCTAAAATGCGTATTTTCTACACTTTTCGTCATTTAAAGGCCATGCCCCCTTGCTTGTGTGACAACAGGAAACATGGCGGACTTTCGTTCTATTAGCTTCACCCAGGCAGCGCTTCCGCCTCTCTATGTTATTCTAGCTCGTTGGTAGAACCATACATAACAGAGTTCTATCACCCCTGACCTCCAAATAGTTCCCGTATATCTCAAAAGATAGCACTAAAGTTCAGTCTGCTGCTAACACGAGATAACTCGGGACCGGTCCGCAACGCTCGGCTAGGCAAACACGAGTTTTCTCGGGACCGGTCCGCAATGTGATATACCTCTCGCGGACCAAACACACTACCCCCTGCGGGTGGGGGATGCACATGTAGAATACACCCGCGGTATCGCCTGCCTGTCGTAAGAGGCGACTACAAGGGGCGACCAAGGGATGATTGAATTAGAACCATGAAACTACTCTTGATTCGTACCATCATGCGGGGAACACCATGGGTTGCATGTACTTGCGAGTAGTATCACTAACTTGCTACGAAATAGGTTTGTGATTAGTTGCAGTAAAAAGCCTGGCCTGGTGGATTCCAGTACCCGTGCGTTGTACCCATGTGGGCAACACCGCGGGTCTGGGCGTAGCCTGTGAGTTGTACCACTATATGAGCGACACCGGGGGTCTGCGTTGCCTGTAATTAGTACCCACTATGTGAGGAACACCACGGGGCCCTTGGGACCGGCACCCGTGACTAGTACCCTAGGTGAGGAAACTCATCGGTTTGCGTTGGCTGTAAGTGGCGCCATTGTGTGCGCAACACCATAGGTCTGCGTTACCTGTACGAAGTACAATACTTGTGAGTAGTACCATCATTTGGTGGAACACCGTGAGTCTTCGCTACTTCTGATTAATACCCCACCATGACACACCATGGTTCTATTTTACTCGCGACATGTAGGCCTACCATTCTGTGGGGGGCCTTAGACTTGGAATTTGCACCCCCTTTAGACACCAAGCATCATTGTGCTTTATAAGTGGTCCATTGGTCGGTAATAATGTTATTTTCGAACTCTATTGAGTCCGATCCACTGGTTTTTCTTTGTTTGTTTTATGTTTTGTTGGATTCCTGTCCATCCATTCGTTCTTCATGACATATGTTATTTTTATTTTGGTCAGTGGATGCCTTTGAAATTTTTTGTTCTTTCATTTCGTACCATAGGGGCCGATGACCTTCGATGTTAGGCCCCTTAAAACAATAAGCATCATCATCATCAACCATGTTAGAACTCGAAGCTCCTGCGTATTATTATTATTATTATTATTATTATTATCGTTATCGTTGTTACGGAGTTTTCCGTGGTAGTTAGAGGTGAAAGAAGGTGCGGGGGGTGAACAGGTCTCAGGCTACGAAATTAAAGTGATTTAAAATTTAACAAGGTTATATTTTCTTAGCAAAAAACAAGAAATAACAATAATGGCAGGTACAGAGTAGCAAAACCACTAATCGAGAATGTACAATTACAGGATTTGGGCTCCGAGAGCCAGACACACAATTCTTGAGCAATTAGCCCAACTTTACGATATACAGAATTCAACAAAGGGGCAGAAGACCCCAATTAAGCCCAGGAGTGCTTGCTCCCAATTACATCATAAAGCCTCCTCGAGGCGCGCAGAAACAAACTTCAAAAGAGCGATCTGCTCTCAAAGATTAAGCCTATCAAAGGCCACACCAAACTCTACCTTCAAGTTGTCCTCTAAGGACATAAACACAGGGGTAAAGATACCCAACCTACTGAGGCCTATTAAGTGAGAAAAGTTAATTACATGGCCTCTAAAATACCAATTTGAGAGGAGGCGAACTTGCACTCCTAATACACTTTGTTTAAAACCTACTTGGCACTAGGCCGTTAATGCAAGGGCTAATCCCATACTAAAGAGGTGACTTTAGAAGAGAACAATTTACATTACATTAAGGAAGAATCGGTTGTGAGAAGTAAGTTCACCTCAAAACAATATGAGTGGGAGCTCGAAAGGGTTAAGCACTCTCTATCCCAATATGTAGCTTTAAAAGAGAATAGATGCTAAGAGTCTTTACATTTTAGGGAAAGTTACATGGTAGAAACGCTTCGGACCCGCCCCGAGAGTTAAACTGCTGAGCTAGCAAGAAAAGAAGTTATTAAAAGGCCATTACCTTGTTGTTGAACTGCTGCCCGAAGGAAGAGGCGCTTCCCGCCCCCTGCTATGTTTTACACACAGAAAGATGTCACTGAAGTGGCGCAGAGACCCTAAAATCAGCAGTTTATATACTCTCGCAGAAAGTTCGAGGCGTTTCAGGAAGGAAAACACCCGCCCACAATCATTTTATTGGTGGTTAAAGAAAACCCGTACACAAGATGAAGAAGAAACATATTATTGGTGGAAAATTAATTAAAGAAATTCGGGATTGGCTAAATTCAAAACAAGGGGAAAGAAAGGGTTAATATTGCCAACTTAAACAATGACTGAAAGAAATTTAGCAAGGAACAAACTTTTGAAATTAAATTTTCTCCAAAAAAAACCAGTTCTTTCACTTCGCACTAGGGTGCATCCTTGTAGTTCTTCAGTAGTGTCCTCTAGAAGAGAATGTTCACACTTCTTACTACAAGCAAAACAAAAATACGTCGAAAACAACACAGTTCAGAAACTTCAAAATTTCCAAGTAGTGACATCTTCAGAGTAACTTAAAAATTAACACATAAGACAAAGTTCAGACTTCTTCCAGAAGGGGGGGGGGGGGTTTCAACTGGCGCAAGGTTTGAATTAGCGGCGTGGACGTGTACCGTCCGGTACAATCGTCTTCGTTGGTTTTTCAGCCATCTAGGGTCAGGAGTTCGGAGATCGCGTTCGCCAATTCCCCTAGCCATGGGAGTGATAGGGTCGCGGCTAGCATTTTGGCTATTGTTACCGTGTTTTAGCGGTAGGTAGAGGTGTAAGAAGGTGCGGGCGTGAATGGGTTTTCAAACTACGGAATCAAAGTTAATGTAAAATTTAACGAGGTTATATTTTCTTTTCAATATTAAGTAATAACAAAGAACAGGTACTTAGTAGCCAAAACACAATTTGAAATGTACAATTACAGGGGTTACAGAGTTTGGGCTTCGAGCCCTGAGTTCACAATTCTTGAGCAACTAGCCCAACTTTCCGATATACAAATTTTAACAAAGGGGCAGAAGACCCCAATCAAACCCTGGAGCACTTGCTCCAAATTACACAGTTAAGCCTCCTCGAGGCACACAACACTCCGTTTCCAAAAGAGCCACACGCTCTTTAATTTAAGCCTCTCCCAGGCCACACCAAACTCCACCTTCAAGTTGTCCACAACGGACACAAACCCAGGGGTAAAATACCCAATCTACTGAGGTCTATTAAATGAAAAGCAGGTTAATTAAATGACCTCTAAAACAATTTGAGAAGAGGCGAACTTGCACTCCTAATACACTTTGATTTTAAAACCTACTTTGGCACTAGGCCGTTATTACAAGGGCTAATCCCATACTACAGAGGTGACTTAATAGCAATTTACATTACATTACGGAAGAATAGGTTGAGAAACAATAAGTTCACCTCAAAACATTATGAGTGGGAGCTCGAGAGGGTTAGCACTCTCTATCCCAGTATGTAGCTTTTCAAGAGAATAGAAGAAAAGACTAGTTACATTTTAGGAAAAGGTTACATGGTGGAACGCTTCGCACCCGCCCCGAGAGTTAAACTGCTGAGCAAGAAAAGAAAGAATTTATTAATCGGCCATTACCTGATTGTTGACCGCTGCAGAAGAAAGAGGCGCTACCCGCCTCCTGCGATGTACTTAATACACTGAAAGATGGAACAGAAGTGGCCCAGAGACCCAAAAATCAGCAGTTTAAATACTCTCGCGGAAGTTTCTAGGCGTTAGGGGAAAGAAAACACCCGCCCACAATGTTTTTATTGGATAGGACCCCGCAACAGATACAAGTTGGGGGAAAATACACCAGATTGGTCAGAAATTACTAAAAGAAATTCGGGATTGGATAAATCTAAAACAAGGGGAAAAAGAGGGGTATACAGCCAACTTAAACCATAACAGAAAGAAATTTAACAAGAAACAAACTTTTGAAATAAAAATTTCTCCAACAAAATAGTTCTTTGACTCCGCACTAGGGTGCACTATTGTTGATCTTCAGTAGTGTCCTCTAGAAGAGAAAGTTCACACTTCTTACTTCAAGCGAAACAAAAACACATCAAAAGTGACACAGTTCAAAAACTCAAAATTTTCCACGTGGTGACATCTTCTGAGAAAGTAGAGAATTAATAGAGTAGATAAAGTTCAACCTTCCTCCAGAAGAGGAGTTTCAACTGGCGCAACTTTTAAATAAACGGTGTAGAGGTGTACCGCCCGGTACAGCTATCATAACTCCAGAGGTTATGATCGCGGTTTAGTTCAAGTTCGGAAAGACTTTTTTCAGAATTTCGTCTATCTTCTCCTTGAACACCCTTCCTGCCATGTTCCCTTCTGGCTGGTGCACCTGTGTTAGTGTTTCAGGTGTAGGTGGTGGGATGATAGTGGCTGCTGTAGTGGTGGGGGCGGGCGTTGGGGGTGGTCGTGCGGATGCTGGTTTTCTGTCGGCAGGTATCTTGTGGAGGGTGGAGCTGGCCTGAGGCGGGCCCTCATTTAGCTCGGTGGAAGCTCGCGTGGACTTAACCTGCCTTTGTTTATATACATGGGACTGGGCCTTCTTGTTGTTGTTGCTTGAGGTCTTAGCTTGGACGGTGGTGGGGGCTGGTTGGGCTGAGGGCTAGGGGTTGTGTTTACCTTCCGTCCGTACGGGCTTAAAATTTAAAATGCCTTCGCCTGATTGGCGCTGCGTGCCTGAAGGGCCTTGGTTTTGGCCCTTTGTACCTGAAGGGTCCTTTTTACCTGAGGGGCCTGGGTTTTTTGCGTGAAGCGCCTGAGCCTGAAGGGCCTGCTTGGGCTTTAGGGTTGCCACGCTTCTCACCCTTTGGCCCTTTGCCTTGATGTGCGGCTTCGAAGTCCCTGCGGCTGGGACTCTCCTTAAAATTAGCCGCGTGTTTCCCCCCCGCAGTTGGCGCACTTGGAGTACGCGGGGTCGTTGCCGTGGGGGCAGTCGCGGCAAAAGTGGGAGGCGGCGCATCTGCGACATCTGGGCTCCAGTCGGCACGCCGCCCCTGGATGGCCATGCCTCTAACACACTCAACTTTGGGGGCCAGTGGCTGGGGGGGCGGAACGGCTCGACCGACACCAGGATGTTCGCGAGCATCCGCATTTTCCGCAAATTGTCCGCGTCTGGGATGTCCGCCACGGCAACTAGGAATAGGTTGCCCTTGGCTGGCCTATTCCCTGTACGCATCCGCACCATGGAGAATGCGGGGATATCCTGTGCTGTCAAGGCAAGCTGGATTTCGTCCGCATTCCTTCCGTTAATGGGGGTCCTCACTACGAACCGCTTCACAGTGCTGTTGGGCAATACTTTTACAAAATTAATATTTAGCCCTTTTAGCACCTCGATAGCGATTTCGTAACTCTCAAAGCTCGACATGTGTAGCCGGATCGTTTCATGTGCGTCTACTCTCGGCCTAGAGAAATAATATTTTCTCTCTTCATGCGGCAGCTTTTTGAGGAGCTCCATTTCAAGTGTCTTGGTGTCCTTGGTGTATACCGTAAGAGGTGGAGGGGTTGACCCCTTACGGGTGATCGGTTTCTTTTGTTGTGGTGGTGGATGTGGGCTCTGGCGAGTCTACCTCCTGAGTGTGGTGAGCTGGGGTTGGGTTGAGCCGATAGATGTTTCGGTGCTACTATCGACTCGGGTACTTGGTTTACTTCTCCCGCCTGCCTGGGCCTTGCGGCTCAGGGGCTGGGTTACTTTGTATCACAGATATTTTCATGTATTTAAGAAATTATGTTACGAGAAACATCTATTACGCTCTCTCACAAGACTCTTACAGACACTTGAAGTGCGCCTGCGCTGTGAGTCGAGTGTATTGTTTCTACATTGGTTGTTCCCCCTCCTGTCCCTTCCCCTTCCCTTCGCAAACGTAGTCTTGGTGGCTGGTTGTATCCAGTTTTAGATTCTCACTTATTATTTGTCGCTCTCTTGAGCAACTACTGGGAGGTTCCTTTCGAACCCAAGGCTTCTGGGCTGCGAACATCGGAGCGTAAGTCGTGAATGAATGTTGTATGTGTGTGTATTGAGTGAGAGGTTAATGCTTGTGGCCGCGAATGGGTGTGTAAGTGGATTTGAGTTGTGCTCCTGTGTGTGCTGTGCTGTTTGGATGGGCCGGGTTCGTAGTCCAGGGGCCTATGGCCAGTTGAAGGCCGTTTCTTTTTCTTTAATGTTAACGTTTAATATTACTTTCTAGTACTACTTGTTTCCATTATATTTTCCGGAGATAATAGATCTCCTATTCTTTCTTGTACGTAAGAGGCCAATAGAAGTTTATTGGTTTACTTTTGAAAGAGTGTTTCAGTTATAATGTTGTACATATGTTGTTGTCAGTGAATAAAAGACAGATGGATTTACAGATGGAAAGCTCCCTCACCTCGGTCCACCTAGCTTCCTCTCTGGGCATGTTCCTATTTTCCTAGGCCCTAATGTTAGCACCTTTTCATTTGCCTTTTCCCTTCCCCTTCCCCCTCTTCCTCCCTTTTGCCTCCCTGAAGCCGTCACCCTGGTTTACCAGCTGGTGGCTGGGACCTCTGATTCGGTCACCCCGTGCTCGCTGAGTCTCTCCCCCTCGGTGCTTTCAGATTCGGCCTCCCGGGATGCGCTTGAAAGGTCAATAACCAGTGGGGCCTCGTCCGAGTCCGGGTCCGAGATTCTCGTTCGCTCGGGTGGAGGTTGGACTTTAATTGGCGCCATTCGCCGAGTGGCATGTACAACCCTTGGCTTGCTGACTCCTGTCCACCAACCAGATTGCCTATAGATAGTGGTGTTACCGTGTTTTGGTGGATCATCAGAGGTGAAAGAAGGTGCGGGCTGGAATGGGTCTAACTACAAGTCCGAAAGATGAATTTAAAATTTAAATAAAGGTTATATTTTCAATAGACAACAAGGTTTAACAATTTTCACTAGGTGAAATAACAAAGCAAAATCAGGTACAATGTAACTTTACAAACGAAAGCACAAGTTAAGGGGGGGTGATTACAAATTCTGGGCTACGAGCCCCAAAGTTTAACAATTTCTGAGCTCTCAGCACACAACCACAAATTACCAAAGAGCAGAAAACCCCTCATAACATGGAGCACTTGCTCCCACCTTCACATCTCAAGCCTCCCTGAGGCACTTTTACCATAACACCATAAAGAGCTGACCCGCTCTCAATCTTTCAAGCCTATTAAAGGCAATACAAAGCTTTACAATCGCTTGCCATCGAGGCGCAACTTACACGAATTAAACAGGGGTATCTCGTACCCAGCCTACCGGGCCTTAAAAGAAAAATAATAGGTTAATGAAATGGCCCAAAATACCAATATGAATGGAGGCGTTGCTTGCACTCCTACATGCAACTTGTTAAAACCTGAGGGGCACTAGGCCGATTACACATGAGCTATTCCCACACTAGGGAGGTGACTCGTATAAGAAAAATAATTTAACACATTAATGAAGAGAAGAAAATCGGTTATGAATACGTAGTCACCTCAAATCCAAATTGAAGGGGAGCTCGAGAGGGTAAAGCACTCTCTATTACCCCCTGTGGGTGGGGTCGCAGACGAAGAATACACCCACGGTATCTCCTGCCTGTCGTAAGAGGCGACTAAAAAGGGCGACCAAGGGATGATTGGATTAGGACCATGAAACTACTTGTGATTAGTACCACCACGCGGGGAACACCATGGGTCGCTATTACTTGCGTGTAGTACCACTATGTTAGGTACCAAATAGGTTTGTGATTAGTAGCAATCAGGAGCACCGTGCGGTCAGGCTTTTACGGTACCTATGATTAGTAGCACTATATGAGCGACACCAGGGTTCTGGCTTGCCTATGATTAGTACCCACTATATAAGGAACACTACGAGATAGTACGAGTCCCTGTGGTTAGTACACTCATGTGACGAAAACCATAGGTTTGCGTTGCCTGTAAATGGCGCCGCTATGTGTGAAACACCATAGGTCTGTATTACCTGTGCGAATTTCATTACCTGTGAGTAGTACCATAATGTGTGGAATACCGCGAGTCTACGATACTGTTGATTAGTACCGCACCATGTCAAATACCATGGTTCTACTTTCCAAGCGATAAGTACCATTATGAGAGTGCGATGACCTATATTTTGGACCCCTTTAGCTTGCAAGCGTCATCGATTTAGTATTGAGCTATAGAAGCAGCCCCTTGGTCAGTATTACTATTGTTTTCCGTCAGTTTTTGAGACTGAGGCATTGCGGGTCGTCTCCACTGATTGTTTTTTAGCTTCATATCCATCCGATCATTTTTCGTTTTCACGCTTTGAATTCTGGTCAGTGGAGGATTTTGGATTTTTATTTTGTCATTGCATTTCGTCTCATTTCGTACCATCAGGGGCCCCTTAAAACAAGCATCATCATCAGCACACTCTCTCCCCGATACAGTAAGAAAATGTTTACACACGCCGGCACTAAGTTACATTTTTTAACAGGTAGGATACTTTGAAAAGGTTTCGAACCTTCCCCGGGGGTTAAACTGCTGAGCAAGAAAGAAATAAAGATGTTAAAAGGCCATGACCTTTGTTGAAGAGCTGCTGCTCGAAGGAAGAGGCGCAACTCGCCCCCTGCTATACTTCCATACACTAAGCTAGATGTTGTTGAAGTGGCCGAGAGACCAGAAAATCAGCAGCTTTTATACCCTCCTGGAAGATTCGAGACCTTTCATGAATAATTAAGACACACCCACATGCGTTTATTGGTCGGCTAAAAGTTAAAAGTCAAAAATGAAGAAGAAACCTGTGATTGGAGGGAAATTAATTACAGAAATTCCTGATTGGGTAAATTCAAAACAGGCGGAAAGAAAGGATTAATAATGCCAACCCACCAAAGAAAGAACGAAATATAGTAAAGACAACAACTTATGAATACAAAATATCTTCAAGAAAAGTTCCTTCACTTCGCACCAGGGTCCATGATCATAGTTTTTGGTAGAGACATCTATGAGAGAATGTCCACACTTCTTGATAATTAGTAAACAAAAACAATTCGAAATTAACACAGTGACATCTTCAGATAAACGGTTGAATTAATTCAGTTTTAAGGTTCAGAGTTTCAGCTGTAGAGGAGTTTTTAAGGCGGAAAATTCAAATGTGCGGCGTATAGGTGTACCAACCGGTACAAGTGGTATGGTATGTAAGTTCCCAATCAGCCATATCAGGAGTCTTCCGTGACTGAGTCCGCTGCAGCTCGTATCATACAGCTCCTTAGTTGTACTTACGAGGCTGAGAACTCTGTTCCAGCCCGCAGTTCAGAATTCAAATTCTAGGACTGGTCAGTAATCGAACCCGAAGTCTGGGGCGAGAGAAGGCGGACGCTACCCCTACACCACAGGGCTGTCTGAGAATATGTAAGGCTGGTAATATTTCCAATTGATGTATAAAAAACTGTAACAAGGTTCGGCTCTTGGGTAGCCCTCGTTGTTACGACCACGTATTCGATAAATACGCGACTTGAGCTGTAACTGCCTCTCATTCTCCTGAAACAGCAAGTCAGTTTGGTGAGATCATATCCACTCTCAGCTGGATATTCCGGTCTCGCAATGGCTCTTACAGCGTATGGCCTTCTTCCAGAAATATTTTCCTTGGAATATGTGCGAGTGTTGTGATTGTTGATGTGTGTGTCCTCCAGTAGGTCGGCCCATAAAATAGCAGATTGTGTGAGTGGATGTGCTCTCTCTCTCCATACACAGAGAGAGAGCCCAGAAGGAAATAACAGTCGCGTGCTCTTGGGAAATTCTGTAGTATAGGAAGAACATCAAGTCTAACAACATAAAACATCAAGACAGATTCAAATTATAGTCAAGGTATTATTTCGTTATCTGCAATGTTTGTAACTGATTTTATGTGTAACATGAACGATAAGCTCTCCGAGATTTGGAAAATGTGATTAAATAATACATATTTACATCGAAAATGCAAATTTTTACGATAATCTAAGATGGTAAATCAAAAAGCAAGTTCCCAATCAATCATCAATGATCAGCATTTGGTGCTGTCGCCCAGGTGTCAGGTCGTTTACCAAGCTTTTTCTTAAATACTTTCAACGAACTTGTGAAATTTATCGAACATTTTCCTTGATAATTTATTCCAATCCCATACTCCTCGTCCTATAAATGAATGTTTGCCTCAATCTGTCCTCTTGGACTCCAACTATATCTCCATATGGTCTTTTCTACTTGTAAAAGCTCCACGCAAGCTTATTCTTCTACTTATATCATTCCAGGCCAATTCAAAGCTGACAGCTTGAAATATATTGCAAAGTCGAGCATCTCGTCTCCTTACTCCCAAGTGTTCGCAACCAAAGTTAGGAAAATGTTCGTAACATTACTGCTTTGTCGGAAATCACGCAGAAAAATGTTGCTTTCCTTTGTTTTGATTTTCCAGTTGTATCAAGTAGTCCCGGTGAGGGTCCCATACACTGGAGCCATACCTCTAACTGCGGTCTTAACAGAGACTTATATGCCCTCTCCTTTATATCTATACAACAGCTCCTAAACACTCTCATAACCATGTGAAGTTATCTGTTTCCCCAAACAATTTGCAATTAAACTGGTAAATACCGATAAAGAAAACTACTTTATTTCGGCCTCCCCAAAGTTACTCTCTCTTTCGCCACGGTTCATCCAGATTCCCCCTGCACAGACTTGTCCAAATGTTCCTTAAGAATTTCCTTTCTAGCTTATTTACATCTTTAATCAATGATTTGAACCTCAGTGAACAGCGTTTCAGTTGCATATTGTATTATCATTCGCCATACGCCGCTTGAACTTCGTGGACTTTGCAAGTAAATAAAGATAACCTGTGACATAAACAACACTTGGCTTACCAAGGTGACTCCTGCCCACCAACCAGTTTCCCTGTAGATATTGGTATGGTATATGATCTGTATGACGACATCCTCAGCCATATTAGGTGGCTTTCGTGACAGTCCGTTGCTGCTCATATCATACAGCTCCTAGGTTGTACTTACGAGGCTGAGAACTCTGTTCAGAATTAAATTCTAGGACTGGTCAGTAATCGAACCCGAAGTCTAGGGTGAGAGAAGCAGAAAAAATCGTGCGAAATCACAGCAAAATGTGAGAGTCTACTTTCCTTGACGATTGAAAGTTGCTTTCTGTATTGCTTCAGCACCACCCAGGAGGCAAGTGTAGCCTACGGGATGATTCGGACAGGAGCAGATCTATCTCTCATGCTCGTTGAACATTGTTTCTTTGTTGTGAGCATTCTGCGTTCAGGGTTATTTTCTTAAAATGTGACTGCTCGTGTAGCGGAACGCTTAGCCGTTCTCGGACGCTTGGACTCATTCACGGTACAGACAGCGATTTAAAAACAGCAGAAAGGTTGCTGTGTGGTTAAAATGGTACATACAGCTGATCTCCATTGGGGGTGTGCCTACGTACGAGGCGACGAAATGGTGTGACCTAGGCGCGGAAATGGATTGTGGCTTTGGTACCATGTGTTGTAGCCCCTATAGATGGGAGGGACTGAATACATCCTCAGGTAATACCTGCCTGTCGTCCACGAACCTACTACGCTGGCGTAGCTGGGGGAGAGGTGATACTCCCACGTGGCGCGTCCCGGATGGCGGATAGAGGGGTGTCCTAAACGGCTTGCCGGCGGATTTGAGGGAAATAAAATACCTCTCGCGGACCCAAACACCCCTCCTCGGTGGGTGGGGGAGCAGACGAAGAATTCACCCATGGTATCCCCTGCCTGTCGTAAGAGGCGACTAAAAGGGGCGACCAAGGGATGATCGAATTAGAACCATGAAACTACTTGTAATTAGTACCATCACGCAGGGAACACCATGAGTTGCACTTACTTGCGCGTAGTACCACTATCTTAGGTACGCAATAGGTTTGTGATTAGTAGCACGCAGGAGCACCGCGCGGTCAGGCTTTTACGGTACCTGTGATTAGTAGCACTATATGAGCGACACCAGTTAGTACCCACTATATAAGGGACACCACGGGATAGTGCGAGTTCCGGTTAGTACACTTACGTGATGAAAGCCATAGGTTTGCATTTCCTGTAAATGGCGCCGCTATGTGCGGGACACCATAGGTCTGTATTACATGTGCGAATTTCATAACCTGTCAGTAGTACCATGATGTGTGGTATACCGCGAGTCTTCGCTACTTTTGATTAGTACCGCAACATTACACATAGCATGATTCACTTTCCCAGCGATAAATACCGTTATGAGGGGCTGATGACATGGATTTTGGACCCGTTTCGACTATACGCACAATCGATCCAGCTATAGAAGCAGTCCCTTGGTCGGTAATACGATTGTTTTGTGCCAGCATCTAATCGTTTTAAATTCATCTCAATCCATTCATTCTTCGCCCTCATGCTTTGTATTCTGGTCAGTGGAGGATTATGGAATTTTTAGTTGCCATTTCATTTTGTGTCATTTCGTACCATTAGGGACCGATGACATCGATGTTAGGCCCCTTCAAACAACAATCATCATCATACTGTCTCAGGGGACCAGTCTCTAATCACCCGAAGAATGGCGTTAAACAGGCGAATGTAAGTTGACTTTCTCTTGTCAGACCACGAACCTACTACGATGGCGTAGAAGGGGGAGAGGTGATACTCCCACGTGGCGCGTCCCAGGTGGCGGATAGCGTGGTCCTAACCGGCTTGCCGGCGGACTTGAGGGAAATAAAATACCTCTCGTGGACCAAACACACTACCCCCTGCGGGTGGGGGACGCACATGCAGAATACACCCGCGGTACCCCTGTCTGTCGTAAGAGGCGACAAAAAGGGGCGAACTTGGCGCGGACATGGATTGCGGTTTGGTATAATGTGTTGGACCTCCTGTGGATGGGAGAGGCTGAATACATCCATAGGTAATCCCTGCCTGTCGTAGAAGGCGACTTAAAGGGTCATGTGGCCATGGTCCCCTCTTTATTTTTTTATTTTTTTCCGAGGGTCAGATGTAGACCATTCAAAATTTAGATGTGCGTGCTGCTCGGCAATGGAACTCCTATGTGTGCGACTACGCTCGAAAGCCCGTGCCAGCAACCACCCAGGACGCGGCGGGTGGGAGTGTCATGTACCCGGGCAGTGGTATCCGCCTGACAACGCAGGTCCCCGCACAGCCAAATGCCAGAAGGACATATTCTTACTAATTATTTTTATTTTTATTTTCTATATTTAGTGCTCTGTACACGCTATGGGGTACATGCTATTGCGGGTGACTGGAGGAAGGGAGTCTTAGTGCTCATTGCCTCAGTCATCCCGTATTAGGCATCGTCCAACATCGGACCCCGGGCAGTACCTGCTATAACCAGGTGGGTATTGCCTTCGCTGCTTGGTTCGGCTACAGAGACCCCTGATCGGAGTGGGTGGCATTCGGGGAGGATGCTATCGGGCATGGCTTCCAAACGAAGTCGGCTCTCTCAAGGTGGTCGCCCACCTAAATCTTTAACTTTTGCTTCCCTGAGAGGTTCAACTCCCTGGGAACATGCGCAGCGTGAAGGAATGGGATCCAGCTTCCCTAGGTTTCTGGTCGCTACCAGAACCGATGGGCACGATTTTAAGCTGGTGAAGTCGATCCTGTTTAGTAGACACATCGAAGGCGTCTATGGCGAACTGGAGGAACTTAAGAAAATGCGCAACGGTAGTTTGCTTCTAAAGACTCGTACAGCACTGCAAGCTGATCAGTTGCTTAAGTGCGAGCACTTTGGCGACATCCCCGTCAAAGTGGAGGAGCATAAGTCCTTGAACCTGGTTCGCGGAGTCATCTTTCACCGCGACCTTATTTTGAACACTGACAACGAGTTGATGGAAGACATGAAGAACCGTGGCGTGACACACGTCCGGCGCATTACGCGCAAGGTCAACGGTGAAGATGTTGCCACTGGTGCCTTCATTGTCTCTTTCAAGTTGTCCGTGTTACCAGAGAAAGTCAAGGTAACAACTTATCGTTGCGATGTGAGGCCGTACATCCCGCCTCCTATGCGATGCTATCAATGCCAGCGATTCGGACATATGGTATCTCGCTGTTCGAATCAAGCTGTACGTGGTACATGTGGCCGAGTAGCTCACGGCGCGGAGGAGTGCAAAACTCCATACAAGTGCACTAACTGCTCCGGTTTTCATTCTCCTCGGGATCGGAACTGTCCGACATACCTGAGTGAGAAGAAGATCCAGGAGATCAAGACCCTGGATGGTCTTTCCTACCAGGAAGCGCGCCGTAAGTTTAATTCTAACAATACACATGCCCGTACACTGGACTATAGCTTGATAGCTCAGAGTCTTCCAGGTTAGTCATTTACAACCTCGACACCTGTCCAGACCGCTGCGCCCAAGGCGACTGTTGCTGCTCCCAGCAACGTCGCAAATAGTCAAAGCTCGAAGGGGGGGACCACCCCACCTTCGACCAACCAGAAGTCTGTGCAGGCTGGCCGTTGCCAGCCGGCACAGCAAGGGGGAAGACTAAGTCTCACCCCCCCCAGGAGGTCGACGAAAGTCGTGACCCAGCCAGCGGAGGCGGCATCGTCGACCAGGGTTGGGAAGCTATCTCCCAACCCGTCTAACTAGAACAGAAAAAGGGGAAGAAGAGCACCCGTCCTGAGCGCTCTCGGACTTCCCCTGCGAAGGAGAAGTCATGCCCTCCATCTGGGGGATATATGTCTGCGCCGGGAGGGACTCCTGCTCCCAAACCTGCGCGCTCTCCTCGTAGAGGACCCCCTCGCGCCCGAAAAGCGTCGAAGTTCTGGGCGGCACCCCTGCCATCTTTTGATGACGGGATGGATGTCGCGCTGTCCTCTACATCTACGGATGTAGAACTAGATAGTGTTTAGGCTTACGAGCATTTTGTCGCTCATAACCTAACACTCCTTTTATAGTCCACACTATGGCACTGTTACAGTGGAATTGTAACGGTTATGACAGGCATCTTGCTGAGTTACGTCAGCTTATTAGTGAGTACGCAGCGAGTATAGTCTGTATTCAGGAGACCAATTTCCGACCTGGTCATCACACGGTCTTGAGGAATTTCAAACTATACTCGACAGAACGATACTATGCTCACCGGGCTTCCGGAGGCGTTGGCATTTTTGTACGTTCTGATAGCTACAGCGAAGAGGTTCCTGTCATAGCAACAGTGTGTAATGTTTATCTTCCACCAGGCCAGCATCTGAACATCAATGATGTCGCTGATCTCATGGATCAGCTTCCACCACCCTTCCTCTTATTGGGCGATTTTAACGCCCTTCACCCCATATGGGGCTCTGAGACGCCTTGCCCCCGAGGAAGAGAGCTGGAAACACTTCTATCAGATCTGGATTTATGTATTTTGAACACAGGGGAACCAACTCACTTTAGTGTACGTTACGGCACATACTCTCGCATAGACGTTAGTCTATGCAGCCGAACGTTGGTTCCACTGTTTCGGTGGAATGCACACGATGATCTCTGTGACAGTGAACATTTTCCCATCGTTCTTACTTTGTTGAATCATAAACCCGTCGAGGCTCCCCCTGGATGGATTCTTAAACATGCTGATTGGCCAAAGTACACATCACTAGCTGTCTTTAACGATGAAGTCAGGCGGACCGTCGGCGAGGAAATAACTTACATCACCCAAGTTATTCTTGCTGCTGCTGAGGAGTCCATTCCGTTTTACTCGGGGACTCCTCGCCGAAAACTCGTTCCTTGGTGGAACGATGAAATAGCAGCAGCCATCAAAGAACACCGTCGCGCTCATAAGCGTTACCGTAGACAGCCTACTGTGGCCAACTTGGTAACATTTAAGAAACTCCGCGCTAAGGCGCGAGTTCTTATTCGACAAAGTAAGAAGGCTTCATGGGAGAGATATGTGTCGTCCATGACGTCACATACTCCATCATCTCAAGTGTGGACGAAACTTCGACGAATTTCGGGTATTCAAGGATCCTCTGCTGTACCGGGAATTTCCATTGCAGGCAGTGTCGCCACTGATCCCCACGCGATTGCTAATCATCTCGCTAGTCATTTCGCGGATGTCTCTGGCTCCGGGAATTACAATCCTGATTTCCTCCCTCTGAAGCGGGAGGCAGAACGTCATCACCTTAGTTTTGCCACCCAAGCTTCAGAGGACTACAACGTGCCCTTTACGGAGTGGGAACTCCGAAGCGCCTAGCGCTTTGCAAGGACACGTCTCCTGGACCGGACAACATCCATAACCAGATGTTGAAACACCTTAGTGATGATAGTTTACTATATCTCCTTCGTGTGTTCAACCGAATCTGGACAGAGGGTGATTTTCCGTCTCAGTGGCGAGAGGGCGTAGTCATTCCTGTCCTCAAGCCTGACAAAGATCCTAAGTATGCAGGAAGTTACAGTCCGATTTGTCTTACAAATTGCCTGTGTAAGCTATTTGAGAGGATGGTAAATCGCAGACTCGTGTGGTGTCTGGTGAAACAAGGACTCTTGTCCGAGTACCAATGTGGATTTCGAGCCGTTCGATCCACCACAGACCACTTGGTACGCCTGGAGAGCTCTATCCAGGACGCGTTTCTCCGCAAACAGCACTTGGTAGCTGTCTTCTTTGACTTGGAGAAGGCCTACGACACCACCTGGCGATATGGCATCCTTTCAGTCCTGCATCAATGGAGATTCCGAGGTAACTTGCCGGTATTTATTGCGAATTTTTTGTCCCGTCTATTCCGTGTCCGAGTAGGGAGGACATATTCGCAATACCACGTTCAAGAAAATGGAGTCCCACAGGGATCGGTTCTTAGTGTCACTCTGTTCGCGATTGCCATAAACGGTATTGTCGCTGCTGCTGGTCCAGCCGTAATACCGTCCCTATATGTGGATGATTTTGCTCTGCACTATAGCTCGTGCAGTATGGCAGTCGCAGAGCGACAGTTACAGCAAGCCATTAGGAGGGTGGAGAAGTGGACCTTAGAACATGGCTTTCGGTTTTCTGCCGCAAAGACCTCCGTTGTCCACTTTTGTCGTCAACGTACACTTCACCCTCATCCTGAGCTTTATCTAGGTAATGTCGTTCTTCCAGTTGTTGACACCTACCGATTTCTTGGGCTCCTTTTTGACAGTAAATTATCTATCTGCGGGAGCTAAAAGTGCAATGCACCAAGAGGCTTAACCTCTTGAAGTTTCTTAGCAGCACTAATTGGGGAGCTGACCGCGTGGTGCTCCTGCGATTCTATCGGGCACACATTTTATCTCGGTTAGACTACGGCAGTGCAGCATATGGCTCCGCAAGGCCAAGCGTTCTTGCGAAGCTGAACAGTGTCCACCACAGCGGGGTTAGGTTGGCGACGGGAGCTTTTCGTACTAGCCCTATCGCTAGCCTGCTCGCTGAGTCTGGTGTGCCGCCTAAACACCTGAGGCGCCAGCAACTACTACTTACGTATGCTGCAAATTTGCGACAGATGCCACTTCATCCGAGCTATCCCTGCGTATTCAACAATGGCAACCGTTTGTTGTACGTTGCTCACCCTCGTGCGACGCCGCCGGTTGGGATACGCTTGGATAGCAGTTATGAATTGTTTGACGTACCTTCGATTCCTTGCCTTGTCATACAACCAAGTGGGGTACCTCCGTGGGTTGTACGACGACCTGAAATCATCCTGGATTTACACACTGGCCCGAAAGGAGACACGGACCCTTCGATTTATCGGAAAATCTACCTGTCCGTTCTTGGCCGCTATCCAGGTTCAGTCGTCGTTTACACGGATGGTTCAAGGACAGATACGAAGGTGGGCTGTGCGTTCGTTGTCGACAATGATCGGTTTCTTTTTGCTCTCCCGGACACCTGTAGTGTGTACACGGCAGAGCTCTATGCTATCTGTGAGGCTCTGCGGTACGCACTAGACAATGAGCGCCGACACTTTCTCGTGTGTACTGACTCCTTGAGTTCGCTTCAGTCTATTGATACCTGTTTCCCTCGACACCCTCTGGTGCAGCGGATCCAGGACCTGCTGGCCGGGTGTTCGGATGCCGGCACCAGAATTACGTTTGTGTGGCTCCCCAGCCACATGGGAATAGAGGGAAACGAGTTAGCAGATCAGGCTGCCAAGGAGGCAGTTACACTGCCCCCGTTGCCTTTCAAGGTTCCAGCAAGTGATATTCGCTCTCAGCTGAGACATCTGGTTATGTCTCATTGGGAGATGGAGTGGCAGGCCATCCCACTTCCCAATAAGATGAGAGCGATAAAAGGAACAACGAAGGTATGGAGGACTTCCCTTCGGGCTTCGCGGAGGGAAGCCGTGGTTTTATGTCGCCTTCGGATCGGCCACGGTATCTTGAAGCACTCCCATCTACTGAAAGGAGAACCCCCTCCGGTGTGTACCTGCGGCGACCATCTTACCGTGGTACACATCCTTACGGAGTGCGTGGACCTGGTCGATCTGCGCCGTAGTATTAACCTTCCGAGTACTATCTCCCTTATCTTGCGCGATGACGAGCAGTCAGCAGACCTCGTCATCCGCTTTATGAGGGATAGCGGTCTGTTTTATCGTGCGTGATGATGTCCTTTGTCCTAGTGTTGTTTATGTCAGTTGCGTTTTTATCTCATTGACTTCATTTTAGTTTGTGTTGCGCATTTTAATGTGTTATTTGAACGTCTAACGTACATTATGTGTTAATATCTGTATTACTGGGCAATGCCTTATTCCTTCGATTTGTTGTACTTTGTCTTATTTTAATAGAACATAAGGCACTGTTTTAATCTCACCCTCATTTTTCTTCATCACCATTCTTTTTTAACTCTAGTCAGTGGATACTTTTTAAAATTTGAACTTCGTCTCATGTCATTCATTTCGTTCCATTAGGGGCCGATGACTTTCGATGTTAGGCCCCTTAAAATAACAAGCATCATCATCATTATCATCATCATCATCTCTTGTCAGAAAGTGGTTTGAAAACTACGGGGGTTACGTTTGTTTCTTCCACAGTGCTTCCTAAATCAACATGGATGGTGAACAACTGAGAAAATTGTTTGCTAACACTCTTAAACGTGCCATCCATGAAAAAAATTCTTTATTTTCTTTTAATGCAGATTTCTCCTGTGGACCTGGCAAATATAAGTATCCGCCCACCATTACAGTCGTCAGCTAATAAGATATTACTTACGTCAGCCATCTTCAAACTTTCTGAATCCAACTCTACTCCATCTCGATGATTGGGTTCAGCCTG
The DNA here is from genome assembly GCF_040414725.1 of Anabrus simplex. Lineage (NCBI taxonomy): Eukaryota > Metazoa > Arthropoda > Insecta > Orthoptera > Tettigoniidae > Anabrus > Anabrus simplex. Next base: position 85,011,150 of record NC_090268.1, on the reverse strand, counting down.
AATTCTGTGAGCATCCCTTCGCTGTCTATGCAGAGTAGATTTGCAGTTATATAATTGAGGAATTTTGGTAACTAAATTAGTTTAAATCCGGATTGTAGAAGAGGTTTGAATTCGCCGTCAAAAATCTGAAACGAAAAGGAACTAACTATACTATCTATATAAATAAAAGAAGAGTTCTGTCTCTATATTACTTGGAATAGTGAAATTTTGGTATTATTTTACTCAATTTCTGTCTTTCTGTCTGTCGAGCAAAAATTCGCTCGCAGAATGTTAACTAACTTCGCTAGTTTACTTCCTTCCACGAACCTACTACGCTGGCGTATAAGGGGGAGAGGTGATACTCCCACGTGGCGCGCCCCAGGTGGCGGATAGGGGGGTCCTAACCGGCTTGCCGGCGAACTTGAGGGAAATAAAATACCTCTCGCGGACCAAACACACTACCCCCTGCGGGTGGGAGACGCACATGTAGAACACACACGCGGTATCCATTGCCTGTCATGAGAGGCGACTAAAAGGGGCGACCAAGGGATGATTGAATTAGAACCATGAAACTACTTTTGATTCGTACCATCACGCGGGGAACACCATGGGTTGCCTGAACTTGCAAGTAGTACCACTATATAAGGTATGAAATAGGTTTGTGATTAGTTGCAGCAAGAGGGGATTCTCCTGTGGGTATCCAGTACCCGTGCATCGTACCCATGTAAGCAACACCGCGGGTCTGGGCGTTGCCTGTGAGTTGTACCACTATATGAGCGACACTGTCGGTCGGCGTTGCCTGTGATTGTTGCCCACTATGTGAGGATCACCACCTAGGTGAGGGGCCTCATCGGTTTGCGTTGGCTGTGAGTGGCACCATTGTGTGAGAAACACCATTGGTCTGCGTTCCCTGTACGAAGTACAATACTTGTGAGTAGTACCATCTTGTGTGGAAACCGTGAGTCTTCGCTACTTTTGATTCATACCCCAACATGATAAATACCATGGTTCTATTTTACTCGCGACATGTACCATTCTGTGGGGCCTTAGACATGGATTTTGCACGCCTTTGGACATCAAGCATCATTTTGGCGTTATAAGTGGTCTCTTTACCAAATACACACCCCCTGTGGGTGGGGGAGGCTGACGAATAATACACCCACGGTATCCCCTGCCTGTCGTGAGAGGCGACTAAAAGGGGCGACCAAGGAATGATTGTATTAGAACCATGAAACTACTTTTGATTAGTACCATCACGTACGGAACACCATCGGTCGCTTTTACTTGCGAGTAGTACCACTCCGCTAGGCACTCTATAGTTTTGTGATTCGTAGTACTCGATTGGGGTTCAGTGTGGGTTTCCAGTACCCGTGAGTTGTACCCGTGTGAGCGACACCACGCGTCTGGGCGTAGCCTGTGAGTTGTACCACTATACGAGCGACACCGTAGGCCTGCGTTGCCAGTGATTAGTACCCACTCTGTAGGAACACCACGGGAATACCGGCGCCCGTGATTAGTACACCTAGGTGAGGAACCTCATCGGTTTGCGTTGGCTATGAGTGGTGCCATTGTGTGAGAAATACTATAGGTCTGCGTTACCTTTACGACGTACAATACTTGTGAGTAGTACCTTAATGTTTGGAACCCGTGAGTTTACGCTACCTTTGATTAGTACCGCAGCTTGTGAAATATCATGGTTCTCCTTTACTACCGCTAAGTGCTATTCGCATCATTGTGCCTTATAAGTCCACGAACCTACTACGATGGCGTAGCAGGGGGAGAGGTGATACTCCCACGTGGCGCGTCCCAGGTGGCGGATAGGGGGGGTCCTAACCGGCTTGCCGGCGGACTTGAGGGAAATAAATTACCTCTCGCGGACCAAACACACTACCCCCTGCGGGTGGGGGACACACATGCAGAATACACCCGCGGTATCCCTTGCCTGTCGTAAGAGGCGACAAAAATGGGCGACCTTGCCGCGGACATGGATTGCGGTTTGGTATAATGTGATGGACCTCCTGTGGATGGGAAAGGCTGAATACATCCATAGGTAATCCCTGCCTGTCGTAGAAGGCGACTTAAAGGGACATGTGGCCATGGTCCCCTCTTTATTTTTTATTATTTTTCCGAGGGTCAGATGTAGACCATTCAAAATGTGATGTGCGTGCTGCCCGGCGATAGAGCTCCTATGTGTGCGACTACGCTCGCAAGCCCGTGCCAGCAACCACCCAGGACGTGGCGGGTGGGAGTGTCATGTACCCGGGCAGTAGTATCCGCCTGACAACGCAGGTCCCCGCACAGCCGAATGCCAGAAGGACAAATTATTATTAATTATTTTTATTTATTTTTCCTATTGTTAGTGCCACGAACCTGCTACGCAGGCGTAGCAGGGGGAGAGGTGATACTCCCACGCGGCGCGTCCCAGGTGCCGGATAGTGGGGTCCTAACCGGCTTGCCGGCGGACTTGAGGGAAATAAAATACCTCTCGCGGACCAAACACACTACCCCCTGCGGGTGGGAGACGCACATGTAGAATACACCCGCGGTATCCCCTGCCTGTCGTAAGAGGCGATTAAAAGGGGCGACCAAGGGCTGACTGAATTAGAACCATGAAACTAATTTTGAATCGTACCATCACACGGGGAACAGCATAGGTTGCCTGTACTTGCGAGTAGTACCACTAAATTCGGTACGAAATATGTTTGTGATTAGTAGCAGTAAAAGCCTGGCCTGGTGGATTCCAGTACCCGTGCGTCGTACCCATGTGTGCAACACCGCGGGTCTGGGCGTTGCCTGTGAGTTGTACCACTATATCAGCAGCACCGTGGGTCTGCGTTGCCTGTGATTAGTACCCACTATGTGAGGAACACCACGGGAATACCGGCGCCCGTGTTTAGTACACCTAGGTGGGGAACCTTCTCGGTTTGCGTTGACTCTGAGTTTGGCCGTTGTGTGAGATACACCATAGGTCTGCGTTACTTGTACGTATTGCAATACTTGTGAGTAGTACCATCTTTTGTGTAACACCGTGAGTCTTCGCTACTTCTGATTAATACCCCAACATGACACATACCATGGTTCTATTTTACTCGCGACATGTACCATTCTGTGTGACCTTAGACGTGGATTTTGCACCCCCTTTAGACACCAAGCATCATTGTGCTTTATAAGTGGTTCCTTGGTCGGTAATAATGTTATTTTCGATCTGTATTGAGTCCGATCCACTAGTTTTTGTTTGTTTGTTTTGTGTTTTGTTGAGTTCCTGTCCATCCATTCATTCTTCATGCCATATTTTATTTTTATTTTGGTCAGCGGATGCCTTTGCAATTTTTGTTCTTTCATTTCGTACCATTAGGGGCCGATGACTTTCGATGTTAGGCCCCTTAAAACAACAAGCATCATCATCATCATCATCTAATGTTAGTGCTCTGTACCCGCTATGGGGTACATGCTATTGCGGGTGACTGGAGGAAGGGAGTCCTAGTGCTCATTGCCTCAGTCATCCCGTATTAGGCATCTTTCAACATCGGACCCCCGGGCAATACCTGCTACGACCAGGTGGGTATTGCCTTGGCTGCTTGGTTCGGCTACAGAGACCCCTGATCGGAGTGAGCGGTATTCGGGGAGGATGATTTCGGGCATGGCGTCGAAACAACTTCCGCCTGCCACCTCGGGTAGTTCGCTACCCAAGTCTTTAACTTTTGATTCCCTAAGGGGGGCAACCCCTTGGGAACAAGCGCAGCGACTTAGTCTGGGTTCCAGCTCCCTAGGTTCCTGGTTGCTACCAGGACCGATGGGCAAGACTTCAAGCTGGTGAAATCGATTCTGTTTAGTCGCCACATTGAAGGTGTCTACGGTGAACTGGAGGACCTGAAAAAGAATGCGCAATGGTGGTTTGCTTTTAAAGACGAGCACTGCGCTCCAAGCTGATCGGTTGCTTAAGTGCGACCACTTTCGCTAAATCCCCGTCAAAGTGGAGGAGCATAAGTCCTTGAACCTGGTTCGCGGAGTCATCTTTCACCGCGACCTTATTTTGAGCACTGACAACGAGTTGATGGAAGACATGAAGAACCGTGGCGTGACACACGTCCGGCGCATTACGCGCAAGGTCAACGGCGAAGACGTTGCCACTGGTGCCTTCATTGTCACTTTCAAGTTGTCAGTGTTACCAGAGAAAGTCAAGGTAACAACTTATCGTTGCGATGTGAGGCCGTACATCCCGCCTCCTATGCGGTGCTATCAATGCCAGAGATTCGGACACATGGTATCTCGTTGTTCGAATCAGTCAGTGTGTGGTACATGTGGGAAAGTAGCTCACGGCGCGGAGGAGTGCACTAACTGCTCTGGTCTTCATTCTCCTCGGGATCGGAACTGTCCGACCTATCTGAGTGAGAAGAAGATCCAGGAGAACAAGACCCTGGATGGTCTTTCCTACCAGAAAGCGCGCCGTAAGTTTAATTCCCTGAATGCACCTGCCAAGACACTAGACTTCAGCTTGGTAGCTCAGTCCCTGCGAGGTTCCTCATCTTCATCTGCAACACCTGCCCAGCAGTTCGCTGCGCCCAAGGCGGCGGTTGCTCCTGCGAGCAACGCCGCAAAGAGAACAAGCTCGAAGGCTGGTCCATCCCGGCTTTGGACCACCAACCTGCCTGTGCCGGCTAAGAAACCTATGCCGGCACAGAAGGGGAAGAAGACAACATATCCTTCCCCTACAAGGTCGGCGAAAGCCGCGCCTAAGCCGGCGGAGGCGGCATCGTCGACCAGGGCTGGGAACTCCCCTCCCAGCCCGTCTAAACAAGAATCGACGGCGGGGAAGAAGAACGCCCTTAATAGGCGCTCTTCCAAATCTCCTACAAATGGGGTGTCACGCCCTCCACCTGGAGGGCCTGAATCTGCGTCAGCAGGTCTTCCTTCGGGGAAACCTGCGCGCTCCCCTCGTGGGCAGAAACCCCGCACCCGGACTACGTCGAAGAAGTTGAAGGCCTGCATCACCTCGTCTGATGACGAGGAGCTGCACATGGAGCACGAATCTCCATCTTCCGATGGGGATGTGAGTGTAGGTTAGGTTCGGTAGCATTCCGTTGCTCCTATCCTAATCCTCAGAAGTCCACACTTACAATATGGCACTGTTACAATTGAATTGTAACGGTTATGATAGGCATCTTGCTGAGTTGCGCCAGCTCATTAGCGAGTATTCGGCGAGTATAGTCTGTATTCATGAAACAAATTTCCGACCAGATCATCATACGGTATTGCGAAATTTTCGACTATACTCGACAGAACGACATTATGCTCACCGGGCTTCCGGTGGCGTTGGCATTTTGTCCGTTCTGATACCTAAAGCGAGGAGGTTCCACTAAGAACCCCGCTGGAGGCTGTAGCTGTTCGCGTTCCGCTGCCTGTCATAACAACAGTGTGTAATGTCTATTTTCCGCCAGGGCTACCTCTTAACATTAACGATGTCACTGATCTTCTAGATCAGCTTCCACCTCCCTTCCTGTTGTTGGCAGATTTTAACGCCCATCACCCCATCTGGGGCTCTGAGACGCTTTGCCCCCGGGGAAGAGAGCTGGAAACATTGGTAACAGACCTGGATTTATGTATTTTGAACACAGGGGAACCAACACACTTCAGTGTACGTTACGGCACATATTCTCGCATAGACGTAAGTCTATGCAGCCGAACGTTGGTTCCGCTGTTTCGGTGGAACACACACGACTATCTTTGTGGCAGTGACCATTTTCCCATCATTCTTACTTTGATGAACCAAAAATCTGTCGAGGCTCCCCCTCGATGGATTCTTTAAACATGCTGATTGGCCAAAGTACACATCACTAGCTGTCTTTAACGATGATATCAGGCGGACCGTCGGCGAGGAAATAACTTATGTCACCCTAGTTATTCTTGCTGCTGCTGAGGAGTCCATTCCGTTCTTCTCGGGGGCCCCTCGCCGAAAACTCGTTCCTTGGTGGAACGAAGAAATAGCAGCAGCTATCAAAGAACGTCGTCGTGCTCATAAACGTTACCGTAGACAGCCTGCTGCGGCCAACTTGGTAACATTAAAGAAATTCCGCGCTAAGGCGCGGGTTCTTATTCGCCAAAGTAAGAAGGCTTCATGGGAGAGATATGTGTCGTCTATGACGTCACACACTCCATCATCACAAGTGTGGACTAAACCTCGGCGTATTTCGGGTATCCATGGATCATCTTCGGTACCGGGAATTTCCATTGCAGGCAATATCGTCACTGAACCACTCTCGATTGCTAACCATCTTGCTCGCCATTTCGCGGACGTGTCTGGCTCCGGGAATTACCATCGTGACTTCCTACCTCAGAAGCGGGAGGCAGAACGTCGTCAACTCAGTTTTGCCACTCAGGCTTCAGAGGACTATAACGTGCCCTTTACGGAGTGGGAACTCCGTAGCGCATTAGCGCTTTGCAAGGACACGTCTCCTGGACCAGACAATATCCAAAACCAGATGTTGAAACACCTTAGTGAGGACAGTCTTCTCTATCTCCTTCGTGTGTTCAACCGAATCTGGATGGAGGGTGACTATCCGTCTCAGTGGCGAGAGGGCATCGTCAATCCTGTCCTCATGCCTGCCAAAGATCCTAAATATGCAGAAAGTTATAGACCTATTTGTCTTACCAGGTGCCTGTGTAAGCTGTCTGAGAGGATGGTAAATCGCCGCCTGGTGTGGTGTCTGGAGAAACAAGGACTCTTGTCCGAGTACCAGTGTGGTTTCCGAGCCGCTCGATCCACCACAGACCACTTGGTACGCCTGGAGAGCTCTATCCAGGATGCGTTTCTCCGCAAACAGCATTTGGTAGCTATTTTCTTTGACTTAGAAAAGGCCTACGACACCACATGGCGATATGATATCCTTTCAGTCCTGCATCAATGGAAATTCCGTGGTAACTTGCCGGTTTTCATTGCGAATTTTTTGTCCCTCCGTCTATTCCGTGTCCGAGTAGGGAGGACATATTCGCAATACCACGTTCAAGAAAATGGAGTCCCCCAGGGATCGGTTCTTTGTGTCACTCTGTTCGCGATTGCCATAAACGGTATTGTTGCTGCTGCTGGTCCAGCAGTAATACCGTCGCTATATGTGGACGATTTTGCTCTGCACTGTAGCTCGCACAGTATGGCAGTCGCAGAGCGACAATTACAGCAAGCTATCCGGAAGGTGGATCAGTGGACCTTTGAACATGGTTTTCGGTTTTCTACTGCAAAGACCTCCGTTGTCCACGTTTGCCGTCAACGTTCTCTACATCCAGATCCTGAACTTTCTCTAGGAAATGTCGCTCTTCCCGTGGTTGACGCTTACCGATTTCTTGGGCTCCTTTTCGACAGTAAATTATCGTGGGAGCCACACGTGCGGGAGCTAAAAGTGCAATGCACCAAGAGGCTAAATCTCTTGAAATTTCTTAGCAGCACTAATTGGGGAGCTGACCGTGCGGTGCTCCTACGATTCTACAGGGCACACGTTTTATCTAGGTTAGACTACGGCAGTGCAGTATATGGCTCCGCAAGACCAAGCGTTCTTGCGAAGCTGAACAGCATCCACCACGCCGGGGTTAGGTTGGCGACGGGAGCTTTTCGTACAAGCCCTATCGCTAGCCTGCTCGCTGAGTCTGGTGTGCCGCCTTTACACCTGGGGCGCCAGCAAATGCTTCTTTCGTATGCTGCTTATTTGCGACAGATGCCACTTCATCCCAGCTATCCTTGCGTATTCAACAATGGCAACCATTTTCTGTACGCTGCTAGTCCTCGAGCAACGCGGCCGGTTGGAATACGCTTGGAGAGCAGTTACAGGTTGTTTAACGTACCTTCGGTTCCATGCCTTGTCAGACATCCGAGTGGGGCACCTCCGTGGGTAGTTCGACGTCCTGAAGTAATCCTTGACCTACACACTGGTCCGAAGGAAAACACGGACCCTTCGATTTATCGGAGGCTCTTCCTGTCCGTTGTTGGCCGTTATCCAGGTTCAGTCGTCGTCTACACGGATGGTTCAAGGACAGATACGAAGGTGGGCTGTGCGTTCGTTGTCGACAATGATCGGTTTCTTTTTGCTCTCCCGAAAACCTGTAGTGTGTACACGGCAGAGCTCTATGCTATCTGCAGAGCTCTGCGGTACGCACTATACAATGAGCGCCGACACTTTCTTGTGTGTACTGACTCCTTGAGTTCGCTTCAGTCTATTGATACCTGTTTCCCTCAACACCCTCTGGTGCAGCGGATCCAGGACCTGCTGGCCGGGTGTTGGGATGCCGGCACCAGAATCACGTTTCTGTGGCTCCCAAGCCACATGGGCATAGAGGGAAACGAGTTAGCAGATCAGACTGCCAAGGAGGCAGTTACACTGCCCCCGTTGCCTTTCAAGGTTCCAGCAAGTGATATTCGCTCTCAGCTAAGACATCTGGTTATCTCCCACTGGGAGATGGATTGGTAGGCCATTCCACCTCCCACTAAGCTGAGAGCGATAAAAGGTACAACGAAGGTATGGAGGAATTCCCTTCGGGCTTCGCAGCGGGAAGCCGTGGTATTATGTCGTCTTCGGGTCGGCCATGGTATCGTGACTCACTCGCATCTTTTGAAAGGAGAACCTCCTCCGGTGTGTACCTGCGGTGACCATCTTACCGTGGTACACATCCTTACGGAGTGTACGGACCTGGTTGATCTTCGCCGTAGTCTTAACCTCCCGAATACCAACTCCCTTATCCTGCGTGATGACGTGCAGTCAGCAGATCTCGTCATCAGCTTTATGAGGGATAGTGGTGTGTTTTATCGTATTTAATGATGTCCTTTGTGCTTGTATCTTTGTGTCAATTACGCTCTTATCCTATTGACTTCATTTTAGTTTGTGTTGCGTATTTTAATGTGTTCTTTTAACGTCTAATGTAAAGTATGTATATATATCTGTACTAGCAGGCAATGCCTTATTCCATTGTCTCCTGTAATTTTTCTTATTTTATTCCAAAATAAGGCATTGCGAATTAGATCCACTGATTTTTTTAATTTCATACTCATTTTTCATCGCCATTTTTTAAAACTCTAATCAGTGGCTACGTTTTAAAATTTTAACTGTCTTATGTCATTTCGTCCATCTCGTTCCATTAGGGGCCGATGACCTCGATGTTAGGCCCCTCTAAACAACAAGAATCATCATCATCATCATATAAGTGGTCCCTTGGTCAGTAATACTATTATTTACGATCTTTTTTTGAGTCTCATCCAATGTTTTTGTGTGTTTGATTTTTGTTTTTTGGTGGGTTCATGTCTATCCATTCATTCTTCATGACATTTATTACTTTATTTTGGTCAGTGGATTTATTTGTATTTTTGTTATTTCTTTTCGTACCATCAAGGGCGATGATTTCGATGTTAGGCCCCTTTAGACAACAAGCATCATCATCATCACCTTATAGATATTCTGCTGACCGAAGAACGAGGCGCCCCGCCTCCTGCCTTTAACACACACACTTTTAAGGACGGTGACCAATTGCCGAGGAAACATGAAAAGCCGCAGTTTATATACCCTCAGAGAAGGTTCTAGAGGATTCTGGGCTAATCCGTACACACCCTCGCAATTTTATTGGTTAATCACAAAAGTTACACTCAAAATCGAACAAGAAGCCTGTGATATGTTGAAAATTAATTACAGACATTTTTCATTGGCCAGATTCAAAACTGGCGGAAAAACAATGAAGTGTAGCCAACCCAAAAATAAATGAACTTAGAGTCAGTTATGGACAACCTAGAAATACGAAACTTCAAGTTATAAGTTCTTCCACCTTGCACCAGAGCGCATGATCAGTTTTTTTTTGTTTTTTTTTTTTGTTTTTTTGATATCTGAGGAAAAATGTCCAAACTTCTTCTTGATGTAAATATAGCAAAACAAAACAAGGAGAAATTCAATCAGTTTAGGAACTTCACAATAACAAAATTATTTAATATTTCAGTAGTGACATGTTCTGATTAAGGTCCCAACTTCATATAGCATCAGTTTCGCCTTTTGGTGGAAAGATGAGTTTATAAAGGCGGTTTTTTGAATGAGCGGAGTTCAGGTGTACCTCCCGGTACAGTTAGTAATACTATTGTTTTAAGATAGTTTCTGAGCAGATGGGGCATTGCGGGTTGGATCCGCGGATTGTTTTATGATAACAATCATTGTTCATCGCCGTCTTTTTGAATTCTAGTCAATGGGTTGATTTTGGAATTACTTTTAATTTTCAGTATCGTGAATTGGATCCGATGATTATTTTAAATTCATATTCATCCAGTCATTCTGCATCGCCACGGAATTCCGGCCAGTGAATGAATTTTGTAATTTAAAATTGTCATTACGTCTCGTACCATTAGGAGCCGATGACTTAGATGTAGGCCTAAGGCCCCTTGAAACAACACGTGCCATCATCATCGTCATTTTGTAAATCCGGCTGAAGAAATGCAATCATGTCATAAATATATCCGATTCCCTTCAATTATTATCTTAGAACTGGTATTTTTAATGGGACGTTAAACATGGCATTAATGGTAGAAGTAGAAAGAAAGAAAGAAAGAAAGAAAGGAACAGAATACGAATAATAAGTAAAAGATGCAACAACAGATTCAGCTCCAAACCCGTTGTCTTTACAGTGGGCCACATATTTGTGAACACCTTGGGGAGATCTTGTTAGTCACATTCGATGTTAGAGGAACCCGAGGACATTGGTCTTAGCAGAATAATTAAATTATAGTAGTAATGAAATCATCTAGGCCTAATCATCCTCACCATCAGAGATTCATACATTTATGGATCGATCAAATTAGATCTTTAGAGTAATGATGTATTCCTTTCACCATCATGTATTTCTAGAACTACTTCCTACATGGTCGCGATTTAGCGTTCAGCAGAGTTTTAACTAAGAACTATTTTTAGATTGTAGAGCGCAGTCAGGCTGCAATAAATTAGGTTATGTTATCGTCACACAGGAAGTTTTATCTTCACGCTTATCTAGCATCAAGAAATAAAACCTGCGACTCATTGTCCGACAGTGGCCTAATTACATTATGGCTTCGGGGCGCCTCGGTCTATTCCTGTAGCCATAAATGTCCAGTAACCTTGAAAATCGCAGTATCCTCCAGGAGAAAGAGGACGAACTCGCTTAACAAGGCTACATAGATTACTAAAACTTGAAAGTTCCTGTTGTTATTGCTTTCAGTATATAGTACTTGGTAAGATATAAACTGTAAGATTCCTTTATTAATATTTGTTTTGTTTTCCTGTATTATATTCTACTAATAGGACACCGTTTAAGCTATTATACCCATGCCTCCGTTGTTCACAATGATGAAGGTGATGGGTAGAATTATGTACATATTTATTAATTTTCTTTTTTTTACTAGTGGCTTTAGGTCGCACCGACACAGATAGGTTTTATGCCGATGATGGGATAGGAAAGGCCTAGGAGACGGAAGGATGCGGCCGTGAAATTAGCTCAGGTACAGCCCCAGCATTTGCCTGGTGTGAAAATGGGAAACCACGGAAACCAACTTCAGCGCTGCCGACAGTGGGATTCGATCCCACTATCTCCCTGACGCAAGCTCACAGCCGCGAACCTACTACTCTGGCGTAGCAGGGGGAGAGGTGATACTCCCACGTGGCGCGTCCCCCGTTGGCGGATAGGGGGGTCCTAACCGGCTTGCCGGCGGACTTGAGGGAAATAAAATACCTCTCGCGGACCACACACACACACACCCTGTGGGTGGGGGAGGCAGACGAAGAATTCACCCATGGTATCCCCTGCCTGTCGTAAGAGGCGACAAAAAGGGGCGACCAAGGGATGATCGAATTAGAACCATGAAAGTACTTGTAATTAGTACCATCACGCAGGGAACACAATGAGTTGCATTTATTTGCGCGTAGTACTACTATGTTAGGTACGCAATAGGTTGGTGATTAGTAGCACGCAGGAGCACCGCGCGGTCAGGCTTTTACGGTACCTGTGATTAGTAGCACTATATGAGCGACACCAGTGTTCTGGCTTGCTATGATTAGTACCCACTATATAAGGAACACCACGGGATAGTGCGAGTCCCGGTGGTTAGTACACTTACGTGATGAAAACCATAGGTTTGCGCAGTGGCGAAGCTATTAGTTAATTAATGGGTAGACCGAGCTCGATAGCTGCAGTCGCTTAAGTGCGGCCAGTATCCAGTATTCGGGAGATAGTAGGTTCGAACCCCACTGTCGGCAGCCCTGAAAATGTTTTTCCGTGGTTTCCCATTTTCACACCAGGCAAATGCTGGGGCTGTACCTTAATTAAGGCCACGGCCGCTTCCTTCCCACTCCTAGCCCTTTCCTGTCCCGTCGTCGCCGTAAAACCTATCTGTGTCGGTGCGACGTAAAACAACTAGCAAAAAAAATTAATGGGTAGGCAGTAAATCTTACCTTAAAGTTGCTTGTACAGTAGTTCCAAACGTCGGGTTGTCTTAGTTGCAAAATGGTCAATCACTCGGTCCTTCAATACTTGATCACTCACCAATTTCTTCACAAGCATTTTCTCGAGAGAATGGTACGAAGAATGCCGAGTCTTTCATTGTTCATTGAATTACGCAAGTATGTTTTTATCCTCTTCGGAGTGCTCATACTACCTTCAGTGGTCACAGGAAATGTTAATATTAAAGGAATCACTTTTGACATTTCCACAACCGGGCGTGTTGGCCGTGCGGTTAGAAGCGCGCAGCTGTGAGTTTGCATCCGGGAGATAGTGGGTTCGAACCCCACTGTCGGCAGCCCTGAAGATGGTTTTCCATGATTTCCCACTTTCACACCAGGCAAATCTACCTTAATTAGGACCACGGCCGCTTCTTTCAAATTCCTTGGCCTTTCCTGTCCCATCGTCGCCATAAGACCTATCTGTGTCGGTGCGACGTAAAACAAAGAACAATAATAATAATGATAATAATAATAATAATAATAATAATAATAATAATACATTTCCACATACACTGGTTCGAGGTCATTGAGGACAATGTAATGTAAAATTTTAGGGGACAAATGTTTTTCTATATCGCAAAAAATCTTAATCAATTCACTTCTTAGTTTTTTCCTATTAAAACAGCGGTAAATGTTCATAAGACTGTTCAGTTTAATAGCAGGGAAGCTCTCTTTGTAAACTATGAACTGAGTTGGATCCAACAACTCAAACTGGATGCTTTAAAAATCGCCAAACCGTATTTCCATTTGCATAATTAAGGTGTCAAGAACTTCATATGTTAACATTTTGAGCTTTTGGAATGTCCTGTCGTCTACATTTATCTCGTTATTTATTTTGCGACATTTTACAACGCAAGATGATACTGTATATTCTCATCGCAGGACCTTGAGGATACAGTGGTTTTTCTAATTTCAGTATTGCACAGAATTACATCAGGTGCGCTTTTATGTTGCAGTCCACGAACCTGCTACGAAGGCGTAGCAGGGGAAGAGGTGATACTCCCACGTGGCGCGTCCCAGGTGGCGGATAGGGGGGTCCTAACCGGCTTGCCGGCGGACTTGGAGGAAATAAAATACCTCTCGCGGACCAAACACACTACCCCCTGCGGGTGGGGGACGCACATGTAGAATACACCCGCGGTACGCCCTGCCTGTCGTATGAGTCGACTAAAAGGGGCGACCTAGGCGAGGACATGGATTGCGGTTTAGTATAATGTGCTGGACCTCCTGTGGATGGTAGGGGTCGAGTACATTCACAGGTAATCCCTGCCTGTCGTAGAAGGCGACTTAAAGGGTCATGTGGCCATGGTCCTCTCTTTACTTTATTATTATTTTTCCGAGGGTCAGATGTAGACCATTCAAAATTTTGATGTGCGTGCTGCCCGGAGATGGGCCTCTTACGTGTGCAGTTACGCCCAAAAGCCCGCAACTGTCCACCCAGGACCATTGCGTGGTGGGAGCGCCATGTACCTTGGCAGTGGTATCCGCCTGACGACACAGGTCCCCGCACAGCCGAATGCCAGAAGGACATATTAATTACTTTTATTTATATTTCTTATTTTTAGTGCTCTGTACACGCTATGGGGTACATGCTATTGCGGGTGACTGGAGGAAGGGAGTCTTAGTGCTCATTGCCTCAGTCATCCCGTATTAGGCATCGTTCAACATCGGACCCCGGGCAGCACCTGCTATGACCAGGTGGGTATTGCCTTGGCTGCTTGGTTCGGCTACAGAGACCCCGATCGGAGTGGGTGGCATTCGGGGAGGATGATATCGGGCATGGCTTCCAATCGAAGTCGGCTCTCTCAAGGTGGTCCCCCACCTAAGCCTTTAACTTTTGCTTCTCTGAGAGGTTCAACTCCCTGGGAACATGCGCAGCGTCAAGGAATGGGATCCAGCTTCCCTAGGTTTCTGGTCGCTACCAGAACCGATGGGCACGATTTCAAGCTGGTGAAGTCGATCCTTTTTAGCTGGCACATCGAAGGCGTCTATGGCGAACTGGAGGAACTTCAGAAAATGCGCAATGGTAGTTTGCTTCTAAAGACTCGTACAGCACTGCAAGCTGATCAGTTGCATAAGTGCGAGCACTTTGGCGAAATCCCCGTCAAAGTGGAGGAGCATAAGTCCTTGAACCTGGTTCGCGGAGTCATCTTTCACCGCGACCTTATTTTGAGCACTGACGACGAGTTGATGGAAGACATGAAGAACCGTGGCGTGACACACGTCCGTCGCATTACGCGCAAGGTCAACGGCGAAGACGTTGCCACTGGTACCCTTCATTGTCTCTTTCAAGTTGTCAGTGTTACCAGAGAAAGTAAAGGTAACAACTTATCGTTGCGATGTGAGACCGTACATCCCGCCTCCTATGTGATGCTATCAATGCCAGCGATTCGGACATATGGTATCTCGCTGTTCGAATCAGGCTGTATGTGGTACATGTGGACGAGTAGCTCACGGCGAGGAGGAGTGTACAACTCCATGCAAGTGCACTAAATGCTCCGGATTTCATGCTCCTCGGGATCGGAATTGTCCGACATACCTGAGTGAGAAGAAGATCCAGGAGATCAAGACCCTGGATGGTCTTTCCTACCAGGAAGCCCGCCGTAAGTTTCATTCTACGAATACACCTGCCAGTACACTCGACTATAGCTTGATAGCTCAGAGTCTTCCAGGTTCGTCATTTACGACCTCGACACCTGTCCAGACCGCTGCGCCCAAGGCGACTGTTGCTGCTCCCAGCAGACTAAGTCTCCCCCCCTAGGGGGTCGACGAAAGTCTTGCCCCAGGCGGCGGAGGCGGCATCGTCGACCAGGGCTGGGAAACCATCTCCCAGCCCGTCTAAACCTGAAAAAAGAAGGGTAAGAAGAGCGCCCGTTCTAAGCGCTCTCGGACTTCCCCTGCGAAGGAGAAGTCCCCATCTGGGGGGCATGAGTCTGCGCCAGGAGGCACTTCTGCTCCCAAACCTGCGCGCTCTCCTCGTAGGGAACCCCCTCGCGCCCGAAAAGTGTCGAAGTTCTGGGCGGCACCCCTGCCATCCTTTGATGACGGGATGGATGTCGCGCTGTCCTCTACATCTACGGATGTAGAATAAGATAGTGTTTTCGCTCATAACCTAACACTCCTTTTATAGTCCACACTATGGCACTGTTACAGTGGATTTGTAATGGTTATGACAGGCATCTTGCTGATTTAGGTCAGCTCATTAGTGAGTACGCAGCGAGTATAGTCTGTATTCAGGAGACCAACTTCAGGCCTGGTCATCATACGGTCTTGAGAAATTTCCGACTATACTCGACAGAACGGTATTATGCTCACCGGGCGTCCGGTGGTGTTGGTATTTTTGTACGTTCTGATACTTACAGCGAAGAGGTTCCATTAAGAACTCCCCTCGAGGCTGTAGCTGTTCGCGTTCCGCTGCCTGTCATAACAACAGTGTGTAATGTCTCTTTTCCACCAGGTCACGCTCTTAACATAACTGATGTCACTGATCTTATAGATCAGCTTCCACCTCCCCTCCTCTTGTTGGCAGATTTTAACGCCCATCACCCCATCTGGGGCTCTGAGACGCATTGCCCCAGGGGGAGAGAGCTGGAAACATTAGTTACCGAGCTGGATTTATGTGTTTTGAACGCGGGGGACCCAACTCACTTTAGTGTGCGTTACGGCACATATTCTCGCATAGACGTAAGTCTATGCAGCCGAACGTTGGTTCCACTGTTTCGGTGGCATACACACGATCATCTCTGTGACAGTGACCATTTTCCCATCATTCTTAATTTGATGAACCAAAAATCCGTCGAGGCTCCCCCTCGATGGATTTTGAAACATGCTGATTGGCCAATGTACTCATCGTTAGCTGCCTTTAACGATGATATCAGGCAGACCGTCGGCGAGGAAATAACTTATATCACGCGAGTTATTCTTGCTGCTGCTGCGGAGTCCATTCTGTTTTACGCGGGGACTCCTAGCCGATAGCTCGTTCCTTGGTGGAACGAAGAAATAGCAGCAGCTATCAAAGAACGCCGTCGCGCTCACAAACGTTACCGTCGACAGCCTACTGCGGCCAACTTGATAACATTCAAGAAACTCCGCGCTGAGGCGCGAGTTCTTATTCGTCAAAGTAAGAAAGCTTCATGGGAGAGATATGTGTCGTCTATGACGTCACATACTCCATCTCAAGTGTGGACTAAACTTCAAGGTATTTCGGGTATCCATGATTCATCTTCTGTACCGGGAATTTCCATTGCAGGCAATATTGTCACTGAATCCCTCCTGATTGCTGACCATCTAGCCAGTCATTTCGCGGATGTATCTGGCTCCGGGAATTACCATCCTGATTTCCTCGCTGTGAAGCGAGAGGCAGAACGTAATTCACCTTAGTTTTGCCTCTCAAGCTTCAGGGAACTACAACGTGCCGTTTACGGAGTGGGAACTCCGCAGCGCCCTAGCGCTTTGCAAGGACACGTCTCCTGGACCGGACAACATCCACAACCAGATGTTGAAACACCTTAGTGATGATAGTCTACTCTATCTCCTTCGTGTGTTTAACCGTATCTGGATGGAGGGTGATTTTCCGTCTCAGTGGCGAGAGGGCATAGTCATTCCAGTCCTCAAGCCTGACAAAGATCCTAAGTATGCAGGAAGTTATAGGCCGATTTGTCTTACCAACTGCCTGTGTAAGCTATTTGAGAGTATGGTAAATCGCAGACTCGTGTGGTGTCTGGAGAAACAAGGACTCTTATCCGAATACCAGTGTGGTTTTCGAGCCGCTCGATCCACCACTGACAACTTGGTCCGCCTGGAGAGCTCTATCCAGGATGCGTTTCTCCGTAAACAGCACTTGGTAGCTGTTTTCTTTGACTTAGAAAAGGCCTACGACACCACATGGCGATATGGTATCCTTTCAGTCCTGCATCAATGGAGATTCCGAGGTAACTTGCCGGTATTTATTGCGAATTTTTTGTCCCTCCGTCTATTCCGTGTCCGAGTAGGGAGGACATATTCGCAATATCACGTTCAGGAAAATGGAGTCCCACAGGTATCGGTCCTTAGTGTCACTCTGTTCGCGATTGCCATAAACGGTATTGTCGCTGCTGCTGGTCCAGCAGTAATACCGTCGCTATATGTGGACGATTTTGCTCTGCACTATAGGTCGTGCAGTATGGCAATTACAGCAAGCTATTAGGAGGGTGGAGAAGTGGACCTTAGAACATGGCTTTCGGTTTTCTGCCGCAAAGACCTCCGTTGTCCACTTTTGTCGTCACCGTACTCTCCACCCACATCCTGAGCTTTATTAAGGAAATGTCGTTCTTCCAGTTGTTGACACTTACCGATTTCTTGGGCTCCTTTTTGACAATAAATTATCGTGGGAGCCACACGTGCGGGAGCTAAAAGTGCAATGCACAAAGAGGCTTAACCTCTTGAAGTTCATTAGCAGCACTAATTGGGGGGCTGACCGCGTGGTGCTCCTCCGATTTACAGGGCACATATTTTATCCAGGTTAGACTACGGCAGTGCAGCATATGGCTCAGAAAGGCCAAGCGTGCTTGGGAAGCTGAACAGTATCCACCACAGCGGCATTAGGTTGGCGACGGGAGCTTTCCGTACAAGCCCCATTGCCAGCCTGCTCGCTGAGTCTGGTGTGCCGCCTTTACACCTGAGGGGCCAGCAAATGCTTCTTCCGTATGCTGCAAATTTGCGACAGATGCCACTTATTCCAATCTATCCTTGCGTGTTCAACAATGCCAACCGTTTGCTGTACGCTGCTTGTTCTCGAGCAACGTGGCCGGTTGGGATATTCTTGGATAGCAGTTATGAATTGTTTGGCGTACCTTCGATTCTTTGCCTTGTCAGACAACCAAGTGGGGTACCTCCGTGGGTTGTACGACGACCTGAAATCATCTTGGATTTGCACACTGACCTGGAAGGAGACACGGACCCTTCGATTTATCGGAGGATCTACTGTCCGTTCTTGGCCGCTATCCAGGTTCAGTCGTCGTTTACACGGATGGTTCAAGGACAGATACGAAGGTGGGCTGTGCGTTCGTTGTCGGAAATGATCGGTTTCTTTTTGCTCTCCCGGAAACCTGTAGTGTGTACACAGCGGAGCTTTATGCTATCTGTGGAGCTCTGCGGTACCCACTGTACAATGAACGCCGACACTTTCTCGTGTGTACTGACTCCTTGAGCTCGCTCCAGTCTATTGATACCTGTTTCCCTCGGCACCCTCTGGTGCAGCGGATCCAAGACCTGATGGCCGGGTGTTCGGATGCCGGCACCAGAATTACGTTTGTGTGGCTCCCCAGCCACATGGGCATAGAGGGAAACGAGTTAGTAGATCAGGCTGCCAAGGAGGCAGTTACACTGCCCCCGTTGCCTTTCAAGGTTCTAGGAAGTGATATTCGCTATCGGCTGAGACATCTGGTTATGTCTCATTGGGAGATGGAGTGGCAGGCCATCCCACTTCCCAATAAGCTGAGAGCGATAAAAGGAACAACGAAGGTATGGAGGACTTCCCTTCGGGAATCGCGGAGGGAAGCCGTGGTATTATGTCGCCTTCGGATCGGCCACGGTATCTTGACGCACTCCCATCTACTGACAGGAGAACCCCCTCCGGTGTGTACCTGCGGCGACCATCTTACCGTGGTACACATCCTAACGGAGTGTGTGGACCTGGTCGATATGCGCAGTAGTCTTAACCTTCCGAATACAATCTCCCTTACCTTGCGCGATGACGAGCAGTCAGCAGACCCCGTCATCCGCTTTATGAGGGATAGCGGCCTGTTTTATCGTGTGTGATGATATCCTTTGTCCTAGTGTTGTTTATGTCAGTTGCTCTTTTATCTCATTGACTTCATTTTAGTTTGTGTTGCGCATTCTAATGTGTTATTTTAACGTCTAACGTAAATTATGTGTTAATATCTGTACTACTGGGCAATGCCTTATTCCTAAGATTTCCTGTACTTTCTCTTATTTTAATAGAACGTAAGGCATTGCGTATTAGATCCACTGACAGTTTTAATCTCACCCTCCACGAACCTGCTACGAAGGCGTAGCAGGGGGAGAGGTGATACTCCCACGTGGCGCGTCCCAGTTGGCGGATAGTGGTGTCCTAACCGGCTTGCCGGCGGACTTGAGGGAAATAAAATACCTCTCGCGGACCAAACACCCTACCCCCTGCGGGTGGGGGACGCACATGTATAATACACCCGCGGTGCCCCCTGCCTATCGTATGAGTCGACTAAAAGGGGTGACCTAGGCGCGGACATGGATTGCGGTTTGGTATAACGTGTTGGACCTCCTGTGGATGGGAGGGGTCGAGTACATTCACAGGTAATCCCTGCCTGTCGTAGAAGGCGACTTAAAGGGTCATGTGGCCATGCTCCCCTCTTTATTTTATTATTATTTTTCCGAGGGTCAGATGTAGACCATTCTAAATTTTGATGTGCGTGCTGCCCGGAGATGGGCCTCTTACGTGCGCGATTACGCCCAAAAGCCCACAACTGTCCACCAAGGACCATTGCGTGGTGGGAGCGCCATGTACCTTGGCAGTGGTATCCGCCTGACAACACAGGTCCCCGCACAGCCGAATGCCAGGAGGACATATTATTATTAATTATTTTTATTTTTTTCTCTATATTTAGTGCTCTGTAAACGCTATAGGGTACATGCTATTGCGGGTGACTGGAGGAAGGGAGTCTTAGTGCTCATTGCCTCAGTCATGCCGTATTAGGCATCGTTCAACATCGGACCCCGGGCAGTACCTGCTATGACCAGGTGGGTATTGCCTTGGCTGCTTCGTTCGGCTACAGAGACCCCTGATCGGAGTGGGTGGCATTCGGGGAGGATGCTATCGGGCATGGCTTCCAAACGAAGTCTGCTCTCTCAAGGTGGTCCCCCACCTAAGTCTTTAACTTTTGCTTCCCTGAGAGGTTCAACTCCCTGGGAACATGCGCAGCGTGAAGGAATGGGATCCAGCTTCCCTAGGTTTCTGGTCGCTACCAGAACCGATGGGCACGATTTTAAGCTGGTGAAGTCGATCCTTTTTAGTCGGCACATCGAAGGCGTCTCTGGCGAACTGGAGGAACTTAAGAAAATGCGCAACGGTAGTTTGCTTATGAAGACTCGTACAGCACTGCAAGCTGATCAGTTGCTTAAGTGCGAGCACTTTGGCGAAATCCCCGTCAAATTGGAGGAGCATAAGTCCTTGAACCTGGTTCGCGGAGTCGTCTTTCACCGCGACCTTATTTTGAACACTGACGACGAGTTGATGAGACATGAAGAACCGTGGCGTGACACATGTCCGGCGCATTACGCGCAAGGTCAACGGTGAAGACGTTGTCACTGGTGCCTTCATTGTCTCTTTCAAGTTGTCAGTGTTACCAGAGAAAGTCAAGGTAACAACTTATCGTTGCGATGTGAGGCCGTACATCCCGCCTCCTATGCGATGCTATCAATGCCAGGGATTCGGACATATGGTATCTCGCTGTTCGAATCAGGCTGTATGTGGTACATGTGGACGAGTAGCTCACGGCGCGGAGGAGTGCACAACTCCGTACAAGTGCACTAACTGCTCCGGTTTTCATTCACCTCGGGATCGGAACTGTCCGACATACCTGAGTGAGAAGAAGATCCAGGAGATCAAGACCCTGGATGGTCTTTCCTACCAGGAAGCACGCCGTAAGTTTAATTCCACGAATACACCTGCCCGTACACTCGACTACAGCATGATAGCTCAGAGCCTTCCAGGTTCATCATTTTTAACATCGTCACCTGTGCTGATCGCTGCGCCCAAGGCGACTGTTGCTGCTCCCAGCGACGTCGCAAAGAGTAAAAGCTCGAAGGGGGGGACCACCGCACCTTCGACCAACCAGAAGTCTGTGCAGGCTGGCAGTTCCCAGCCGGCACAGCATGGGGTGAAGACTAAGTCTCCCCCCCCCCCCTAGGAGGTCGACGAAAGCCGTGTCCCAGCCGGCGGAGGCGGCATCGTCGACCAGGGCTGGGAAACCATCTCCCAGCCCGTATAAACTCGAAAAAAAGAAGGGGAAGAAGAGCGCCCGTCCTGAGCGCTCTCGGACTTCCCTGCTAAGAAGTCGTCATGCCCCCCACCTGAGGGGTATGAGTCTGCGCCGGGCG
This sequence comes from Anabrus simplex, assembly GCF_040414725.1. Taxonomy (NCBI): domain Eukaryota; kingdom Metazoa; phylum Arthropoda; class Insecta; order Orthoptera; family Tettigoniidae; genus Anabrus; species Anabrus simplex. The sequence goes on along the minus strand of NC_090268.1, from coordinate 84,989,554 downwards.
GTACTCCTGCTCCGAAACCTGCGCGCTCTCCTCGTAGGGGACCCCTTCGCCCCCAGAAAAACGTCGAAGTTCTGGGCGGCATCCCCGCCGTCTGTTGACGACGAGATGGATGTCGCGCTGTCCACTACATCTACGGATGTAGATGTTGATAGTCTTTAGGTTTGTGAGCATTTTATTGCTCAAAACCTAACACTACTTATATCGTCCACACTATGGCACTGTTACAGTGGAATTGTAATGGTTATGACAGGCATCTTGCTGAGTTACGTCAGCTCATTAGTGAGTACGCAGCGAGTATAGTCTGTATTCACGAGACCAACTTCAGACCTGGTCATCGTACGGTCTTGAGAAATTTTAAGCTATACTCTACAGAACGATACTATGCTCACCGGGCTTCCGGTGGCGTTGGCATTTTTGTACGTTCTGATACCTACAGCGAAAAGGTTCCATTAAGAACCCCGCTCGAGGCTATAGCTGTTCGCGTTTCACTGCCTGTCATAGCAACAGTGTGTAATGTTTATTTTCCACCAGGCCAGCATCTTAATATAACTGATGTCGTTGATATCATAGATCAGCTTCCACCTCCCTTCCTTTTATTGGGCGATTTTAACGCCCATCACCCCATGTGGGGCTCTGAGGCGCCTTGCCCCCGCGGAAGAGAGCTGGAAATATTAGCAACAGAGCTGGATTTATGTATTTTGAACACAGAGGAACCAACTCACTTTAGTGTACGTTATGGCACGTATTCTCGGATCGACCTAAGTCTATGCAGCCGAACGTTGGTTCCAATGTTTCGGTGGACTACACACGATGATCTCTGTGACAGTGACCATTTTCCTATTATCCTTACTTTGTTGAAGCATAAATCCGTCGAGGCTCCCCCTCGATGGATTCTTAAACGTGCTGATTGGACAAAGTTCTCAACACTAGCTGTCTTTAATGACGATATCAGGCGGACCGTCGGCGAGGAAGTAACTTACGTGACCCAAGTTATTCTTGCTGCTGCTGAGGAGTCCATTTTCTTGGTGGCTCCTCGCCGAAAACTCGTTCCTTGGTGGAACGATGAAATAGCAGCAGCCATCAAAGAACGCCGTCGCGCTCATAAACATTACCGTCGACAGCCTACTGTGGCCAACTTGGTAACATTTAAGAAACTCCGCGCTAAGGCGCGAGTTCTTCTTCGACAAAGTAAGAAGGCTTCATGGGAGAGATATGTGTCGTCCATGACGTCACATACTCCATCATCTCAAGTGTGGACGAAACTTCGACGAATTTCGGGTATTCAAGGATCATCTGCTGTGCCGGGAATTTCCATTGCAGGCAGTGTCGCCACTGATCCCCTCGCGATTGCTAATCATCTCGCCAGTCATTTCGCGGACGTCTCTGGCTCCGTGAATTACAATCCCGATTTCCTCCCTCTGAAGCGGGAGGCAGAACGTCATCACCTTAGTTTTGCCACCCAAGCTTCAGAGGACTACAACGTGCCCTTTACGGAGTGGGAACTCCGCAGCGCCTTAGCGCTTTGCAAGGACACGTCTCCTGGACCGGACAACATCCATAACCAGATGTTGAAACACCTTACTGATGATAGTTTACTATATCTCCTTCGTGTGTTCAACCGAATCTGGATAGAGGGTGATTTTCCGTCTCAGTGGCGAGAGGGCATAGTCATTCCTGTCCTCAAGCCTGACAAAGATCCTAATCATGCAGGAAGTTACAGACCGATTTGTCTTACAAATTGCCTGTGTAAGCTATTTGAGAGGATGGTAAATCGCAGACTCGTGTGGTGTCTGGAGAAACAAGGACTCTTGTCCGAGTACCAATGTGGATCTCGAGCAGCTCGATCCACCACAGACCACTTGGTACGCCTGGAGAGCTCTATCCAGGATGCGTTTCTCCGCAAACAGCACTTGGTAGCTGTCTTCTTTGACTTGGAGAAGGCCTACGACACCACCTGGCGATATGGCATCCTTTCAGTCCTGCATCAATGGAGATTCCGAGGTAACTTGCCGGTATTTATTGCGAATTTTTTGTCCCTCCGTCTATTCCGTGTCCGAGTAGGGAGGACATATTCGCAATACCACGTTCAAGAAAATGGAGTCCCACAGGGATCGGTTCTTAGTGTCACTCTGTTCGCGATTGCCATAAACGGTATTGTCGCTGCTGCTGGTCCAGCCGTAATACCGTACCTATATGTGGATGATTTTGCTCTGCACTATAGCTCGTGCAGTATGGCAGTCGCAGAGCGACAGTTACAGCAAGCTATTAGGAGGGTGGAGAAGTGGACCTTAGAACATGGATTTCGGTTTTCAGCCGCAAAGACCTCCGTTGTCCACTTTTGTCGTCAACGTACTCTTCACCCTCATCCTGAGCTTTATCTAGGAAATGTCGTTCTTCCAGTTGTTGACACCTACCGATTTCTTGGGCTCCTTTTTAACAGTAAATTATCGTGGGAGCCACACGTGCGGGAGCTAAAAGTGCAATGCACCAAGAGGCTTAACCTCTTGAAGTTTCTTAGCAGCACTAATTGGGGAGCTGACCGCGTGTGCTCCTGCGATTCTATCGGGCACACATTTCATCCCGGTTAGACTACGGCAGTGCAGCATATGGCTCCGCAAGACCAAGCGTTCTTGCGAAGCTGAACAGTATCCACCACAGCGGGGTTAGGTTGGCGACGGGAGCTTTTCGTACCAGCCCCATCGCTAGCCTGCCCGCTGAGTCTGGTGTGCCGCCTTTACACCTGAGGCGCCAGCAACTACTACTTACGTATGCTGCAAATTTGCGACAGATGCCACTTCATCCCAGCTATCCCTGCGTGTTCAACAATGGCAACCGTTTGTTGTACGCTGCTCATCCTCGTGCGACGCGGCCGGTTGGGATACGCTTGGATAGCAGTTATGAATTGTTTGACGTACCTTCGATTCCTTGCCTTGTCAGACAACCAAGTGGGGTACCTCCGTGGGTTGTACGACGACCTGAAATCATCCTGGATTTGCACACTGGCCCGAAAGGAGACACGGACCCTTCGATTTATCGGATGATCTACCTGTCCGTTGTTGGCCGCTATCCAGGTTCAGTCGTCATCTACACGGATGGTTCAAGGACAGATACGAAGGTGGGCTGTGCGTTCGTTGTCGACAATGATCGGTTTCTTTTTGCTCTCCCAGACACCTGTAGTGTGTACACGGCAGAGCTCTATGCTGTCTGTGAGGCTCTGCGGTACGCACTAGACAATGAGCGCCGACACTTTCTTGTATGTACTGACTCCTTGAGTTCGCTTCAGTCTATTGATACCTGTTTCCCTCGACACCCTCTGGTGCAGCGGATCCAGGACCTGCTGGCCGGGTGTTCGGATGCCGGCACCAGAATTACGTTTGTGTGGCTCCCCAGCCACATGGGAATAGAGGGAAACGAGTTAGCAGATCAGGCTGCCAAGGAGGCAGTTACACTGCCCCCGTTGCCTTTCAAGGTTCCAGCAAGTGATATTCGCTCTCAGCTGAGATATCTGGTTATGTCTCATTGGGAGATGGAGTGGCAGGCCATCCCACTTCCCAATAAGCTGAGAGCGATAACAGTAACAACGAAGGTATGGAGGACTTCCCTTCTGGCTTCGCGGAGGGAAGCCGTGGTATTATGTCGCCTTCGGATTGGCCACGGTATCTTGACGCACTCCCATCTACTGAAAGGAGAACCCCCTCCGGTGTGTACCTGCGGCGACCATCTTACCGTGGTACACATCCTTACGGAGTGCGTGGACCTGATCGATCTGCGCCGTAGTATTAACCTTCCGAGTACTATCTCCCTTATCTTGCGCGATGACAAGCAGTCAGCAGACCTCTTCATCCGCTTTATGAGGGATAGCGGTCTGTTTTATCGTGTGTGATGATGTCCTTTTTCCTAGTGTTGTTTATGTCAGTTGCGCTCTTATCTCATTGACTTTATTTTAGTTTGTGTTGCGCATTTTAATGTGTTATTTGAACGTCTAACGTAAATTATGTGTTAATATCTGTATTACTGGGCAATGCCTTATTCCTTCGATTTCCTGTACTTTCTCTTATTTTAATAGAACATAAGGCATTGCGTATTAGATCCACTGACTGTTTTAATCTCACCCTCATTTTTCTTCATCACCATTCTTTTTTAATTCCAGTCAGTGGATACTTTTTAAAATTTTAACTTCATGTCTCATGTAATTCATTTCGTTCCATTAGGGGCCGATGACCTTCGATGTTAGGCCCCTTAAAACAACAAGCATCATCATCATCATCATCGTTCCCCAGAAGAAAGGGTTTCCATTATCGGAGCCAGCGTCGGATCTTCACGTTGGTATTTTTCAATGTCCCTAAAGAGCATGGGAGCATCTGTTAACACGTTCAGTACCTGCTTCTGAGCGGGACACTTGAATTTCTGGACCAGCCATTTCCATGCCCGGCCCTCTTAACATGCATCACTTAATAAAATGTACCATTACTTCTGAACTATAAATGTTAGAAAACTGATACTTTGTGCTTACCTCTAGTAAATATTTAGGGTGCGAATCTGGTATCACAGGTTTCAAAATACGTCTAATTTTATACAGCCTATCTGTGTTTTCGGCATAATGATGACTGTCACCGAAATGAAAGAATACGAAGGAAGCGTCTATTTCAGGAATAAGTTCATCACCAGAATAATCATTGTGAACAATATCTAATAATTAATCTTCCGTAAGAAACTTTGTTTTATAAGCCATGATACTTCACTCGGCAAGAATGACACACACTGCATTGGAATTTCATGTACCGTCTTGACGCGCGAGGAAGTGCTGAGATATTCCCGCTAAAACAGCTAAGATAAACATGAGCCCACTCAACGCGAGTTATCTCAAAAAGGTCAACCAACTTCCTGCTCTAACCAGTAACGCTGACTAAGGTGTAAGAATGCATAGATGACGAATAGAAACAGCATTGCTTCGCGCGGAACATTAACCGTCTTACGCCGTCCACGGTCCGCAATGAGTTAAGATGGCATTAACCTCAGATAGTATGGACTCGGGAGGGGATGAACTATCGACCGGCTCATGGGTCTCGACGTCGTTGGAAAACATACGGCTGAGTCCGTCTGCAACAACATTTTCAGTACCTCTGATATGCCAAACGTCAAATTCGAATGCCGAAATTCGGATAGCCCACCGGGCTATACGACCAGTACGACGCGGCCTACCTAAGACCCAGCTTAAGGCTTGATTATCAGTCTCCAAGTCGAATTTGACATGTTCCAGATAGAGACGGAACTTTTCTAAGGCAAATAAGACTGCCAAACCTTCGAGCTCATAGATGGAATACTTGGCTTCTTGAACCGATAGAGTCCTAGAGGCATAGGCGATGGCTCGCCTTCCTAGTTCAGTCTCTTGAAGAAGGACTGCCGCTACCGCCGACGACGACGCGTCTGTTTGGACGATGAATTTTTTTGAGAAATCGGGCATAGCAAGGACAGGGGCATTACAGAGAGCTAATTTAAGATCTTCAAAAGCGGCTTGTTGAGAAGGTCCCCACTCAAATTTGGTGCCTTTCCTCCACGAACCTACTACGGTGGCGTAGTAGGGGGAGAGGTGATACTCCCACGTGGCGCGTCCCAGGTGGCGGATAGGGGGGTCCTAACCGGTTTGCCGGCGGACTTGAGGGAAATAAAATACCTCTCGCGGACCAAACACACTACCCCCTGCGGGTGGGGGACGCACATGTAGAATACACCCGCGGTATCCCCTGCCTGTCGTAAGAGGCGACAAAAAGGGGCGACCTTGGCGTGGACATGGATTGCGGTTTGGAATAATGTGATGGACCTCCTGTGGATGGGAGAGGCTGAATACATCCATAGGTAATCCCTGCCTGTCGTAGAAGGCGACTTAAAGGGTCATGTGGCCATGGTCCCCTCTTTATTTTTTATTATTTTTCCGAGGGTCAGATGTAGACCATTCAAAATTTGATGTGCGTGCTGCCCGGCGATGGAGCTCCTATGTGTGCGACTACGCTCGAAAGCCCGTGCCAGCAACCACCCAGGACGCAGCGGGTGGGAGTATCATGTACCCGGGCAGTGGTATCCGCCTGACAACGCAGGTCCCCGCACAGCCGAATGCCAGAAGGACATATTATTATTAATTATTTTTATTTATTTTTTCTATTGTTAGTGCTCTGTACACGCTATGGGGTACATGCTATTGCGGGTGACCGGAGGAAGGGAGTCCTAGTGCTCATTGCCTCGGTCATCCCGTATTAGGCATCGTTCAACATCGGACCCCGGGCAATACCTGCTACGACCAGGTGGGTATTGCCTTGGCTGCTTGGTTCGGCTACAGAGACCCCTGATCGGAGTGGGTGGCATTCGGGGAGGATGCTATCGGGCATGGCTTCCAAACGAAGTCGGCTCTCACAAGGTGGTCGCCCACCTAAGTCTTTAACTTTTGCTTCCCTGAGAGGTTCAACTCCCTGGGAACATGCGCAGCGTGAAGGAATGGGATCCAGCTTCCCTAGGTTTCTGGTCGCTACCAGAACCGATGGGCAGGATTTTAAGCTGGTGAAGTCGATCCTGTTTAGTAGACACATCGAAGGCGTCTATGGCGAACTGGAGGAACTTAAGAAAATGCGCAACGGTAGTTTGCTTATGAAGACTCGTACAGCACTGCAAGCTGATCAGTTGCTTAAGTGCGAGCACTTTGGCGAAATCCCCGTCAAAGTGGAGGAGCATAAGTCCTTGAACCTGGTTCGCGGAGTCATCTTTCACCGCGACCTTATTTTGAACACTGACGACGAGTTGATGGAAGACATGAAGAACCGTGGCGTGACACACGTCCGGCGCATTACGCGCAAGGTCAACGGTGAAGACGTTGCCACTGGTGCCTTCATTGTCTCTTTCAAGTTGTCAGTGTTACCAGAGAAAGTCAAGGTAACAACTTATCGTTGCGATGTGAGGCCGTACATCCCGCCTCCTATGCGATGCTATCAATGCCAGCGATTCGGACATATGGTATCTCGCTGTTCGAATCAGGCTGTATGTGGTACATGTGGACGAGTAGCTCACGGCGCGGAGGAGTGCACAACTCCATACAAGTGCACTAACTGCTCCGGTTTTCATTCTCCTCGGGATCGGAATTGTCCGACATACCTGAGTGAGAAGAAGATCCAGGAGATCAAGACCCTGGATGGTCTTTCCTACCAGGAAGCGCGCCGTAAGTTTCATTCTATGAATACACCTGCCCGTACACTCGACTATAGCTTGATAGCTCAGAGTCTTCCAGGTTCGTCATTTACGACCAAGACACCTGTCCAGACCGCTGCGCCCAAGGCGACTGTTGCTGCTCCCAGCAACGTCGCGAATAGTCAAAGCTCGAAGGGGGGGACCACCCCACCTTCGACCAACCAGAAGTCTGTGCCGGCTGGCAGTTCCCAGCCGGCACAGCAAGGGGGGAAGACTAAGTCTCCCCCCCCCTAGGAGGTCGACGAAAGTCGTGCCCCAGCCGGCGGAGGCGGCATCGTCGACCAGGGCTGGGAAACCATCTCCCAGCCCGTATAAACTCGAAAAAAAGAAGGGGAAGAAGAGCGCCCGTCCTGAGCGCTCTCGGACTTCCCCTGCGAAGGAGAAGTCATGCCCCCCATCTGGGGGATATGAGTCTGCGCCAGGAGGCACTCCTGCTCCAAAACCGGCGCGCTCTCCTCGTAGGGGACCCCCTCGCGCCCGAAAGGCGTCGAAGTTCTGGGCGACACCCCTGCCATCTTTCGATGACGGAATGGATGTCGCACTGTCCTCTACATCTACGGATGTAGAACTAGATAGTGTTTAGGCTTACGAGCATTTTTTCGCTCATAACCTAACACTCCTTTTATAGTCCACACTATGGCACTGTTACAGTGGAATTGTAACGGTTATGACAGGCATCTTGCTGAGTTACGTCAGCTTATTAGTGAGTACGCAGCGAGTATAGTCTGTCTTCAGGAGACCAATTTCAGACCTGGTCATCATACGGTGTTGAGGCATTTCAAACTATACTCGACAGAACGATACTATGCTCACCGGGCTTCCGGAGGCGTTGGCATTTTTGTACGTTCTGATAGCTACAGCGAAGAGGTTCCATTACGAACCCCTCTAGAGGCTGTAGCTGTTCGCGTCTCGCTGCCTGTCATAGCAACAGTGTGTAATGTTTATCTTCCACCCGGCCAGCATCTGAACATCAATGATGTCGCTGATCTTATAGATCAGCTTCCACCACCCTTCCTCTTATTGGGCGATTTTAACGCCCATCACCCCATATGGGGCTCTGAGACGCCTTGTCCCCGAGGAAGAGAGTTGGAAACACTTATAACAGATCTGGATTTATGTATTTTGAACACAGGGGAACCAACTCACTTTAGTGTACGTTACGGCACATACTCTCGCATAGACGTAAGTCTATGCAGCCGAACGTTGGTTCCACTGTTTCGGTGGAATGCACACGATGATCTCTGTGACAGTGACCATTTTCCCATTATTCTTACTTTGTTGAAACATAAACCCGTCGAGGCTCCCCCTCGATGGATTCTTAAACATGCTGATTGGCCAAAGTACACATCACTAGCTGTCTTTCACGATGATGTCAGGCGGACCGTCGGCGAGGAAATAGCTTACGTCACCCAAGTTATTCTTGCTGCTGCTGAGGAGTCCATTCCGTTTTTCTCGGGGGCTCCTCGCCGAAAACTCGTTCCTTGGTGGAACGATGAAATAGCAGCAGCCATCAAAGAACGCCGTCGCGCTCATAAACGTTACCGTCGACAGCCTACTGTGGCCAACTTGGTAACATTTAAGAAACTCCGCGCTAAGGCGCGAGTTCTTATTCGACAAAGTAAGAAGGCTTCATGGGAGAGATATGTGTCGTCCATGACGTCACATACTCCATCATCTCAAGTGTGGACGAAACTTCGACGAATTTCGGGTATTCAAGGATCATCTGCTGTACCGGGAATTTCCATTGCAGGCAGTGTCGCCACTGATCCCCTCGCGATTGCTAATCATCTCGCTAGTCATTTCGCGGATGTCTCTGGCTCCGGGAATTACAATCCTGATTTCCTCCCTCTGAAGCGTGAGGCAGAACGTCATCACCTTAGTTTTGCCACCCATGATTCAGAGGACTACAACGTGCCCTTTACGGAGTGGGAACTCCGCAGCGCCTTAGCGCTTTGCAAGGACACGTCTCCTGGACCGGACAACATCCATAACCAGATGTTGAAACACCTTAGTGATGATAGTTTACTACATCTCCTTCGTGTGTTCAACCGAATCTGGACAGAGGGTGATTTTCCGTCTCAGTGGCGAGAGGGCATAATCATCCCTGTCCTCAAGCCTGACAAAGATCCTAAGTATGCAGGAAGTTACAGACCGATTTGTCTTACAAATTGCCTGTGTAAGCTATTTGAGAGGATGGTAAATCGCAGACTCGTGTGGTGTCTGGAGAAACAAGGACTTTTGTCCGAGTACCAATGTGGATTTCGAGCCGCTCGATCCACTACAGACCACTTGGTACGCCTGGAGAGCTCTATCCAGGATGCGTTTCTCCGCAAACAGCACTTGGTAGCTGTCTTCTTTGACTTGGAGAAGGCCTACGACACCACCTGGCGATATGGCATCCTTTCAGTCCTGCATCAATGGAGATTCCGAGGTAACTTGCCGGTATTTATTGCGAATTTTTTGTCCCTCCGTCTATTCCGTGTCCGAGTAGGGAGGACATATTCGCAATACCACGTTCAAGAAAACGGAGTCCCACAGGGATCGGTTCTTAGTGTCACTCTGTTCGCGATTGCCATAAACGGTATTGTCGCTGCTGCTGGTCCAGCCGTAATACCGTCCCTATATGTGGATGATTTTGCTCTGCACTATAGCTCGTGCAGTATGGCAGTCGCAGAGCGACAGTTACAGCAAGCTATTAGGAGGGTGGAGAAGTGGACCTTAGAACATGGCTTTCGGTTTTCTGCCGCAAAGACCTCCGTTGTCCACTTTTGTCGTCAACGTACTCTTCACCCTCATCCTGAGCTTTATCTAGGAAATGTCGTTCTTCCAGTTGTTGACACCTACCGATTTCTTGGGCTCCTTTTTGACAGTAAATTATCGTGGGAGCCACACGTGCGGGAGCTAAAAGTGCAATGCACCAAGAGGCTTAACCTCTTGAAGTTTCTTAGCAGCACTAATTGGGGGGCTGACCGCGTGGTGCTCCTGCGATTCTATCGGGCACACATTTTATCCCGGTTAGACTACGGCAGTGCAGCATATGGCTCCGCAAGACCAAGCGTTCTTGCGAAGCTGAACAGTATCCACCACAGCGGGGTTAGGTTGGCGACGGGAGCTTTTCGTACTAGCCCCATCGCTAGCCTGCTCGCTGAGTCTGGTGTGCTGCCTCTACACCTGAGGCGCCAGCAACTACTACTTACATATGCTGCAAATTTGCGACAGATGCCACTTCATCCGAGCTATCCCTGCGTGTTCAACAATGGCAACCGCTTGTTGTACGTTGCTCATCCACGTGCGACGCGGCCGGTTGGGATACGCTTGGATAGCAGTTATGAATTGTTTGACGTACCTTCGATTCCTTGCCTTGTCAGACAACCAAGTGGGGTACCTCCGTGGGTTGTGCGACGACCTGAAATCATCCTGGACTTGCACACTGGCCCGAAAAGAGACACGGACCCTTCGATTTATCGGAGGATCTACCTGTCCGTTCTTGGCCGCTATCCAGGTTCAGTCGTCGTTTACACGGATGGTTCACGGACAGATACGAAGGTGGGCTGTGCGTTCGTTGTCGACAATGATCGGTTTCTTTTTGCTCTCCCGGATACCTGTAGTGTGTACACGGCAGAGCTCTATGCTATCTGTGAGGCTCTGCGGTACGCATTAGACAATGAGCGCCGACACTTTCTTGTGTGTACTGACTCCTTGAGTTCGCTTCAGTCTATTGATACCTGTTTCCCTCGACACCCTCTGGTGCAGCGGATCCAAGACCTGCTGGCCGGGTGTTCGGATGCCGGCACCAGAATTACGTTTGTGTGGCTCCCCAGCCACATGGGCATAGAGGGAAACGAGTTAGCAGATCAGGCTGCCAAGGAGGCAGTTACACTGCCCCCGTTGCCTTTCAAGGTTCCAGCAAGTGATATTCGCTCTCAGCTGAGACATCTGGTTATGTCTCATTGGGAGATGGAGTGGCAGGCCATCCCACTTCCCAATAAGCTGAGAGCGATAAAAGGAACAACGAAGGTATGGAGGACTTCCCTGCGGGCTTCGCGGAGGGAAGCCGTGGTATTATGTCGCCTTCGGATCGGCCACGGTATCTTGACGCACTCCCATCTACTGAAAGGAGAACCCCCTCCGGTGTGTACCTGCGGCGACCATCTTACCGTGGTACACATCCTTACGGAGTGCGTGGACCTGGTCGATCTGCGCCGTAGTATTAACCTTCCGAGTACTATCTCCCTTATCTTGCGCGATGACGAGCAGTCAGCAGACCTCGTCATCCGCTTTATGAGGGATAGCGGTCTGTTTTATCGTGTGTGATGTTGTCCTTTGTCCTAGTGTTGTTTATGTCAGTTGCGCTTTTATTTCATTGACTTCATTTTATTTTGTGTTGCGCATTTTAATGTGTTATTTGAACGTCTAACGTAAATTATGTGTTAATATCTGTATTACTGGGCAATGCCTTATTCCTTCAATTTCCTGTCCTTTCTCTTATTTTAATAGAACATAAGGCATTGCGTATTAGATCCACTGACTGTTTTAATCTCACCCTCATTTTTCTTCATCACCATTCTTTCTTAACTCTAGTCAGTGGATACTTTTTAAAATTTTAACTTCATGTCTCATGTCATTCATTTCGTTCCATTAGGGGCCGATGACCTTCGATGTTAGGCCCCTTAAAACAACAAGCATCATCATCATCAGCAGGTGCCTTTCCTACGGAGAAGGTTCAAGGGCGCCGCTCTCTAAGCGAAGTTAGGGATAAACTTCCTGAAGAAATTCACCATACCAATGAACCTGGCGATACCTTTGGTGTCCTTGGGAGGTTTAAAATCACGGATGGCCTGTGTTCTAGAATGATCGACCGCAACACCATCGGGCGATACAATATGCCCTAGGAATGACATTGAAGGTTTAGCGAAGGCGACCTTGGACAACTTCACAGTTAACCCAGCCTTACGAAGGCGATTGAGAACTTCCTTTAGATGATCTAGATGTTCTTCAAAAGTCTCCGAAAATACGACATCATCAAGATAGTGATACAAGTACTCGAATTTGATGTCGAAGAAGACCCTATCTAACAGTCTAGTGAGTACAGCTGCTCCCGTGGGGAGCCCGAAAGGCACGCGGTTGTATTCATACATATTCCAATCCGTGGCAAACGCTGTAAGGTGTTTAGACTCTTCAGCTAGGGGAATTTGATTATAGGCCTGATACAAATCCAAGATGGTGAAGAATTTAGCTTTACGAAACCATGAAAAACAAGAATGAAGGTCAGGAAGGGGCACAGATTGTAACACCACCTTCCGATTGAGAGCCCTATAATCAATGACAGGCCTGAAGCCACCTTGGGGTTTCGGACTAGAAAAATAGGCGAAGAATACGCCGACTTAGAGGACCTAATAATACCATCCTTTAACATTTGATCGATGATTTCTTTCAGAGCCTTCATTTTAGGTGGAGATAGCCTATAAGGTGGAAAACGGACAGGAATCGAATCCGTGACCTCAATTTTGTATTCAATAAGGTCAGTAACACCAAAAGTATCAGAGAACACCTCTGGAAACGACTGACACAACTTACGAATACTATCAGCCTGCTCCTCAGGTAGATGTCTAAGGTCTAACAACATCTCATCCTGGGTAGGCGAAATAGATGAACATGATGCAGAATTACATTTCAATAAGGGGATTTTACAATTAGAAGCAAATTTGAAAGTGCACGACCTACTCTGAAGATCGAGCACAAGACCAGTGTGAGAAATGAAGTCAGCTCCCAATATAATGGGACAAGACATGTGCTTTGCCACAAACAATTTAACTTTCCAAGTAAATTTAAAAATACGAATTTTGACATACAAGGAGCCTAAAATTTCTAATGGAGAATAATTAGCCGAAACATATTGAACAGGAGATGAGCTATAGTCAGGAAGTTTACAAATAGATTTCAATTTCGAATACCATTGAGCCGAAATAAGTGAACAAACACTGCCTGAATCTAAAAGAGCGGTTACAGGCTCATTATTTAACTCAATTTTGAGAAAAGGCACAGGTACGGGGGTATCCGTCGCAATCCTAAGACATTCTTTGGGGCATTCAAAAGATAAATTTGAAGACTGAATTTTCGCTGAATTTTCGACCTGTTTACCAGAGGCTGAGCCTCGGGAAGCTGGATTAGTCGACTCAGCCGAAGCCACTAGTCACTTTTGATTGTTGTTGGAAGTTACACCCAAAGTTGAGCAAGAGGGGGTGCTGTTGGTATTAGGGCAGTTCTTAGCAATATGGGAGAACGCTTCGCATTTAAAACATCCTTGAGATGACTCTGCTCCATTCCTTGTCCCACTAGACTTGATTGATGGGCACATATTCCGAAGATGGTCAGGTGACCCGCAAGCATAACATTTACGGGGTGTGACTGGTCGGCCATGTGGAGGCCGAGGATTACTAAAAGACGGAGGGGGTTCTTTCGCAACACGCAAGGAATCGGCGTATCTAACTCCTTCAGCCGATACAGCCATAGCTTCTAGCTCAGCGAAAGTTTGCGGACGCGACGCAAAACACAAGTATGATCGGTAAGGTGGTGAAATACCTTCTACAATTGCCTGTACAATCTGATCTTCAGGAAAATGAAGAGCAAACACCCTGGTATAGAACTTAATATCTTGGATGAAATCTGCCAAGTTTTCATCCAACCGCTGTACACGATAATAGTACTTCTGAATCAGGGATGACCTCGCACGAGCAGGAATGAAATATGCAAGAAGGTGAGCATGAAAGTCTTCAATGGATGACTGTTCCGCTATTGCTCTAACAATTTTGTCGGAGAGAACACCAATTGCATAGGGATAAATAATCTGTAAAATTTGATACGGAGAAAGAGAAAAAACAAGAGCATGGTCCTGAAACTCAACTAAGAACCGTAAAAATGCAATTACGTCACTGGTAGAGTTAACTGAAAACTTGGAGATACCTCTAAGCAACATAGCCAATGGATGAGGTAAACTGCTGAAACCAGGAGACGTAGCAGGAAGGGGCCTAAGTGGCGGAGAAGCAGATTCAGAAGGAGCATTATTTAACACGAAGGGTGGAATGGACTTGCGACGATCTGACATAGTTACTGATGGGGCAGATGTACGTTGGGTAGTCGCCTCAGTATTACTTCCTTCCTCTTTAGAGGAATACTCACCACTAACAATATTTACTACCATAGGTTGGTCGACTTTAGGGATAGCAGGTCCAGATAACAACTGACTAACTTTACTAGACATTTCGGACAAGTTTTCAGCAAGGGCACTAGCTTCCTTACCCTGAAGGTCATTTAACTTCAGAGACAATAGATCACATACCCTATTATAAAAGTGGTACAACCTAGCCTGTACTCTTTTAAGTTGATTAGGAGATGGATCACTTACTTCAAAAAACTAACTACAGATGCTAGCTCAGTAGTATTGTCATTGATCGTGGAGAGAGCATCGTCAACCTCTTTTTCTCCCAAAGTCGGGATGGTAATAGGTAAATCAAGGGAATCTTTTAGCTTATTGGAGTCGACTGCAACCGTGCCTCCAGATTGAACATTTCTAAGAGATAGTTCATAGATTAATTCCTCTTTACACAAATAGAAAGGATGAAGAACCTCGCGAGGACCGGACATGATGGCAGAACAATTTTTAAGAAAGGCAAATAAACAAAAATTCCAGCAACTGAGAAAATTGTTAGAGTTCGAAAGCAAGCAATGTTTAGCCGTCAAAAGGGGATAAATTGAGACCCATTCAACCACGCTCTGCTACCACTTGTTACGGAGTATAGTGGTTATGCAGAGGTGAAAGAAGGTGCGGGGGTGAGCAGGTCTCAAAAAATACGAAATTAAAGTTAAGATAAAATTTAACAAGCCACGAACCTGCTACGCAGGCGTAGCAGGGGGAGAGGTGATACTCCCACGTGGCGCGTCCCACGTGGCGGATAGGGGGGTCCTAACCGGCTTGCCGGCGGACTTGAGGGAAATAAAATACCTCTCGCGGACCAAACACACACCCCCTGTGGGTGGGGGAGGCAGACGAATAATACACCCACGGTATCCCCTGCCTGTCGTGAGAGGCGACTAAAAGGGGCGACCAAGGGTTGATTGTATTAGAACCATGAAATTACTTGTGATTAGTACCACCACGCGGAGAACACCAAGGGTTGCTTTTACTTGTGCGTAGTACCACTACATTAGGTACGAAATTGGTTTGTGATCAGTAGCACACAGGAGCACCGCGCGGTCGGCTTTTGCAGTACCTGTGATTAGTACCACCATATGAGCAGGACCATGGGATGATAGCTACCATGGTTCTGCCTTGCCTATGATTAGTACCCACTATATGAGGAACACCACGGGATAGGGAGAGGTCCCTGTGGTTAGTACTCCTATGTGATGAACACCATAGGTTTGCGTTGCCTGTAAATTGCGCCGCAAAGTGAGAAAAGCATAGGTCTGTATTATGTCGAATTTCATAAGCTCTGAGTAGTACAATAATGTGTGGAATGCCGCAAGTCTCTGCTACTTTTGATTAGTACCGCAACAGAACAAATACCATGGTTCTATTTTGATAGCGATCAGTACCGTTATGAGGGGCGGATAAATGCGATTTAGGACCCCCTTTTGACTGCACGCATAATCGATTCAGTGTTATGCTATAGCAGTAGTCCCTTGGTCAGTAATACTATATTGTCACGACTGTTTATGTGAATGTGAGACATTGCGGGTCGCAACCACTGATTGTTTTAAATTCATGTCCATCCATTCATTCTTCGTTCTCACGGTTTTGAATTCTGGTCAGTGGAGAATTTTAGATTTTTAATATGTCATTCCATTTCGTCTCATTTCGTACCATTAGGGGCCGATGACCTAGATGTTAGGCCCCTTTAAACAACAATCATCAATCAATCAAAATTTAACAAGGTTATATTTTCTTTGCAAAATCAAGAAATAACAAGAATGGCAGGTACAGAGTAGCAAAGCAAACAATAGGGAATGTACAATTACAGATTTACAGGATTTGGGCTCCGAGAGCCAGACACATAATTCTTGAGCAATAAGCTCAACCTTACGCTATACAAGATTCAACCAAGGGGCAGAAGACCCCAATCATGCCCAGGAGCTCCTGCTCCCAATTACACAGTAAAGCCTCCTCGAGGCACGCAGAAACAAATTTTAAGAAAGAGCGACCCGCTCTGTAGTTCAAGCCTATCAAAGGCCACACCAAACTACAATTTCAAGCTCTCCTCCAAGGACACATACACAGGGGTAAAAATACCCAACCTACTGAGGCCTATTCAGAGAAGAAACAGAAATATTACATGGCCTCTAAAATACCAACTTGAGAGGAGGCGTTTTTGCACTCCCAATATACTTTATTTAAAACCTACTTGGCGCTACGCCTCTAATGCAAGGGCTAATCCCATACTAAAGAGGTGATTATAGATGAAGACAATTTACATTACGTTAAGGGAGAAACGGTTGTGAAAATAAGTTCACCTCAACGCAATATGAGTGGGAGCTCGAGAGGGTTAAGCACTCTCTATCCCAATATGTAGTTTAAAAAGATAGAATAGATACCAAGTATCTTTACATTTTAAAGGAAAGTTACATGGTAGAAAGGCTTCGGACCTGCCCCGAGAGTTAAACTGCTGAGCTAGCAAGAAAAGAAATTATTAAACGGCCATTACATGGTGGTTGAACTGCTGCCCGAAGAAAGAGGCGCTTCCCGCCCCCTGCTACGTACTTTACACACTGATAGATGTTACTGAAGTGGCGCGGAGACCCGAAAATCAGCAGTTTATATACCCTCGTGGAAAGTTCGAGGCGTTTCAGGAATGAGAACACCCTCCCACAAGAATTTTATTGGCTAACAACGAAAACCCCTACACAAGATGAAGAAGAAACACATTATTGGTGGAAAATTAATTACAGAAATTCCTTATTGGTCAAATTCAAAACTGGCGGAAAGAAAGGGTTAATATTGCCAACTTAAACAATAACTGAAAGAAATTTTACAAAGAACAAACTTACGAATTTAAAATTTCTCCAAAAACACAGTTCTTTCACTTCGCACTAGGGTGCATAATTGTAGTCCTTCAGTAGTGTCATCTGGAAGAGAATGTTCACCCTTCTTACTACAGGCAAAATAAAAATACATCGAAAACGACCCAGTTCAGAAACTTCAAAATTTACAAGTAGTGACATCTTCTGAGAACTTGAAAATTAACACATTAGATAAAGTTCAGACTTCCTCCAGTAGAGGAGTTTCAACTGGCGCAAAGTTTGAATTAGCGGCGTGGAGGTGTACCACCCGGAACAATTATTATTATTGTTACCGTGTTTTGTGGACGTGCAGAGGTGAAAGAAGGTGCGGGGATGAACAGGTCTCAAAATACGAAATTAAAGTTAAGATAAAATTTAACAAGGTTATATTTTCTTATCAATATCAAGAAATAACAAGAATTACAGAAACACGGTTGAACATCAACAATTTAAGAATGTACAATTACAGTTTTTACAGCATTTGGCCTTCGAGCCCCGGACTCACAATTCTTGAGCAATTAGCCCAACTTTACCCAAATATAAGGTTCGACAAAGGGGCAGAAAACCCCAATCATGCCCAAGAGCACTTGCTCCCAACTACACAGTAAAGCCTCCTCGAGGCACGCAGAAACAAATTTTAAGAAAGAGCAACCCGCTCTTAAGTTCAAGCCTATCAAAGGCCACACCAAACTCCACTTTCAAGCTGTCCTCCAAGTACATGAAAACAGGGGTAAAATACTCAACCTACTGAGGCCTATTAAGTAAAGAAACAGGTCAATTACATGGCCTCCAAAATACCAACTAGAGAGGAGGCGTACTTGCACTCCTACTACACTTTATTTAAAACCTACTTGGCGCTAGGCCTCAAATGCAAGGGCTAATCCCATACTAAAGAGGTGACTTATAGAAGGAGACAATTTACATTACGTTAAGAAAGAAACGGTTGTGAAAATAAGTTCACCTCAACGCAATATGAGTGGGAGCTCGAGAGGGTTAAGCACTCTCTATCCCAATATGTAGTTTAAAAAGGTAGAAATGATACCAAGTGTCTTTACATTTTAGGGGAAAGTTACATGGTAAAAAGGCTTCGGACCTGCCCCGAGAGTTAAACTGCTGAGCTAGCAAGAAAAGAAGTTATTAAACGGCCATTACCTGGTGGTTGAACTGCTGCCCGAAGAAAGAGGCGCTTCCCGCCCCCTGCTACGTACTTTACACACTGATAGATGTTACTGAAGTGGCGCGGAGACCCGAAAATCAGCAGTTTATATACCCTCGTGGAAAGTTCGAGGCGTTTCAGGAATGAGAACACCCGCCCAGAATCATTTTATTGGCTAACAACGAAAACCCCTACACTAGATTATGAAGAAGAAACACATTATTGGTGGAAAATTAATTACAGAAATTCCTTATTGGTCGAATTCAAAACTGGCGGAAAGAAAGGGTTAATATTGCCAACTTAAACAATAACTGAAAGAAATTTAACAAAGAACAAACTTATGAATTCAAAATTTCTCCAAAAACACAGTTCTTTCACTTCGCACTAGGGTGCATAATTGTAGTCCTTCAGTAGTGTCATCTGGAAGAGAATGTCCACACTTCTTACTACAGGCAAAACAAAAATACATCGAAAACGACCCAGTTCAGAAACTTCAAAATTTACAAGTAGGGACATCTTCTGAGAAACTTGAGAATTAACACAGTAGATAAAGTTTGAATTAGCGGCGTGGAGGTGTACCGCCCGGTACAATTATTATTATTATTATTATTATTATTGAATAGTTATACAGGAAAATATACTACACTTTGCTTTAGCGATGAGAAATTTAAGAACCAAATTATTTTACAAAGTAAATTATAGTACTGAAATGCTAGAAGTCAGGAAAATGTAATCCAGCCTAATTACTTTTTTCTTGTATTCGTCCCATCATTGAGCAGGCTTCAAATGTGTTGCTAGTCCTTGAGATATTTTCAAGAACTCAATTACAGAAATTCCATATTTCAGGGGCAGCGATCAGCATGCTTCTTCCAGGAACTCTAGTCACTGTCCTGTACTGCACAGGCAAATCAGGGACGTTATTGACTGAACATATTCAGGAGGAATATATAGCCCATCTTTTTTTCGATTCCTTCTTTGACAATTTGGCATTGGTCTCACTACTTGCATTGACAAGTAAGGTAGGGGACCCATATTTCGTGCCCTTAGCAGATTTGGACTTCTAGAAATTCAGGACAGGGCTAGAAAATGGCAATTACTGAATATATTCTCCACTCATGGTCAAGTTACAATGAAACTGTTATAACGTAAGATAGCCACTATTTGACATAAACACTACAAAAACTAAACTGCCCAAAATGCTTTTGTAATTTCACCCCGCCACCACCAAATTTATGAAAAGTAAGATTAACTTTAATATGTTTTTCTTTTCTAACCGTACGAAACATTTCCCTACAATGAATTACTTGAAGGCCACTTATGAAAAATGTTTTCTTGGCATTCTTTTAACATACGGTAGTCTTTCAGTGTTGCTCATGGGATGTTAAATGTTTTACTTGCACGTTCGTAACCCATTATATTGTCCCTCACTGCCTTAATAGCCTTTTTCACAGCTTCTTTATCTCACTGCTTACGTTTTCCCATCTGAAAATAACAATAATAATAATAATAAACTTCATAAATAACACATATCACAAACCTACTACGTTGACGTAGCAGGGGGAGAGGTGATACTCCAATTTGGTGCGTCCCAGGTGGCGGATAGGGGCCCTAACCGGCTTGCCGGCGGACTTGAGGGAAATAAAATACTGTACCTCTCGCGGACCAGACACACTACCCTGCGGGTGGAGGACGCAAATGTAGAATACACCCGCGGTATCCTCTGCCTGTCGTAAGAGGCAACTAAAATGGGCCCAAGGGGCTCTCAACTTGTGAGTGTGGATTGGCGACCACGGGGCCCTTAGCTGAATCTTGGCATTGCTTCCACTTACTTATGCCAGGCTCCTCACTTTTGTCTATCGTGTCCGATCTCCCGTAGTCAACTCTTGTTCTTTTCCGACCCCGACGGTATTAGAGCCTTCGAGGCCTAGGGAGTCTTTCATTTTCACGCCCTTCATGGCCCTTGCCTTTCTTCGTCCGTTACTTCATTTTTCTCTTTACCCCCTGTGGGTGGGGGACGCAGACGAATAATACACGCACGGCATCCCCTGCCTGTCATGAGAGGCGACTAAAAGGGGCGACCAAGGGATGATTGAATTAGAACCATGAAACTACTTTTGATTCGTACCAACACGTGGGGAACACCATGGGTTGCCTTTACTTGCGAGTAGTACCACTATATTAGGTATGAAATAGGTTTGTGATTTGTAGCAGCAAGAGGGGGTTCTCCTGTGGGTTTCCAGTACCCGTGCGTCGTACCCATGTGAGCAACACCGCGGGTCTGGGCGTTGCCTGTGAGTTGTACCACTATATGAGCGACACCATGGGTCTGCGTTGCCTGTGATTAGTTTCCACTATGTGAGGAACACCACGGGATAGTGTGGTTAGTACACCTAGGTGAGGAACTTCATCGGTTTGCGTTGGCTATGGATGGCGCCATTGTGTGAGAAACACCTTAGGTCTGCGTTCAGTGTACGAAGTGCAATACTTGTGAGTAGTACCATCTTGTGTGGAACACCGTGAGTCTTCGCTACTTTTGATTAGTACCCCAACATGAGAAATACCATGGTTCTACTTTACTCGCGACATGTACCATTCTGTGGGGCCTTAGTCGTGGATTTTGCACCCCTGTAGACATCAAGCATCATTGTGCTTTATAAATGGTCCCTTGGTCAGTAATACTATTATACACGACCTTTTTCTTTTGTGTCTGATCCACTGTTTTTGTTTGTTTTTTTGTTGGGTTCATATCCGTCCATTTATTTTATTTTGTTCAGTGGATTAATTTGAACTTTTGGTTCTTTCATTTCGTACCATTAGGGGCCGATGACCTCGATGTTAGGCTCCTTTAAACAACAATCATCATCATCATCAAATAAGTAATAAAATGAAGGGGGACGAAATTACAAGCATTCTCTGTTTTATTATAATGGCTGCTACAGTAACTCATGCCAACCACCTCACTGTAGCGATTACACGCCAGGAACTACACCACATGACTGAAATGGAGTCCAGTATTTCATACATATATCAGTGCTCACCCTAGGAATAACAGGCTCTTAATTTGAAGGCTGCACTAACTCAGCTCAACATGAAAAATGAATCCTCCTTGTACACGAAAACTAAATGTGGTACACACAACCAACTCTCACAACAAGACAACAGGATGAGGCTATGCATGTGCGCGTGGCTAAACATTAGATACCAACCGTGCAAACTAGAATTCCCTCGGGGGACAAAATTAGATGCGGGGACAGAATTTGGACCCTCTACCTTACCATACTATGATCGCAGTATTAATATTGGATTCAACTGCCTCCTTTTTCTCTCTGGTACTCCATAAGCTCCCCAATGTGGTGTGTGTGAATGCTCTTCCGACAGAACCATTGCCTCCATCGTCATCCAGTGATGTTACCAATGTCTCAGTGTATCCATCTCTATTGATACATCTCCATGACATACATTTGCTGAGTTTGCTGTGCTTTATGAAAATACAATCGTTATGTAGAATTTTCTAGCCCCTCTAATGACCAAAGGAAATCGTCGATCATCATTTAAGGAGTCAAGCTCTGTGAAGTTACCCAGTCAAGTCATCTGAAGTTATATAGGAAACATACAATTGTCAGAGCTACCATTTCGTTTAATGTGGCAAAATGTCCGATATATTTATTTTGTGAGACTTTTTTTTTTGTTAGTTGCTTTTACGTCGCACCGACACAGATAGGTCTTATGGCGACGATGGGACAGGAAATGGCTGGGAGTGGGAAGGAAGCGGCCGTGGCCTTAATTAAGGTACAGCCCCAGCATTTGCCTGGTGTGAAATTTTTTTTTTAATTTTTGTGAGACAAAACGTCCCAGTGACATATTTCTCTTATGTGACAAAATGTCCATGGTATGAGTTTTCGGGTATGAAAAACTCCGAAAATGCACAGATATAAACCGGCACTATATTTTAAACTTCATCGGGATCCATTTCTGACGACTTGTAGAAATCAGCATCATTCAACTCTTCTGCGTTCTCGCCAGGAAGGACATCCTCAGCTGAAGGCATATTTTCAAGACTTTGATCATCTAAATCTGTATTTGTACTGTTACTTTTATTTCCAGATTCTGGCTTGTCACTTGATCCAACTTGAGATATACTGATGCTAAGTCTGTTGGCAGTATCCATCATCTGTAGAAGAAAGGAATAAAATAAGTGTATCAGTCACTTTGTTTTTAAAATTAGAAATAAAATATGTATCTCAATTTTATGATTTTTTAAAATAGTACTGCCAGTTATGTCACGAACTAGGACTAAAAATTAAGGGTATTGGCATAGACTGTCTAGTAATGAGGAATGATATGGCACTAATTACCAAAGACATCTCTGATGCACAGAAACAGATTGCTATACTGGAAGACCAAGCAACAGAAATACGACTTAAAATGTCATACGGAAAAGACTAAATTTATGACAAATATCAAAACTGCTCCAACTGAACATATCATTGATATGAATAAAATTGCAAGAGTAAAGGAATTTAAGTACTTAGGCGAATGTATCACGGAAAATGACAATGAAAATAAATCAGTAGCTTCAAGAAATTAAAGAATGGAAATGGCTTAACACACAAAGAACGTTTATAACAAATAATACTTGTCCTGGAACAGTAAAATTTATTACATGTCATTATCCTCATGGTCACTCCGTACTGAACGATGTTATTCTCAGCAATTATAATAAGTTATTTCTTGTCCACCTATTCAATACAATCCACCTTTTGGTGTTTAAAATTTCATACAATTAATTTCTCTAAGGGATATATTCCTCTCGCTTAATGAGCAACGTAATGAGCAACTTCAGCCTTAATTTTAATCTTATAATGATGTTCTTGAACAGCCGTACACATATTAAAAAGTCAATAGTCAATATTAAAATTACAATAGTCTAAAAACCAATTTACATTACATCTAAAAAAAACATTAAAGCACTTCTTAAAAACGTGATAACATGAATGATTAAAATTATCACATTGTCAATTCAAAACCTTGTGTCTGAAACTAATATTGAATCTTGGTCTTGAGAAATGTAGTAAATGTTTTTCTACAAAACAGCACCAAGATGAACACCAGTCTTATGGAAAAATGAAACTGAAATACATCTTATGTGATGTGGTGTATCCAGAATGTGTGTATTAAAATAAGTACCCACATGATGAATTGTGAAAACACAATAATCCATATTGCTTTAAAACATAACAGACAGAACGCAGAATATGTGCAGGAATAAAATGTGGCCTCCAGTTGAAAATGCTGATCGACTTGTGTTTAGAAATGTAGGTAGCAAGTTATATTACGCAAATTTGCGAGGTATAGAACGTCGTGCTTGACCTTCGACCAATTTATACAGATAGTGGGATCTGTAAAGAAAAAAGGGGGATTTTAATATTATAAATGTGTGTGAATTTCCTAACTGACCAACATTTAAATGGGAACTTACTTATTATTATTATTACTATTATTATTATTATTACGATGTTAGGTACGTCCTACTGATCCGGAGTTGTTAACTTATCTGCCACTGCGGCTCCTAGTATTGTATTTGTGTGATAGAGGTGGTAGGGAACCTGGATTTTCTAAGAAGAAGAGAGAGATAGCAGGGAGGAGTGGGAAGTGTTACAAGGAGTATCTGCCGGTTTCCGAGTCAGACTCGCTACCACGGCAAGAGTTTGTGTTAGGTATATGGTGTTGAAGTATGGTATTGAAGGGTCAGGGAAAAACCACATAGGCAGAAAGAAGAAAGAGCCTACATGTAAAACCTGACATCTTGTGATAGCACATGCAAGGATGTGGGCTGGATAAAGTCCAGAGGTTGTGTTAGTTAGGAATAGGTGTCATGCAATCATAACCATTTCCTTGCAATTTTCTGTTATTATGGGGATCAGTCCTTCTTGCCACTGCCGGGTCGGCTCGGGTCTGCTAGCGTCTGGGCTTTGGGCCACAGGTTCGTCCCATTGTCCAGCAGCCAGCAGTCCCTGGTGCCAAGTCGCCTTTTGGAGAGGGGGGGGGGGGGGGGAATTAGAGCCAAGCCTTGCATGCAAGGGGCTATCTTCTTCCTCCTGTCGATGTCCCTCTATGCGGTGTTGTTTGAACACACTTGTCACTGCAGATCTAAAACTAAGGTTATTAATAACGTATGTATATACAAGTTCTCATTGGAGTGCCGGCTGTTTGCCTGCTCTCGTGTCCAGCGTTCAACCTAGATAGGAGTGAGATAACTTATTAAACAGACAGATATTAGTGCTGTTTATAGGGCGCGGGCTGGTGTTCCGCTCCCATGTCTCTGTCGGGGGGCGGGGGTGGATTGATACGTCCTTGGCCGTCTGGCTGCGTTGTACTTTTTGTCAATCTTCCTCGCCTGGTCCCTGGGTCTAGGACAGCTGAAACATATTTACATAGGTGTCTGCAGTGTGTGGGTTTATGCGGTATATAGGTGTCAGCTTGGTGGGAGGGGGTTGGCTATCGGCCCCTCGCCCACCTAACCCTGTGGCTGAACAGAATGTGCTTCGGTGTAGTATACTTTTTGTACAGATCGACGTCGTAGCGTCCGATCCCGCTTATTAACGGGCTGATCTTATTACTCCATGACTTTCTGTACATGTTTAGTGTCTGTTTATGTATTTGGTGCCTTATTGAGCTGACTTTCGCAATACTGCGTAGTTGGCGTATTGGCGTGTCGTAAGGGAGTCTGGTCGCTACTCGTAGGCATTTATTTTGTATTAATTCCAGCTTATCCAGGTTCGTCATTGCTGTGAACCCCCACGCTGGGGCTGCGTACATGATTATTGGTCTGATTAGGGCCTTATACATGTTTATGGCTACTTCCGTGTTAATACTGGACTTTTTGTTCAGTATAGGATATAGCTGGCTAAGTCGTATGTGTGCTTTTCTTTGGATATCATTGATGTGGTGTAGCATGGTGAGCTTTGTCTAGGACTACTCCTAGGTATTTGACTTTGTCATGCCACACTATATCTTCGTTGAAAAGCTTTAGCGCTTTTATGTTGACTGGTCTGCGTGTGCGTCTGTTCTTCTTAGTGACGAGCACTGCTTGGCACTTGTCAACATTGACCTTGATGCGCCATTTCGTTAGCCATGGCTCGAGAGTTCTTAGTGCTACTTGTAGCCTCTTTCGAGCGCACGCTAGCTGTGGATGTTGAACTGTGATAGCGGTGTCATCAGCGTAGAGGTGTGTGGTAGTGAGTTCTGTAGTAGGCATGTCGTTTGTATACAGGACGAAGAGGATTGGGCCGATAAGGGACCCTTGGGCTACACCCGCTCTAATCCTGCGTGTACTTGACAGCGTGTTGTGTACGTCTACTTTGAACTCTCGGCCCTCCAGATAAGATTTAATAAGTCTTATATAGCCTGGGTGGAATTCGTGGTCTATTAGTTTCGCTAGTAGGCCTTCGTGCCAGACTTTGTCAAATGCTTTCTGGATATCAAGGAAAACCGTTCCTGTGTCTCTTCATTTGTTGAGATCTATGGTGGCTTGTTCTATGAATCGAGTGAGCAGTTGTGGGGCAGAATGTCCGTTCCTAAAGCCAAACTGCTCATTGCGAATTATACCTTTTTCCTTGATATGCCCTATTAACCTTTTCAGTAGTATTTTCTCGAATACTTTACTGAGGGCGTCCAGAAGGCTGATGGGCCTGTAGTTGTTGGGGTCTGACTTGTCTTTGCCTGGTTTTCCAAATACGAGGATCCTAGCCCTCTTCTATTGTTCAGGGTAATATTGAAGTCTGAACATTACATTGAAGATGCTGGTAAGTAGTGTTAGGGCTTTGTGAGTTAATTTCTTAATTATTATATTCTGGATCTCGTCTGGGCCAGGCGCCTTCTTGGAGTTAAGATGACCTATAATCCACTTGATTTCGTGTATATTTGTCCTCTTAACCTCCGGCTTAGGTGCGTTTTCAAGGAATTCTGCTACCTTTGCCTCAGTTTGCCTGATGAAGGCTGGGTCAGATGGTATTTCGTTTGGAGTGAAAGCCGCCTCTATGGAGTCCGCTATGATTTCGGCTTTATCACGGTTCTCGTATACCGGGCCGTTAGGTCCCTTGATGGTAGGGATGCTGTGTGTTTCTCGCGTGAAGTGTCTCGCTAAGTTCCACACTGGCCTGGTGTTGGTGTCGAAAAGTCTCAGGTGGTTGTTCCACTTTTGCGACCTGTATTCCAGTAGTTGAGTTTGTATTTCAGTGTTAAGTTCGTTTTTCACCTCGCGGTCTTCGTCTCTGTGATGTCGAGCCCAGTTGCACCTGTGGCTGTTGCGCCTGCGTATTAACTCTTTTATGTGAGCTGGAATCTCGAAAAGAGGGGATTCTTTGTGTTTGCTTAGCGGTATGCTCGCAGTTGTGGCTGTTTGAATTGCTTCTACTAGGGTTTTGACTGCTTCGTCAATTTGGGCTGTGCTGTCTTATTAGCATGTCTTCGCTTCCCTGTAGGAGTGTGTCTAGCTTGCGTTCGAATTTGCCCCAGTTGGCCGCTTTAGAGTTGAGCCGGCGTCTGGGGTTTTTCTCATATTCCTCTGGGTTCGCATCTAGTGTAAATATCACTGGTTGGTGCCTCGACCCCAGGTCGTTCACTACCTTTATGGTATGCCTTTGAGGCCACGAACCTACTACGATGGCGTAGCAGGGGGAGAGGTGATACTCCCACGTGGCGCGTCCCAGGTGGCGGATAGGGGGGTCCTAACCGGCTTGCCGGCGGACTTGAGGGAAATAAAATACCTCTCGCGGACCAAACACACTACCCCCTGCGGGTGGGGGACACACATGCAGAATACACCCGCGGTATCCCCTGCCTGTCGTAAGAGGCGACAAAAAGGGGCGACCTTGGCGCGGACATGGATTGCGGTTTCGTATAATGTGATGGACCTCCTGTGGATGGGAGAGGCTGAATACATCCATAGGTAATCCCTGCCTGTCGTAGAAGGCGACTTAAAGGGTCATGTGGCCATGGTCCCCTCTTTATTTTTTTATTATTTTTCTGAGGGTCAGATGTAGACCATTCAAAATTTGATGTGCGTGCTGCCCGGCGATGGAGCTCCTATGTGTGCGACTACGCTCGAAAGCCCGTGCCAGCAACCACCCAGGACGCGGCGGGTGGGAGTATCATGTACCCGGGCAGTGGTATCCGCCTGACAACGCAGGTCCCCGCACAGCCGAATGCCAGAAGGACATATTATTATTAATTATTTTTATTTTTTCTCTATATTTAGTGCTCTGTAAACGCTATGGGGTACATGCTATTGCGGGTGGCTGGAGGAAGGGAGTCTTAGTGCTCATTGCCTCAGTCATGCCGTATTAGGCATTGTCCAACATCGGACCCCGGGCAGTACCTGCTATGACCAGGTGGGTATTGCCTTGGCTGCTTGGTTCGGCTACAGAGACCCCTGATCGGAGTGGGTGGCATTCGGGGAGGATGCTATCGGGCATGGCTTCCAAACGAAGTCTGCTCTCTCAAGGTGGTCGCCCACCTAAGTCTTTAACTTTTGCTTCCCTGAGAGGTTCAACTCCCTGGGAACATGCGCAGCGTGAAGGAATGGGATCCAGCTTCCCTAGGTTTCTGGTCGCTACCAGAACCGATGGGAACGATTTTAAGCTGGTGAAGTCGGTCCTTTTTAGTCGGCACATCGAAGGCGTCTATGGCGAACTGGAGGAACTTAAGAAAATGCGCAACGGTAGTTTGCTTATGAAGACTCGTACAGCACTGCAAGCTGATCAGTTGCTTAAGTGCGAGCACTTTGGCGAAATCCCCGTCAAAGTGGAGGAGCATAAGTCCTTGAACCTGGTTCGCGGAGTCATCTTTCACCGCGACCTTATTTTGAACACTGACGACGAGTTGATGGAAGACATGAAGAACCGTGGCGTGACACACGTCCGGCGCATTACGCGCAAGGTCAACGGTGAAGACGTTGCCACTGGTGCCTTCACTGTCTCTTTCAAGTTGTCAGTGTTACCAGAGAAAGTCAAGGTAACCACTTATCGTTGCGATGTGAGGCCGTACATCCCGCCTCCTATGCGATGCTATCAATGCCAGCGATTCGGACATATGGTATCTCGCTGTGCGAATCAGGCTGTATGTGGTACATGTGGACGAGTAGCTCACGGCGCGGAGGAGTGCACAACTCCATACAAGTGCACTAACTGCTCCGGTTTTCATTCTCCTCGGGATCGGAATTGTCCGACATACCTGAGTGAGAAGAAGATCCAGGAGATCAAGACCCTGGATGGTCTTTCCTACCAGGAAGCGCGCCGTAAGTTTCATTCTATGAATACACCTGCCCGTACACTCGACTATAGCTTGATAGCTCAGAGTCTTCCAGGTTCGTCATTTACGACCAAGACACCTGTCCAGACCGCTGCGCCCAAGGCGACTGTTGCTGCTCCCAGCAACGTCGCAAATAGTCAAAGCTCGAAGGGGGGGACCACCCCACCTTCGACCAACCAGAAGTCTGTGCCGGCTGGGAACTCCCAGCCGGCACAGCACGGGGGGAAGACTAAGTCTCCCCCCCTAGGAGGTCGACGAAAGTCGTGCCCCAGCCGGCGGAGGCGGCTTCGTTGACCAGGGCTGGGAAACCATCTCCCAGCCCGTCTAAACCTGAAAAAAGAAGGGGAAGAAGAGCGCCCGTTCTGAGCGCTCTCGGCCTTCCCCTGCGAAGGAGAAGTCATGCCCCCCATCTGGAGGGTATGAGTCTGCGCCAGGAGGCACTCCTGCTCCCAAACCTGCGCGCTCTCCTCGTAGGGGACCCCCTCGCGCCCGAAATTTGTCGAAGTTCTGGGCGGCACCCCTGCCATCTTTTGATGACGGGATGGATGTCGCGCTGTCCTCTACATCTACGGATGTAGAATTAGATAGTGTTTAGGCTAACGAGCATTTTTCGCTCATAACCTAACACTCCTTTTACAGTCCACACTATGACAATGTTACAGTGGAATTGTAATGGTTATGACAGGCATCTTGCTGAGTTACGTCAGCTTATTAGTGAGTACGCAGCGAGTATAGTCTGTATTCAGGAGACCAATTTCAGACCTGGTCATCATACGGTCTTGAGGAATTTCAAACTATACTCGACAGAACGATACTATGCTCACCGGGCTTCCGGAGGCGTTGGCATTTTTGTACGTTCTGATAGCTACAGCGAAGAGGTTCCATTACGAACCCCTCTAGAGGCTGTAGCTGTTCGCGTCTCGCTGCCTGTCATAGCAACAGTGTGTAATGTTTATCTTCCACCCGGCCAGCATCTGAACATTAATGATGTCGCTGATCTTATAGATCAGCTTCCACCACCCTTCCTCTTATTGGGCGATTTTAACGCCCATCACCCCATATGGGGCTCTGAGACGCCTTGTCCCCGAGGAAGAGAGTTGGAAACACTTATAACAGTTCTGGATTTATGTATTTTGAACACAGGGGAACCAACTCACTTTAGTGTACGTTACGGCACATACTCTCGCATAGACGTAAGTCTATGCAGCCGAACGTTGGTTCCACTGTTTCGGTGGAATGCACACGATGATCTCTGTGACAGTGACCATTTTCCCATTATTCTTACTTTGTTGAAACATAAACCCGTCGAGGCTCCCCCTCGATGGATTCTTAAACATGCTGATTGGCCAAAGTACACATCACTAGCTGTCTTTCACGATGATGTCAGGCGGACCGTCGGCGAGGAAATAACTTACGTCACCCAAGTTATTCTTGCTGCTGCTGAGGAGTCCATTCCGTTTTTCTCGGGGGCTCCTCGCCGAAAACTCGTTCCTTGGTGGAACGGTGAAATAGCAGCAGCCATCAAAGAACGCCGTCGCGCTCATAAACGTTACCGTCGACAGCCTACTGTGGCCAACTTGGTAACATTTAAGAAACTCCGCGCTAAGGCGCGAGTTCTTATTCGACAAAGTAAGAAGGCTTCATGGGAGAGATATGTGTCGTCCATGACGTCGCATACTCCATCATCTCAAGTGTGGACGAAACTTCGACGACTTTCGGGTATTCAAGGATCATCTGCTGTACCGGGAATTTCCATTGCAGGCAGTGTCGCCACTGATCCCCTTGCGATTGCTAATCATCTCGCTAGTCATTTCGCGGATGTCTCTGGCTCCGGGAATTACAATCCTGATTTCCTCCCTCTGAAGCGGGAGGCTGAACGTCATCACCTTAGTTTTGCCACCCAAGCTTCAGAGGACTACAACGTGCCCTTTACGGAGTGGGAACTCCGCAGCGCATTAGCGCTTTGCAAGGACACGTCTCCTGGACCGGACAACATCCATAACCAGATGTTGAAACACCTTAGTGATGATAGTTTACTATATCTCCTTCGTGTGTTCAACCGAATCTGGACAGAGGGTGATTTTCCGTCTCAGTGGCGAGAGGGCATAGTCATCCCTGTCCTCAAGCCTGACAAAGATCCTAAGTATGCAGGAAGTTACAGACCGATTTGTCTTACAAATTGCCTGTGTAAGCTCTTTGAGAGGATGGTAAATCGCAGACTCGTGTGGTGTCTGGAGAAACAAGGACTCTTGTCCGAGTACCAATGTGGATTTCGAGCCGCTCGATCCACCACAGACCACTTGGTACGCCTGGAGAGCTCTATCCAGGATGCGTTTCTCCGCAAACAGCATTTGGTAGCTGTCTTCTTTGACTTGGAGAAGGCCTACGACACCACCTGGCGATATGGCATCCTTTCAGTCCTGCATCAATGGAGATTCCGAGGTAACTTGCCGGTATTTGTTGCGAATTTTTTGTCCCTCCGTCTATTCCGTGTCCGAGTAGGGAGGACATATTCGCAATACCACGTTCAAGAAAATGGAGTACCACAGGGATCGGTTCTTAGTGTCACTCTGTTCGCGATTGCCATAAACGGTATTGTCGCGGCTGCTGGTCCAGCCGTCATACCGTCCCTATATGTGGATGATTTTGCTCTGCACTATAGCTCGTGCAGTATGGCAGTCGCAGAGCGACAGTTACAGCAAGCTATTAGGAGGGTGGAGAAGTGGACCTTAGAACATGGCTTTCGGTTTTCTGCCGCAAAGACCTCCGTTGTCCACTTTTGTCGTCAACGTACACTTCACCCTCATCCTGAGCTTTATCTAGGTAATGTCGTTCTTCCAGTTGTTGACACCTACCGATTTCTTGGGCTCCTTTTTGACAGTAAATTATCGTGGGAGCCACACGTGCGGCAGTTAAAAGTGCAATGTACTAGGAAGCTTAATATCCTTAAGTTTCTTAGCAGCACTTCTTGGGGGGCTGACCGCGCGGTGCTCCTGCGATTCTATCGGGCACACATTTTATCCCGGTTAGACTACGGCAGTGCAGCATATGGCTCCGCAAGACCAAGCGTTCTTGCGAAGCTGAACAGTATCCACCACAGCGGGGTTAGGTTGGCGACGGGAGCTTTTCGTACAAGCCCCATCGCTAGCCTGCTCGCTGAGTCTGGTGTGCCGCCTTTACACCTGAGGCGCCAGCAACTTCTACTTACATATGCTGCAAATTTGCGACAGATGCCACTTCATCCCAGCTATCCTTGCCTGTTCAACAATGGCAACCGTTTGCTGTACGCTGCTCGTCCTCGAGCGACGCGGCCGGTTGGGATACGCTTGGATAACATTTCCGAATTGTTTGACGTACCTTCGGTTCCTTGCCTTGTCAGACAACCAAGTGGGGTAATTCCGTGGGTCGTACGACGACCTGAAGTAATCCTGGATCTGCACACTGGTCCAAAGGAAAACACGGACCCTTCGATTTATCGGAGGCTCTTCCTGTCCGTTGTTGGCCGCTATCCAGGTTCAGTCGTCGTCTACACGGATGGTTCAAGGTCAGATACGAAGGTGGGCTGTGCGTTCGTTGTTAACAATGATAGGTTCCTTTTTGCTCATCCGGCAACCTGTAGTGTGTACACAGCAGAGCTCTATGCTATCTATGAGGCTCTGCGGTACGCACTGTACAATGAGCGCCGACACTTTCTTCTGTGTACCGACTCCTTGAGTTCGCTCCAGTCTATAGATACCTGTTTCCCTCGGCACCCTCTGGTGCAGCTAATCCAGGACCTGCTGGCCGGGTGTTGGGATGCTGGCACCAGAATCACATTTCTGTGGCTCCCCAGCCACATGGGCATAGAGGGAAACGAGTTAGTAGATCAGGCTGCCAAGGAGGCAGTTACACTGCCCACGTTGCCTTTCCAGGTTCCAGTAAGTGATATTCGCTCCCAGCTGAGACATCTTGTTATGTCCCATTGGGAGATGGAGTGGCAGGCCATTCCACTTCCCAATAAGCTGAGAGCGATAAAAGGAACAACGAAGGTATGGAGGACTTCCCTTCGGGCTTCGCGGAGGGAAGCCGTGGTATTATGTCGTCTTCGGATCGGCCACGGTATCTTGACTCACTCGCATCTTTTGAAAGGAGAACCCCCTCCGGTGTGTACCTGCGGCGACCACCTTACCGTGGTGCACATCCTTACGGAGTGTGTGGACCTGGTCGATCTGCGCCGTAGTCTTAACCTTCAGAGTACTATCTCCCTTATCTTGCGTGATGACGAGCAGTCAGCAGACCTCGTCATCCGCTTTATGAGGGATAGTGGACTGTTTTCTCGTGTGTAATGCTGTCCTTTGTCCTAGTGTGTTTTGTGTCACTTTCGCTTTTATCCTATTGACTTAATTTTAGTTTGTTTTGCGTATTTTAATGTGTTATTTTAACGTCTCTCGTACCACGAACCTGCTACGCAGGCGTAGCAGGGGGAGAGGTGATACTCCCACGTGGCGCGTCCCAGGTGGCGGATAGGGGGGTCCTAACCGGCTTGCCGGCGGACTTGAGGGAAATAAAATACCTCTCGCGGACCAAACACACACCCCCTGTGGGTGGGGGAGGCAGACGAATAATACACCCACGGTATCCCCTGCCTGTCGTGCGAGGCGACTAAAAGGGGCGACCAAGGGATGATTGCATTCGAACCATGAAACTACATGTGATTAGTACCACCACGCGGAGAACACCAAGGGTCGCTTTTACTTGTGCGTAGGACCACTATATTAGGTACGAAATAGGTTTGTGATTAGTAGCACACAGGAGCACCGTGCGGTCGGCTTTTGCAGTACCTGTGATTAGTACCACCATATGAGCAGAACCATGGGATGATAGCTACCATGGTTCTGCCTTGCCTGTGATTAGTACCCACTATATGAGGAACACCACGGGATAGGGGAAGGTCCCTGTGGTTAGTACTCTTATGTGATGAACACCATAGGTTTGCGTTGCCTGTAAATGGCGCCGCAAAGTGGGAAAAACATAGGTCTGTATTATACGTCGAATTTCATAACCTCTGAGTAGTACAATAATGTGTGGAATACTGCAAGTCTCTGCTACTTTTGATTAGTACCGCAACAGGACAGATACCATGGTTCTACATTACTAGCGATAAGTATCATTCTGATGGGCCTTTGATCTGTATTTTGGACCCATTTAGACACCAAGCATCCCCGATTCAGGATTGTGCTTTGGAAGTGGTCCCTTGGTCAGTAATACTATTAACTATGATAGTTTTTTGAGTCGGATCCACTGATTGTTTTAAATTCATGTTCATTCATTCATTCATTCATTCATTCATTCATTCATTCTTCATGACATTTTTTATTTTGGTCAGTGGATGCTTTTGAACTTTTACGTTGTCGTTTCATTTCGTACCATTAGGGGCCGATGACCTCGATGTTAGGCCCCTTTAAACAACAAGCATCATCATCATCATCGTCTCTCGTAAATTATGTACTACCAGGCAATGCCTTATTCTTTTGTTTTCCTGTAATTTCTCTTATTTTATTAGAAAATAAGGCATTGCGTATTAGATCCACTGATTGTTTTAATCTCACCCTCATTTTTCTCCATCATTTTTTAAACTCTAGTCAGTGGATATGTTTTTAAAATTTTAACATCATCTCTCATGTCGTTTATCACATTCCATTAGGGGCCGATGACCTTCGATGTTAGGCCCCTTTAAACAACAAGCATCATCATCATCATGCCTTTGAGGAATATGTCGCAATAGGGCTATGTCAAGTATGTCGGATACGTGATCGTTCGGTGCTAGGAACGTGGGCTCGCTGGGGGCTGTTACCACATAGTCCTGGGATAGCATGTGGTTATACAGCCTTGTGCCTGCTGGGTTTGGTTTCAGGCATCCCCAGGTGGCGTGTTTCGAGTTTAAGTGCCCTCCTAGCACTGTGTTTCGATTTAGCCCTCGTACTGTTTCTATGTCCTGAGTGTTTAGGCTTGTCGGTCTGGAGTATGCAGCTATGACATTTATGTGTTCCTTGCACTGGTAGGGCTATTCCGCATGCCTCCAGCGTGACCAGCTCTGGTATGTCTACCTCCATGTGCTTGATGTCCTTCCTTACCAGGACTGCCACTCCTCCAACATTGTTAGCCTTATCGCTTCTGTGCATTTTGTAGCCTCTTATAGTGAACTTCTTCCCCGGAGGGAGGAAGGTCTCTGTTAGGAGAGCTACGTGTATTGTGTTCGCGGCTAGGAAGGCTTCGAGTTCATATTTCCTAGACCTGACGCCCTGGCAGTTCCATATTAGAACTCGAAGCTTCTGCGTGTTATTGTTATTATTATTATTATTATTATTATTATTATTATTATTGTTACCGTGTTTTTGTGGTAGTTAGAGGTGAAAGAAGGTGCGGGGTGGTGAACAGGTCTCAAGCTACGAAAGTAAAATTAATTTAAAATTTAACAAGGTTATATTTTCTTTTCAAAATTAATAAATAACAATTACGGCAGGTACAGAGTAGCAAGGCAACAAAAGGTGCAATTACAGTATTTACAGTATTTGGGCTTCGAGCCCCGAATTCACACTTCTAGGGCAATTAGCCCAACTTTACTCCAAAATAAGTTTTACCAGAGGGGCCGAAAACCCCATTCATGTTCAAGAGCACTTGCTCCAAATTACACAGAAAAGCCTCCTCGAGGCATACAACACTTAATATTCAAGAAAGAGCCACACGCTCCCAAACTTTAAGCCTCTCAAAGGCCACACCAAACTCCACCTTCAAGTTGTCCTCTCAGGACATAGACACAGGGGTAACATACCCAACCTACTGAGGTCTATTAAATGAAAAGGGTAATTACATGACCTCTAAAATAACAGTTTGAGAGGAGGCGATCTGCACTCCTAATGTATTTGTTTCAAAACCTAATTTGGCTCTAGGCCACTGATGCAAGGGCTAATCCCATACTACGGAGGTGACTTTAGAAAAGAAGCAAATTTACATAATGTTAAGGAAGAATAGGTTGAGAAAATAAGTTCACCTCAAAACAATATGAGTGGGAGCTCGAGAGGGTTAAGCACTCTCTATCCCAATGTGTAGTTTAAAAGATAGAATAGGTACAAGTTTCTTCACATTTTAAGGAAGGTTACATAATGGAAAAACTTCGGACCCGCCCCGAGAGTTAAACTGCTGAGCAAGCAAGAAAAGAAGTAATTAATAGGCCATTACCTGGTTGTTGACTGCCGCCGAAGAAAGAGGCGCTTCCCGCCCCCTGCTATGTACTTTACACACGAAAAGATGGAAGAGAAGTGGCCCGGAGACCCCAAAATCAGCAGTTTATATACTCTCGCGGAAAGTTCGAGGCGTTTGGGGAATGAGAACACCCTCCCACAAAAACTTTATTGGCTAACCAAGAAAACCCCTACACAATATGAAGAAGAAACACATAATTGGTGGAAAATTAATTCAAGAAATTCGGGATTGGCTAAATTCAAAAGAAGGGGAAAGAAAGGGTTAATATTGCCAACTTAAACAATGACTGAAAGAAATTTAGCAAAGAACAACCTTTTGAAATTAAATTTTCTCCAAAAAAACAGTTCTTTCACTCCGCACTAGGGTGCACTATTGTTGATCTTCAGTAGTGTCCTCTAGAAGAGAAAGTTCACACTTCTTATTACAAGCAAAACAAAAATACGTCGAAAATGACACAGTTCAAAAACTCCAAAATTTCCAGGTAGTGACATCTTCTGAGAAAGTAGAAAATTAATAGCGTAGATAAAGTTCAGACGTCCTCCAGCAGAGGAGTTTCAACTGGCGCAAATTTTAAATAAGCGGCATGGAGGTGTACCGCCCGGTACAATTATTATTATTATTATTATTATCTTCGTTGGGTTGTTCAGCCATCCGGGGTTAGGAGTTCGGAGATTGCATTAGCCAGGTCCCTTAGCCAGGGGTAGGGGAGCATGTTGGCCATCATAACCCCAGTGGTTATGGCTACCGAGAGGTTCAGGTTCGGAAAGAAGGTTTTCAGGATTTCTTCTATCCTTTCCCTGAACGCCTTTACTGCCATGTTCCCCGCTGGCTTTTGTGCCTGTTCCTGTGTAGTTGGTGCGGTGAGAGGGGGGGTGAGGGGGGTGGTGGTGCGGATGCCGTCTGACTATCGGCAGGTTCTCTGCGGGGGGTGGAGCTTGCCTGGGGTGGGCCTTCTAGCAGCTCGGGAAGTGCTGGCGTGGACTTAACCTGCCTTTGTTTGTTTACTTGGGACTGGGCCTTCTTGTTGTTGTTGTTTGAGGTCTTAGCTCGGACGGTGGTGGGGGCTGGTTGGGCTGAGGGCCCGTGGTTGTGTTTACCTACCGTCCGTACGGGCTTGAAATTTAAAATGCCTCCGCCTGGTGGGCTCTGGTTGTCTGAAGGACCTTGCTTTTGGCCCTTTGTGCCTGACGGGCCTGCGAGACCTGAAGGGTCCTTTTTACCTGATGGGCCTGGGTTCTTTTTGCGTGAAGCGCCTGCGCCTGAGGGGCCTGCTTGGGCCTTAGGGTTGCCACGCTTATTACCCTTTGGCCCTTTGCCTTGATGAGCGGCTTCGTAGTCCTTGCGGCTAGGACAGTCTATAAAATTGGCCGCGTGTTTTCCCCCGCAGTTAGCGCACTTAGAGTACGTGGGGTCGTTGCCGTGGGGGCAGTCGCGGGACAAGTGGGAGGCGGCGCATCTGCGGCATCTGGGCTCCAGTCGGCACGCCGCCCCTGGATGGCCATGCCTCTGACACACTCCACATTGGGGGCCAGTGGCGGGGGGGCGGTATGGCTCGACCGACACCAGCATGTTCGCGAGCATCCGCATTTTCCGCAGATTGTCCGCGTCTGGGGTGTCCGCCACGGCAACTAGGAATAGGTTGCCCTTGGCTGGCCTGTTCCCTGCTCGCATCCGCACAACGGAGAATGCGGGGATATCCTGTGCTTTCAATGCAAGCTGGATTTCGTCCGCATTACTTCCGTTAACGGGGGTCCTCACTACGAACCGCTTCATAGTGCTGTTGGGCAATACTCTTACAAAGTTAATATGTAGCCGTCTTAGCACTTCGATAGCGGTTTCATAGCTCTCAAAGCTCGTCATGTGTAGCCGGATCGCTTCATGTGCGTCTACTCTCGGCCTAGAGAAACAATATTTTCTCTCTTCATGCGGCAGCTTTTTGAGGAGCTCCGTTTCGAGTGTCTTTGTGTTTGTAGTGTAGACCGTAAGGGGTGGGGGTTGACCCCTTACGGGTGATCTGTTTCTTCTGTTGTGGTGGTGGAGGTGGGCTCTGATGAGTCTGCCTCTTGTGTGTGGAGTGCTGGGGTTGGGTTGAGCCGATAGATGTTTCGGTGCTACTATCGACTCGGGTACATGGCTTATTTCTCCCGCCTGCCTGGGCCTTGCGGCTCAGGGGCTGAGTTACTTTCCCTTTCCCTTCCCCCTCTTCCTCCCTTTTGCCTCCCTGAAGCCGTCACCCTGGTTTCCCGGCTGGGAGGCTGGGACCTTGTGTTCGGTCACCCCGTGCTGGCTGAGTCTCTCTCCCTCGGAGCTCTCAGATTCGGCCTCCCGGGATGCGCCTGAAAGGTCGATCACCAGTGGGGCCTCGTCCGACTCCGAGTCCGAGTTTCCCGCTCGCCCGGGTGGGGGTTGGACTTTAGTTGGCGCCATCTGCCGAATCCGTTTCTCCCTCTTTTTCCTTCCCTTGTGCGCTGTTGTCTTCGCGCTCGGGTTGGCGGAACTGGGTCCTGCTTTCCCGGCGTCCGACGGGCTGACCACTGGGTTGGGTTTGAGGGTTCGGTTCATGTTAGGGGGAGGATTAGCCTCCATTTTATGTTCGTGTTGCTCTGCAGTCGCTGGCTCAGTGGAGCCATACGACTGTTCCTTCCCGTGTTCGGGTTCCGGCACATCGGGGGCTAGCCCCGGTTCCCGGTCGCCCGAGCACAACGTCACGCACTCCAGCTCCGCTTCCAGGCTTCGCCTGCTCTTATTTTGGGGGTCAGCCCTGTGGTTGGCCGGCCGATTGGGGAGCGGCTGCACTGGCATGTGCGAGCTGGCTTGTACTGACGGGGTGGTAATCGGAGATGTCGTGGTGGTGGTAGTAGTGGTGGTGGTGGTACACGCATAGTTGCGCATAGCTCGCCCCGTCAGGTAAACGTTTCCCGTCAGGTTTATTTGCTGTCAGTCAGGGGTAAAGCCTGCTCCCAGCTCCTGCACATTTCGCTTCCTGCTCTCGGAGCACGCTAGGCGCTGAGTCACCTCCAGCTCCCGCTCGGCCGGGTCATTGACCCGAGCGAGGGCCGGTAGCGACAAGCTATGCGCGCTTGTAGCATTCCACCCTGCAGACATATTCAATATATTATTACTAAACAATATATTGCCGGTGGGAGTATTTAGCGGGGGGGGGGGGGCGGCGCTGTGATAACTGCGCTTTCCCCTCCGCTGATGTATTGACGGCCGTAGAGTGGTCAGAGTGCCGTGATAACGACAGCTCCTCACTCTCCGTCATTTCTTGAAGTTCTTGAAGTTCGTAGATGTTTGTCTGATTGGTTCCAGGCTTGCCGACAAATTGCTCTTTACGAAGCGTAACATTGCTCTTTCTGGAAAAACAAGCCTGGTCCCGTGTGTGTAACTGTTGGGACATACGAAAGCGAACTAGTGGACGCGGGATTATCCCTTGTTACGGGGGTCCCTGGGCCACAGAATCCCTATCTAACCCTAGGTACCGAGAGGCGGTAACCGGTTGGGACAGGTAGTGTAGTCTCTCGAAGTTCTCGGTGAAAGGTAGGGAACCTGGAGTGGGAGAGGAGATGGGTGGATCTTTCTGCGCCATTGCCGGTATAGGAGGGGCTCTTTTACGAGTGACAGGAGCGTGCTTACCGTTTGGAGGAGGGGTAGCAGCCTTCGTATTTCACAACTTAAACATCTGTTGGATTCCTTTCCTGACCTGATTTAACAGTATTTACTTGAATTAATACCCAAGTAACTAAAGGACTTCTGACTTCCGTAACATCATTGAGATTTTTATCCTTATTATAATTCTGATCCAAATATATACATAGGCTTTCCAGCTCGTTCCAAAGCTTACCTTTTCTATACTCCTAATTATAGTGAAATATTTTTCTATGGAAGTAAAATGATGTCCGGTCTCTTTCATTGCCGAGTATTTATTATGTTTTTCTGTGTTAAAATGTTCCATGTACCTCGTAAAAAAGCTTCTCCCAGTTTGTCCGATATAAGAAAATCCGCATTCTGAGCATTTCAATCTATAAACTCGTGATCTCGAGTAACGATTGTTTCCCTGGTCAGTTTTACCATGATTAAAACATATACTTTTGTTCGCATTAGAAGTCCTAAAGGCTATATTCATACCGTGTTTCTTGAACGTATTCGTAATTTGCTGAGCCATCGGGTTATTATACGTAAATGTGGCATATTTGGTTTTATTAATTCTGTCTGGTGTCAGATTTGTAGACAGCGTATTTCTAATTTTATTAACAAGACGATTGACCATCTCAACTTTAAATCCATTTAATTTCGCTAGATTCTTTATGTAGTTTAATTCTGTCTGTAATTTATTAGGGGAGAGTGGAATTCTCAAAGCTCTATAAACCAAACTATAGAAAGATGCCTGCTTTTGTGAACTAGAGTGTAATGACTAGTTGTTTACGGTTATTGGAGCATGTGTTGGTTTCTTGTATATTTGGAATTCAGAAGTGTCATTTAATCTTGTGACCGTTATGTCCAAAAAAAATTATGATTTATTAGACTCGTCTTCCTTAGTAAATTTTACGTTGGGGTCAATCCTGTTTAAACTTTCCAGTATCTCATTACTATTAGTGATGCCTTTTATCAATAATAATTAATGTGCCGTACATATCTTAACCATAAATCTATGCCTCTGATTTTATCCTTTATCTTCGTGTGTTCGATCGTGTCCTTGTATATGTCCGCCAAGGTACCAAATATAGGGTCTCCCATTTCCAGTCCACTTTGTTGGAAAATTTTACCTTTAAACGAAAAACGTTATTGTACAATCCAAATTCTAGTATCTTCATAAACTCATTCCTTCCAATCTGGAGATATTATTGTAAATAATTTCGACGGTTTCTTTCACTGGAATATTAGGATACATATTGACTACGTCGAATGAGCACATTACTTGATTGGATTTCAAGGTAAACTTGTTTAAGATGTCGCAAAAAATGACCGAGTTCTTCAAGGATTGTTTATTATTAAAAACGTATATTTTTTAGGAATTTATGCATGTACTTAGATACCGTATAAGCTGGACTATTACGACGATTAATAATAGGTCGGATAGGGATATCTTTTTATGTACTTTAGTAAGGCTCTCGCTAATGGTATGTTAGGATTCATGTTGATAAGTTTCTGTTGCTCCTGTTCATTAAATAAAAACGTTGATTTATTAATTAAAGATTTAAAATTCCGTTGTACTCTTATTAATGGGTCCTTTAAAACTATTGTGTAATTATAATCATTGAAGAATTCTTCAATTTTTAATGTGCATATCTTTATCCATTAGTACTACTGAACCCCTTTTATCAGCCTTCGTAACCAAAATGTTATTTTCTATTTTTGTTTTCGTGTTCTGTATTAATTTTTGTTAATTAGAATCAAATTTAGTATCGAGTTCCTTTGCTAGCCTATTTAATTTTTCTTTATTTCTGCTCTAATGTCATTGTGTGTTTCATTCGGGAGATAAGCAATGTTCGCCTCCACCTCTCCCACTGTTAGGCCAGTTGTGTTTCGGGCCTTTACTAAGGAGCTCCATTTACCTATCTGTAAACTGTACATTAGTTAAATTTATTATCGTAGGATTACTGGTATGCGTTGGAGTCTTATTAGATGTATTTGTATCCTGTATAGATGATCGTGACTGGGAATCTTTTAGTTGTTCTAGTTCTTTATTTAAAGTCACCTGTTTTCTTATCTAATATCCCAATGAATTTATTGTCCATATATTGTTGGAAAGAATAGCATTCCAATGGGCCCAGAAATTGTGCCACCTTTAAATAGGACTTGTATAGTAGTACATTCAACTGAGTTTCCTTTTTGTATAAACCTTATACTTCATTCCTTAACCAAATTTCGTTCACCTTGTTTTGAGTTTTAATTTGATTGGAATTACTTAAAGTTTTTCTTTGTGTTGACTTCAAACATTTTTGAATAAGTTTTAATTTCAGACACAGTTTTAAAAAGGCTACGTCCTTAGTTGCTTTACTTATTTTCAGTTTAGCATTAACAAAATTGTTTAAATGAGTATTTGCCTGGTTGGCTGTTACATTACAAGTCATTATCCTTATGGTTACTCTGTATTGAATGATGTTATTCACAGGAATTATAATAAGAAATTATTTATTGTCCACCTATTCAATACAATCCACCTTTTCGAGTTAACAATTTCATACCACTAATTCCTCTAAGGGACAGGTTTCGCTCGCTTAATGAGCATATTCAGCCTTAATTTTAATCTTAAAATGATGTTCTTGAACAGTCGTAAACATATTAAAAAACAATAGTCAATATTAAAATTACAATAATCTAGAAACCAATTTACATTACATCTAAAAAAACATTAAAGCACTTCTTAAAAACGTGACAACGTGAATAATTAAAATTATCACACCGACAATTCAAAACATTGTGTCTGAAACTAATATTGAATCTTCGTCTTGAGAACTGTAGTAAATGTTTTTTCTACAAACCAGCACCAAGGTGAGCACCAATCTTACGGAAAAACGAAACTGAAATGCAACTTATGTGACGTGGTGTATCCAGAATGTGTGTATTAAAATAGAATACCCACATGATGAAATGCGAAAATACAATAATCCATATTGCTTTAAAACATAACAGACAGGACGCAGAATATGTGCAGGAGTCAAATCTGGGCTCCAGTTGAAAATGCTGATAAACTTGTTTACAAATGTAGGTAGCAAGTTATATTACGCAAATTTGCGAGGTAGAGAACGTCCATTACAGGACATTATCATCATGGTTACTCCGTTTTGAATGATGTTATTCACAGCAATTATAATAAGTAGTTATTTCTTGTCCACCTACTCAATACAATCCACCTTTTGGTGTTTTCAATATCATAAAATTGCGGGTCGGATCCACTGATTGTTTTCAATTCATATACATCCATTCATTCTTTTATACGACGTTCTATACCTCGCAAATCTGTCTTTTCCACGAACCTGCTATGCAGATGTAGCACGGGGAGAGGTGCTAAACCCACGTGGCGCGGCCCAGGTGGCGGATAGGGGCGTCCTAATCGGCTTGCCGGCGGACTTGAGTGAAATAAAATACCCCTCTCACGAAACTACTACACTGGCAGTAGCAGGGTGAGAGTTGATACTCCCACGTGGCGCGTCAAGGTGGCGGATAGGGGGGTCGTAACAGGCTTTCCGGCGGACTTGAAGGAAACAAAATACCTCTCGCGGACCAAACACTCTACCCCTTGCGGGTGGGGGACGCACATGTAGAATACACCCGCGGTATCCCCTGCCTGTCGTATGAGTCGACAAAAAGGGGCGACCTTGGCGCGGACACGGATTGCGGTTTGGTATAATGTGTTGGACCTCCTGTGGATGGGAGAGGCTGAATACATCCATAGGTCGTAGAAGGCGACTTAAAGGGTCATGTGGCCATGGTCCAATTTTTTATTATTTTTCCGTGGGTCAGATGTAGACCATTCTTTTTTTTTATGTGCGTGCTGCCCGGAGATGGGCGTCTTACGTGTGCGATTATGCCCAAAAGCCGACAACTGCCCACCCAGGACCATTGCGGGTGGGAGCACCATGTACCTTGGCAGTAGTATCCGCCTGACAACACACGTCCCCGCAGAGCCGAATGCCAGGACATATTATTATTATTAATTATTTTTTCTTTTTTCTCTATATTTAGTGCTCTGTACACGCTATGGGGTAAGTCTTTAACTTTTGCTTCCCTGAGAGGTTCAACTCCCTGGGAACATGCGCAGCATGAAGGAATGGGTTCCAGCTTCCCTAATTTTCTGGTCGCTACCAGAACCGATGGGCACGATTTTAAGCTGGTGAAGTGGATCCCTTTTAGGAGGCACATCGAAGGCGCCTACGGCGAACTGGAAGACCTCAACAAACTGCGCAACGGTAGTTGGATTATGAAGACTCGTACAGCACTGCAAGCTGATCAGTTGCTTAACTGTGAGCACTTTGGCGAAATCCCCGTCAAAGTGGAGGAGCATAAGTCCTTGAACCTGGTTCACGGAGTCATCTTTCACCGCGACCTTATTTTGAACACTGACGACGAATTGATGTAAGACATGAAGAACCGTGTCGTGACACACGTCCAGCGCATTACGCGCAAGCTCAAGGGTGAAGACGTTGCCACTGGTGCCTTCATTGTCTCTTTCAAGTTGTCAGTGTTACCAGAGAAAGTCAAGGTAACAACTTATCGTTGCGATGTGAGGCCGTACATCCCACCTCCTATGCGATACTATCAATGCCAGCGATTCGGACATATGGTTTCTCGCTGTTTGAATCAGGCTGTATGTGGTACATGTGGACGAGTAGCTCACGGTGCGGAGGAATGCACATCTCCATACAAGTGCACTACCTGCTCCGGTTTTCATTCTCCTCGGGTTCGGAATTGTCCGACATATCTGAGTGAGAAGAAGATCCAGGAGATCAAGACCCTGGATGGTCTTTCCTACCAGGAAGCGCGCCGTAAGTTCTATTCTACGAATACACCTGCCCGTACACTCGACTATAGCTTGATAGCTCAGAGTCTTCCAGGTTCGTAATTTACAACCTCGACACCCGTCCAGACCGCCGCGCCCAAGGCGACTGTTGCTGCTCCCAGCAACGTCGCAAATAGTCAAAGCTCGAAGGGGGGGACCACTCCACCTTCGACCAACCAGAAGTCTGTGCAAGCTGGCAGTTCCCAGCCGGCACAGCAAGGGGGGGGGACCCTCCCCCCCCCCTAGGAGGTCGACGAAAGTCGTGCCCCAGCCGGCGGAGTCGGCATCGTCGACCAGGGCTGGGAAACCATCTCCCAGCCCGTCTAAACTAGAACAAAAGGAGGGGAAGAAGATCGCCCGTGCTGAGCGCTGTCGGACTTCCCCTGCGAAGGAGAAGTCATGCCCCCCATCTGGGGGGTATGAGTCTGCGCCAGGAGGCACTTCTGCTCCCACACCTGCGCGCTCTCCTCGTAGGGGACCAACTCGCT
Source organism: Anabrus simplex (assembly GCF_040414725.1). Classification (NCBI taxonomy): domain Eukaryota; kingdom Metazoa; phylum Arthropoda; class Insecta; order Orthoptera; family Tettigoniidae; genus Anabrus; species Anabrus simplex. The sequence continues at coordinate 84,944,565 of NC_090268.1, read as the reverse complement.
CCCGAAAAGCGTCGAAATTCTGGGCGGAACCCCTGCCATCTTTTGATGACGGGATGGATGTCGCGCTTTCCTCTACATCTACGGATGTATAAATAGATAGTGTTTAGGCTTACGAGCATTTTGTCGCTCATAACCTAACACTCCTTTTATAGTCCACACTATGGCACTGTTACAGTGGAATTGTAATGGTTATGACAGGCATCTTGCTGAGTTACGTCAGCTCATTAGTGAGTACGCAGCGAGTATATCTGTATTCAGGAGACCAACTTCAGACCAGGTCATCATACGGTCTTGAGAAATTTCAGACTCCACGAACCTACTACGATGGCGTAGCAGGGGGAGAGGTGATACTCCCACGTGGCGCGTCCCAGGTGGCGGATAGGGGGGTACTAACCGGCTTGCCGGCGGACTTGAGGGAAATAAAATACCTCTCGCGGATCAAACACACTACCCCCTGCGGGTGGGGGACGCACATGTAGAATACACCCGCGGTATCCCCTGCCTGTCGTAAGAGGCGACCAAAAGGGGCGACCTTGGCGCGGACATGGATTGTGGTTTGGTATAATGTGTTGGACCTCCTGTGGATGGGAGAGGCTGAATACATCCATAGGTAATCCCTGCCTGTAGTAGAAGGCGACTTAAAGGGTCATGTGGCCATGGTCCCCTCTTTATTTTTTTATTATTTTTCCGAGGGTCAGATGTAGACCATTCCAAATTCTGATGTGCGTGCTGCCCGGAGATGGGCCTCTTACGTGTGCGATTACGCCCAAAAGCCCGCAACTGTCCACCCAGGACCATTGCGTGGTGGGAGCGCTTTGTACCTTGGCAGTGGTATCCGCCTGACAACACAGGTCCCCGCACAGCCGAATGCCAGAAGGACATATTATTATTAATTATTTTTATTTATTTTTTCTATTGTTAGTGCTCTGTACACGCTATGGGGTACATGCTATTGCGGGTGACCGGAGGAAGGGAGTCCTAGTGCTCATTGCCTCAGTCATCCCGTATTAGGCATCGTTCAACATCGGACCCCGGGCAATACCTGCTATGACCAGGTGGGTATTGCCTTGGCTGCTTGGTTCGGCTACAGAGACCCCTGATCGGAGTGGGTGGCATTCGGGGAGGATGATTTCGGGTATGGCGTCGAAACAACTTCCGCCAGCAACCTCGGGTAGTTCGCTACCCAAGTCTTTAACTTTGGATTATCTAAGGAGGGCAACCCCTGGGGAACAGGCGCAGCGATTAAATTTGGGATCCAGCTTCCCTAGGTTCCTGGTTGCTACCAGAACCGATGGGCAGGACTTCAAGCTGGTTAAATCCATCCTCTTCAGTAGGTACATCGAAGGTGTATATGGCGAACTTGCGGACCTGAAGAAAATGCGCAATGGTGGATTGCTTCTGAAGACGAGCACTGCGCTCCAGGCCGATCAATTGCTTAAGTGCGACCATTTTGGCGACATCCCCGTCAAAGTGGAAGAGCACAAAACATTGAATCTGGTTCGTGGAGTTATTTTCCACCGTGATCTCGTCCTGAACACTGACGATGAATTGATGGAAGACATGAAGCACCGTGGCGTGACCCACGTCCGGCGTATCACACGCAAAGTCAACGGTGAAGACGTTGCCACGGGTGCGTTCATAGTCTCCTTCAAATTGTCAGTGTTGCCCGAGAAAGTCAAGGTAACAACCTATCGTTGCGATGTGAGGCCGTACATCCCGCCTCCTATGCGATGCTATCAATGCCAGAGATTCGGACACATGGTATCTCGTTGTTCGAATCCGTCAGTGTGTGGTACATGTGGGAAAGTAGCTCACGGCGCGGAGGAGTGTACACCTCCGTTCAAGTGCACTAACTGCTCTGGTCTTCATTCTCCTCGGGATCGGAATTGTCCGACCTATCTGAGCGAGAAGAAGATCCAGGAGATCAAGACCCTGGATGGTCTTTCCTACCAGGAAGCGCGCCGTAAGTTTAATTCACTGAATGCACCGGCCAAGACACTTGACTTCAGCTTGATAGCACAGTCCCTGCCAGGTTCCTCATTTTCAACTGGTACACCTGCCCAGAAGATCGCTGCGCCCAAGCCAAAGAGAACCAGCTCGAAGGTGGGTCTGTCCCGGCCTTCGACCACCAAAATACCTGTGCCGGCTAGGAAACCTACGCCGGCACAAAAGGGGAAGAAGACAACGTCTCCTTCGCTCACGAGGTCGGCGACAGCCGAGCCCAAGCCGGCGGAGGCGGCATCGTCGACCAGGGCTGGGAAACCACCTCCCAGCCCGTCTCAACAAGAATCGACTGTTGGGAAGAAGAGCGACCTTAGCAGGCGTTCTTCCACTTCTCCTACGAATGGGGCTTCACGCCCTCCACCCGGAGGGCCTGATTCCACGCCAGCGGGTCTTCCTCCTAGAAGACCTGCTCGCTCCCCTCGTAAGAGGAAACCCCACCCCAAAACAACGTCGAAGAAATTGAAGGCATGCTTCACCTCGTCTAGTGACGGGGAGATCCACGTGGAGCATGAATCTCCATCCTCGGATGGGGAGGTGAGTGTAGGTTAGGTTAGGTGGCATTACGCTGCTCCTAACCTAAACCACAATAGTCCACACTTACATTATGGCACTGTTACAATGGAATTGTAACGGTTATGATAGGCATCTTGCCGAGTTGCGCCAGCTCATTAGCGATTATTCGGCGAGTATAGTCTGTATTCAGGAAACAAATTTCCGACCTGGTCATCATACGGTACTGAGAAATTTTTGACTATACTCGACAGAACGACATTATGCTCACCGGGCTTCCAGTGGCGTTGGCATTTTTGCCCGTTCTGATACCTACAGCGAGGAGGTTCCAATACGAACCCCGCTGGAGGCAGTAGCTGTTCGCGTACCGCTGCCTGTCATAACTACAGTGTGTAATGTTTATTTTCCACCAGGTGAGGCTCTTAACATCAATGATGTCACTGATCTTCTAGATCAGCTTCCACCTCCCTTCCTCTTGTTGGGCGATTTCAACGCCCATCACCCCATCTGGGGCTCTGAGTCGCCTTGCCCCCGGGGAAGAGAGCTGGAAACACTAGTAACAGAGCTGGATTTATGTATTTTGAACACAGGGGAACCAACACAATTCAGTGTACGTTACGGCACTTACTCTCGCATAGACGTAAGTCTGTGCAGCCGAACGTTGGTTCCGCTGTTTCGGTGGAACACACACGACGATCTTTGTGACAGTGACCATTTTCCCATAATTCTTACTTTGCTGAACCACAAATCCGTCGAGGCTCCCCCTCGATGGATTTTTAAACATGCTGATTGGCCACAGTACACATCACTAGCTGTCTTTAACGACAAAATCAGGCGGACCGTCGGCGAGGAAATAACTTACATCACCCAGGTTATTCTTGCTGCTGATGAGGAGTCCATTCCGTTCTACTCGGGGACTCCTCGCCGAAAGCTCGTTCCTTGGTGGAACGAAGACATAGCAGCAGCTATCAAAGAACGCCGTCGCGCTCACAAACATTACCGTAGACAGCCCACTGCGGCCAACTTGGTAACATTTAAGAAACTCCGCGCTAAGGCGCGAGTTCTTATTCGCCAAAGTAAGAAGGCTTCATGGGAGAGATATGTGTCGTCTATGACGTCACATACTCCATCATCTCAGGTGTAGACTAAGCTTCGACGTATTTCGGGTATCCAAGGATCATCTTCTGTACCGGGAATTTCCATTGAAGGCAATATCGTCACTGAACCCCTCCTGATTGCTGACCACCTCGCTAGTCATTTCGCGGATGTATCTGGCTCCGGGAATTACCATCCTGATTTCCTCGCTCTGAAGCGGGAGGCGGAACGTTCTCACCTTAGTTTTGCCTCTCAAGCTTCAGAGGACTACAACGTGCCCTTTACGGAGTGGGAACTCCGCAGCGCCCTAGCGCTTTGCAAGGACACGTCTCCTGGACCGGACAACATCCATAACCAGATGTTGAAACACCTTAGTGATGATGGTCTACTCTATCTCCTTCGTGTGTTCAACCGAATCTGGATGGAGGGTGATTTTCAGTCTCAGTGGCGAGAGGGCATAATTATTCCTGTCCTCAGGCCTGACAAGGATCCTAAGTATGCAGGAAGCTACAGACCAATTTGTCTTAAAAAACTGCCTGTGTAAGCTATTTGAGAAGATGGTTAATCGCCGACTCGTGTGGTGTCTGGAGAAACAAGGACTCTTGTCCGAGTACCAATGTGGATTTCGAGCCGCTCGATCCACCACTGACCACTTGGTACGGCTGGAAAGCTCTATCCAGGATGCGTTTCTCCGCAAACAGCACTTGGTGGCTGTTTTCTTTGACTTAGAGAAGGCTTATGACACCACATGGCGATATGGTATCCTTTCAGCCCTGCATCAATGGAGATTCCGAGGTAACTTGCCGGCGTTTATTGCGAATTTCTTGTCCCTCCGTCTATTCCGTGTCCGAGTAGGGAGGACATATTCGCAATACCACGTACAAGAAAATGGAGTCCCACAGGGATCGGTCCTTAGTGTCACTCTGTTCGCGATTGCCATCAACGGTATTGTTGCTGCTGCTGGTCCAGCAGTTATAACGTCGCTATATGTGGACGATTTTGCTCTGCACTATAGCTCGCGTAATATGGCAGTCGCAGAGCGACAATTACAACACGCTATTAGGAGGGTGGAGCAGTGGACCTTAGAACATGGCTTTCGGTTTTCTGCCGCAAAGACCTCCGTTGTCCACTTTTGTCGTCAACGTACTCTTCACCCACATCCTGAGCTTTATTTAGACAACGTCGTCCTTCCAGTAGTTGACACTTACCGATTTCTTGGGCTCCTTTTCGACAGTCAATTATCGTGGGAGCCACACGTGCGGCAGTTAAAAGTGCGATGCACTGGGAAGCTTAATATCCTTAAGTTTCTTAGCAGCACTTCTTGGGGGGCTGACCGCACGGTGCTCCTGCGATTCTATCGGGCACACATTTTATCCCGGTTAGACTACGGCAGTGCAGCATATGGCTCCGCAAGACCAAGCGTTCTTGCGAAGCTGAACAGTATCCACCACAGCGGGGTTAGGCTGGCGACGGGAGCTTTTCGTACAAGCCCCATCGCTAGCCTGCTCGCTGAGTCTGGTGTGCCGCCTTTACACCTGAGGCGCCAGCAACTTCTCCTTACATATGCTGCCAATTTGCGACAGATGCCACTTCATCCAAGCTATCCTTGCGTGTTCAACAATGGCAACCGTTTGCTGTACTCTGCTCGTCCTCGAGCGACGCGGCCGGTTGGGATACGCTTGGATAGCATTTCCGAATCGTTTGACGTACCTTCGGTTCCTTGCCTTGTCAGACAACCAAGTGGGTCGTACGCCGACCTGAAGTAATCCTGGATCTGCACACTGGCCCAAAGGAAAACACGGACCCTTCGATTTATCGGAGGCTCTTCCTGTCCGTTGTTGGCCGCTATCCAGGTTCAGTCGTCGTCTACACGGATGGTTCAAGGACAGATACGAAGGTGGGCTGTGCGTTCGTTGTTAACAATGATAGGTTCCTTTTTGCTCTTCCGGCAACCTGTAGTGTGTACACAGCAGAGCTCTATGCTATCTATGAGGCTCTGCGGTACGCACTGTACAATGGGCGCCGACACTTTCTTCTGTGTACCGACTCCTTGAGTTCGCTCCAGTCTATAGATACCTGTTTCCCTCGGCACCCTCTGGTGCAGCTAATCCAGGACCTGCTGGCCGGGTGTTGGGATGCTGGCATCAGAATCACGTTTCTGTGGCTCCCAAGCCACATGGGCATAGAGGGAAACGAGTTAGTAGATCAGGCTGCCAAGGAGGCAGTTACACTGCCCCCGTTGCCTTTCAAGGTTCCAGTAAGTGATATTCGCTCCCAGCTGCGACATCTTGTTTTGTCCCATTGGGAGATGGAGTGGCAGGCCATTCCACTTCCCAATAAGCTGAGAGCGATAAAAGGAACAACGAAGGTATGGAGGACTTCCCTTCGGGCTTCGCGGAGGGAAGCCGTGGTTTTATGTCGCCTTCGGATCGGCCACGGTATCTTGAAGCACTCCCATCTACTGAAAGGAGAACCCCCTCCGGTGTGTACCTGCGGCGACCATCTTACCGTGGTGCACATCCTTACGGAGTGTGTGGACCTGGTCGATCTGCGCCGTAGTCTTAACCTTCCGAGTACTATCTCCCTTATCTTGCGTGATGACGAGCAGTCAGCAGACCTCGTCGTCCGCTTTATGAGGGATAGTGGACTGTTTTCTCGTGTGTGATGCTGTCCTTTGTCCTAGTGTGTTTTGTGTCACTTTCGCTTTTATCCTATTGACTTAATTTTAGTTTGTGTTGCGTATTTTAATGTGTTATTTTAACGTCTCTCGTAAATTATGTACTACCAGGCAATGCCTTATTCTTTTGTTTTCCTGTAGATTCTCTTATTTTATTAGAAAATAAGGCATTGCGTATTAGATCCACTGATTGTTTTAATCTCACCCTCATTTTTCTCCATCATTTTTTTTAAACTCTAGTCAGTGGATATGTTTTTAAAATTTTAACATCATCTCTCATGTCGTACTTCTCGTTCCATTAGGGGCCGATGACCTTCGATGTTAGGCCCCTTTAAACAACAAGCATCATCATCATCTATCAAATTTCAGACTATACTCGACAGAACGGTACTATGCTCACCGGGCTTCCGGTGGTGATGTCATTTTTGTACGTCCTGATACCTACAGCGAAGAGGTTCCCTTAAGAACCCCACTCGAGGCTGTAGCTGTTCGCGTTCCGCTGCCTGTCATAGCAACAGTGTGTAATGTTTATCTTCCACCAGGCCAGCATCTGAACATAAATGATGTCGCTGCTCTTATAGCTCAGCTTCCACCACCCTTCCTCTTATTGGACGATTTTAACGCCCATCACCCCATATGGGGCTCTGAGACGCCTTGCCCCCGAGGAAGAGAGCTGGAAGCACTACTAACAGATCTGGATTTATGTATTTTGAACACAGGGGAACCAACTCACTTTAGTGTACGTTACGGCACATATTCTCGCATAGACGTAAGTCTATGCAGCTGAACGTTGGTTACACTGTTTCGGTGGAATGCACACGATGATCTCTGTGACAGTGACAATTTTCCCTTCATTCTTACTTTGTTGAAACATAAACCCGTCGAGGCTCCCCCTCAATGGATTCTTAAACTTGCTGATTGGCCAAAGTACACATCACTAGCTGTCTTTAACGATGATATCCGGCGGACCGTCGGCGAGGAAATAACTTACGTCACCCAAGTTACTCTTGCTGCTGTTGAGTCCATTCCGTTTTTTTCGGGGACTCCACGCCGAAAACTCGTTCCTTGGTGGAACGATGAAATAGCAGCAGCCATCAAAGAACGCCGTCGCGCTCATAAGCGTTACCGTAGACAGCCTACTGTGGCCAACTTGGTAACATTTAAGAAACTCCGCGCTAAGGCGCGAGTTCTTATTCGACAAAGTAAGAAGGCTTCATGGGAGAGATATGTGTCGTCTATGACGTCACATACTCCATCATCTCAAGTGTGGACTAAGCTTCGACGGATTTCGGGTATCCAAGAATCATCTGCTGTACCGGGAATTTCCATTGCAGGCAATGTCGCCACTGACCCTCTCGCGATTGCTGACCATCTAGCTAGTCATTTCGCGGATGTATCTGGCTCCGGGAATTACCATCCTGACTTCCTTGCTCTGAAGCGGGAGGCAGGACGTCATCACCTTAGTTTTGCCACCCAAGCTTCAGAGGACTACAACGTGCCCTTTACGGAGTGGGAACTCCGCAGCGCCTTAGCGCTTTGCAAGGACACGTCTCCTGGACCGGACAACATCCATAACCAGATGTTGAAACACCTTACGGATGATAGTTTACTATATCTCCTTCGTGTGTTCAACCGAATCTGGATAGAGGGCATAGTTATTCCTGTCCTCAGGCCTGACAAGGATCCTAAGTATGCAGGAAGCTACAGACCAATTTGTCTTAAAAAACTGCCTGTGTAAGCTATTTGAGAAGATGGTAAATCGCCGACTCGTGTGGTGTCTGGAGAAACAAGGACTCTTGTCCGAGTACCAATGTGGTTTTCGAGCCCCCGCTCGACTACTGACCACTTGGTACGCCTGGAGAGTTCTATCCAGGATGCGTTTCTCCGCAAACAGCACTTGGTAGCTGTCTTCTTTGACTTGGGGAAGGCCTACGACACCACATGGCGATATGGTATCCTTTCAGTCCTGCATCAATGGAGATTCCGAGGTAACTTGCCGGTATTTATTGTGAATTTTTTGTCCCTCCGTCTATTCCGTGTCCGAGTGGGGAGGACATATTCGCAATACCACGTTCAAGAAAATGGAGTTCCACAGGGATCGGTCCTTAGTGTCACTCTGTTCGCGATTGCCATAAACGGTATTGTTTCTGCTGTTGGTCCAGCAGTAATACCGTTCCTATATGTGGACGACTTTGCTCTGCACTATAGCTGGTGCAGTATGGCAGTCGCAGAGCGACAGTTACAGCAGGCTATTAGGAGGGTTGAGCAGTGGACCGTAAAACATGGCACTTACCGATTTCTTGGGCTCCTTTTCGATAGTAAATTATCGTGGGAGCCACATGTGCGGCAGTTGAAAGTACAATGTGCTAAGAAGCTTAATATAATGAAGTTTCTTAGCAACACTTCTTGGGGGCTGACCGCGCGGTGCACCTACGATTCTATAGGGCACATATTTTATCTCGCCTAGACTACGGCAGTGCAGCATATGGCTCAGCAAGACCAAGCGTTCTTCCGAAGCGAAACAGCATTCACCACAGCGGGGTTCGGTTGGCGACGGGAGCCTTTCGTACAAGCTCCATAGCTAGCCTGCTCGCTGAGTCTGATGTGCCGCCTTTACACCTGAGGCGCCAGCAACTGCTTCATACCTATGCTGCTAATTTGCGACAGATGCCACTTCATCCAAGCTATCCTTGCGTTTTCAACAATGGCAACCGTTTGCTGTACGCCGCTCGTCCCCGAGCAACGCGGCCGGTTGGACTACGTTTAGATAGCAGTTACAGATTGTTCGACGTACCTTCGGTTCCTTGCCTTGTCAGACAACCAAGTGGGGTACCTCCGTGGGTAGTACGCCGACCTGAAATAATCCTGGACCTACACACTGGCCCGAAGGAGAACACGGGCCCTTCGATTTATCGGAGGTTCTTCCTGTCCGTCGTTGGCCGCTATCCAGGTTCAGTCGTCGTCTACACGGATGGTTCAAGGACAGACACGAAGGTGGGTTGTGCGTTCGTTGTCGACAATGATAGGTTTCTTTACGCTCTCCCGGAAACCTGTAGTGTGTACACAGCAGAGCTCTATGCTATCTGTAGAGCTTTACGCACTGTACAATGAACGCCGACACTTTCTTGTGTGTACTGACTCCTTGAGTTCACTCCAGTCTATTGATACCTGTTTCCCTCGGCACCCTCTGGTGCAGCGGATCCAGGACCTGCTGGCCGGGTGTTCGAATGGCGGCACCAGAATTACGTTTCTGTAGCTCCCAAGCCACATGGGCATCGAGGGAAACGAGTTAGCAGATCAGGCTGCCAAGGAGGTAGTTACACTGCCCCCGTTGCCTTTGAAGGTTCCAGCAAGTGATATTCGCTCTCAGCTGAGACATCTGGTTATGTCCTATTGGGAGATGGAGTGGCAGGCCATTCCATTTCCCAATAAGCTGAGAGCGATAAAAGGAACAACAAAGGTATGGAGGACTTCCCTTCGGGCTTCGCGAAGGGAAGCTGTGGTATTATGTCGTCTAGGGATCGGCCACGGTATCGTAACTCACTCGCATCTTTTGAAAGGAGAACCCCCTCCATTGTGTACCTGCGGCGACCTCCTTACCGTGGTACACATCCTTACGGAGTGTATGGACCTCGTCGATCTTCGCCGTAGTCTTAACCTTCCGGGTACCATCTCCCTTATCTTGCGAGATGACGAGCAGTCAGCAGACCTCGTCATCCGCTTTATGAGGGATAGTGGTCTGTTTTACCGTGTCTAGTGATGTCCTTTGTCCTCGTGTATTTGTTTCAATTGCGCTTTTATCCCATTGACTTCATTTTAGTTTGTGTTGCATATTTTAATGTGTTATTTTAACGTCTAATGTAAATGAAGTATATATATATATATATATAGATATATGCACCACCACGCAATGCCTTATTCCTTTTCTCCCTGTATTTTCTCTTATTTCATTAGAAAATAAGGCATTGCGAATTAGATCCACAGCTGTTTTAATCTCATACTCATTTTCTCATCACCATATTTTTTAACTCTTGTCAGTGGATACATTTTAAAAATTTTAAATATCATGTATCATGTCGTCCATCACGTTCCATTAGGGTCCGATGACCTTCGATGTTAGGCCCCTTAAAACAACAAGCATCATCATCAGGAAAAAACGATCTAGCCAAGCATGCAAGTATTGTGAATACAGTCACGGCACTCAGTATTACTCAGCTACCTGTGTCTGATCTATGGAAAATGGAGACCATTGGGATCACCGATCCAGTAGAGAATGCAACAAAGGAGAAGAGGATGTCAACACTAAGATATTTCAAAATACGGTTAATTTTGTAGATGGCAGGTATGAGGTATGTCTTCCATGGAGGAGAGATGCTTTGTAGATGTTAAGGTTGGCAATGTTTGTTCCTTTACTCATTGGGTTTTGAATACTCCATGGTCTGGTGTTAACTTGTTTTGATTGTGAATAAAAGTTGTTGATGAATATTGAAAACTGAATGAGTTGTTACAAAAATAATGTGTATTTACGACCTAATCAACAGTTAGGATTTAAAAAAATATTTAAAGTCAAAATGGACACAAACACATCAAAGGAGAGCATAAGTTTCCTGAGTAACAGAACACATGAGAATTATAAGCCCTTGACTAATCCACTTTCACACATAAAGCAGATTATGAGATCCGCAGTATCCACATCAACGGCTAGTATGAGTTTGCTTCCTCCAGACCAAGGTACCGTCTTAGGCCACAGAGATCAGCGCATTTTGTGAGGGTATCCCCCTGTGAGTGGGGGGCTGCAGAAAAACTTCCACGGTAACCCTTCCTGTTGTAAGAGGGACTAAAAGGGACTCAACTTGGAAGAGTGGGTTGGCGACCACGAGGCCCTTAACTGATTCCTTGGCATTGCTTCCACTTACTTCTGCCAGGCTCCTCGTTTTCATCTATCCAGTCCGACCTCACTTGGTCAACTCTTGTTCTTTTCAGACCGCACACTATTGGAGCATTCGAGGGCTCGGGAGTCTTTTATTTTCACGCCCTTCGTGGGCCTTGTCTTTCTTTGGCCGATACCTTCATTTATTGAAGTGTTGGATATCTTCCATTATTTCTCTCTGATTAGTGTTATATAGAGGATGGTTGCCTAGTTGTACTTCCTCTTAAAACAACAATCCGCGTAGAGGCGCGCTGCTGTGAGCTTGCATCCGGGAGATAGTAGGTTCGAATCCCACTATCGGCAGCCCTGAAGATGGTTTTCCGTGGTTTCCCATTTTCACACCAGGCAAATGCTGGGGCTGTACCTTAATTAAGGCCGCGGCCGCTTCCTTCCAACTCCTAGGCCTTTCCTATCCAACGTCGCCATAAGACCTATCTGTGTCGGTGCGAGGTAAAGCCCCTAGCAAAAAAAAAAACAAAAAAAAAACCAACAATCACCACCACCATCACCACTACTCTGTGTGGATGTGAGCCATGGTGAATTCAGCACCACAAGAACAAACTTGGAGGTCTTCCCTCTTTAGGAGGTAAGAGTGCATAGTCCATGACCTATCCTCAGCTTACATAAAACTATGGCCTCTCTCTGGGAAAGCTAGAAAGAGGACACCCACACAGCAGCTGTCTTTTCAATTGCTCCCAGCTTGTTGGGAGTTTGAGTAGCTGGCCACTGATTCCCAGGATCCCAAGATGGTTTGACGTAACTGAGGCCAAATATCCCTAGTCTAGGTGGTAAAAGTACAGCTTTTCTTGCAGCTTGATCTGCCAGTTTATTACGTGCAATCCCCATGTGCATTGGAAACCATGCAAAGGTGATTATGGTGTCAGTATCACACAACCTGCTAGAAGATTACGAATCTGCAGCACCAGCAAGTGTTGTGGGCAGCATCTATCAATACACTGCAGAGAACTTAATGAATTGATCCACATGAAAAAGTTACCTCGTTCATGATTCAGCACAAACTAGAGAGCTTCTCAAATGGTGAAGAGCCCCAAAAAATGTACACTAAAGACACTAGGAAGCGAGGCCTAGGTGTTGACATCACTGAAAATGAATGAACATCCAACATTCTCTCCTATCTTAGAACAGTATGTCAAGAAATGTCGCACATCTGAATACTAATGAACAAAGTCATGAAAATAACTCCAATGAACAGAGGCACCTTATGCCCACAGAGTAGATCTAGCTATATATCCAGTTGCAGAACTAACCACATAGGTACCCCACTAGGGGTCCACTCATGATAGATGCCAATAACCATTTCCAACTGATGACACAAGCTATCAATTCAAATCTCAGCCGATCGTGTGGCATTTGACCAATTTTTCATAACTCTAATGGTACTGGGTATTAAAGAGGCACTGACAGCTTGGATGTTGTGGCAATTCATGAATTTTGGCAGTGTACATGAGGAGTACCTGCTGCCATCTTTTCTGTAAAGGTTGAATTCCAAATTCAGAGAGTAGGCTGGAAATCAAGCTAGTAAGGAAAGCTCTGGTTGCCAGCATAACTCCAGTACAGTGTATACTATCTAAGAGGTTCAGCACAGTTTTTAATGCTGAACCGAATGTTGCACTACTATAGTAAAAACAGGACAGAACTATAGCTGTGTTAAAAAAAAGCAGCAGCACCACACGGTCAGCTCCTCACGAAGTAGCGTTGAGAAACTTAAGTAGGCTAGGTCTCTTCATGCAGGCTACCTTCAACTGATGAATGTGGGGCTGCCATGTCATTCTCTTATCAGAATGGAGACCCATAAATATGCAGGTGTTTATCACTGTAGGACACTGTTTTGCAACAGAAGATCTGATTCAGAATGCACAGGCCAACACTGACAGAAATGTACAACTGAGCTGTTCGCCACTGAAAATCAAAAAGTGTTGTATGGCCCATCTGTCGACACTGTTAATAGCTTTCTATCTCTGAGCAACTGTCATCCTTCCAGAGCTGAAATGTAGAGCAAAATCGTCCACATACAGCACAGGAATGAGTGCGGCCCCATCAGCAGCAACTATGCCACATATGGTGATTGCAAACAGTGTGACACTTGATACAGATCCCTGCGCTACTCTTATTTTCTTGAACATAATATTGAGAGTATGCCCTCCCAACTCAAAATTGAAAGAGACCGAGGAACATGAAATTCTCAATAAACATTGGCAAATTTCCCTGAAATCCCCACAGCTGTAGGGTGGAGATAATCCCCCCATACCGCCAGGTGGTGTTGCAAGCCTTTTCCAGCTCAAGAAACATGGTGAATACGTGCTCCTTCTGAAGAAAGGCCTTCTGAATTGCACTCTCCAGTCTATCCAGATGATATTTATTAAAGAAACTACATATAAGCATGGAAAAGTTTGCAGTAAAAAAAAAAAAAGCCAAAAAATTCAATGAGCACCAGTAAAACTTATTTTTCAAGGAGAAACTTGAGACCACGCACAGTAAAATGAATATTAAGACAAATCTAAAGTAATCTGTACTAAATCAAGAACAAGTTTTGGAAGATCTTGCCCTTGTCTCCTCATGCCATTGCTAATTCTTCTCACACAGACCTGTCATTGCATTTTTCCTATTATGTGCTCCTTTACGTTCCTACATCTCTATATACAAATTCATGCAACCTAAATTAATTGTTATAAACCTTCAAGCCAGAACTCTCATTGGTTACATTTTCAATGTAGGCATTAATGATGATAAAATTTAATGTTGACTGTATTGTACATGTTTATATCCAATTTAATCACACTTACTGTCAAGAAATTATAATAACATTGTGATCAACAAAATGGTAAAGTGTACTTTTATGCTTGGTAACATTGTTCATATCAACACAATTTTTTTTACATACAGTATATACAGTACTTATATATATATATATATATATATATATGACACTTAAATTTTCACATGTTAAAAAAGAATGAACTTAAATTGAACACCACGGTCTGCAGATAATCCAAGTATATCATTGATGCAGGGATGATTAACAATTTCTTGTAATGTTATTCAAACTTCTACCCTCAGCTTTATTCTTTTCCCTGGTTTTTTTTTCGAATGAATACATCAGCACTTGGCATAGCTTTGGCCCAATGTCATGGCCAAATGCTCTTCCTAACACCAACCCTATATAGAAGGATGTAATCACTATTGTGTGTTTCTGTGGTGGTTAGTAGTGTGGTGTGTTGTATGTAGATGAAGAGAACTGCATTAAGACGATCACAAACACCCACTCCCTGAGTCGGACAAATAAACCATACAGAGGTGAAATCCGTAGCCCAGCCGGGAATCAAACCCAGAGCCCTCTGAACAAAAGGTCAGTAAGTTGGACCCTATTCAGCTAAGAAGCGAGACCTGTTGTAAACAAGGTTGGGTTTACAAAAACACAACTTCTTTATTTGCTTCACATGTAAAATTACAATATTTACACTAACAAAACTGAAAGTTATCTCGAAGCAAAATGAACTATGAATTTGGAGAAGGAGTCTGTCTTTTGTACACTATATACACGTTGGAGTATTCACATTCACTACTATCTCAGAAAGATAGTCCTTGTGACATGAAAAGTTCTTGATAGTCGAAAACTATCAGAAGCACTGACGTAAATATCTCAGAGAATCCTTCCTTGTTGAAGTGTCTGAGTTCATTAACGTAAGTTCAATGACTGAAGAGTTCCTACTTAGCGAAACTAAGTTGATAATGGGAGCTTGCATTAGCTAGGGAATGATAGTGGCATATAATGGTAAGACTGGACATGGACAGTGGAACAAGCAAGAGGAGCGGTGACCCGAGGTGAGACCTCTTACTGCCAGAAATTCAGTCCACCTGGCCGAAGCACATTTTCAAGAGGAGTAGCCTCCGTGCTCGACGTAGGGTGTATTCTGGAGCTGGACACCGGGGTCAGTGGGCCTGGACAGGCTAGGAGCTCCTTTTTATAGCACACACAACGTTCCAGGCACGCGCACTGAGGGCTGCGCGTCGAGGCTCGAAGAATAACACACTGGCACGCGTGTAGCTGGCTGGCGGATCGAGAAGGGCGCGACGGACATACAACAAGACCAAACTTCTATACTCGGTATTTTAAATCAAGAATGTCACACTAGAATGGTATATAGTAGTTTCAAGATTTCAAGATGCAGATATCCTGATTTCCTTCTCTTACCTCTTGACTAAACCCCTTATGCAGCTCTGCCAGTTGCTGAAATCGTTTTAGTTGTGTAAGTGCTTTAGCAGACTGTCCTTGAGAATGTAAGTAGATAGCATAATTCAGAGGGACTGAAGCATCATTTGGATCAAGTTTAGCTGCCTGTTCAAATGCTTCACATGTGTTCTCTGGGTCTTCCAAGTACTTCAAAGCAACTAAAACATAAATATAATGCATGATTTTAGTACTGGCTACTATTTGCAGAAGTCTTCGTAATCTTAAACATCAATTCACTAATTTAGATTAATAATAATCAAGGAATGATGTCTTTTAATAGTAAATAAATTATTTGT
Source organism: Anabrus simplex (assembly GCF_040414725.1). Classification (NCBI taxonomy): domain Eukaryota; kingdom Metazoa; phylum Arthropoda; class Insecta; order Orthoptera; family Tettigoniidae; genus Anabrus; species Anabrus simplex. Next base: position 84,928,801 of record NC_090268.1, on the reverse strand, counting down.
TGGAGAACTTTCAACGCGGTAATATATCAAGGTTGTTGAAATATAGATTGGTGCCTAGAAACTTACACTGTAAATATCATATCAGAAAACATAGTGATGACAGTTTAAGAAAGCCTGCATATAATCACTTTCACAATTCAGTCACCTTTCCTAACAGTCTACAAGTTTCTCTATACCCTCTTTAAAGAAGGATGCACATTACTGGCTGAACCACTCTTCTACAGAATTACAAACTGCTCAATTGGTTGCAAAACGTTTACCCATAGGACCTTTTCCAATGGACTGTCTCAAGTCTGGACTGTAAGGTGTGTGATCCATTAAAACTGCAGCAAAAGAGCTGCAGAGCACCACTGTAGTACTGGCAGCTTGTAGGCAAGCGCTATCATTTTTATGGAGTATAAGCACACTGCTAGACAATTTTCCTGGCCATAAATTTTTGATTGCCCTTTGGGTTTTTCTGTAAAGTGTTACAATAAAGTTGAGCTTGGACTGTGACATCAACTAGTACCACTCCAATAGCAGACGTCCATTACCATCAAAGAATAGCACAATCTGACCCTGCCTCTTTTGGACAATAGTTCAGTTCCACGAACCTAATACGCTGGCGTAGCAGGCGGAGAGGTGATACTCCCATGTGGCGGATAGGGGGGTCCTAACCGGCTTGCCGGTGGACTTGAGGGAAATAAAATACCTCTCACCGACCAAACACTCTACCCCCTGCGGCTGGCGGATGCACATTTAGAATACACCCGTGGTTTCCCCTGCCTGTCGTAAGAGGCGACTAAAAGGGGCCCAAAGGGACTCTCAACTTAGGAGTGTGGATTGGCGACCATGGGGCCCTTACCTGAGTCCTGGCATTGCTTCAACTTACTTGTTTCAGGCTCCTCACATTCGTCTATCCTATCCGACCTCCCTTGGACAACAATTGTTCTTTTCCGACCCCAACGGTATTAGAGCAGTCGAGGCCTAGGGAGTTTTTCATTTTCACGCCCTTCGTGGCCCTTGCCTTTCTTCATCCGTAACTTCATTCTTCGAAGTGATGAATCCCTTCTTTCTTCTCTTTTCTATCTCTTTACCCCTGTGGGTGGGGGACGCAGACGAATAATACACCCACGGTATCCCCTGCCTGTCGTGAGAGACGACTAAAAGGGGCGACAAAGGGATGATGGAATTAGCACGATGAAACTACTTTTGATTTGTACCATCAAGCGGGGAACACCATGGGTTGCCTGTACTTGCGAGTAGTACCACTAAATTAGGTACGAAATACGTTTGTGATTAGTAGCAGTAAAGAGGCTGGCCTGGGGGTTTTCAGTACCCGTGCATCGTACCCATGTGAGCAACACCGCGGGTCTGGAAGTAGCCTGTGAGTTGTACCGCTATATGAGCGACACCGTGGGTCTGCGTTGCCTATGATTAGTACCCACTATGTGAGGAACAACACGGGAATACCGGCACCCGTGATTAGTACACCTAGGTGAGGAACCTCATCGGTTTGCGTTGGCTATGAGTGGCGCCATTGTGTGAGAAACACCATAGGTCTGTGTTACCTGTACGATGTACAATACTTGTGAGTAGCACAATCTTGTGTGGAACACCGTAAGTCTTCGCTACTTTTGATCAGTACCCCAACATGACAAATACCATGGTTCTACTTTACTCGTGACATGTACCATTCTGTGGGGCCTTAGAAATGGATTTTGCAACCCTTTAGACATCAAGCATCATTGTGCTTTATAAGTGGTCCCTTGGTCAGTAATACTATTATTTACGATCTTTTTTTTAAGTCTGATCCACTGTTTTTTTGTTTTTTTTTTGTTGGGTTCATGTCCATCCATTCATTCTTCATGACATTTTTTACTTTTATTTTGGTCACTGGATGAATTTGAACTTTGTTATTTCATTTCGTACCATTAGGAGCCGATGACCTCGATGTTAGGCCCCTTTAAACAACAAGCATCATCATTATCAATAGTTCAGTTCTTCTGAGTTTGAACTTCGCCACCTACAAAGGCATAATGAATAAATAATAAATAAATAAATAAATAAATAAATAAATAAATAAATAAATAAATAAATAAATAAATAAATAAATAAATAAATAAATAAATAAATAAATAAATAAATTTGAGCATTGCCTTTGGCAGAGGCTGAGTGGATTAATAAACGACCACTCATAGGTAGCCGATCGCTCTAGTTCCGGTTACCAGTGTTGTCAGTCTGTTGTTTTCTGTAACCACATACTATCAACTGTGTATTGTATTGTGCTCATTTCTTTCCGCGTCTTTGTCAGTTCACTCGATCCACGAACCTACGAAGGCGTAGCAGGGGGAGAGGTGATACTCCCAAGTGGCGCGTCCCAGGTACCTTCATTGTCTCTTTCAAGTTGTCAGTGTTACCAGAGAAAGTCAAGATAACAACTTATTGTTGCGATGTAAGGCCGTATATCCCGCCTCCTATGCGATGCTATCAATGCCAGCGATTCGGACATATGGTATCTCGCTGTTCGAATCAGGCTGTATGTGGTACATATGGACGAGTAGCTCACAGCGCGGAGGAGTGCACAACTCCATACAAGTGCACTAACTGCTCCGGTTCTCATTCTCCTCGGGATCGGAATTGTCTGACAAACCTGAGTGAGAAGAAGATCGAGGAGATCAAGACCCTGGATGGTCTTTCCTACCAGAAAGCGCACCTTAAGTTTAATTCTGCAAATACACCTGCCCGTACACTCAACTATAGCTTGATAGTACCAATATAAATGGTCCGTTATTGGACATTATAAATTTTCCAGCTAACTCATTCTTGGTTGCCAGCGTTTCGCCCTCGTGTGCCAGGGTGGGCTCATCAGTTGGTACCTAGCACACCTACCAATACGCTGGCTAGTGCATACCATGGAGGCCACTGCGTATTGGTAGGTGTGCTAGGTACCAACTGATGAGCCCACCCTAGCACACGAGGGCGAAACGCTGGCAACCAAGAACAAGTTAGCTGGAAAATTTATAACGTCCAATAACGGACCATTTATATTCGTATTATAAATTTACTCATTCAGGACAAATATTTCAGATTCCCTATGGGAATCAACATCTATATCATATAGCTTGATAGCTCAGAGTCTTCCAGGTTCGTCATTTTCAACCTCGACACCTGTCCACACCGCTGCGCCCAAGGCGACTGTTGCTGCTCCCAGCAACGTCGCAAATAGTCAAAGCTTGAGGGGGGGGGACCACCCCACCTTCGACCAACCAGAAATCTGTGCAGGCTGGCAGTTCCCAGCCGGCACAGCAAGGGGGGAAGACTAAGTCTCCCCCCCCCTTGGGGGTCGGAGGTCGACGAAATTCATGCCCCAGCCGGCGGAGGCGGCATCGTCGACCAGGGTTTGGAAACAATCTCCCAGCCCGTCTAAACTAGAAAAGAAGAAGGGGAAGAAGGGCGCCCGTGCTGAGCGCTCTTGGACTTGGAGAAGTCATGCCCCCCATCTGGGGGGTATGAGTCTGCGCCAGGAGGCACTCCTGCTCCCAAACCTCCGTGCTCTCCTCGTAGGGGACCCCTCGCGCCCGAAAAACGTCGAAGTTCTGGGCGGCACCCCTGCCATCTTTTGATGACGGGATGGATGTCACGCTGTCCTCTACATCAACGGATGTAGAACTAGATAGTGTTTAGGCTTACGATCATTTTGTCGCTCATAACCTAACACTCCTTTTATAGTCCACACTATGGCACTGTTACAGTGGAATTGTAACGGTTCTGACAGGCATCTTGCTGAGTTACGTCTACTCATTAGTGAGTACGCAGCGAGTATAGTCTGTATTCAGGAGACCAACTTCACACCTGGTCATCATACGGTCTTGAGAAATTTCAGACTATACTCGACAGAATGGTACTATGCTCAGCGGGCGACCGGTGGTGTTGGCATTTTTGTATGTTCTGATACCTACAGCGAAGAGGTTCCATTAAGAACTCCCCTCGAGGCTGTAGCTGTTCGCATTCCGCTGCCTGTCATAACAACAGTGTGAAATGTTTATTTTCAACCAGGTCACGCTCTTAACATAACTGATGTCACTGATCTTATAGATCAGCTTCCACCTCCCTACCTCTTATTGGGCGATTTTAACGTCCATCACCCAATATGGGGTTCTGAGACGGCTTGCCACAGGGGGAGAGAGCTGGAAACATTAGTAACAGAGCTGGATTTATGTATTTTGAACACGGGGGAACCAACTCACTTTGTGTGCGTTACGGCACATATTCTCGCATAGACGTAAGTCTATGCAGCCGAACGTTGGTTCCACTGTTTCGATGGCATACACACGATGATCTCTGTGATAGTGACCATTTTCCCATCATTCTTACTTTGATGAACCAAAAATCCGTCGAGGCTCCCGCTCGATGGATTTTGAAACATGCTGATTGGCCAAAGTACTCATCGTTAGCTGCCTTTAACGATGATATCAGGCGGACCGTCGGCGAGGAAATAACTTTCATCACCCGAGTTATTCTTGCTGCTGCTGCTGAGGAGTCCATTCCGTTCTACTCGGGTCGGGGACTCCTCGCCGAAAGCTCGTTCCGTGGTGGAATGAAGAAATAGTAGCACCTATCATAGAACGCCGTCGCACTCACAAACGTTACCGTAGAGAGCCTATCGCGGCCAACTTGGTAACATTCAAGAAACTCCGCGCTAAGGCACGAGTTCTTATTCGTCAAAGTAAGAAGGTATCATGGGAGAGATATGTCATCTATGACGTCACATACTCCATCATCTCAAGTGTGGACTAAGCTTCGACGTATTTCGGGTATCCGAGGATCATCTTCTGTACCAGGAATTTCCATTGCAGGCAATATTGTCACTAAACCCCTCCTGAATGCTGACCATCTAGCTAATCATTTCGCGGATGTATCTGGTTCCGGGAATTACCATCCTGATTTCCTCCCTCTGAAGCGGGAGGCAGAACGTCATCACCTTAGTTTTGCCTCTCCAGCTTCAGAGGACTACAACGTGCCCTTTACAGAGTGGGAACCCCGCAGCGCCCTAGCGCTTTGCAAGGACACGTCTCCTGGACCGGACAACATCCATAACCAGATGTTGAAACACCTTAGTGATGATAGTCTACTATATCTCCTTCGTGTGTTTAACCGTATCTGGATGGAGGGTGATTTTCCGTCTCAGTGGCGAGAGGGCATAGTCATTCCTGTCCTCAAGCCTGACAAAGATCCTAAGTATGCAGGAAGTTACAGGCCGATTTGTCTTACCAACTGCCTGTGTAAACTATTTGAGAGGATGGTAAATCGCTGACTCATGTGGTGTCTGGAGAAACAAGGACTCTTGTCCGAATACCAGTGTGGTTTTCGAGCCGCTCGATCCACCACTGACCACTTGGTCCACCTGGAGAGCTCTATCCAGGATGCGTTTCTCCGTAAACAGCACTTGGTAGCTGTTTTCTTTGACTTAGAGACGGCCTACGACACCACATGGCGATATGGTATCCTTTCAGTCCTGCATCAATGGAGATTCCGAGGTAACTTGCCGGTATTTATTGCGAATTTTTTGTCCCTCCGTCTATTCCGTGTCCGAGTAGGGAGGACATATTTGCAATATCACATTCAAGAAAATGGAGTCCCACAGGGATCGGTCCTTAGTGTCACTCTGTTCGCGATTGCCATAAACAGTATTGTCGCTGCTGCTGGTCCAGCAGTAATATCGTCGCTATATGTGTACGATTTTGCTCTGCACTATGGGTCGTGCTGTATGGCAGTCGCTGAGCGACAATTACAGCAAGCAATTAGGAGGGTGGAGAAGTGGACCTTACAACATGGCTTTCGGTTTTTTGCCGCAAAGACCTCCGTTGTCCACTTTTGTCGTCACCGTACTCTTCACCCACATCCTGAGATTTATTTAGGAAATGTCGTTCTTCCAGTTGTTGACACTTACCGATTCCTTGGGCTCCTTTTTGACAGTAAATTATCGTGGGAGCCAAACGTGCGGGAGCTCAAAGTTCAATGCACCAAGAGGCTTAACCTCTTGAAGTTTCTTAGCAGCACTAATTGGGGAGCTGACCGCGTGGTGCTCCTCCGATTTTACCGGGCACACATTTTATCCAGGTTAGACTACAGCAGTGCAGCATATGGCTCAGGAAGGCTAAGCGTGCTTGGGACGCTGAACAGCATCCACCACAGCGGGGTTAGGTTGGCGACGGGAGCTTTCCGTACAAGCCCCATTGCCAGCCCGCTCGCTGAGTCTGGTGTGCCGCCTTTATATCTGAGGCGCCAGCATATGCTTCTTTCGTATGCTGCAAATTGGCAACAGATGCCACTTATTCCAAGCTATCCTTGCGTGTTCAACAATGGCAACCGTTTGCTGTACGCTGCTTGTTCGAGCAACGCGGCCGGTTGGAATACGCTTGGATAGCAGTTACCGATTGTTCGACGTACCTTCGGTTCCTTGCCTTGTCAGACAACCAAGTGGGGTACCTCCGTGGGTAGTACGCCGACCTGAAATAAACCTGGATCTCCACACTGGCCCGAAAGAAAACACGGACCCTTCGATTTTCGGAGGCTCTTCCTGTCCATTGTTGGCCGCTATCCAGGTTCAGTCGTCATCTACAGGGATGGTTCGAGGACAGACACAAAGCTGTGCATTTGTTGTCGACAATGAGAGGTTTCTTTTTGTTCTCCCGGAAACCTGTAGTGTGTACACAGCAGAGCTCTATGCTATCCGCGAAGCTCTGCGGTACGCACTGTACAATGAGCGCCGACACTTTCTCGTGTGTACTGACTCCTTAAGTTCGCTCCAGTCTATTGATACTTGTTTCCCTCGGCACCCTCTGGTGCTATTATTATTACATGTAATAAATATCATTTTTGGTCCGTATTGATGATATTAGATTGAAATAATAACATTAAGTTATTTATTAGACCACCTAATCAATACAAAATCGTCTTGGATGATTTACATAAATTTATTAGGTAACAAATTTATTAGGTAACAAATTTATGTAAATCATCCAAGACGATTTTGTATTGATTAGGTGGTCTAATAAATAACTTGATGTTATTATTTCAACCCTCTGGTGCAGCGGATCCAGGACCTGCTGGCCGGGTGTTCGGATGCCGGCACCAGAATCACGTTTCTGTGGCTTCCAAGCCACATGGGCATAGAGGGAAATGAATTAGCAGATAAGGCTGCCAAGGAGGCAGTTACACTGCCCCCGTTGCCTTTCAAGGTTTCAGCCAGTGATATTCGCTCTCAACTGAGACATCTGGTTATGTCCTATTGGGAGATGGAGTGGCAGGCCATTCCACTTCCCAATAAGCTGAGAGCGATAAAAGGAACAACGAAGGTTTGGAGGACTTCCCTTCGGGCTTCGCGGAGGGAAGCCGTGGTATTATGTCGTCTTCGGATCGGCTATGCTATCCTGACTCACTCGCATCTTTGGAAAGGGGAACCGCCTCCGATGTGTACCTGCGGCGAACAGCTTACCGTGGTACACATCCTTACGGAGTGTGTGGACCTGGTCGATCTGCGCCGTAGTCTTAACCTTCCGAGTACAATCTCCCTTATCTTGCGAGATGCCGAGCAGTCAGCAGACATCGTCATCCGCTTTATGAATGATAGTGGTCTGTTTCATCGTGTGTGATGATGTCCTTTGTCCTAGTGTTTTTTTGTGTCAATAGCGCTTTTATCCCATTGACTTCATTTTAGTTTGTTTTGCGCATTTTAATGTGTTCTTTTAATGTTTAATGTTACGTACATATATATATCTGTCCTAGCAAGCAATGCCTTATTCCTTTGTCTCCTGTATTTTCTCTTATTTTATTACAAAATAAGGCATTGCGAATCAGATCCACTGATTGTTTTAATCTCATGCTCATTTTCCATTCTCATTTTTTAAACTCTAGTCAGTGGATACGTTTTAAAATTTTAAATGTCATGTATCCTGTCGTCCATCTCGTTCCATTAGGGGCCGATGACCTTCGCTGTTAGGCCCCTTTAAACAACAAGCATCATCATCAACAGTTCACTCGATCATTCTTGACAAAGCACCAACACTGGCGGCTAGAAATAATGAGTTAATGGAGTGGTTAAAGGAGTACAATACTTCGGTTTGCGATAACATAAAAAAGGGGGAACTCATGCACCTTGTGAAACAAAAAGCCCCAGTACCCAGTTTACGTCATGGATGAAATAGCCAGGAAAATGAAACCTCAACAGATGATGACAATACCAATACCGATAGTGACTCAGAAATGAGTAGTGTGTTCCCCTTGTAGGTTTTTTTTTTCTTTTCTTCCTTAGGAGAAATTGAATCTATCAGCAACGTGAGCTCTTCTAGATGGTGGGTAGAGATTTCATTTGATTTTCCCCCTTTTTTATCTGTTCGAGCATTGATCTTTTCTATCTTATAGCCTTAACCTAAATATGTTATGTGTTATTGTTCACCTAATGTGAGTTATACATTTTTCTATAAAGAATATTTGATTCTGGACTTTCAGTTTATTCAAGTATATACATTTCCGTTCATGTTTTGTGTTGGAAATCAGTTGTTTGTACTTGTAACAATTCGGTACCACTGTCTGACTTCCAGTTAACTGTCAAGTCAAAACTCATAGAATTTGGAACTACAGAAGATAAATGGAGTCTCCCTTCCTGATTCATCCTCTTTGTGACTGGTCCCAAATGGTGGCACTGGTTTCATCGCCAGTCACAGTTTACTCCAAGAATTGTCTGTCTGTGGTGAGATATTCCAGGCACATCCACAACTGTATGGCTTTCTGTTCATCACTGAGATGCTGGGACCAATTTGGAACACATTTTCTAATACCTTAGTTCCCTTTGCTTGATGGTGGGTATAAATCCAAAGCTGAATTTAATATCCACTACAGCTTACATATGATTTTACAGCAATTGTCCTTCATCATGTCCACACTGGAAATCTTCTCCTGCATCAGTACCTGCAATTGTCCAATTTGTGAAGAATGAATGAATGAATGAATGAATGAATGAATGAATGAATGAATGAATCAATCAATCAATCAATCAATCAATCAATCAATCAATCAATCAATCAATCAATTTAGGCCAGATGTCCTATCAGTTGTTTACCTAGTCATCATATTAAAAGAGTTTACTGTGAACAACTTTGGCAAATCTGTCTGTCCATTCCACCGGGCCGATTTGTTTCATTTTTGTTTTATTCTCTCCGGAATTACCTGCTAGTGAATCATGAGACATTCATAGGTGTCTAAGATAACCAACTTTGATTAATCATAAAATCAAATCATTAAATGATCACTCCAATAATTGCAGATGAAGGCTTACCCTAAACCGCAATACATTCTGTACTTAGCAGGTTGCTAAGCGACTAACACTTTCATTAATATTCTGATATGTGATTTTCATCCTTAGTAATGCCATTGCCACGAACCTACTACACTGGCGTAGCAGGGTGAGAGGTGATACTCCCACGTGGCGTGTCCCAGGTGGCGGATAGGGGGGTCCTAACCGGCTTGCCGGCGGACTTGAGGGAAATAAAATACCTCTCGCGGACCAAACACTACCCCTGTGGGTGGGGGGCGCAGATGAAGAATACACCCACGGTAAGCCCTGCGTGTCGTAACAGGCGACTAAAAGGGGCCCAAGGGGCTCTCAACTTGGGAGTGTGGATTGGTGTCCATGGGGCCCTTAGCTGAGTCATTGCATTGCTTCCACTTACTTGTGCCAGGCTCCTCACTTTCGTCTATCCTGTCCGACCGCCCTGGGTACGTTATTGTTCTTTTCCGACCCCGAAGGTGTTAAAGCATTCGAGGCCTAGGGAGTCTTTCATTTTCACGCCCTTCATGGCCCTTGCCTTTCTTCGTCCGTTACTTCATCTTTGGAAGTGACGGATCCCTTCTTTCTTCTTTTCTCTCTGTTTACCCCCTGTGGGTGGGGGACGCAGACGAATAATGCACCCACGGTATGCCCTACCTGTCGTGAGAGGCGACGAAAGGGGCGACCAAGGGATGATTGTATGAGAACACTGACACTACTTTTGATTAGTACCATCACGCGGGGTCGCCTTTACTTGCTAGTAGTAAGTTACCACTATGTTAGGTACACAATAGGTTTGTGCTTAGTAGCAGCAGAGAGAGGGTCACTGTGGGTATCCAGTACCCGTGAGTTGCACCCATGTGAGCAACACCGCGGGTCTGGGCATTGCCTGTGAGTTGAACCACTATATGAGCGACACCGTGGGTCTGCGTTGCCCGTGTTTAGTACCCACTATGTGAGGAACACCATGGGAATACTGGCACCCGTGACTAGTACACCTAGGTGAGGAACCTCATCAGTTTGTGTTGGCTATGAGTGGCGCCATTGTATGAGAAATACCATAGGTCTGCGTTACCTGTACGATGTACAATACTTGTGAGTAGTACCATCATGTGTGGACCACCGTGAGTCTTCGCTACTTTTGATTAGTACCCCAACATGACAAATACCATGGTTCTATTTTGCTAGCGATAAGTACCATTCTGAGGGGCCTTAGACCTGGATTTTGGACCCCTTTAGACATCACGCATCATCAAATCAGGATTGTGCTTTATAAGTGGTCCCTTGGTCAGTAACACTGTTATTTGTGATATTTTTTTTTAGTTGGATCCACTGTTTTTTTTGGTTCTTTTTGGGTTCATGTCCATCCATTCATTCTTCGTGACATTTTTTAATATGGTCAGTGGATGATTTTGAACTTTTTGTTGACATTTCATTTCGTACCATTATGGGCCGATGACCTAGATGTTAGGCCCCTTTAAACAACAAGCATCATCATCACACCATCTTCAGTTCCCTCTTTCCCCTGTTCTCTCTCTAACTCTTCTAACCACTCGCATAGTCCTGTAGTTCCTCATTTGTCAAATTTTTAAATTCATCTTCAGAGTTCCTCATAATTATAATTTCCTGCTAAAGCTCAGAAAATATTACTTTAATAATGCAGGCTCAAAGTGGAATATCATCAAAGGTGTGGAACAAAGCTTCAGAAAAAATCACAAAATCCTAAACAACCAATCAATTTTATTTTCACCAAATTCAATATTAAATGAGACCAACATACATTATGCATTCATTATTCAGACACACTATACAAGATCTAAATAGGGCCTATGACCTTCGATGTCAAGCCCCTTAAAACAATAAGCAAATCTTAATAATTTCACTTACGTGCAAGTAACATAAAAGTACATGCTGAATTGGGCTTCAGGTTGATGGAAGCAGACAAAAAATGGAAAGCTGAGGCATACTGCTGAGTTGACAAATGAACAAGACCCAAGTTATACAGTGTCTTCCAGTCAAATGGGCATAGATAGTTAGCCCTCTTCAGACAGCTGATGGCCTGAAACATGATAAATATTCATCATAATAATACCACTGAGTCATACTGATTTACCACGCTTACCACTCTGATTTTCCATGCTCATCGTCTTCCAGTGGCTGCTGGTTGAGTTAACCAGTTGTAAAAAGCAAAGAGATTATTTCAAATATTATGGTTTCATTTTAGGGAGAGAAACTTAATTAAGATGTGCTAAAACTAATTCACTACGATCATAATTGCAATCAGTGGTGTTTTACTTAAAACGAGTTTACACACAGAATTATCCTAATAACACTCTGCTGATTTTGCAATATAACGGATGGAAAGGATATTGGAAAGAAGAATTAGTGGAAAGATGGAAAATCAGTTACAAGAGGAATAATTTGGATTCAGAAGTGCAAGGTCAACAGTAGAACCCTCTTTCATTCTGAGACAGATAGGGAAAAGTGCTGGGAATATGGGAAGTATATATTAATGACTTTTATAGACATAGAAAAGACATAGGACAGCATCCCCAGATCGAAAGTTAGTGAAAGTCGACACACAGGTGCATTGGCGAGGAACTAATGACAATGTTTTTATTATTATTGTTACGTGGTTACCCGTGGACTGCAGAGGTGAAAGAAGGTGCGGGCTGGAATGGGTCTAACTACAAGGCCGAAAGATGAATTAAAATTTCTATACATACTGTACATACTGTACCAGGAAAAGTTGTGGGCAAAGGGCATGAGTAGGACTTCAGGGAGTGGAACTGGGTTTTGGAGCCGATACAGAGAAGGATAGTCTCGCAGAGCGAATAATAGATGGTAAATAATTTTTTTTCTTAAAACGATTTATTAATTTTTCACCCTGCGGTATGATTATTGACTCAAATTTTGCATAGAAATTAAATGTCGAAAATAATCTCCTTAAAAAAAATGGCATAAATATCATTGGTTTCAAAGTCTTTCATATGTGGGAATTTCCACCTAAAGTCTTTTTAAACCTAAGCACACTTTTATAATGAGAAATTATCAAAGTTTTCAGTTCTCAGTTCGTCAATCTCGATATATAGCACACTTGAAAGCCTACAGTCTTTCTACTGAAATTAAATTTATCACTTTTGAGAAATTATGAAAATTGTTCACACGCGACACTGAAGTTTCACTGTTCAAAATAAATGAAAAGGTTTAGTCAGTTTGTTACTCACTTATGACAAGAACTGTTGCTACCAAATGTCGAAAGATGGACGTCTGGAATGTTCCATGTAGAATCAGGATTGGCGATGTTGACGTTCCCAATGAGGTGATGACGGCTGGAACTGGATCACGTTGAGTTGTAGCTTGTTCGGGTGATTTTCGCACACGAAAATGGCGTATGAAGAATCACAGTCCTTTCTGTACGAAATGCTATTTACAGTCCTTATTGAAACGTTCATAATCACACAGCTCACATAAAAAAAAAAAAGAAAGTAAGTCGATAAGCACAGTCTTTGAACACAGTCTGAAGTTGCTAGGGATTATTTTCTGCTAATCCTGTTACTATAATGTTATATTAACACAGAAAAGTTCTCACTTTTTCACTCAAATTACTACTGTGAGTCTTATGTTGGTGTGACGTGAATATGAGTTCTGGTAATTCTAAGTATTAGGCTCAGTAAAAGTTCAATGTTACTTGAAGTTACCTAAGTCCACACGTAATGAAATAGTTAATATTTGTACTCCAATAAGTTCACTCGCGTTACAGTCTTAAATGTCTTTAGGATTATATTGTAATCGCAACGCGGTATACTAAATGCAGTGCGACGTCCTTTAATAATTCTATCGGTGATAGAATTTCGCGTTCCGGAGATACGACGGAAAGTACTTCTACCGTGACTGCGCGAACATACTGTACGCGGGCCGGTCTCTTCGCTATCTCACTCACACAGCTGTTTGCTTGTCCTTGTACTAGTTTGCGGGCTGTCTGGCCTTGACATATATAGATACCAGCGCAGGGAGGGGTGGCGGCTCTCTCGGCCTTGTGACCATGATTACGTAATTTCGTTGAGACTTTAAATTATTATAACTCAACAACCGTTTGATGAATTCATTTGAAATTTACAGGGATTAACTTTTATGATGTTTGCTATAATTCAGCGCTTGTCCCGTTGAAATTGGTTAAGGCGTTAAAAAGCTGTTAAAAGAAAATTTCTTTCGAGAAATATCTCTAGGGGAGGTGAGCTTCAAGCGACAGGTGACGTCACTTGACTCCACCTAGCGCACTCGTAGGGTCTGGCACATACTGGAACATTCTTTACATGGATGTTCGTACGTCGGTCGGATCTTTAATGCTGGAAATAACATTTCTTTCAATTAACATGGACCAGGACCTAGGCCTTCCTGGTACAATACATACATACACGGCCTTCCTGGTACAATACATACATACACTATCATTATAGACTGTTATGCCTTTCAGCATTCAGTCTGCAAGCCTCTGATAATTTACTAAACGTCGCCACAACCCTCGATTTGCAACTAGTGTTGTGGCCTCATTTAGTTCTATACCTCTTATCTTTAAATCGTTAGAAACAGTCTAACCATCGTCGTCTTGGTCTTCCTCTACTTCTCTTACCCTCCATAGCAGAGTCCATTATTCTCCTAGGTAACCTATCCTTCTCCATTCGCCTCACATGACCCCACCACCGAAGCCACTTTATGCGTACAGCTTCATCCATTGAGTTCATTCCTAAATTAGCCTTTATCTCCTAATTCTGAGTACCCTCCTGCCATTGTTCCCACCTGTTTGTACCAGCAATCATTCTTGCTACTTTCATGTCTGTTACTTCTAACTTATGAATAAGATATCCTGAGTCTACCCAGCGTTCGCTCCCGTAAAGCAAAGTTGGTCTGTAAACAGACTGATGTAAAGATAGTTTCGTCTGGGAGCTGACTTCCTTCTTACAGAATACTGCTGATCGCAACTGCGAGCTCACTGCATTAGCTTTACTACACCTTAATTCAATCTCACTTACTATATTACCATCCTGGGAGAACACACAATCTAAATACTTGAAATTATCGACCTGTTCTAGCTTTGTATCACCAATCTGACATTCAATTCTGTTGAATTTCTTACCTACTGACATCAATTTAGTCTTCGAGAGGCTAATTTTCATACCATACTCATTGCACCTATTTTCAAGTTCCAAAATATTAGACTGCAGGCTTTCGGCACAGTCTGCCATTAAGACCAAGTCGTCAGCATAGGCCAAACTGCTTACTACATTTCCACCTAACTGAATCCCTCCCTGCCATTTTATACCTTTCAGCAGATGATCCATGTAAACTACGAACAGCAAAGGTGAAAGATTACAGCCTTGTCTAACCCTGGTAAGTACCCTGAACCAAGAGCTCATTCTACCATCAATTCTCACTAAAGCCCAATTGTCAACATAAATGCCTTTGATTGATTTTAATAATCTACCTTTCATTCCATAGTCCCCCAGTATAGTGAACATCTTTTCCCTCGGTACCCTGTCATATGCTTTCTCTAGATCTACGAAACATAAACACAGCTGCCTATTCCTCTCATAGCATTTTTCAATTACCTGGAGCATACTGAAAATCTGATCCTGACAGCCTCTCTGTGGTCTGAAACCACACTGGTTTTCATCCAACTTCCTCTCAACAACTGACCGCACCCTCCCTTCCAAGATGCCAGTGAATACTTTGCCTGGTATACTAATCAATGAGATACCTCGATAGTTGTTGCAATCCTTCCTGTTTCCTTGCTTATAGATAGGTGCAATTACTGCTTTTGTCCAATCTGAAGGTACCTTACCAACACTCCACGCTAATTTTACTACTCTATGAAGCCATTTCATCCCTGCCTTTCCACTATACTTCACAATTTCAGGTCTAATTTCATCCATTCCTGCTGCCTTATGACAATGGAGTTTATTTACCATCCTTTCCACTTCCTCAAGCATAATTTCACCAACATCATTTTCCTCTTCCCCATGAGCTTGGCTGTTTGGAACACCACCAGGATGATTTCCTTTTACATTGAGAAGATGTTCAAAATATTCTCTCCACAGCTCCAGTAATTCCCTGGGATCTATTATGAGTTCACCTGAATTACTCAAAACACTGTTCATTTCCTTTTTCCCCTCCCTTCCTAAGATTCTTTATTACTGTCCAGAAAGGTTTCCCTGCTGCTTGACCTAGTCTTTCCAGGTTATTACCAAAATCTTCCTATGACTTCTTTTTGGATTCAACAACTATTTGTTTCGCTATGTTTCTTTCATCTACGTACAAATCCCTGTCTGCCTTGGCCCTTGTTTGGAGCCATTTCTGATAAGCCTTGTTTTTACGTTTACAGGCTGCTCTCACTTTATCATTCCACCAAGATGTTCACCTTTTCCTATCTTTACACACAGTTGTTCCTAGGCATTCCCTTGCTGTTTCTACTACAGCATCCCTGTATGCCACCCATTCACTTTCTATATCCTGAACCTGCTTACTGTCTACTGTTCGAAACTTCTCACTAATCATATCCATATACTTCTGTCCGAGATGCCCACTCCCATTCCATAGCAACTGGTATCCCGACTCTCAGGACCACTTACTAGGCCACTCAGCTGTTGCCAATGGTTCACGAACTAGAACGTGACTACAGTAACCCACAAACATGAAGGTTATATTTTCAAAAATAGAAAAACTTAACAAATTTCACATAGAATTTCAACAAATAACAACTCAACAACTATCCACTAATCAGGTACAAGGTATAATTTTACAAATAAGAGCATGAGAGCACAGTTTTTGGGATCCTAACATGGTCTGGGCTTCGAGCCCCAATTTTACAATCCTTGAACTACTAACCCAACTTTACCAAGGCACGCTTTTTTTCAAAGGGCAGAAAACCCCTTCATACAAGGAGCATTAGCTCAAAAAAAAAAAAAAATATATATATATATATCTCAGGGCTCCTAGAGGCACTTTTACCAAGTCAGAAAGAGCTGACCCGCTCTCAATTTTATCAAGCCTATTGAAGGCAATACCATACCTTACAATAAATTGCCATCAAGACACAACATACAAGAATTACACAGGGGTATCTTGTACCCAGCCTACAGGGCCTTCATAGAAAAATAATAGGTTAATTTAAATGGCCCTAAATGCAAAAAAGAATGGAGGCATGAATTAGTACTCCCCAATACACATTTTAAAACCTAAGAGGCACTAGGCCGATGACACAGGGGCTATTCCCAAACTAGGGAGGTGACTCGTATAAGAAAAATTTTAACACATTAAGGAAGAGTAGAAAATTGGTTATGAAAACGTAGTCACCTCAAATCAAAATGAAGGGGAGCTCAAGATTGTAAAGCACTCTCTATCCCCGAATCACAGTTAAAGACATATGAAGTTTTACAAAGACTGAAAGAATTTACATGTTTCAAGAGATAGGTTATATATTAAAGGTTTCGGACCTTCCCCGAGGATTAAACTGCTGAGCTAGCAAGAAAATAAAGATGTTAAACGGCCATTACCTTTTGAAAAGCTGCTGCCCAAAGGAAGAGGCGCTACCTGCCCCCTGCTACACTTCCATACACTAGGCTAGATGTTGTTCGAGTGGCCAGGAGCCGTGAAAATCAGCAGTTTTTATACACTCAGGGAAGATTCGAGACCTTTCATGAATAATTAAGACACACCCACTCAACTTTGTTGGGTAGCTTAGAGTTACATATCAAAATCGAAGAAAGACATGATTGGTCAAAAATTAATTAAAGAAATTCGGGATTGGCTAAGTTCAAAACTGGCGGAAAGAAAGATTAATATTGCCAACCCACAAATGAAAGAACAAAATTTAGTAAAGACAAAAACTTCTGAATACAAACTTTCTTCAAGAAAGTTCATTCACTTCGCACCAGGGTGCATGATCCCAGTTTTACAGTAGAGACATCTATGAGAGAATGTCCCCACTTCTTGATCAATAGAAAACAAAATACGTTGAAATCCACACAGTACTGACAACTTCGTAATCACAAAATTTCCAGTAGTGACATCTTCTGAGAAAACTTGTAAGTAGATACAGTTGTTTAAGTTCAGAGTTTCCCCTGTAGAGGAGTACTTTACGGCGAAAAATTCAAATGTGTGGCGCGGAGGTGTACCAGCCAGTACAATAAATTATTATTATTATTATTATTATTATTATTATTATTATTATTATTATTATTATTGCTTCCGAATTTGGCCAACTGTGGATCGCATGAAACTTAATGCTTTCTCTCCAGTCTTCTTCTTTTTTCTTCCCAGAACTTCTTCATTCATTCACTCCTTAATTTTCTCTGCTCCTCAGATATTACAAATTTGGGTCTGTTCTTCTGCAGCTCTTCATGGAATTCATGGTCATATACTCGAGTTCTGAACTTCTTTCTGTTGAGGATCAATTCTGGTGTTATTTTAATTTCTTCTGCATCCTTCCTAACCTCCTCCACCCATTTCGTTGTCCTCCTCAATCCAATTATATATTTAAATATCCTTTTAGTCAAGCGGTTGTCATTCATTCTGACAAGATATCCGTAAAATTTCAGTCTTCGTTTTCGCATTGTGTCCGTGATCTTTTCGGAATACTTGTAGAGATCCTCATATACTTTTACACACGATAGTGTCCTGTATATTGTGCCATGTGTGTGGTTACACATCCGGAAAGATCGAGCATAAATACGATGTACAGCATGGGACCAAAAACAGAACCTTGAACTACTCCTGATGTCGCTTTGATAGGTTGTGACCAGGCCCCTCCGTATACCACATACTGTGCTCGACCTTCCAGGAAGGACCTCACCCACTTCAATAATCTGCCTCGTATACTGAGCTGTTATAGCTTTAACAGAAGTCCTACATGCAGCACTTGGTCAAAGGCTTTCCTCGAATCAAGTGACAGGCAGTCCACCTGAATCACATCCGGTTGATCGAAGTAACACTGCCAGTCATCAACGACTTTCATTAAGAAGGTTGTGCAAGAACTCCCCCCACGAACCTGCTATGTAGGCGTAGCAGGGGGAGAGGTTATACTCCCACGTGGCACGTCCCAGGTGGCGGATAGGGGGGTCCTAATCGGCTTGCCGGCGGACTTGAGGGAAATAAAATACCTCTCATGGACCAAACACACACTCCCTGTGGGTGGGGGAGGCAGACGAAGAATTCACCCATGGTATCCCATGCCTGTCATAAGAGGCAACTAAAAGGGGCACCAAGGGATGATCGAATTAGAACCATGAAACTACTTGTAATTAGTACCATCACGCAGGGAACACCATGAGTTGCATTTACTTGCGCGTAGTACCACTATGTTAGGTACGCAATAGGTTTGTGATTAGTAGCACGCAGGAGCACCGCATGGTCAGGCTTTTACGGTACCTGTGATTAGTAGCACTATATGAGCGACACCAGGGTTCTGGCTTGCCTATGGTTAGTACCCACTATATAAGGAACACCACGGGATAGTGCGAGTCCTGGTGGTTTGTACACTTACGTGATGAAAACCATAGGTTTGTGTTTCCTGTAAATGGTGCCGTTATGTGCGGAACACCATAGTTCTGTATTACATGTGTGAATTTCATAACCTGTCAGTAGTACCATAATGTGTGGAATACCGTGAGTCTCCGCTACTTTTTATTAGTACCGCAACATTACGCATAGCATGGTTCTACTTTCCTAGCAATAAATACCATTATGAGGGGCTGATGACCTGGATTTTGGACCCGTTTCGATTATACGTACAATCGATTCAGCCTCGTCCTATAGAAGCAGTCCCTTGGTCGGTGATACGATTGTTTTGTGCCAGATTCTGTGCATGTGAGGCACTGTGGGACGGATCCACTGATCATTTTAAATTCATCTCCATCCATTCATTCTTCGTCCTCATGCTTTGAATTCTGGTCAGTGGAAGATTTTGGAATTTTAAATTGTAATTTCATTTCGTCTCATTTCGTACCATTAGGGGGCCAATGACCTCGATGTTAGGCCCCTTGTAAATAACAAACATAAATCATCAATCAATCAAGAACTCCCCAATAGGAATCCATGCTGAGTATAGCTGATCAGGTCTCCCTCCCGTAAGAATCAAACACGTTCCTTGCGATTCGTAATAATTGCTCTATACTCTTACAAATGAGTGATGTTATTGCCACCAGTCTATAATTATCTATGTTATCTCTTCCTCCATTTTTGAAAATTACTACGTTTCTACACTTCCATTTACTGGATATACAGCCACTGTTAGTTGATAATTTGAAGAGGGCTCAGAAGGACGAGGCTAATGCTTCTGCACACAACACTAAAATAATTGCAGGTATGTTGTCTGGCCCGGAAGCAGCATGTGGTCTAGTCTTTCGGAGGCTGTTAATTACCTCAAACTCCATGAAGTAAAGGTAGGAGAGGGAGAGGGGTGATGGCTGAGTTGTGTTTGGGTACATATTTGTACTTTTCCATGACTCATTAAAGTTCCCTTTAAATTTCTCACTAAACCCTCTTGTCCCGTTAGCTTAGAATGCACTTGGTGCTGAGTTGCCATTTTTGCTATTCAGGAATTTCCACGTGTCTTTGCTGTTGTTACGTATCTTGTTTATGTAGTTTTTTTATTCTTCATGGATGAGTTTCTTGGTTGTATTCCTCACACATTTATATTTGTCCCACACAAGATCGCTTGTATCCTGTTTCCATTTCCTGTACAGCGTGTTCCTCTTGCATATTATTTTGATTATTTCTTTTGTGATCCATGGGGAATTATCTTGGTACCGATTTTCACTTTAGGCACTGCTTTGTCACACAGTGAAAGGATTCTTGCAATCTAGACTACACTGAATTGATGTCCACAGTGTTTAAAGATAAAGGACCCCCTGTGGGTGGGGGACGCAGATGAAAAATACACCCACGGTAACCGCTGCCCGTCATAAGAGGCAACTACAAGGCGCCCAAGGGGCTCTACACTTGCGAGCATGGATTGGCGACCATGGGGTCCTTAGCTGAGTCTTGGCTTTGCTTCCACTTACTTGTGCCAGGCTCCTCACTTTCATCTATCCTGTCTGATCATGATCAACAGTTGTTCATTTCTAACCCCAACGGTATTAGAGTATTCGCAGCTCTTGTCTTTCTTTGTCCGGTACTTCATTTTTCGAAGTATCCGATCACTTCAATCTCTCCGACCTCCCTATGGGGGGCAGGCACAGACGAAAAATACACCCACGGTATCCCCTGCCTGTTGTAAGAGATGACTAAAAGGGGCAACCAAGGGATAATGAGACTACTTGTGATTAGTACCACCACACAAGGAACACCATGGGTCAACTTTACTTGCGCGTAGTACCACTATGTTAGGTATGCAATATGTTTGTGATTAGTAGCAACAGTGTGTGAATGACGGTAGGTTTTATACCTGTGATTAGTACCACTATATGAACGACATCATGGGTGAGCTACACCATGGTTCTGCCTTGCCTATGATTAGTACCCACTATGTGAGGAACACCATAGATTTGCATTGCCTGTAAATGGTGCTGCAATGTGAGAAACACCATAGGTCTGTGTTAGATGTGCGCATTACATTACTTGTGAGTAGTACCATAATGTGTGGAATACCGCGAGTCTACGCTACTTTTGATTAGTACTGCAAGATGACAAATACCATGATTCTACTTTCTTAGTGATAAGTACCATTATGAGGGGCCGATGACCTGTATTTTTGACCCCTTCAGACTACAAGCATCATTAATTCAGTACTGTGCTTTAGTCGGTAATACTATTGTTTAATGCTAGTTTCTGGGAATGTGGGGCGTTGCGAATCGGATCCACTGATTGTTTTAAATTCATATCCATCCATTCATTCTTTGTACTCACGTTTTGAATTCTGGCCCCAGTGGAGGATTTTGGACTTAAATTGTCATTACATTTCGTCTCATTTTATACCATTAGGGGCCGATGACCTACATGTTAGGCCCCTTTAAATAACAAGCATCACCATCATCAGTACCATTATATGTGGAACACCATGGGTTTACATTGCATGTGATTAATACCACTATATGAGCAACACTGTAGTTCTACGTTCCTGTGATTAGTACCCACTCTGTGAGGAACACCACAGGATAGTACAGGCCACTGTGATTAGTACACCTATGTGAGGAACACCATGGGTTTTCATTGCTTATAAGTGGTGCCATTATGTGGGAAATACCATAGGTTTGTGTTACCTGTGCAAATCATATTACCATTAGGTGAGGAACACCATGAGTGTACATTACTTGTGATTAGTACCGCTACAAGAGGAACATCACCTTACCAGTGATTAGTACCATTATGAGGGGCCAGTGACCTGGATTTTGGACCCCTTTAGCGAACAAGCATCATCGATTTAGGATTTTCCTTTGATAACTGCCCCTTTTTCAGTTATTTTACGGGAATTTGTGGTATTGAGGTCAGGTCCACTGATTGTTTTATGTTCATAATTACTGTTCATATTCGTCTTTTTGAATTCGTCAGTGAATGGATTTTGGAATTATTTTAACTTTCAGTATTTTTAATTAGAGCCGCTGATTATTTTAAATTCATATTAGTTCCTTGATTTTTCATTATCATGTTTTTGAACTTTGATCAGTGGATAAATCTTGGAAAATTTAAGTGACATTACACTTAGTCTCATCTCATACTATTAGGGGATAATGACCCAGATGTTAGGCCCCTTTAAACAACATGTATGATCAACGTCTTGTTCATAATAATGAAGGATGGCATTGTAAAGGTAGCTAGGGAAGACTATAGAGGGGAAAGAATAAATTTAATGATGTTTGCAGATGATGTTGTGATTTGGGGAGAAGATGAGGAGGAGGTACAACAACAGCTGAATGTACTTACTAGAAGGATTAAACAATGGGGACTGAGCATCAATATGGAGAAAAGCAAGAGAATGGTAATAAGTAGAGGAAGTAAAGAAGAACTATCAAAATGGGAAACAAGGAACTGGAAATAGTAGAAAATGGAAGACTGGATATGGAAATTAGTAGAAGGATACAACTGGGAAAAGCCTTTTACCACCAGGTATGGAGATTAATATGAAATAAAGATGTACCACTGAAGGCTAAAGAACTAATGTAAAGGCATATTATTTACTTATAATGACACAAGCAGCAGAAACCTTGACAATCACAGCAGTCAGAGAGATGAGAGTAGAGTACAGGCAGCTGAAATGAAATTCTGTGTTGGATGAGGAATGGTGGAGGGACAGGACGAAGTGGAGAGGAACCACATTTGCCCACACCTGATGATCTTGGTGATGATTGCTTAAGATAACATTGGACAGTTTAAATTATGTTATAGCATGATGATGGAGGAAGGTCTCAGTGTAGGGGAGCATTAAACATGAAAATATGTTATTTTATGCACTTTTTTATCTATAATATACAAAAGGCATTATTTTTTCCCTCGGTTACAATAATGTAACATAAATAAAGTAATTCAATGTCCGGCTCCATGGCTGGTCTTTGGTCACAGGGGCTGGGTGTATGTGTCGTCTTTCTCATTATTTCATCCTCATCATGATGCGCAGGTCGCCTACGGGCCTTGAATCAAAAGAGCTGCATCTGGTGAGCTGCACTTGTGCTCGGACACTCCCGGCACTAAAAGCCATACGCCAATTCATTCTTTTTTTTTCAGTAATTCAATATACAGTAATTGTAAAAAATCCTATTACCACACTATGTGGAGCCAACTGAATTATGTCCTAACTGATATTCCACTTTTTCTAAAAACCAATTCCATGAACCTGCTACGCTGGCGTAGCAGAGGGAGAGGTGATACTCCCACATGGTGGGCTCCAGGTGGCGGATAGGGGAGTCCTAGCCGGCGGACTTGAGGGAAATAAAATACCTCTCGCGGACCATACACACACCCCTGTGGGTGGGGGAGGCAGACGAGTAATTCACGCACGGTATCAAATACTTTAATACACCAATACCGGACAGCTGTATCTCAACAGCATTGAGTGGAGTGCGAACAGCGATGGTGGTGACATCTAGCGTGTTGGTGTGAACTGCATACTTGTCTGTGCTACAGTTGAGAGGAATGCACCACACTCATTGGAAATATTTTTGTTAAAATAATTGAATAATCACAATAATTAAGAATGAAATTTTAAAATATGAAATTCCTCCTTCATAAACCTCCAAACGAGCATTATGTTAGCCGTGCCTTTCGCTATGTCTTAAAAATTATAAAGCAGAATCTGTTTCAGGATCCACCCAGCCTCTGGGGAAATACTTAATAACTACACTCTCCTCTTCTTTCTAGCCTTTTCTCAATTACCTAGCGCAGGATTTTGTATGGACACTTAGCCTAGTTTTCCGGCCGGATGCCTTTCATAACAGCAATCATATGTGGAGGGATATATACCGTACTTACTATTGCGTGTTTCTGTGGTTGTTTTTCGTATGATGTGTTGTATATACTTGAAGATGCGTATGAATACGAACACAAACGCGTAGCCCTCGATCTACAGGAATTAACAGACGCGATTAAAATCTCCGACTTAGCCGGGAATCATACCAGGGTCCTCTGAAACGAAGGCCAGTACGCTGACCATTCCGTGGTGGTGATTATTTTAAAAGGAAGTACAACTGGCCAGCCATCCCCTATTAACACTAATCAGAAGGGAAATGGGCCGGCCCCGTGGTGTAGGGGTAGCGTGCCTGCCTCTTACCCGGAGGCCCCGAGTTCGATTTGCCTGGACCTGAGGGCTGGTTCGAAGTCCACTCAGCCTTCGTGATTAGAACTGAGGAACTATCTGACGGTGAGATAGCGGCCCCGGTCTAGAAAGCCAAGAATAACGGCCGAGAGGATTCGTCGTGCTGACCACACGACACCCCGTAATCTGCAGGCCTTCGGGCTGAGCAACGGTCGTTTGGTAGGCCAAGGCCCTTCAAGGGCTGTAATGCCAAGGGGTTTGGTTTTAGAAGGGAAATGGAAGAAGTCCAACACTCCAAAGAATGAAGGTATCATAAATGGGGGGGGGGGGGGCACGAAGAGGTAACCAATCAGCCAAAGAGCCAACGGGGACAGATAACCTAACAACATCCATGATTCATTAAGATTTTGGGAAAGAGAAGAAGCTGTAATTAAAAAACAGTAGTTTGGTCCATTATGTTGACTTCTTCTTCTCCTTCGGTACAGCCAATCTTTCCGAACTCTACAGAGCAACACAACCTCACGCTGCCATCTCACTTTTGCCGTTCTTTGAATTTTCTGTTTTACCTCTGAAGACAAAAATACATAATATATAACACATATTGGAGTTACGTGAGTGAACTACGATGTTCCTGACAAGGATGAAGGGTCCAGAATTTCCTAAAGTCTCTTTCACAAATTAATGCATGAAGAATTACCATACACACGTTTTAAATTAATTGAACTCGTGCTCAAGCCTATGCCAATAATGCACTGAAATAATTTTCTTACGCCGGGCTGAGTGGCTCAGACGGTTGATGCGATGGCCTTCTGATCCAATTTGGCAGGTTCGATCCTGGCTCAGTCCGGTGGTATTTGAAGGTGCTCAAATACGTCAGGCTCGTGAAGGTTGATTTACTGGCATGTAAAAGAATTCCTGCGGGATTATATTCCGGCACCTCGGCGTCTCCGAAAACCGTAAAAGTACTTAGTGGGACGTAAAGAAAATTATTATTATTTTCTTACAGTAAAAGAACAGGTGACTGGATTCGAAACTCATGGCTTTGAATTTTCAATTTCAAGACTACCACGATAACCATTACGCTACAGACCCGCAAGTTTTCGATTGTGAAATGTATGGCACTGTTTAACAATATGGACCCTCAAGCTTGAGTATACTAGAGTTGCATATTTGTTGATATTATTGGTTTTACGTCCTACTAACATTTCAGTAGGGTATTTGATTGAATTTCTTAATATAAGGGGCATAGAATGTAACCTCAACACAGATGTGAGGTCATTACTTTTTTTAATACGTGCGGTCCTTATCATTTCCCACGCCCATTATCTTGCTGGGTAATTTGTTCAGCGCATAACACTTTTCTTTGGAATATAACTGCAATGTAAGATTATTTAGTGACAAACACTGATACATTATAAACAACACGACAGTGCGCCAAGAATCATGCAGATGGCAATATGTTTTTGAAGAGTTGGTCACACCAAGCCATGTAGGTAGCAGCACTATCGGCTTTCTCGCTGAAAACAGCAAGCTGTCCGGTATTATCATATTGAAGTATTTGACGGTATCCCCTGCCTGTTGTAAGAGGCGACTAAAAGGGGCGACCAAGGGATGATCCAATTACAACCATGAAACTACTTGTAATTAGTACCACCACGCAGGGAACACCATGGGTTGCATTTACTTACGTGTAGTACCACTATGTTAGGTATGCAATATGTTTGTGATTAGTAGCGACACTGAATGACGGTAGGTTTTATACCTGTGATTCGTACCCCTATATGAGCGACACAATGGGATTAGTGACACCATGATTCTGTCTTACCTATGCTCAGTTCCCACTATGTGGTTAGTCAACTTATGTGAGGAACACCATAGGATTGTAATTGTATAGGTTTGCATTGCCTGCAAATAGCGCCGCAATGTGCAAAACACCATAGGTCTGTGTTATATGTGTGCATTAAACTACCTGTGAATAGTATCATAATGTGTGTAATACCGCGAGTCTCCGCTACTTTTGATTAGTACGGCAACATTACACATAGCATAGTTCTACTTTTCTAGCTGATGACCTGGATTTTGGACCCATTTCTACTATAAGCATGATCAATTCAGCATGGTGCTATAGAAGCAGTCCCTTGGTCAGTAATACTATTGTTTTGTGCCAGCTTCTGTACATGTGAGGCACTGTGGGTCGGATCCACTGACCATTTTAAATTCATATCCGTCCATCCATTCATTCTTCGTCCTCATGCTTTGAATTCACCCCCTGTGGGTGGGGGACGCAGATGAAGAATACACCCACGGTATCCCCTCCCTGTCGTAAGAGGTGACTAAAATGAGCCCCAGGGAACCTCGACTTGGAAGCATGGGTTGGCGACCACGGGGCCCTTAGCTGAGTCCTGGCATTGCTTCCACTTACTTGTGGAGGCTCCTCACTGTAGTCTATCATATCCGACCTCCCTTGGTCAACTCTTGTTCTTTTCCGACCCCGACGGTATTAGAGCATTCAAGGCCTAGGGAGTCATTTTCGCGCCCTTCATGGCCTTTGTCTTTCTTCGTTTGTTACTTCATTCATTTTTGAAATGTTGGATCCCTACTTCTTTCTTCTTTTTTCTCTTTGTCTACCCCCTGTGGGTAGGGGACGCAGGTGAAGAATTCACCCACGATATCCTCTGCCTGTCGTAAGAGATGACTAAAAGGGGCGACCAAGGGATGATCAAATTAGAACCATGAAACTACTTGTGATTAGTACCACCATGCGGGGAACACCATGGGTCACTTTTGCTTGCACGGAGTACCACTATGTTGGGTTCAAAATAGGTTTGTGATTACTATCAAACGAGGGCTCGACGGCTTTTACAGTACCTGTGATTAGTAGCACTATATGAGCGACACCATGGGATGAAAGAACCCATTGTTCTGGCTTACCTATGATTAGTACCCACTATATGAGGAACATCATGGGATAGTACGAGTCCCTGTGGTTAGTACACTTAGGTGATGAACACCATTGGTTTGCATTGCCTGTCAAGGGTGCCACAATGTGTGAAACACATTAGGTCTGTAATACATGTGAGAATTTCGTTACGTGTGAGTAGTACCATAATGTGTGGACTACCGTGAGTCTACGCTACTCTTGATTAGTACCGCAACATGACAAATACATGGTTCTATTTTTCTAGTGATAAGTACCATTATGAGAGGCCAATGACTTGGATTTTGGACTCCTTTCAACTATAAGCATCATCGTTTCAGTATCATGCTATAGAGGCAGTCCCTTGGTCAGTAATACTATTGTTCTACACCAGCTTCTGTGCTTTTGAGGCACTGTGGGTCGGTTCCACTGATCGTTTTAAGTTCATATCCATCCATCCATTCATTCTTTGTCCTCACGTTTTGAATTGTGGTCAGTGGAAGATTTTGTGTTTTTAATTTGTCATCTCATTTCGTACCATTAGGGGCCGATGACCTCGATGTTAGGCTCCTTTAAACAACAAACATCAATCAATCATCAATCTAAACACCAATTCTGAAGTGATTTCATTTTCCATGATTTCTGGATGCATGTAAAATGTAGAACAAATACACTTTTACTGCTTCTTGAATACTTGCCAGGTTTGGCATAGTAAGTTTATTGTTTCTCTTGCAAAATTTTGTTTAGTAGACATAATATGCTTTGCAATGATATTCTTCAAATTTCATTTGACTAAGCTGGGATACACATTGACTTCTTGGGCATGACTCTTAACAGAGATAATATAATTTGTGCAGTAGATGATAATGGTATATCTGTACCATATAAATTTCAGAAAACTATGCAAACTGGCTATATGGTACACAGTTACTCTGTAATCACCTATTCAGTCAACTGACATCAATGCTCTACCATTCGAACCGCACTCTCTCCCCTTTCTGTTGCTCTTTCTCCCTGCACTAGCTGGGTCCTTGTGTTCTTTTTGCAATTTATGTGTGCCTATCTTCTTCCTAGCTTCCAACCTGTGAATATTTAGGACAAAATAAAGTGTATCAAGTAACCTGCAGTAGGCTCGAATTCTGCAACCAAAATTGCTTACTCTAAAATAAAAGCAGAGCAGAATCAATGGCAAATAAAGTTCATGTTTTGTAATACTTACAGCAACATACTTCTTTTTCTCAAAGAAACACATTCCAATGTTATTCCAAAGAGGAGCTGATTCAGGATTGTAGTGTGATGCGATTTTATATTTTGAGAGTGCTACATCAAAGTCCTGATGACCCTGTAACAAGACAAAGTCACAACCAATGTAGCAATGACCTGTTTCACAAAACATCAATCTCTATTTATTTAATTGAAGTAATTAATAATTGTATTTTTCTTCCAATGTGAGCTCTGTCAATTTACTTGTAGTATTTACAAAGTAAAATTCTTCATACATACTCTATTACATGTATTCTAAATAGTTGAATTGGGATATAGGTAAATTGTAATGATTATACTGAGAACAAGGCCATTTTTAAGTTCAGCAAGTACAAAAAAGAGAAGTGAACAGAACAAAACTCAATGTATCTCAATGGAATACCACCCCCTGTGGGTGGGGGACGCACATGTAGAATACACCCGCGGTATCCCCTGCCTCAACATAAAAATAATTTAGAAGCCTCCACCTTATCAATACAATATTTATTTACTATAATGCAGTAAATTCAGTACCGGTTTCGACCCCTATGGGGTCATCCTCAGCTGACACACATTAAATTGGTTTCAAAAACATCACATGTAAGACATTACACCTTCATACAACTGACCCAATCAAAACAAACATTAAAAAGTTACTTATTAAAATAGTAAATGGATCTTTTTCTTTGGCTTCAAAAGTACTTGTTATGTGAGGCATATCACCTCATTGTGCCTAATCTATTGAACATCAAATGAAGTTTACACTTGTTTACACTAGTGTTTGTAAAATTGTTACATATTTACAGCATTTATCGTCTTTAAGAATATGTATACATAAAAAGTTTTAGACCCAATGTAACAGGCCGGTTAAAAATGGATTAAATGGTAAAAACAAATAAAATGGGTCCAATTTTTTGTTCTAATTTGTACTGTTTGTTATTGCTGCATTGTACTTGTAAATTGGTAAGTACACGGTGTATATATGCTAAAGTTGAGGCTTATAATTGTTTTTCATTCGTTCCAATTTTCCTTGACTACTGCTAGTATGCAGGTGATGAAGTTATCTTGATATACAGATGTTGTTGTGAAGAATTGCGTGTGCCATTATTAAGTTAAATAGTGCCTATTATGAACTGAATTTCATTTGATATGCCGTACATCTTGAACTAAAGTTTAAATTATGTCGATGTTAGCCAATGTACATTTGTTTTGGTGATAGCGTGAGGGCTTCTTTTATGTTGTAGAATATGATATCTGTAAGTAGAAATAATTTGTATAAGAAACGGCGTGTAATAGGCTGTGAAAAGTGAGTTGTATGTTAAAGCACTTACGTTGAGTGTTGGCACTGTGTGCGCTGCACGGCTGCACGTCGAGATCTGTTACGTGTTATTCTGGGGCTGTAGTTCGCGGCTGTGGAGGGAGCGGTACTAGAGTAGGGGAAGTCTTTAAGCGGTTCATTTGTATGTGTGAGTTGTTGTTTCTTAATTCTTTTCAAATAATAATTTTTTAGAAGGGGAATGACTGTATCGAAAAGAATGTTGGTTTTTTCTGTGATTTCATTTAAGTTGAAATTTGGGTTGACGTATTGGTCTAAGTTTATGTAGAATTCTCCCAATATACTGAGCAAGGGGCTCTTACGGTTGGTATTCAGAATTTGAATGTCATTGTTAATATTTGTGAATCTATGTTTTTGGTCATTAGTATGTTGTCCCATGGCTGAAAAATGTCTATGTTTAACTGCATTTATGTGTTCGTTATATCGTATCTCAAAGTTTCTCCCGGTATGCCCTATGTAGCTGGCCTCGCAGTCATTACATTTCAGGCGGTAGACACCTGAGTGGTTGTACTGATTTATGTTGTTGACTGATTTGGAATTGTGTAAGATGTTAGTATTGCTACATGTGGTTTTGTAGGCTATTTTCAGGCCTTGTTTTTAAAAAATGTTAGTTATGGAATGTATGTGGCTATTATTATAGGTGAATAGTACATAGTCTTTTTTATCTTTTTCGGTTCTAGTTAGCTTGGTTCTAGATTGGTTTTTTATTTTGTTAATGATCTTGTTGATCTTCTTTTTTATATCTGTTCTGTCTGGCTATTTCATGGATTAGATTAAATTCTTTATTTAAGTCTTTTTTTGTGAGTGGTATATTGTACGAGGTGTGTTCAAAAAAGACCGAACTTTGTAAATTGCGCACAAACTGCAACATTGAGTGAGTTGTGACTGTGGCGGTGCCTAGCGGCAACTTCTGACAACAGACCGCTGCTTTCCGCATTCCATTGCCTGCATTATCAGTTGAGTTAGAGCCTCTGAAGTGATTGCGTGTGTCACATGTTCGTCGAATTCTGTAATGAAACAGCTTGAGGAACAACGCGTGTGCGTGAAGTTCTGCTTCAAAGTTGGGAAAACGTTTGTGGAAACATTTGAAATGTTGAAGCTAGCATGTCGAAACCAAAAGGCAATCATCACAGTGGGTGGGGAAAGGTTCTCCTTGACCGAAAAAAGCACGAATGAGTCGTTAAAACATCAAGGTGATGCTGATTGTGTTTTTTGATTGGAAAGGCATTGTCCATCACGAGTTTGTACCCCGAGGCCAGACAGTGAATAAAGAACTGTACCAGAATGTTTTAACGCATTTGAGAGATGCTGTGCGCACGAAGAGGCCTGAACTGTGAGAAAACAAATCCTGGATGTTGCACCATGACAATGCGCCAGCACATGCCTCTCTCTCGGTCCGCAAAACACCAAATTCCTGTTGTGCCCCATCCGCCCTATTCTCCCGACTTGGCTCCAGCAGACTTTTTCTTATTCCCCAAATTGAAAACCACCTTGAAAGGACATCGTTTCCAAGACATTGAAGAGATCAAGGAGAATGCGACGAGGCAACTTCGCGCCATCAAAGAAAGTGCATTCCAGGAAGCATTCCCAAAGTGGAAGAAACGTTGGCAACACGCTGTTGATAGTGCAGGGGACTATTTTGAAGGGGACAGTCTGTGAAATGATGTAAGCTACATAATAGTTTTTCTAGCCACAGTTCGGTCTTTTTTTGAACACACCTCGTATGCTCTGTATATCATACTATAGTATGCAGCTTTCTTGTGCGTGTGTGGGTGGGTGGAGTCTATTTTTATTGTGTTAGATGTGTGAGTAGTTTTTCTGTATATTTTATGTGTTAAATGGTTATTGTGCCTAGTTATGGATATATCTAGGTAATTTATGGTGTTGTTATTTTTGGTTTCCATAGTAAATTTTATATGAGGATCTATTTTATTTAGTTGTTCTAGGATTTTATTTTCGTTGGTATGCCTGTTATCTATTATAACAAATACATACAATACAATTATAAGCCTCAACTTTAGCATATATACACCGTGTACTTACCAATTTACAAGTACAGTGCAGTACAAATTACAACAAAAAATTGGACCCATTTTATTTGTTTTTACCATTTCATCCATTTTTAACCAGCCTGTTACATCGGGACTAAAACTTTTTATGTATACATATTCTTAAAGACGATAAATGCTGTAAATATGTAACAATTTTACAAACACTAGTGTAAACAAGTGTAAACTTCATTTGATGTTCAATAGATTAGGCACAATGAGGTGATATGCCTCACAGAACAAGTACTTTTGAAGCCAAAGAAAAAGATCCATTTACTATTTTAATAAGTAACTTTTTAATGTTTGTTTTGATTGGGTCAGTTGTATGAAGGTGTAATGTCTTACATGTGATGTTTTTGAAACCAATTTAATGTGTGTCAGCTGAGGATGACCCCATAGGGGTTGAAACCGGTACTGAATTTACTGCATTATAGTAAATAAATAGCCGGGCTGAGTGGCTCAGATGGTTAAGGCGCTGGCCTTCTAACCCCAACTTAGCAGGTTCGATCCTGGCTCAGTCCAGTGGTATTTTGAAGGTGCTCAAATACGACAACCCCGTGTCGGTAGATTTACTGGCACGTAAAAGAACTCCTGCGGGACTAAATTCCGGCACCTCGACATCTCTGAAGACCTTAAAAAGTAGTTAGTGGGACGTAAAACAAATAACATTATTATTATTATTATTATTATTATTATTATTAGTAAATTAATATTGTATTGATAAGGTGCGGGCTTCTAAATTATTTTTATGTTGTAGTAGCAATCAATACGGAAATGAAGCTAATAGATTATGGTATCCCCTGCCTGTCGTAAGAGGTGACTAAAAGGGGCCCAAGGGGCTCTACACTTCGGAGTGTGGATTGGCGAATGAACTGTGAATATTACCTGCATCATCGATCCAGCAGCCAGGAGTGCTTTAGTACACGTAGGATCACGTGCTAAGGCTGAGCCCAGTTTCTCAAATGCTTGTTGGTACTTTCCCATTCTCATGTACAACAGACCCAAATTGGTTGCAAAGTCAGCATTATCTGGATATGATCTATATTAAGAGAGAAAAATCAATACATATCAGTAGTAAATACTATGCAATCATAAATTATGAATGATAATAAATAGGTTATTATCTTCCCATATGACTATTAAAACTAAACAATGAGTTTATGTTGTTTTTGACCATTTTCTTAACCTGTTAGGCAAAAAAGATCATAAAATGTTATCCTTAGTAAGGTTTATCTTTCCATCTGCTCGGTTGTCTTCATTTATCAGTTTTATGATAGGATAATGAGGTGGTACATCTCTCAGACGAATAATAATAATAATAATAATAATAATAATAATAATAATAATAATAATAATAATAATAATAATAATAATAATAATACGTTGAGTCATAAGTCATGGCAACATTTCTTTTTTTTCTCTCAAACAGGAGATGACACTGAAAATCTAAGAAATGCATTTGGAAACGTACGGTATGTACTTATGTATGATGCCACTAGATGGAGTATGTAAACAACAGTATGGATCTAAGCATGCCCCCCAAGTTCAGTGTGTGAGTGAGAGTGTCACAAAATGGAAGTCAAAAAGCAGGAGCAATGATCTGAGCCCATGTGACTATGATCTAATCCCCCAAAGTCAAAAAGCCATTACATGGACAATGGTTTGCTAACAAAGAGAACATTGTAACAGCATTTCAGAGAGAGGTGTCACACGTTAGCGATACACATGCAGCAAATGGTATTCAGCGCCTGCCCCACCACTGACAACGCACAGTGGAAACCTTGGGTGATTATTTCGAAGGTCTGTAACCAGTGGAGACCTGTCCTTTGTACGTGGTCTTGTGTATTTGCTGTCTATACCAAAATAAAACAATGTTTACCAATGGCCTGTGTTCTGTCACTTTCCTACAAGAATCTCCTGAAGTCAGAATTTGTCTTCAGGCACTATGCATAAGTACATGCCCTATATATTCAAATGTATATCTTAGAATTTTCGTGTTGCCTCCTGTTAGCGTGTAGATTGCTTTGTGATACCAGTGTGTAGTAGGTAAGAGTGGTTGTAGGGTATGATAGAAAGTTCGCTTCAAGCGTGCAGATACAGTCCATAAGTTTTGCCACGATCGTGTTTGTTGGCATTTTAAGAGAGAAAAGAAATCAGATGCTGGAGCAGTGAATTTGAGCAGGGGTGTAGTTAATATGGAAGCCTCTTTCGCTAGCCGATCAGCTTTTTCATTACCTGGTATGTTTTTGTAAGCAGGAATACAAAAATGAGGGTAATTTGGACACCTAATTGGTGTAAAGTATATAGGATTTGTTTTACATTATATACGTACCAGTTTAGGGTAAACTTGTTGGATGTTAGTGATTGTACCCCACGAACCTACTACGCTGGCGTAGCAGGGGGAAAGGTGATACTCCCACGTGGCGCGTCCCAGGTGGCGGATAGGGGGGTCCTAACCTGCTTGTCGGCGGAATTGAAGGAAATAAAATACCTCTCGCGGACCAAACACACTACCCCCTGCGGGTGGGGGACGCACATGTAGAAGACACCCGCAGTATCCCCTGCCTGTCGTGAGAGGCGACTAAAAGGGCGACCAAGGGATGATTGAATTAGAACCATGAAACTACTTTTGATTCATACCATCACGCGGGGAACACCATGGGTTGCCTGTACTTGAGAGTAGTACCACTATGTTAGTATGAAATAGGTTTGTGATTAGTAGCAGCAAGAGGGGGTTCTCCTGTGGGTTTCCAGTACCCGTGCGTCGTACCCACGTGAGCAACACTGCACGTCTGGGCATAGCCTGTGAGTTGTACCACTATCTGAGCGACACTGTGGGTCAGCATTGCCTGTGATTAGTACCCACTATGTGAGGAACACCACGGGATAGTGCGAGTCCCTGTGGTTAGTACACCTAGGTGAGGAACCTCATCGGTTTGCGTTGGCTATGAGTGGCGTCATTGTATGAGAAACACCATAGGTTTGCGTTACCTATATGAAGTACAATACTTGTGAGTAGTACAATCTTGTGTGGAACACCGTGAGTCTTCGCTACTTTTGATTAGTACCCCAACATGACAAATACCAGGGTTCTACTTTACTCGCGACATGTACTGTTCTGAGGGGCCTTAGACCTGGATTTCAGACCCCTTTATACATCAAGAATCCTCGATTCAGGATTGTGGTTTATGAGTGGTCCCTTGGTCAGTAATAAATTATTTTTGATCTTTTTTTGAGTTGGATCCACTGTTTTTTGTGTGCTAATTATTTTTTTTTTTTGTCCATCCATTCCTTCTTCATGACATTTTGTTTTCTTTTGGTCAGTGGATAATTTTGAATTTTTTGTTGTCATTTCATTTTGTACCATTAGAGGCTGATCACCTCGATGTTAGGCCACTTTAAACAACAAGCATCATCATCATCATCAGTGATTGTACCGCAGATAGTGAATCAGTAAATATGTTGGCAGAATGTATCGATGAGTTTTTTATGTAGAGTAACGTTTGACGTATGGCAAGCAGTCTGCAGAAAAAATAGAAAAATGTGACGCTAAATGATACAATTCAACATACTGTGTTTCCTCTTAATAAAAGGCAGCTCCAACACCACAAGAGTTTTTGGAACCATCAGTATAAAAGTTATTAGCATGAACATACGAAATACAAAGTATTTTGGAAAGTGGCGGAAAATATGTAAGCCGATATGGGAGCACAGTGAAAGATGAAGCTTTAGAAATAATGGGAGGAGTGTATTGAAGCACGTATGATACAGAGTATTGCTACGAATGATATCAGATTTAAATGGGGAGACAGAACCATAAGCCCAAATTAATGCTGGGGCTCTGCAATTTTGTGTGAGAGGCGATGGGAGTGAGGCAGCAAGGAGTTGTATTTTGCGTACAAGATTTTTTGAGATAACTATTAGTTGTTTTAAAAGATATTTAGAGGCAAGAAATATTCGGCAAAGCTGAAGAGGAGGTTCACCCATTTCTACTAATAGTGCATTTATGGGGGTGGTATGCAGTGCGCCAAAACAAATTCATAACACCTGATGTATCGTAGTGAGGGTTTGAAGTGCGGAGGGGGATGCCATATCAATTATGTGTGCAGAGTAATCAAAACGAGCGCGGATTGTTGCGCAGTATACTCATTTTGCTGCGACAGGGTCAGCTCACCAGGAACGACGTGTGATATCTTTTAGTAGTTTAATATATGTGTCAGTACTGTTTTGTAGGCGTCACAAATGTTGGGTAAAATTTAATTTTCAATCAATTCTAATGCCAAGATATTTGTGATGAGTGCGGACAGGAATTTCATAATGATCGCATTGTAATGGTTCATTCAAGTTTAAAAACTTCTGAATTATAGGCTTGTTAGTAAAAATAACCACAGAGCATTTATCAGGAGATAATGTTAATCCATGTGTGCTTAGCCAGTACTAGACTTTCTTCAGGAGTTGCGTTATGCAATGCCGAGCAGTTCACTGTCTTTATGCGAAGAATAAATGACTATGTCATCAGTATACATGAGGATTCTCGCAGATTGTAAGACCAGTTGTTCGAGTTCTGATAAATATAATGCAAAGAGTAGTCCACTAAAGATATCTCCCTGTGGGAGCCCGACTGTTGTTTAACGATGGGATTATGCACTGATAGGTGGTTAGAGAATAAGAGTTCGATAGATAAGCAAATTACGCAGAAGAATGATGAAGGTAGTAGGGTTTCCTTTCCATGACAACACGTTCCGTAACAGATGAAGGGGTACGGAGTCGAAGGCTCCTCGAATGTCACGGAAGACAGCGACAGTGTGCTGTTTCCGTGATTTGGCTAATGATATATCGATGATAAACATATTAATCATATCCTGATTGCTCCTGCCTTTACAGTATGCATATTGGTATTTTGGGAGGAGGGAATAATACTCCAAGAACCAGACAAACTGTTGTATCATTATCTACAGAAATGTTTTACGTATACAAGATGCTAATATTATGCCCCTGATGTTTTTAGCAGTTGTCATGGGAGCACGAGGCTTTGGAACAGGGACTAAGAAGAAAGTGTTCCATTCCGGGGGAAGAGTGGAAGTGGATAGTACAAAATTAAAATACTGTACAAGTACCCGTAGGGCTTTGATAGGTAGTTCTTTTATCATAGTATAAGAGATGTAGTCGGGCCCTGGCGTGGATGCTTTGTAGGATTTAAGAGTGGATGTAAGCTCAGGGAGAGTTATGGGACGTTTAAATACTGAAGACTGACTAGCAGAAGCAGAGAAGGCTGGGGTGAGAGGTGGAACCACATAATCTGATGTTAGGAATGTTAGAAATTCATTAAGATTATTTGACGTTATATGAGGGCATGGGATATGGTTCGAAGCTCTGGTAAGAGCACGTACGGTGTTCCATAACTGAGATGCAGAAATATGTGAATTAAAGGAGGATATAAATGTTTTCCAGGCTTGTCTTCTTTTTTAATTGAAAACCCATCTTATGTGTGCAATGTGATGCTTCGGATGAAAATAATGTGCGGGGGTTAAAGTTTTGCAATATATTTTGAAAAGTCTCTTTCGTTTTGAGTATTAATTGGTGGCATTCAGAATCCCACCACTTTAATCGAAAGGGGGGAAGGATGTGGTGCTATGCGAAGGTGTTTTAAAGGGGTGTTAGAGGTCAAGATACTTGTATATCATTTGTAAAATAGACTGATAAGATAGTTCTGTCACTGGGCACGTCTCCAGTTGTTATACCATGAATGACATAAAGCAGAAAGGATCAAAATGTTGTAGGGAGCAAATTTTACCAGGGGAATAGTTGGTAGGAGTGGTATGAGTAAGCTGCCCAAGCCCATAAGTAAGTATGATGAGAAAATGATCACCATTATGAGTGTCTCCTATTACTCTCCATGTGGTTATAGAGGCAAGATTGTAGCGACAAAGTGATATACCTACTGCGCTAGGCGCAGAACCTGGAGGAGTTAGTCTAGTAGGAGAACCATACAGACAAGAAATGTGTTCCACCTATCAATACTTATTTATTATAAATGAATTTACATTAGTACTGGTTTCGGCCTTCTTCGGCCATCATCAGCTAGTACATTAATATATTACAGCCACTAGACAATATCACAAAGATGTTATTATGGTTAGATCATCCGGATGTCTAATGGGTATGAAACTAAAATATATTGTGGTAGTGTTTTGTCTATGTGGGGTTAAAATATCTATGATCAATGTGGTAATGAAGGCTACAGTAAACTAAAACCTATTGAGTGTACATTGGACATATTGAGTACGTTAAACATATTAAAATACATATAGCACAGTATAAAACACTTGTTAAAATTTGAGAGTTCGTGTTGCGTGGAGTTCCTTCTTGAGTTTTCTTTATAGTTCTTGTGCTTCTATATCTATGTTAATTTAGTTGCATAAAGTGATCTTCTGGAATATTCTATGGCTGATATGTCATATTGATTCGTGGTGAAGACCCTTGTCATGAAAATTTTAATGTACTGTGTAATTCAACTGTTGATATACTTCAGTAAGTTTTTTGACAGATTGCAAGTCTTGAGTTTAAATTTTGATTAAAGGAGCTGTTGGTGGTGACACCTGTCTCGCCTGTATTCGTGCTGTAGTTATTATCTGTAAAGATAAGCTAATATAAGTATAGTGTGCATATGAAGGAATGCCTGAGGTGTGTATGGAAATGAAAAGGGTACTTACTGTTGTTGTGGAGGTCGTGTAGCGTTATGTTTGGAAGCTTGCTGTGTTCTACTACGAGTGCATCTGGGACTTATGTTAGCTGTGGAGAGGGATGTAGGTGGAGGGGTAGGAGGAGTGGCTATTGTGGAGGTAGGGATGGGGTTAGGCTTGTGATTCGTCCGTGCTATATTCTGTTTGTTTACTATTTTTTAATGCAGGAATGGCTTTATCAAAGATGATGCTGGTTTTCTCTGTAATGTCGTTAACATTGTGACTGGGATTGGCGTATTGGTCCAGAGAAATACAGAAATTATTATTATATACTGTAGTTGTAACTGAGTGTATGATATCGAATTATGGATCATAAAAGCTGCACCATCAAACTATGGTCCGTCATGCCATTCAGCATAATAACCAGGAAAACAGAAGTTAGTGGTTGGTGAGAACCAGGTTTCTTGTAGTGCTTCTATTTGTGGAGATGTTTCCTTCATTAGAACTTTTAGTTCATATTGTTTGTTTTGTTAACTTCTACGATTCTATTCCAGAATTGTGACTACCATTGTGCAAGCCACGAACCTGCTACGCAGGCGTAGCAGGGGGAGAGGTGATACTCCCACGTGGCGCGTCCCAGGTGGCGGATAGGGGGGTCCTAACCGGCTTGCCGGCGGACTTGAGGGAAATAAAATACCTCTCGCGGACCAAACACACACCCCCTGTGGGTGGGGGAGGCTGACGAATAATACACCAACGGTATCCCCTGCCTGTCGTGCGAGGCGACTAAAAGGGGCGACCAAGGGATGAATGAATTAGAACCATGCAACTACTCTTGATTCGTACCATCATGCGGGGAACACCATGGGTTGCATGTACTTGCGAGTAGTATCACTAATATGGTACGAAATATGTTTGTGATTCGTTGCAGTAAAAAGCCTGGCCTGGTGGATTCCAGTACCCGTGCGTTGTACCCATGTGGGCAACACCGCAGGTCTGGGCGTAGCCTGTGAGTTGTACCACTATATGAGCGACACCGTGGGTCTGCGTTGCCTGTGATTAGTACTCACTATGTGCGGAACACCACGGGGCCCTTGGGACCGGCACCCGTGACTAGTACCCTAGGTGCGGAAACTCATCGGTTTGCGTTGGCTGTAAGTGACGCCATTGTGTGTGAAACACCATAGGTCTGCGTTACCTGTACGACGTACAATACTTGTGAGTAGTACCATCTTTTGTGGAACACCGTGAGTCTTCGCTACTTCTGATTAATACCCCAACATGACACTTACCATGGTTCTATTTTACTCGCGACATGTACCATTCTGTGGGGCCTTAGACGTGGATTTTGCACCCCCTTTAGACACCAAGCATCTTTGTGCTTTATAAGTGGTTCCTTGGTCGGTAATACTGTTATTTTCGTTCTCTATTGAATCCGATCCACTGGTTTTTGTTTTTGTTTGTTTTGTGTTTTGTTGGGTTCCTGTCCATCCATTCATTCTTCATGCCATATTTTATTTTTATTTTGGTCAGTGGATGCCTTTGTAATTTTTGTTCTTTCATTTCGTACCATTAGGGGCCGATGACCTTCGCTGTTAGGCCCCTTAAAACAACAAGCATCATCATCATCATCATCACCATTGTGAAAGAGAGACTGTATACTTTCATGTAGTTGACTAAGCACAGGTATTATATTCGGTTGATCTCCAAGTCGTTGTGTAACTAGCATTAGAAGATTGAGCACACATTGTTGAACTTGTTCCTGCTGTGCCAGCGAGTTGCCTGTTTGTAAGAGGTGTTGTGCGGGTTGCAAAGGAGTTGCTTGTTTTGATGTTGATGGAGTAGGCTGGGTGGGAGGTATGGGGTATTGATGAGACATGGTTTACATGGAACGTGGGAAATGAGTGGGTTGCACGATCTGAAGATATCCAGCTTTATCATAGCCAGGAGGCAGCGTGGAAGGTAAGTCTTTTACTATTACTTGCGTGAATTTACGTTTGCACAGCATTTCTGGCATTGGAGGAGAAGATTGAGTGGGAAGGGGAGGAAATTGTTGAAGGTTACTACAATCAGAAAAGGTTGGTGGATATAATTGGGATGATGCTTCCGAAAATGAGATATTATCAATGCACATGAGCTTCTTAATCTCTACTTGTCTTTGGTAGACAGCACAGTCAGATGAGCCCGTGGAATGCTCCCAATTACAATGTAAAGATAGTTTTACATTGGAAAGGCAGTCTGAGGTGACATGATTTAAGGCACAGTTGCGGCAATGAAATGTAGTCCACGAACCTGCTACGCAAGCATAGCAGCGGGAGAGGTGATACTCCCACGTGGCGCGTCCCAGATGGCGGATAGGGAGGTCCTAACCGGCTTGCCGGCGGACTTGAGGGAAATAAAATACCTCTCGTGGACCAAACACACACCCCCTGTGGGTGGGGGAGGCAGACGAATAATACACCCATGGTATCCCCTGCCTGTCGTGAGAGGCGACTAAAAGGGGCAACCAAGGGATGCTCGGATTAGAACCATGAAACTACTTTTGATTAGTACCATCACGCGCGGAACACCATCGGTCGCTTTTACTTGCGAGTAGTACCACTCTGTTAGGTACTCCATATTTTTGTGATTCGTAGCACTCAAGTGGGGTTCAGTGTGGGTTTCCAGTACCCGTGAGTCGTGCCCGTGTGTGCAACACCACAGGTCTTGGCGTTGCCTGTGAGTTGTACCCGTATGAGCGACACCATGCGTCTGGGCATAGCCTGTGAGTTGTACCACTATATGAGCGACACCGTGGGTCTGCGTTGCCAGTGATTAGTACCCACTATGTGAGGAACACCACGGGAATGCCACCTAGGTGAGGAACCTCATCGGCTTGCCTTGGCTATGAGTGGTGCCATTGTGTGAGAAACACCATAGGTCTGCATTACCTTTACGACGTACAATACTTGTGAGTAGTACCTTAATGCATGGAACACCGTGAGTTTACGCTACCTTTGCTTAGTACCACAGCTTGAGAAATATCATGGTTTTACTTCTCGCGACTTGTACCATACTGAGGGGCCGTAGACCTGGTTTTTGGACCCCTTCAGACATCAAGCATAATCGATTCAGGACTGTGCTTTATAAGTGGTCCCTTGGTCAGTAATACTATTATTTATGACCTTTTTTGGGTCGGATCCACTGTTTTTTGTTTGTTTGTTTCTTGTTTGTTTTTGTTATTTTTTGGGTTCATGACCATCCATTCATTTTTAATGACATTTTATTTTATTTTGGTCTGTGAATTTTTTGAACTTTTTGTTATTTCATTTCGTACCATTAGGGGCCGATGACTCGATGTTAGGTCCCTGTAAACAACAAGCATCATCATGAAATGTAGTAGACTGATGATTTTATATTGTATGACCATAACGCTGACATTTTGTGCAAATAATTGGGTAGAAGATATAAGGTGTGACTTCCAGTAAGACCTGATATATGGAGACATATTTTGGTAATGTTTTAGCAAAAAAAAAAAAAAACACCCTTTACTGAACCAGTAGGCAGGTAAATGACTTGACCAACTTGATTGGTTCTGCGACTTAATCTTTGAACAGAGTGAACTTTAATGTCGCTCTTAAGTAAAGTAAGAATTTCTGCTTCAGATAACTCTTTATCAACACCTCTGATAATGGCGACTCGAAAGATGTTGGAGTGTGGTATGAAGGCCTTTAGCTTGTGCGTATCAGAAACGGGCTCTTCAAAAAGGCATTAGCATGAGCAGGAGAGTTAAATGTGACCTGTATCCTATTACGATCTTTACACTGAATTGATTTGACAGGAAATTTTCGTTCATACAGTAACCGACCAAGAGCCATAGGGTGAAGGTTACCAATATTATTGTCACTTTTTGAGGAAACAAAGACAATGTACGGGCTGGGGTGATTAAATGGGTACATATTACATGCAACATCGGTAGCAGGTGGTTGAGCAGGGGGTGTAAGGTTAGTGTTACATTGGGGTGTGTTCTGCAAAGAAGAGGTATTAAGAGAGCCATCGTTCAGAGTTGTATCCATATCCACTACTTCTTCACGGCCATAATTACTGTTTGATGCGGGATTAGACTCCTCATCGCCTCCACTTTCAAAACCCATGACACCACAACACTACTCACACGGAGAGGTAACCCGAAACTAAGTGCAAGTTCTAGAAACATCAGAGACACAATACACGAAACCTCGTACACTTCCAACCACACGCAACAATGTAGCAAACGAGACTTCGGTAACCATGACGATATATGGCTACATATATCTCGTATTATTTCCATGGAGATAACAGAACGGCTTCCTTTGTGCATGGAAATATGCTCTAGAAACTCCAGGGATATTGATTGACCTCAATCAGGTCAAAGAACTTCAATAAATAACTTTTCAAGTAGAATGAAACATAATGTTAAGTGACCTTGACATTGGACCAGTTACAATAAACCATGATGTCAAGGTCATCTCGACATTGGACCGGAAAAGATTAAGAAGGGCAGCTACAGCTCAACAATTTGAGCCACATGATAGAATAGCGAGACTCCAGTTTCTAAAGTAGCATCAACCCTGGGCTGTGCAACAAGGGAGTCTATTCTCTTCACAGTTGAAAGCTGTTTCCATCTTATGTCCTTGGATAGTTGTAAAAGTGTTGAAAGAAGGCCAGCACACCTTATGTGGGAGATCAGTTGTGATGTAGATAATTTATCGTGTAGAGAGGCATTGGCCAGGGTAGCACTGTGCTTCTCAATGGTCCCATCATGCATACTAGTACACTGAGGAAATCCTGATGGAACATATACAGGATCTCCCTTCTAAACCCATACCGAGCACTCGGTGTTTATACTCTGCGCTACAGCAGCTGCCTCAGCCCAACTTACGTCGTGCACGGCTGCCCTACTTTAAGTGTGTATACAATTTTATATTAAATCTTACCTTATAAAAGTTGCTGGAAGTGTCATCCTTCATAATGAGGGACTTCATAAACACCTTTTCATCTGTTAAAACTGTTTGTTACCAGAGCTCGATAGCTGCAGTCGCTTAAGTGCGGCCAGTATCCAGTATTCGGGAGATAGTAGGTTCGAACCCCACTGTCGGCAGCCCTGAAAATGGTTTTCCATGTTTTCCCATTTTCACACCAGGCAAATGCTGGGGCTGTACCTTAATTAAGGCCACGGCCGCTTCCTTCCCACTCCCAGCCCTTTCCTGTCCCATCGTCGCCATAAGACCTATTTGTGTCGGTGCGACATAAAACTAGTAAAAAAAAAAAACTGTTTGCACACATGCTTTTTATTGAGCACTGAGCCAGTAGTTTCAAATTTATTTACAATTGCATGAATCTGTGCTCATTAAGGTGGCACTTCACCAGGAAATAGCTGAACAAATGCATTGCATCCCCAATCGAGCCGACTAATACACCACACTTACAATAACTTTTACATATGAAAATACGGTGTTGCAACAATAACTGTCTCGCCATGTTAACAGCTGAGATTCAGACTGGCTATTGATGCTAGGTCGAACAGGTGCACGCTCCTTGCAAGGTCAAGAACTATGCGCGAGCCTCCCACACACACAGCTGCTAAGGTCTCAGAGAGTAGAAATGCTGCTGGTCGGTCTGGTTTTATAAGAGAGACCTTGTAGTGCCCTTTGCTTCCCTTAGTTTTAAGAAAACCTCAAATTTATGCATGATAATGCTACACTGTAGAAAACATGCTGTGTGAGTGACTTCCTTCGTGCTGCCAGGATACAAACCTTGCATCACCAACGTAAATCCAATGAATACATGTCAGATACGCTAGAACAAAGTGTTTCGTTCAATAACATCAACTTTCTGGAGCACATGAGGGATGTTATGAGTGTCCTGATCAGTGACCTGATATGCAGCATTTCCTGACATCTTCAAACTACAAATTGCCTAAATGCTACTAACATAATAGAAATTTTCTAGTTTATTGGCAAAATGTGAATTGGATAAAACTATATTAAAGAGTAAGACAAGAAATATTTTATTACAAAAGATCTAACACAAAATGAGATACCGGTATACATTAACGCTGA
Source organism: Anabrus simplex (assembly GCF_040414725.1). Taxonomy (NCBI): domain Eukaryota; kingdom Metazoa; phylum Arthropoda; class Insecta; order Orthoptera; family Tettigoniidae; genus Anabrus; species Anabrus simplex. Next base: position 84,884,442 of record NC_090268.1, on the reverse strand, counting down.
TTCTTCCGTAAAAGAGTCCACTCAGATTTTGTCATTGAAGTCAGAAGAGGCAACACCTGTTTTCAACATTTGTACAAAGTGCTGTGCCAGGTTTAAAAAAAATATATATATATAACAAAGTATCTATGAAAAAAATAAGCTAGAAATTTGTCAAAAATTGTTTAAACTGTTCAAATCAGTTGGCTTTTACAGAAATATGTGAGTAATTAATTTTTTATTCTTTTTACAATTTTCTGCCTGGTCTGAAAATGGAAAACCATCTTAAGGACTGCCAACAGTTAGGTTCAAACCAACTCTCTCCTGAATGCAAGCTGATAGCTACATGACCCAAACCGTGCAACCACATGCTCGGTTTTTAAAAGTTTTTTTCTCCCCTATCAATGTTTTATAAATTTAAAAAATTATATTTGTATTTTTGTACTTACCTTTTGTGTATATTCAAACCCATTTACCAGTCTTTGATGTACATTCATACAGTTAGTTAGTCCCTCTTTATTCAGATTGAATACTTAGCTTTCATGTCAGCATTGAAATTTTAATTTGTTCCATGGGTTAAGGCTGGGTGCTCTTTATGATGTAATTTAATTTTTAAGGTGAACCTATGGTCACATAAGCTTTGAAACCTTGTTCAAAGCCAATGCACTAATTATGGCCCCCCAACACCCCCCCCCCCCCTCTTGTATTTAATTTCTCTTTATCCTACCCTTACCACATCAAAAATTATGCTCTCTCACCCAAGGCTCCCTTAATGAAGGTGGATAATTGCTCCCCCCACTTCCTCCCACTATTCTGTATAAAACTTAGAAGCAGAAAGAAGATGGTCAGTGGCTGAAAACAAATAGACCTGGAAGAACTGTGATTGATGACGAGAGAGAGAGCTTGTCTATAAAGCTTGCTAATTGGTTTCGGTTTTACATTGCACCAACCCAGATAGGATATAACAGTGCAAGGACTGAGAAGGATTTGACCCTGACTTTAATTAGGTACAGCCCCAGCATTGGCCTTGTGTTAGAAAGAAAAACCATGAGAGATGATGGTATTTGAAGACATGAATTTATTATTTTGGGGTTTTCATGTTTGCCCTAGCCACTGGTTTCTGTTGCAGCTAGTTAGAATATGCCACGAACCTGCTACGCAGGGGGAGAGGTGATACTCCCCACGTGGCGCATCCCAGGTGACGGATAGGGGGATCCTAACTGCCTTGCCGGCGGACTTGAGGGAAATAAAATACCTCTCGCGGACCAAACACACACCCCCTGTGGATGGGGGAGGCTGACGAAAAATACACCCACGGTATCCCCTGCCTGTCGTGAGAGGCGACTAAACGGGGCGACCAAGGAATGATTGTCTTAGAACCATGAAACTACTTTTGATTAGTACCATCACGCGTGGAACACCATCGGTCGCTTTTACTTGCGAGTAGTACCACTCTGTTAGGTACTATATAGTTTTGTGATTCGTAGCACTCGAGTGGGGTTCAGTGTGGGTTTCCAGTACCCGTGAGTCGTGCCCATGTGTGCAACACCGCAGGTCTGGCGTTGCCTGCGAGTTGTACCTGTGTGAGCGACACCACGCGTCTGGGCGTAGCCTATGAGTTGTACCACTATACGAGCGGCACCATAGGACTGCGTTGCCAGTGATTAGTACCCACTCTGTAGGAACACCACGGGAATACCGGCGCCCGTGATTAGTACACCTAGGTGAGGAACCTCATCGGTTTGCGTTGGCTATGAGTGGCGCCATTGTGTGAGAAACACCATAGGTCTGCGTTACCCTTACGACGTACCATACTTGTGAGTAGTACCTTAATGTTTGGAACACCGTGAGTTTACGCTACCTTTGATTAGTACCGCAGCTTGAGAAATACCATGGTTCTCCTTTACTACCGGTAAGTGCCATTAGCATCATTGTGCTTTATAAGTGGTCCCTTGGTCACTAATACGATTATTTACAACCTTTTTTGAGTCTGATCCACTGTTTTGTTTGTTTTTTGTTTTTGTTGTGTTCATGTCCATCCATTCATTCTTCATGACTTTTTTATTTTACTTTTTTATTTTTTTTATTTTGGTCAGTGGATGCTTTTCATTTTTGTTGTTATCTCATTTCGTACCATTAGGGGCCGATGACCTCGATGTTAGGCCCCTCTAAACAACAAGCATCATCATCATCATCAGTTAGAATATGTTCCTATCCCTACCTTGCCTGAAGTATGATTGTTTGGTTCCCACAATGTACATATATTGTACATAGTACGAGGGATATTATTATGTAATGTAAAAATGGAAACAAATACATCGTTATGAGTAGAAATAAGTGACCAGCCCAGGGATAACTTGAGGACTTAAAGTATGAACAGAAATAAATAACAAAGCTGATATATCTTTCACTATGGGTGTATCAGGCACATTGAATGAAAATTCACACTTTAGACAAACTGTCTGACTCACAGCAAGCAAACAGTTGAGTATGCTAGCAACAAAAACATAAACACACTTTGAATTATATGATATAACAACTCACAGGTTGTGAAAATAATGCTGATCAGTTTTAGGATCATGGGATATCTGTGTAAGTAGCTCCATGCACCAGCATCTGTGATTGTAATATCCCAAGAAGTAAGTCCAACTGAAGCTATGTTGTTAAAAGCTGGGATAAGTTCCCTGGGACTGGCATTTTCCTAGTAGAGTTACGGGAAGAACTGGTGAAAGTTACACTAAGGAGAGATACCCGAACCCGTCAATCCATTACCAAACACTTATTAACCACATATCAGGCCTATCTAGGGGTACTTGATATGTCTGATAACAAAGGCACAGTTTTTTGGGGGGAAAGGTAACCTATGGATTCATAGTGACATCAGAACAAATAAACCCCCTGTGGGTGGGGGCCGCAGATGAAGAATACACCCACGGTATCCCCTGCCTGTCGTAAGAGGCAACTAAAAGGGGCCCCAAGGGCTCTCGACTTGGGAGCGTGGGTTGGCGAACATGGGACCCTTAGCTCAGTCCTGGCATTGCTTCCACTTACTTGTGCCAGGCTCCTCACTTTCATCTATCATGTCCGACCTCCCTTAGTCAACTCTTGTTCTTTTCCGACCCCGATGGTATTAGAGCATTCGAGGCCTAGGGAGTCTTTCATTTTCATGCCCTTCGTGGCCCTTGCCTTTCTCTGTCCGTTACTTAATTTTTCGAAGTGATGGATCAATACTTTTTTCTTCTGTTTCCTCTTTGTCAACCCCCTGTGGATGGGGGATGCAGACGAAGAATACACCCACGATATCCCCTGCCTGTCGTAAGAGGTGACTAAAAGGGGCGACCAAGGGATGATTGTCTTAGAACCATCAAACTACTTGTGATTAGTACCACCACGCAGGGAAACACCATGGGTCGCTTTTCCTTGCGCGTAGTACCACTATGTTAGGTACCAAATAGGTTTGTGATTAGTAGCAAACAAGAGCGCAACAGCTCTTACAGTACCTGTGATTAGTAGCACTCTATGAACGACACCATTGGATGACGGAACCCATGGCTCTGGCTTGCCTATGATTAGTACCCACTATATGAGGAACAACACGGGATAGTATGAGTCCCTGTGGTTAGTACACTTAGGTGGTGAACACCATAGGTTTGCGTTGCCCCCCGCAATCTGCGATACACAGTAGGTCTGAAATACATGTGCAAATTTCGAGTAGTACCATAATGTGTGGAATCCTGCGAGTCTACACTACTCTTCATTAGTACTGCAACATGACAAATACCATGGTTCTACTTTTCTAGCGATAAATCCATTATGGGGGGCCAAACACTTGGATTTTGGACTCCTTTTGACTATAACTGTCACTCAATCAATTGTCGTGCTACAGAAGCAGTCCCTTGGTCCGTAATACTATTGTTTTGTGCAAGCTTCTGTGCATGTGAGGCATTGTGGGTCGGATCCACTGATCGTTTTTGTACCAGGAGGTGCACCTCTAAGCCGTACATTTAAATCTTGAGCCTAAAAGAACTCCTTTACTGGAGGAACAGTGAACTTGAAACTGGACCAACTTATAAATTTACTCAGAAGATGTCATTACAGTAACTGGACGTAATTTTCTTATTGTGAAGTTTCATGTACTGTATGAAATTCTACGTGTTTTGTTTACTGTTCATCAAGAAGTTTGGACTTTCTTCAACTGAGGTCACTGCTAAAAAACTATGATCATGCATCCTGGTGCGAAGTGGATGAACTTTGATTCAAAGAAGTTTTGTATTCATAAGTTATTTTTAACTAACTAATGTTCCTTATTTTTGGGTTGGCAATATTGATCTTTTCTTTCCGCCAGTTTTGAATCCAACCAATCAAGAATTTCTGTAATTAATTTTCTACCAATCACCATCTTCTTCTCCTACTTCTTCGATTTTGATTGTAACTTTTAAATTCTCCAATAAAATTGAGAGGGTGTGGCTAGTTTATTCGTGAAAGGTCTCGAACTTCCCCGAGGGTTTATAAACTGCGGATTTTATAGTCTCTTGGCCATTTGATCGTCATCTAACTTAGTGTGTGTGTCAACCAGGAGGCGGGAGGCACCTCTTCCATCAGGCAGCTGTTCTTCAGCAAGGTAATGGCCAATTAACATCTTTATTTCTTGCTAGCTCTGCAGTTTAACCTGAGGGAGAGGTCTGAAACTTTAATCATGTAACCTACTTATCTACAAATGTAACTTCTGCCGGCTTATGTAATAACTTTGTAAATCTTTAACTGTGAATTGGGGATAGAGAGTGATGTTCCCTCTCGAACTCCCATTCATTTTGGTTTGAGGTGACTACGTTTTGTAACTGGTTTTCTTCCTTTCCGAAAAGTCTTAATTTCTTTCTTATACGAGTCACCTCCATAGTTTGGGAATAGCCCCTGTTTCATCAGCCTAGTGCCCCTTAGGTTTTAAGAATGCATATTTAGGAGTGCAAGTATTCACCTCCTTTCATTTTGTGTTCGGGCCATTTATTTAACTGTTACTTCTTTTACACGAAGGCCCTATAGGTTGGGTATGAGATACCCCTGTTTCAGTTTGTAAGCTGAGCCATGTAAGGCCAAAAGGTGTAAGATATTTTTCGTGTTGCCTTGAATTGGCTTGAAAACGGAGAGCCTGTTAGCTCTTTTTCAAAGTAAGATTACTGAATGCCTTTTGAAGGCTTGATATTGTAAGTTGGGAGCTAGCGCTCCATGTATTGAGGGATTTCTGCCCTGGTATAAATTTGTACTCTTTTGTAATTTTCATCTGGGAACTCAAAAATTGTAAAACTATCGGCTTGTAGCCCAAGAGCGTGAAAATTCTGAAATCTTGGACCTTGGATCTTGTTTTTAAATTGCTATGTCATTGTTATTTCACTAAGTGAGAATTTGTTAATTTGTTGCCTTTTGAAAATATAACCTTCCATTTCAGTTTAAATTCTTTCTTGACATAGGAGTTAGACCCATTCACCGCGGCACCTTCTTTCACCTCTGCTGGACCACGGGTAACCCTGTAACAGTTTTAAATTCACATCCATCCACCCATTCATTTGTCGTCCTCACGCTTTGAATTCTGGTCAGTGGAGGATTTTGGAATTGTAATTTGTCATCTCATTTTGTCTCATTTTGTACCATTAGGAGCTGATGACCTCAATGTTAAGCCCCTTTAAACAACAAACATCAATCAATCAATCAGAACAAATAAAATGTAATTTTTGATCCAGCATAAAGCTGGATATTCAGTAATATATCTGGAAGATATTCAGAACATGTGTTTGAAATATCCACCTTGGGCTTTTTGTAGGCTTCACTTCTCTGAATCCAATTGAGTTATACTCAAGCCAAGACACTAGAATTGTTACAAATATTCCCTCCTGCTTGTCAAATATGTTCTTGGAGATCATCTACAGTGTCTACTTCCATTCAGTATACTCAGCTCTGCATGTCTCTTCAGACACAAAAGTCGACAAGGTCTGGGGATCAAACAAGCCAATTTACAGGTCATTGTCATTCTACCCAAGGATCAGAAAATGCCTGATCCAAATATTTTCACACCAAGTTACTTGACATTAAAAATCCATATGATTCTTTGTTTCTGAAGCAATATGTCTCCTAGGAGATATGGAAATGTACTTTTGAGGATCTGCTTCTAAGCTACACAGGTAAACCATACAGGTAAGATGACTGGTTCAGTTGAATAATCTCCTATGGAACCCATCCAGATATTGATAATGATTGAAAACTAGTGCTGAAAGTTGTCTTGGAACAAGGTGAGGAGAGTCCTACAGCCCTTGTGCATGTATTATGAACATACAGATCATTGCTGTAGGAAAGTAACCTTATGACACCATACAGCCAACCTTGTAGTTTTACATGACTGTTGACATTGTGATCACAGCTATGGGACCTCAACTTTACATGGAATCTGAACTATACGGGCATCCCAGTAGGAAACCATAAATTAATTTTGATTGCAAACTTGTGGAAATTTCAGTGTAACCCTAAACCCTCAACTTAATCTTGAACACTATCCCTTACCTGTAATTAATGATTTGTCCACTGTCCAAGGTTCAGTTTTCAGTGCGTAGGATCTTGCCTAGGCCTACCAGCAGCTTAAGGTGGCCCAAGATTCTCAGGGTATTTTTACATTAAACGCACCATATGACACAAGTGCCTACTGTATGGATTGGCCTTTGCTCCACCAAACTTTCAGAGCATCATTAGTCAAGTATTACCAAGTACTGACCGTTTCATTTACCTAGATGACATCTTAGTGTCAGGTAACTCGGCTGAAGAGTGGCTAAGCAAAATGAAAATGATTCTGCATACAACTGTAGAATATAACATCTCTTTTACACTTCAAAAAAGCCATTTTGTAAAGCTATGAATCAAGTTTCTGAGTCACATTTTGTAAGCACAGCCAGATGTGGACTGCATCCAGGCTCTCCTGCAGACTAAGGAGCCCTCTTTTAACTCAGAAATTCATTCATTTATAGGGTTTGTAACTTCTTATGCCAAATTCATCCTAAACATGTCTACTTTGCTTCCCTTGTACACCTTACTCAAGCAGGATGCAAGTTGGGTGTAGGGGTCTAAAAAGAATGCTTATCATAGGTGTATCTTTTTTTTTTTTTTTTTTTTGCTAGGGGCTTTACGTCGCACCGACACAGATAGGTCTTATGGCGACGATGCGATAGGAAAGGCCTAGGAGTTGGAAGGAAGCAGCCGTGGCCTTAATTAAGGTACAGCCCCAGCATTTGCCTGGTGTGAAAATGGGAAACCACGGAAAACCATCTTCAGGGCTGCCGATAGTGGGATTCGAACCTACTATCTCCCAGATGCAAGCTCAAAGCCGCGCGCCTCTACACGCACAGCCAACTCGCCCGGTCATAGGTATATCCAGGCATTGAGTGGTGATTAGGTGCACGTTCCATACTCCATTAGTTTGCCCCTTAGAATGATCTGTGATGCTTCGCAGTATGAGGCAGGTGCTGTCATCTCGCACATTGTTTCTGGTGGAGGCACAACATCTAATCGCGTTCACTTCCAAGAACTTGGTGAAGACCAAAATTACCCACAATATGAGCCATAGGCTGCAGCTATTATATTTGGACTTGAGAAATTTAATAAGTACCTGTTTGGCCGACCTTTTGAGCTATGCACTGACAATGCAGCGCTAGGGTCTATTTTGGAGTTAAAAGCTAAAATGTGGCCTCTAAATGCGCTAAACTTCAAAAGTGGGCAATTTTGGTTTCAGTCTTCCAGTAGAAAATGGTATTGCTGAAATCCAAACTAATTCATCATGCTGATTTAGTAGGGATCCTCTCCCTGATTACCACGAACCTACTACGCTGGTGTAGCAGGGAGAGAGGTGATACTTCCACGTGGCGCATCCCAGGTGGCGGAAGTGGGGTCCTAACCGGCTTGCCGGCGGACTTGAGGGAAATTAAATACCTCTCGCGGACCAAACACACTACCCCCTGCGGGTGGGGGACGCATATGTAGAATACACTCTAAATGGCCAGAGTTACGCGTTACATACAAAGGTATTTCAGTTAGTCTATGTTTGCAGCCTTGACACTGCCCAATGAGAGGATTCGTGATAAAGGCCCTCCATTTTCATCAACTGCATTCACCAATTTCCAGTCAAGCAACTGTATTGTACATTCTCCTCCCATTTGCCACCCTGAATCTAATAGGTCCGCAGAAAGGTCATTAAGACTATCATTACTGCTCTCATGTTAGACAGCTCTATTCAATTCAGAACCCTTCAACAGAAGGTAGATGCCTTCCTTTTAGCTTATTGCAACATGCCTCATGCCCGCCCTTTTCGTACCATTCGGGGCCGATGACCTCGATGTTAGGCCCCTTTAAACAACAAGCATCATCATCATCATCACGCCCGCCCTTAAGTATCCCCAGCAGAAATATTTTTGGGTCAGAAACTCCATCCCAAGCATTTACTTCCCAATCCATGTATGGTTTTCAAACAAAAAGTGAAGGAGGCTCAGGCCAAATTTGCACCTTCTCAATCTTCCAAGATCTTACAGTTCTCCCTTGGTGACTCGGTATGGGTGTGTACTTTCATTCACCGATACACCACAGAGACCACCAGACAGTTACTGTAGAGGTGGCTTGGGACAGGCAGTGCCAGTACCACACCACTGTCAGGCACTGTGTTTCAGTCTATAGCAGTAGTTGACAGCCCTCAAATTCAGAAGCGTTATAAAGGGTTGCAGGCTCCCATTATAATGACTCCCATTCGCAGTCCAGTGAAACAACAACCTACATCTTCAAGAGACTCCATTCCTGTGACTATTTGATCTGGACCCCATGGTGCAACGGTTCCAGGACCTGCTGACCGGGTGTTCGGATGCCGGCACCAGAATCACTTTCATGTGGCTCCCAAGCCATATGGGTGAAGAGGGAAATGAATTAGCAGATGAGGCTGCCAAGGAGGCAGTTACACTGCCCCCGTTGTCTTTCAAGGTTCCAGCTCGCACTCACCTGAGACATCTGGTTATGTCCCATTGGGAGATGGAGTGGCAGGCCATTCCACTTCCAAATAAGCTGAGAGTGATAAAAGGAACAACGAAGGTATGGAGGACTTCCCTTCGGGTTTCGCGGAGGGAAGCCGTGGTATTATGTCGTCTTTGGATTGGTCACGGTATCCTGACTCACTCGCATCTTTTGAAAGGAGAAACCCCCCCCCGGTGTGTACCTGCGGTGACCATCTTACCGTGGTACACATCCTTACGGAGTGTATGGACATGGTCGATTTTCGCCGTAGTCTTCACCTCTCTAGTACGATCTCCCTTATCTTGCGAGATGACGAGCAGTCAGCAGACCTCGTCATCTGCTTTATGAGGGATAGTGGTCTGTTTTATCATGTATAATGATGTCCTTTGTCCTAGTGTATTTGTGTCAATTGCGCTTTTATCCCATTTACTTCATTTTAGTTTGTGTTGCATATTTTAATGTGTTATTTTAATGTCTAACGTAAATTATGTATATATATCTGTACTACCAGACAATGCCTTATTCCTTTGTCTCCTGTATTTTCTTTTATTAGAAAATAGGGCATTGCAAATTAGATCCACTGACTGTTTTAATCTCATACTCATTTTTTCATCACTATTTCTTTTAACTCTAGTCAGTGGATACATTTTAAATTTTATTATGACATCCATCTCGTCTCATTAGGGGCCGATGTTAGGCCCCTTAAAACAACAAGCATCATCATCATAAATTGAAAAGTTCATGCTTTGTGAAGTTCTTTCTTCAGGCTTCCTTGTTGGTTCTTGTATATCTATGTTTACATTGTTTGGTTACATGAAACAATCCTTAAGATGTTATATTTGACTAGCATATGTCATATGTGTTCATGGCGAAACCCATGTCGTAGGATAGTTAAGTATTGCTATGGTTCAGCTGTTGATGTATTTTGGTGAGATTTGAAGCAGACCGTAGTGTCTTGAATTTTTAAATTCGATTAATATGTGTTGTTAGTAGCAACCTTCCTCTTGTCTGTATTCATGTTTTGGAGCTATTATTATCTGTAAAGATAAACTAGTATGAGTACAGTGTGAGTTTGAAGGAATGCCTGAAGTTGTGTGTGGAAGTGAAATAGGTACTTACTGCTGTTGTCGTTGTAGTCATGCGGCGCTGTGTTTAAGAGCTTGTTACGTACTACTGCGAGTACGTCTGGGACTTGTAATCACTGTAGTGAGGGGGATGGATGTACGGCAAGGGGAGTGGCTATTGTAGGGGTAAGGGTGGGGCTAGGCTTGTGATTCATCGGTCTTTTGAGGCATGCTTTGTTCTGTTTGTATAAGCACTAGCCTCCGAAGTAACAGCTTGACGACGGTGGTAACTCCGATACATCTGTAGCTGCAGAGCGGTGACCACGAGGTGGTGTAACCAAGTTCTTCCCACCAGGAGTAGGAGCAACCTTATCATTAATCTCAGGGAAAATAGTGCTGAGGTTGAAGTTCATAAGCGTAGTTCCACTAGAGTTGGTGGCATTGGGTGAAGCAGTTGGATGCTGCTGGCTGCTGCTGTTGTTGTTGTTGTTGTTGCTGCTGCTGCTGCTGCTGCAGAGTCTGTGTCACTGACAGGGTATTGAGAGTTGTGTTGCATGATGAAAATGGAGTTAAATTATTGGAATGATGAGGCCCATGACTGCTGTTGTTCTGAACTGGAGGACATGGCTGGGAATAGAGAGAACCTTGACTTGCAGCTGGACCACTAGTATATACAGATGATCCACCATGCTGTGAACTAGGAGTCAAAAATGTCTATATACCTTTGATTAGTACGCAACTTGAGAAATACTATGGTTCTACTTTACTAGTGATAAGTGCCATTCTGGGGGACCATTGACATGGATATTGAATCCCTTTAGACAAGCCTCATCCTTTCAGGATTGTGCTTTGGAAGCAGTCCCTTGGTCAGTAAAATTGTTTCTGGGAATGTGAGGCATTGTGAGTCAGATCCACTGATTTGTTTTAAATTCATATTCATCAATTCATTCATCATCATGTTTTAAACTCAGGTCAGTGGATGAATTTTGTACTTTTACTGTAAATTGTCATTGCGTTTCGTCTTATTTCATACCATAGGGGCCGATGACCTAGACGTTAGGCCCCTTTAAACAACAAGCATCATCATAATTATCATCACAATAGGCCATATAGGAATTCCGGTTTTATGAATTTTGGGTTGTGCTTTGACGGTGGGTAGTCCCGAGTTCATGCTGACAAGTTTTTTTTTCACTATCAGTTAACAAGAAGGAAATATTTTTAAGTATCGGTTTGAGTTGTCTTCGGATGGATTGAGTGGGATCTTTTTTTGATGATAGTGAGGGCGCTACCTGCAAAGAAGTTTTTTGTTTTGGTGACATAATCTGTTTGGTCCATGATAACAGTAGTGTTGCCTTTATCTGCCTTGGTAACTATGGTTTTTGATTTTATTTTTAAGTTGAAGAATATTTTTTCTATCTGTGCCTCCACACAATTTTGATTTTTGGGCCAGTAACTTTAACCTATTGTTTTTAAGAAAGGCCCAGTAGAATGGGTTTTTACAATACCCCTGTGAAATTCAATTTCATTCCTTTTATGTAAAGCATACAAGACAGTAAATGCTGCTCGAAATTGTAAAATGTAGGTTGCGCCTTTACTAGGCCTAGATGTTAAGTGTAAATTTTATAATGCATAGATGCTCTTTTTATTACGTTAATGTAATGGTTGAATGGTGCCTTTGGAAGGTTGGTATGGTATAATGTTTGGAGAGTATTCTCCTAGATAAATTTTTGGAGCAAAAGGTGCTCTTGGAAGATTGCATGTTTTGAATACTCGCTCTACTTGTGATGTAAAAGAAATTAGAGATCCATCTCCTTGATTATGGAGTGAATGGAGCAGTAATGTTCAAGTCATATTTGTAAATTGGGAGCTTGAAGCCCAGATTGTTAATTGGCAGGTTGTTGATTATTCTGATTTTTCCTACGTTGTACCTAAACTGACAAGCTAGTTCTGTAACTGAAATTTTGTTTTCACTGAGCAAATTGTTAGTAAAATTTAACATCTGAAAGGAAACCAAAAATAGATGAGAAAAGAAATACAGCTCTAATTATAAAGTTTTTAATTAATCTACTGATAGTCGTATATCGACCCATTCATGCCCGCACCTTCTATCACCTCTGTAATCCACTAAATCTATGTAACAATCACCATGAACCTTACTGATCTTACTAACGATTACGTGTGCTATAGTGATGATACAATTAGTATTCCACGAACCTGCTATGCAGGTGTAGCAGGGGAGAGGTGATACTCCCACGTGGCGCGTTCCAGGTGGCAGATAGGGGGTTTCTAACTGGCTTGCCGGCAGACTTGAGGGAAATAAAATACCTCTCGCGGACCAAACACACACCCCCTGTGGGTGGGGAAGGCTGACAAATAATACACCCACGGTATCCCCTGCCTGTCGTGAGAGGCGACTAAAAGGAACAACCAAGGAATGATTGTGTTAGAACCATGAAACTACTTTTGATTAGTACCATCACGCACGGAACTCCATTGGTCGCTTTTACTTGCGAGTAGTACCACTCTGTTAGGTACTCCATAGTTTTGTGATTCGTAGCACTAGAGTGGGGTTCAGTGTGGGTTTCCAGTACCCATGAGTCATGCCCATGTGTGCATCATCGCAGGTCTGGGCGTTGCCTGTGAGTTGTACCCGTGTGAGCGACACCACGCGTCTGGGCGTAGGCTGTGAGTTGTACCACTATACGAGCGACACCGTAGGTCTGCGTTGCCAGTGATTAGTACCCACTCTGTAGGAACACCACAGGAATACCGGCGCCCATGATTAGTACACCTAGGTGAGGAACCTCATCGGTTTGCGTTCGATATGAGTGGCGCCATTGTGTGAGAAACACCATAGGTCTGCGTTACCTTTATGACGTACAATACTTGTGAGTAGTACCTTAATGTTTGGAACACCGTGAGTTTACGCTACCTTTGATTAGTACCGCAGCTTGAGAAATATCATGGTTCTCCTTTACTGCCGATAAGTGCCATTAGCATCATTGTGCTTTATAAGTGGTCCCTTGGTCACTAATACTATTATTTACAATCCTTTTTGAGTCTGATCCACTGTTTTTTTTTTTTTTTGTGTGTGTTCATGTCCATCCATCCATTCATTCTTTATGACATTTTTTAATTTTATTTTTATTTTGGTCAGTGGATGCTTTTCATTTTTTGTTGTTATCTCATTTCGTACCATTAGGGGCCAATGACCTCAATGTTAGGCCCCTCTAAACAACAAGCATCATCATCATCATCATCATCAACAATTAGTATTGCTGGAGCAAAGAACACGCTTTCTGATGCTGTTAATTATGGAAATGTCAACAACACTGATCAAAGCAGATCTGGAGATAGCCATGGATATAATTCAAGGAACCTTCCAGTGTCAGATCGCTGCTGAAAGTAGAAGTATGCTGAAAACAACTTGACAGTGTACAATCAACAAGAAAGTAGGAACCCACACTAATATCTCAATAACATTTATGCACTGTGCTTAATTTAAACAGAAAGGAAACAATGTTTGTAAGAGGAAACAGAGGAATACACTGGTCAAAATTTGTCTCTAACAGAGGACGATGCGAAATGTGTAGCTCCCACACCATTGAGTCAAAGGTAAGGGTGTATTCTGCCCGAAGGCAGGTCCGAACCTCCGCAGAGGTGTGCCTGAGCCAGCAGGGTGGCCAGTTCCTTTCCCCTCCTCCATTTCCTTACTCCCCCACCAACAGCACGTGGCAACCCATCCAAATCTTGGCCATGCCCAATGTTGCTTAACTTCGGAGATCTCACGGGATCCTGCGTTCCAACAAGACTACGGCAGTTGGCCCATTGAGTCAGGATCCCATTAAATGTTCTCATTGTGATTTTTTCCTCTAGTTGAACGAAAAGAACTGCTTTGTTGATTACCATGAAGGAAATGTTAATCCACAGCCTGTTTCCAGTCATTTGACCTGGTCAGGAATGGAACGAATGGAGCTCTATCTAGCGGTGAGGTTTTGGCCCTGTTTCAATGACCTGTCAACAGGTGATGACAGCTCATCCCGTCTGGTTTGCTACAAGCCAGCCCTTACCCTCCAGGCTGCACGCCTAGAATGTCAAAGCACCTGGAAATTGTGGAATGCACCTATTTTGCATGTTATATAATAATGTGAACTATGATATAGTAGTTGTCATATCATTCAATAAATGACTGTGTGTGTTCAACCACGTCCCCTTTTCCAATAAATATAGTAGTTTGAAATTCTAGTGGGATTTGGAGAATTACAACGGATTTACACGATCCATCTAACGGGACTCAATGAACTAGTAGTAATCACCGGCATTTTGTGGACAAATAGCAAAGTTGCCTAAGACTGAAGCAAGAATATGTGCTTACATCAAAGAAAAGAGACATATGGGATGTGCCGTTACAAGTGAAATGTGCCAACTTAAAACCATATTGATTGCAAAAGAACTAGGTGTTATGGGATTCAAAACTAGTCATGAATGGCTTTCACGATTTTATGTTCGTTATGGCTATAGCGGAATAATGATACAGAAGTTTATTGAGATCACCTATTAAATACACATTGGGTTCTTAAAAGTTAAGATGTACATCTTGTCATCTTATTTACTGGGACATGTTTCGCCTATTGTATAGGCATCATCAGCCGTAATCTCATGCCTAAAAGATAAAGATCAGGATCCTGATTACTCTAGTCAAAGTGTTACAAAAGAAATATATGTGTTATAAAAATCAGAAAAACGTGTTGTAAGTTCCCAAAATACAATTTACACAATTAAAACATGTTTAAAAATATGTACGAGAAAAATGAGTGATGTTGGTGCAATCTTACATTGAAATCCTTTAAAAAAATTTAAAATAGCCAAACTGCCCTTATTTACACAAACAATAAAATCTACGGCTAAAATTATGGCCTTGAGGTACAATATCAAAATGAATGGAATCTGTTTAAAGGCAACCCAATTTGAAGTCGTAGAATGATCCTTAAGTAGCTTCATCATTTAAAAAAGACATTCAATATTTTTGTAGAAAGTTTATAGTAGGCCTATTATCATAGAATGTACAGCTGTGTGATTGATAGAGTTACTGCTGTTGTTATTATTAGATCCGTATTTTTGTTGAACAATGATAAAAGGTTCATGGCTGAGTGTTGCCGTGGGTGTCTTTACTAGCTGATACGATTGTTTCTTCGTTGTGCGAATAATTAACTGGAAACGCTCATGCTTGACAATGGCTATAGCTTGAATGTTGGGAACAACTATTATTGAATGTGTGGTGAAGAATCTGTAATGAGAGGAGGGTAGAGAGACTTTACATTTAATGATTTAAAGCAAAGTCGACTATATTTGGCAGGAAACGTTGTGTGTACATTTACTTACCCTCTGAATTTTTGTGGTTATTTATTTATCGTATGATGAAAGGAGGAATATCAGCTATTTAAAAACATGTACAAAAATACACACACTCTCAAGTTCATAAAATTATTCACAATACTATGTCCAGATGGTTAATCCACTCAACGGCTTCTTGTGTTAGGTTGTGGAGATTCTTCATTGAGCCTCTAAACACTCCGAGAGGACATTCAAGCACTATGTGATCCATAGTTTGCTGTTCTTCACCGCAGTCTCAATGAGGAGAGGACTTCCATCCCCACTTGTACAGTATTGCTCCGCATCTTCCTTGGCCAGTCCTTATCCTATTCAGTACACACAACTGTCATCGAGGTGAAGGAAAGCCTGCGGGCTGCTCCCAAGGAGCTTTAATTAAGTAATGATGTGTCAGGGAGTTTTGGCTCTGCCACTGATTGTTCCATGCATCTAGTATTTTGAAGTTATTGTCTTGCAGGTTGATCGCTGTTCGCCACTATGGTTGTCTGGACTTTAATCGCTGCGGTAATGATACTGGAAAATCTGAATGTATTGGTAGCAGTGGGTTGTTTTCAATTTCCTTCCATGTGTTCAGCAATGACTGAGATCTTCTTAGGGGTGGGGGTGGAATGTTACTAAGAACCGATAGCCAGTGCGTGTTAGTAGATTGAATACATCCTGTGATGAGGTGCATTGCTTGATTGAGCTGTGTGTCAATTATTGTGGCGTGAGCACTGTTTAACCATGTAGAACAGCAGTATTCTGCAACTGAGTACGAAAGAGCCAGAGCTGTGGATCTAAGGACTGATGCATTGGCACCCCAAGTGGTCCCTGTTAACTTCTGTAATATGTTGTTCCGGGTTTTAATTTTAGCTGCTACATTCTTGAGATGCATTTTGTATGTCAGTGATCTGTCCACGGTCACCCCTAGGTATTTAGGGTTACTGCAGAATTGGAGAATCTCATCTCTGAAACTGACTGTAGGATTGTAATTTGCATATTGGTTCCGCAGATGGAAAGTTGATAAAACTGTCTTTTGAGGATTCGGTCGAAGAGAATTATGTTTGAAGTATTCATCCAATATCTTCAGATCTGCTGTTAATGTTGCTTCAGCTTTGGGGAAGCTTTGATCCTGGGCTATCAAGGCAATATCATCAGCCTAAATAAATTTCTTGGACTTGGTATTTGGAAGATCGTATGTGTACACATTAAAAAGGAATGGAGCCAGCACAGAGCCCTGTGGGATCCCATCATTTATTTTGTGCACCCTACTTGTAGAGTTTTCTGAAAACACTTGGAAATACCAATTGCTTAGCATATTGCCTATTAGAGTGGTTAGTTTCTGACAAGGGATCACACTAATGAATTTGAGCAGCAGTTTGACACGCCAAATGGTATCATAAGCAGCAGTTATATCTAAGAAGACATCCGTGCTTATCAGCTTCTTCTCAAAGCCATTTTCGATATGAGTTGCTACTGCTAGCACATGTTCCTCACAGCCTCTTCCTGGTCTAAATCCAGCTTGTTCTATAGGGACAACCTTGTTGATGGCTGAGGAGATTCTATTGTGGATCAGTCTCTCTAGCAGCTTGAATGCAATAGGGCAGTAGTTTTCAACTTTTGAAGGGTCTTTGTTTGGCTTTAGTATAGCAATGATCTTGGTTTTCTTGAATAGTGGAGGCAGATGACCTGTTTCTACAACGTTGGAAAAGGTGTTCAACCATCTGACAGTAGCTGGACCACAATGTAACAGAAATTCAGGGTAAATGCCATCAACACCTGCTGCCTTTCCAGGTTTCATGCACTTCATAGCTTCTATAGTCTCTTCTAGTTTAAATAGGGCAGAAAACTCAGATGATTGTGGAACTGACCTTTTCCTTTTATTCAATTGATGTCTAACTTCTCTTATGATATGTTTTCCCTTTCTTGACTTGGAGGTAGTGATCATGCGTTTGGCCATATCATCTAAGTTTGTTACATTTTTGCCTGATAGTATTTTTTGCTGTATCCAGTTTCTGGATTAAGGACCAGGCCTTTCTGCTGGAGTGAGTATGGTCCAAGGATTCTACAGTTTGTTGCCATTTATTTTGTCTGTTTTCATTTAGTGATTGTAGAAGGACAGAGGCAGTTGCAGGATCACCATTGTCTTCATATTCCTTGAGAAGCTTTTCGCTGTCTTCATTCCAGCCAGGGATGGACTCTTTGCGGTAACCTCTTGGTATGCAACGTTTTGCTGCATCTTTTAGTATACCAATAAATCTGCTGTAGTTGTTGAAAGTGGGTTTTATCCATCTTATATTAGTCAGTCTGCTTTGAAAATTCTGTCCAATTTGCTTTGTTGAAGTTCCATCGTGGTCTCGGGTAGGACAGGATAATGGGTATGAACAGACCTGTATGGAGAATTACTGGCCGGTGTGAGGGAACCTGGCTAGTACTATGCGATGTACCTCATTGTGAATGTGTGGAGACTGTGTAGTGAAGCACAGGTCAGGTGTATAGCCATGATTCCATCGTGCAGAGATAAAAGTTGCCTTCTTTAGCATCATAAACGAGTTTGAGGTTTCTGTATCCATCCATTCAACAAGTTTTTGTTCATTCTCATCAAACTCCTGGTAACCCCAGAGAGTATGATGGCTATTTAAGTCTCCAGCGATGATGCTTGGATGTTGCAGTGAGGGTAGGGGTGGAGAAGGCCAGATGAAGTTGATTATCGTCAGGTTACCCACCTTAACTGTTGCTGTAAAGACATTGTCATCCGAAGTTGATGGCAGGACTTCATAGTTGCTGATGTTATTTCTTATATAGGTTGCTAATTCATATTTGGGATGATTGTTCGTAGCCACAAGCTTAAACTCTGGAATCCTTCCTCTGAAGTAAAGCTGTAAGTCATCTTTAGCATGGGTTTCTTGGAGTAAGATGACGTCAATTTGATGATTCTTCAAGCTTTTGGATAAATATTCACATTTTGCTCTGCTTATACCCTCTACGTTGAGTTGGTAAATTTGTATTGATGGTCCAATCTTACGAACTTGAGGGTCCTGAGAAGGACCTATTTGGGTATTATTTCTCCTTAATCTTTGACCAAGAGGTCATTTAAGACAGTTCGGTTTCATAGTGATAATTGTTGCTCGCTTAGCACCACCCGGGGGACACGTGCAGAGTAATGAAGGGGTAAATTCTGCGGACGTGAGCAACAGTGGACCCCCAAATTTGTGGTATGAACTAGTGGCCTTTGCAGCATCAGAACAAGTGACACTTGCATTTTTTGCATTGCATCTTTGTTGAATTGAGGGAGGGGGTTGTGAGGTGTGGGAGAGGAGATGGGCGGAGTGTTCTTACGCGCAGTTGGCTGTAGGAGGTTAGTAGGGGCGGACACAAAGGGAGTTACCTTTAATGGAATGGTGGGAGGTTTTGTGGATGTTATTTTATGATTTTTAAGAATTTTATTTTGATTTCAAGTTAGTAATTGTAACAAGTTTGGCAAAATATCATATAAAGGACTTTTTGCTTCATTTAAGTCATTGAGATTCATGTTTTGGCTATAGTATTGATCTAAATAAATGCTTTCTAATTCATTCATTAATTTCCCTTTGCCGACTCTTTTGATAATTGTAAGGTCCTGTTCGATAGTTGTAAAACAACGTCCTGTATCCTTCATGTGAGAACTCGTGGCTGAGAACTTGTTGTGTTTATTGGCATTATAGTGCTCTTGATATTCTGTAAAGAAACTCCGGCCTGTTCGCCCAATGTACGAAATGTCACATTGGGTGCATTTGAGTCTGAATATGCCTGAACTTGAATAGATGCTACTGTTTGAGTTTAGTGTGTTGTGACTGAGAAACAGGTTGTGGTTAGTGTTTGTTGCCCTAAAGGCAATGTTGGGATTTTGCTTTTTTAATGGATTTACCTGGTAAATACCTGGATTATTGTAGGGGACAGTGGCGAACTTAGATTTCTGAGGTTTATCTGGGACGAGGTTTGTTGCTAATTTAAGTTTAATCTTGTTAATTATTCAGTTAACTATTTTTATTTTAAAACCGTTATGTTTTGCCAAATTCTTTATATAATTGATTTCTGTTTTTAGGTTCTTAGGTGTTAGCGGGATTTTTAAGGCTCTGTAAATTAAACTGTAGAATGTGGCCTGTTTGTGGGAGTTAGGGTGTGCTGATGAATTCTTAATTGTTAGTGGAGTATGAGTAGGTTTTCTAAAAATTTGGAAATTGAATATATTCTTATCGCGTGTTATTGTGATGTCTAAAACGTTGATGGATCCGTTGACCTCGACGTCTTTGGTGAACTTTATATTTTGATAAGTTGATGGATCCATTGACCTCGACCTCTTTGGTGAACTTTATATTTTGGTCGAGGGTGTTTAAAAAATCTAAAATTTCATTGCTATTGTTAAGATTATTATCGATTATTGCAAAAGTATCGTCTACGTACCTAAGCCACAGGCTGAGTCCCTTTTTTTGATGTTATTTTGTGGTGTTCTAATGAATCCAAGTATATGTCAGCCAAGATGCCTTTCAATGGATCGATCACCCATTGCTAGGTAGTTTTGGTGATAAGTTAGCTGTTGAAAGTAAAATAGTTGTTCTGTAATCAAAGTTCAGAATCTTAATGAACTCGTCTATTTCAAGCGTGCTTAGATGACTGTGTTTGGAAAGGTTTTCCTTAATAATGTTTACCGTTTCTTTTGTCGGCACGTTAGAACGCATGTTTGTAATATCATAAGAGCACATAATGTGGTTGGGTTGTAAAGTGAATTTCTTTAAAATATCACAAAAGTCAACAGAGTTCTTTAACGGGAATTTGTTGTTAAATTTATAATGTCGTTGAGAAAATGATGAATGTACTTTGAAGTCTTATAAGTTGAGCTGTTCCTGCAATTGATACCAGGATGCATGGGTGTGTCTTTCTTGTGTAATTTAGGTAAGGCTCTGGTCGTGGGAATATTAGGGTTCATGTGGATTAGTTTTTTTTTTTTTTTTTTGCTAGGGGCTTTACGTCGCACCGACACAGATAGGTCTTATGGCGACGATGGGATAGGAAAGGTCTAGGAGTTGGAAGGAATCGGCCGTGGCCTTAATTAAGGTACAGCCCCAGCATTTGCCTGGTGTGAAAATGGGAAACCACGGAAAACCATCTTCAGGGCTGCCGATAGTGGGATTCGAACCTACTATCTCCCGGATGCAAGCTCACAGCCGCGCGCCTCTACGCGCACGGCCAACTCGCCCGGTGTGGATTAGTTTTTAGCTGTTCTTGCTCACCGAGTAGGAAAGTTTAACTCTTTATTAGTGATTTTAATATCATTGAATTCTAGTAGTAGGGTCCTTCTTGACTATTGAAAATGTCCCATCTGTAAAAAAGGTTCCTGTTTTTGTAATATCTTCATTTCTGTCTAATAAAACTGTGGTCCCTTTGTCCACTGTAGTTATGATGATGTTAATGTCATTAATTTTAGTTTTTAATCTTTGAAATAGATTTGTGTGGTTGGAATCAGAAGTTTTATTTAACTCTTTGGTTACTGCCGGTAATTTCTTTTTTATTTCGTACCTGGTATCATTTTGTAATTCTAAGGGGAGTTTGGAAATATTGGACTCGACCTATGCTATAGTGTTGATCACGTTGCTTTCCTTTCATGTGCTAGGCCAATTGTGTTTCAATCCTTTGCTTAACAGGTCAATTTCTTTCTTTTTTTCGAAGTTTGTATTTGTCATGGTAACTATGGCTGGTGAGCTGTTAAAAGGTGGGATGCTTTTTATTTTTTCTACATTCTTTTTAGGTAACTGAAGCTGAGTTTCTTTTAAGTAAGCAAGTTTTTTCTCTAAAGTGGTTTGTTTCCTGCTTAAGGTATCATTTAAAACATAAAGAGATGGAAACTTCTGAAAAGGAAAGAGAAGTCTGTTGTATTAAATGTATTTAATAAGTTTATGGAAACATATCGCAACCGTATAATTAATGATACCGCAAAACTTACATCATAGTTCGCCGGTGTATCTGTTTCAAGTGTTTACATTGCACAAAAAGAATAATTATCCACCACCAGCCGTATTACTACCCGAGTAAAAAGAGACCGCGTATGAGAAGTGTTTTAGATGTGAAGTGTGATGAATTTGTAAATAATTTAGGAGAGGATTCTAGTGATGCAAGAGACAACAAATCTTCCAATCTACAGGGAATCGAGCTTCATGCAAGTTCAGATTAATGAAATACCTGTTGCTTAAGTAGGCCTACTTGTTAATACTTATGGCAGGTATATTTTATAGCAGTGTTAATGTATTTTTATCATCTCAAATATGTTCACACAAAGCAGCTATATCCATAAATTTACATGTTCATATTTGCGTAAAGACCACGTGGACCTCGGAGTGATATGAAATGTTTCTTTATGCCTATGTTACTGTTTTGATAGAAGGAAATTTTAGTTCATTTCATTAATTTCAAAAAGATTTTCCTAAAATTAGGGTGCCGAGATTATTCGGCAGTGGAGATTATGCGAATAAATATTGTATCTGAAGGAGACACAGTGCTTTAAAAATAAGCATGATATATTTTTTACAGATGATAGTTTGGGTCAGGAGATCACTTTAAGCAACATCATCATCATGGTGTTCTCACTGAGCTATTGTTATGCTATATGACATTTGCCATTGCATAACCAGGCAGATAAGCAGCAGATGGTGCTGGGATATCAGGCAAAGAAACACTTAGGAAAATTGTTGTGATGTGAGATTGTAAGTATAGAATGTGTATAGTATAGCAGAGACAAAACTAAAGGTCAAAAGTTAGTTTTATGTACCCCTACTGGAGAGTATTTCACAGTAGATGTCCAAACTGTCCATAATTGCAATGATGGGACAATTGCACTTGTAGAACCATGGACCATCGGATGTTCAAGGGTATGCTACACGCAAAATTTTGGATCTCACTTGTACCAGTGGCAATTCGTGCTACTAGGTCTTCCTCTTTGTGCATGGGTTTCTCATAAATCAAAACCTTCTTGTGTGCTAACAAATAAAGTTTGAAGAGTGAGAGATCAGATGAGCTAATGAACCGGCCCCTGTACGACCATTCTATGGTGCAAGGAACTTCCTGTTCAAAATGTTTGCACTTCATGACTGAAATAAGCAGGTGCCCTATCAGGTTGGAAACATATTTACCACCTGATATCAAGTGGGACATCTTCAAGAAATTCCGGCAAAAACATGGTTCATTGGGGACATTACACTCCTTTGTTTAAAAAAATGATCCCCTAAACTAGGGAGACCAGATTTATCAAACAAAAAGTGGACACTACATACATTTAGACATTAAAGCAGGGCAATAGAGGACTTAAATAACAATTCACAATTGCTACAAGAAGTTTTAATAATAACTATTGATTACTGTACGCATAAACACACACATTAATATTTTAACAATTTACAGAATGTGAGCAGCTTGTTACAGAATGTGAGCAGCTTGATTCAAAATGAGAAACATAATATTTTTCGGATGAATTAATTTACTCCAGAAGTTTGGGAATACTTAACAACAGATTATGAAACATTTTACAACGAAGATTCTGAAAATGAGTCTAGACAACAACTGTTTCTCTTATAAAATGGATCATCTTATTAGTCCATACAAAGTTCACAATTGAGAGGATTCGTTCAATAGAAGCATTTGAGTCTGTTTTAACCAATGCAAGGCTCACTAGCACCTTCACATTTTAAAAATTAATGTCTACATTTTAAGTGCATAAAATACATTACATCACTTTATATCAACATTTTTCTACATGTTTTCTACACCCTATATATTAGCCTGCTCAAACATTTTACATTTGTATCCTTCTGCTGGATTATTTCAAACAAAGAAAAGTACATAGAAGTACACATTTTGTGGAATACATTCTTCCTCTGTTCATAGAGTAACCCTGTGCAGTGTTCTCCCCAGAAATTTTCGTCAGCTTGGTGTCAGGAATGACTAGCCAGGCGGGGAATACAACGTAAAAAATTCATGTGCTAAAATTTAAGTTTATTCACCTCAGGGTATTAACAATAATATCAGACAGGTGAACATCAACTGCAAAATATAACTATTTCAGTGTTATCCCGAACAAAAAATAACAGAGTATTTTGAACTTCTAGTGTTCTAATGCTCATTTTTCTATTTTTCTTTTTACGTCACACCAACACAGATAGGTCTTATAGCGACGATGGGATAGGAAGGGACTAGAAGCGGGAAGGAAGTGGCCGTGGCCTTAATTAGGGTACAGCCCTAGCATTTGCCTGGTGTGAAAATGGGAAACCACGGAAAACCATCTTCAGGGCCGCCAACAGTGAGGTTCGACTACTACTTGCTCATAATCGTGTAACATCGGGGCTTACCACTCGGTTACTGTGGACTATCATACGGGTTTGTGACATCATGCAGAACTGAATGCTCACATGCGATACCACATTAACCCAGACACTGCTCGAACACTACACTACATGAGAGTCAAGCTAAACATTTAACGTCCGATGTAATTGAAGCAATTATGCTGATAGTAATGAAGATTTATCATGTAAATAAACATTTTTACAGTATGTACATTTTAATTTGGAGCACCCAGTGATTCAAGTATGTATTAATATTATGTAACTAGCAATTACCTAGGTTATGTTAGCCGGGTGACCTGTAAAAATGTCAGGGCAGTGCGCCCTTCAAAAAGAGGTCCTAGGGAGAACACTGCCTGTGTAATCTAAAAGCTTGATTCATGATTAACTGACTTTTTCCTTATCTTCATGAAACTGTAGCCTAGCCTATAAATACTTGTACATCTTCAAATCTAGATTCTAATAATAAATTCAACACTGTAGCAGTGAATAATTTACAAGTTATTTATAGGGAGGATACAACATGCACAGAAGATTAGTACACAGCAGGACAACTATCACAAAGTGAACTATAGATCTCCTCCTTCATTCAGAATCAAAGCGTTTGAGTAAATTCTTAACAATAAACGGTGTCTCCAAGTAATCATCCTCTGTTAATTCTTCTTCATCTGATGAATATGGTAATCGCAGAGGTGATAATGAATGAAACATTTCTCTTGCTTTCAGATCAGAAAACCACTCTGTTACATCGAAATCTTTAGGGACAAACTCTGTATCACTTTCATCTTCTTTGGTTTCTACTACGTCTTCTCTTTGTCCCTTTTTACTGTCTATCAAGCCTAACTGGTACGACTGGCAAGGTTGATCAATGGTTATATATTCTCTTTCTTCGTCATCCTCTTCGTCTGGTAGTGGCAGCTTCTCCCCTTCTAAAATGCTCGTCTTTGACCACCATTTTTTACCTCCTTTCAGTACCACACGGCCTTTCTTATACTTGTCACCACGCAGCAAACTTGGGGCATTGTTTCTATTACAGAATGTCATAAGAATGATAGAACACAGTATACTAAGGCATTCAAAATTAACAATTCACAGAGATATATAAAGAAATACTTTGAAGAGATCTGCAATGTGGAATCCCTACAAAATCAGCTCTCTCTGAAGAAGTACCCATCATCACCGTGGAAAAAGTGACCAGTGCTATTGCCAAAATGAAAAAAATGGAAAAGAAATGGCTCTGTTGATACACCAGCTAAAACCTGGAAATTTCTGGGACATTATTACTGGCTGTCTTATTCAACAGAATGGTTAATGAAAACCAGATACCGTCAACATGGCTTATGAGCATTACCATTCCAATTTGGAAAGGAAAAGGTGACATCAGTAAATGTTTAACTACAGACCAATTAGTTTATTATACTACAAACCGACTATGCTGGCGTAGCAGGGGGAGAGGTGATACTCCCATGTGACGCATCCCAGGTGGCGGATAGGGGGGTCCTAACCGGCTTGCCGGCGGACTTGAGGGAAATAAAATACCTCTTGCGGACCAAACACGCTACCCCCTGCGGGTGTGGGACGCACATGTAGAATACATCCGTGGTATCCCCTACCTGTCGTAAGAAGCAACTAAAAGGGGCCCAAGGGGCTCTCAACTTGGGAGCGTGGGTTGGCGACCACAGGGCCCTTAGCTGAGATCTGGCACTGCTTTCACTTACTTGTGCCAGGCTCCTCACTTTCATCTATCCTGTCCGACCTCCCTTGGTCAACTCTTGTTCTTTTCCGACCCCGACGGTATTAGAGCATTCAAGGCCAAGGGAGTCTTTCATTTTCATGCCCTTCGTGGCCCTTGTCTTTCGTTGTCCGTTACTTCATTTTTCGAAGTGACTGATCCCTCCTTATTTCTTCCTTTTTCTCTGTCTACCCCCTGAGGATGGGGGATGCAGACTAAGAATACACCCACGGTGTCCCCTGCCTGTCATGAGAGGTGACTAAAAGGGGGCGACCAAGGGATGATTGTATTAGAACCATGAAACTAATTTTGATTAGTACCATCACGCAGGGAACACCATGGGTTGCCTGTACCTGCGAGTAGTATCACTATATTAGGTGCAAAATAGGTTTGTGATTAGTAGCAACAAAGAGTGGGTCACTGTGGGTTTCCAGTACGCGTGAGTCGTACCCTTGTGAGAAACAGCACGGGTCTGGGCGTTGCCTGTGATTAGTACCACTATATGAGACCCCCCTATGGTGTGTAGTTGCGGCTATCGTCTTACCGTGGTACAGATCCTTACGGAGTGTGTGGACCTGGCCGCTGTGTGCCGTAGCCTAAAACTCCCGCATACCATCTCCGTCATCATGCGCGATGACTAGCAGTCAGCAGACCTCGTCATTCGTTTTATATGGGTTAGTGGTTTTTTTCATTGTGTGTAATATTGTTCTTGTTTTAGTATATTTCTGTCGACTGCACTTCAATCCCATTGACTCTACTTTAGTTGTGTTGCGTATTTTAACGTGTTATTCTAACTCATAACTTGAACTATATATATATATATATATATATATATGAGTGTCCAGGCAGTGCCTTATTCCATTTTCACCTGTATTTTTCTATAATTTTATTAGAAAATAAGGCACTGTAACTTAGATCCACTGATCATTTTAATCTCATAATCATTTTTCATCACCATTTCTTTTAAACTTTAGTCAGTGGATACATTTCAAAATTTTAATTATGTCGTTTTGTTCCATCTCGTACCATTAGGGGCCGATGACCTTAGATTTTAGGCCCCTTTAAACAACAATCATCATCATCAATACTGTATTCATACTATGCCATGTAATGAATGAGGCCTTATTTGTGGCCTTAGTGCATTAGTCGCTCTTGGTGGCTGAATAACTCTCCAAGTACAATATCCCTCTCCTTCCACTACCTCCATAATTTATATATTTTAATCAAGGATATTACTACTTATTTCTAAAGCTGTAGAATGCGAGGGCAACAGTTCACCTCAGCAGAGATATAAAGACAACCATCACACGTGATCTAAAAGAAGTGTGGTACAGTCAAAGATACTTAATATGAAGCTGATGTTGCATAAAAGCTTATATGCATTGTGTGGGGGCTGTCTAATAAAGATGGTAGAGGTTTTCTCGGTTCAACTGGAAGGGTATAGGTTTAATTCCTCATTAGAAAATTGGAAAATTTAAAACTTCTGGACCACGAACCTACTACGCTGGCGTAGCAGGGGGAGAGGTGATACTCCCACGTGGCGCATCCCAGGTGGCGGATAGGAGGGTCCTAACCAGCTTGCCGGCGGACTTGAGAGAAATAAAATACCTCTCGCGGACCAAATAAACTACCCCCTGCGGGTGGGGGGACGCGCCTGAAGAATACACTCGCGGTATCCCCTGCCTGTCGTAAGAGGCGACAAAAAGGGGCGACCGTGGCGAGAACATGGATTGTGGTTTGGTATAATGTGTTGGACCTCCTGTGGATGGGAGAGGCTCAATACATCCATAGGTAATCCCTGCCTGTCATAGAAGGCAACTTAAAGGGTCATGTGGCCATGGTCCCCTCTTTATTTTTTATTATTTTACCGAGTGTCAGATGCAGACCGTTCCAAATTTTGATGTGCGTGCTGCCCGGAGATGGGCCTCTTACGTGTGCGATTATGCCCAAAGGCCCGCAACTGTCCACCCAGGACCATTGCGGGTGGGAGCGCCATGTACCTTGGCAGTAGTATCCGCCTGACAACACAGGTCCCCGCACAGCCGAATGCCAGAAGGACATATTATTAATAATTATTTTTTCTTTTTTTCTCTATACTTAGAGCTCTGTACACGCTATGGGGTACATGCAATTGCGGGTGACTGAAGGAAGGGAGTCTTAGTGCTCACTGCCTCAGTCATCCCGTATTAGGCATCGTCCAACATCGGACCCCGGGCAATACCTGCTATGACCAGGTGGGTATTGCCTTGGCTGCTTGGTTCGGCTACAGAGACCCCTGATCGGAGTGGGTGGCATTCGGGGAGGAAGCTTTCGGTCATGGCTTCCAAACGAAGTCAGCTCTCTCAAGATGGTCCCCCACCTAATTCTTTAACTTTTGCTTCCCTGAGAGGTTCAACTCCCTGGGAACATGCGC
Source organism: Anabrus simplex (assembly GCF_040414725.1). Classification (NCBI taxonomy): domain Eukaryota; kingdom Metazoa; phylum Arthropoda; class Insecta; order Orthoptera; family Tettigoniidae; genus Anabrus; species Anabrus simplex. The sequence goes on along the minus strand of NC_090268.1, from coordinate 84,856,491 downwards.
AGCGTGAAGGAATGGGATCCAGCTTCCCTAGGTTTCTGGTCGCTACCAGAACCGATGGGCACAATTTTAAGCTGGTGAAGTCGATCCTTTTTAGTAGGCACATCGAAGGCATCTATGGCGAACTGGAGGACCTCAAGAAAATGCGCAATGGTAGTTTGCTTCTGAAGACTCGTACAGCACTGCAAGCTGATCAGTTGCTTAAGTCCGAGCACTTTGGTGAAATCCCCGTCAAAGTGGAGGAGCATAAGTCCTTGAACCTGGTTCGCGGAGTCATCATTCACCACGCCCTTATTTTGAACACTGACGACGAGTTGATGGAAGACATGAAGAGCCGTGGCGTGACACACGTCCGGCGCAATACGCGCAAGGTCAACGGTGAAGACGTTGCCACTGGTGCCTTCATTGTCTCTTTCAAGTTGTCAGTGTTACCAGAGAAAGTCAAGGTAACAACTTATCGTTGCGATGTGAGGCCGTACATCCCGCCTCCTATGCGATGCTATCAATGCCAGCGATTCGGACATATGGTATCTCACTGTTTGAATCAGGCTGTATGTGGTACATGTGGTATAGATAAGAAATGTGTTTTTCCACCATTCAATACACAATTTATTTTAATCTAGTACCGGTTTCGGCTCTTTAACGGCCATCATCAGCTAGTACATGTTTTGTTTTAGCCATTAGACAATACACAAGTTGTTATTGTATTAGGCATCCGGATGTCTAATGGGGGATGGAATAATAGCATATAATTAAAATATCAGTGGTCAGGTTAAAAAGTTATAAATAGAGCATGAGTATGTAAAACATATTAAAAACACACAGGTCACAATATATAACATTTAAAAGGTTTCAACACATTAAAATTGTACGTATAGGTAGACACTTGTTAAAATTTTCAATTTATGTTATATGGATCCATTCTTCTGTCCTCTGTGCAGATCCTTCTAAGTAATGTTGATTTTAGTTGTGTAGGGTAATCTTCGAGGACATTTTGAAACTAGTGTACGTCTTATTGATGTGGGCCTTTGTCATGATGAAATTTCGTTATGTTATATATCCCAACTTGTGATATACTATGGCAAGTTTCAATACAGCAAACAGCAGGTCTCGAGCATGTGTTTAGAAGTAGTCGGTGGTAACACTTCTCTCGTCTATGTTTGTTCTTGTAGTTATAGTTGTTGTGGAAGTCTTGTGCTGATGTGTTTGAAGGCTTGTTGTGTACATGTGGTACATGTGAACGAGTAGCTCACGGTGCAGAGGAGTGCATAACTCCATCCAAGTGCACTAACTGCTCCAGTTTTCATTCTCCTTGGGATCGGAATTGTCCGACATACCTGAGTGAGAAGAAGATCCAGGAGATCAAGACCCTGGATGGTCTTTCCTACCAGGAAGCTCTATGAATACACCTGCCCGTACACTTGACTATAGCTTGATAGCTGAGAGTCTTCCATGTTCGTCTTTCTCGACATCGTTACCCGTTTACATATAATTTTTAAAAAATATTTGTTTAATGTCAATCTAGTCAATACTTACAATTACCACTATTGTGGTTAAATGATCATAAATAATTGAAAAATCGTGAACATGTTTCGCCCTTCTTAACGGACATCATCAGCACTATGAACAACTTTAAAAATAATAGTTACATTTAAGACTGTCTTACAATAATCAATCATATAAGATTGGAATAAAATGTGACATTAAAAGTTGTTTTTGATACCATTATTAAAAAGTTATAAGTAAATCTGATAAACAACAAGTTAAAACAATTGTAGGTCAATCTCATAATCTAGTCTAAAAAATATATATGTTAATGTTGGTAGGAAGATTGTCAAACGGCATTCGTCTGAAATTGAAATGGATCCGTTTTCTTTAACATTTGGTGAAGGTCCATATTAAGCTGTATTCATCAGCAAGTAGAAATTCGAAGAACAAAATATATACAAAACAAGGGCTCTAATTAATGATGTAGTAGAAGATTAGGTCAGGGATGATCATGGTAATTCTTCTTGAGTTAAATTGGTTATATAACCAGTCGAATAAGAATACGTTGAATTAAAAATAAACGTCGTAAATTCACGACAATGCACTGGATTGAAGATATTTATCAATATAATTGTAGTATCCCCTCTGTTGTGTAAATTTTCAATGATTAGAATGTTGGATAGACTAAAGAAAAATATTAAAAAATGCATTTAAAGCGTATGTACAAAAATAACAGTTGTGATTGTATACGGTTATGGGTTACGTAAAAATGCGTACTTACTCGAATGCCGTAGAGTGTCTATCTTGTTCTGTTGCTAGCGGTAATCTGACTGGTGTTTCTACTACGTGTATTGTATGGGTCACGTTACCCGTGACGATCACTGTGCCCAAGGCGACTGTTGCTCCTCAGAGCAACATCACAATGAGTAAAAGCTCGAAGGGGGGACCACCCCACCTTCGACCAACCAGAAATTTGTGCAGGCTGGCAGTTCCCAGCCGGCACAGCAAGGGGGGAAGACTAGGTCTCCCCCCCTAGGAGGTCGGCAAAAGCCGTGCCCCAGCCGGCGGAGGCGGCATCGTTGACCAGGGCTGGGAGACCATCTCCCCGCCCGTCTAAACTTGAAAAGAAGAAGGAGGCGAAGAAGGGGGCCCTTGCTACGCGCTCTCGCACATCCCCTGCGAAGGAGAAGTCATGCCTCCCGTCTGGGGGGTATGAGTCTGCGCCAGGAGGTACTCCTGCTCCCAAACCTGCACGCTCTCCTCATAGGGGACCTGCTCGCCCCCAAAAAGTGTCAAAGTTCTGGGCGGCACCCCTGCCATCTTTTGATGACAGGATGGATGTCGCGCTGTCCTCTACATCTACGGATGTAGATGTAGACAGTGTTTAGGCTTACGATCTTGTCGCTCATAACCTAACACTCCTTTTATAGTCCACACTATGGCACTGTTACAGAGGAATTGTAACGGTTATGACAGGCATCTCGCTGAGTTACGTCAGCCCATTAGTGAGTACGCCACTAGTATAGTCTGTATTCAGGAGACCAACTTCAGACCTGGTCATGATACGGTCTTGAGAAATTTCAGACTATACTCGACAGAACGATACTATAACATAAAAATGATATGGAAGCCTCCACCTTATCAATACAGTGTTTATTTACTATTGATTACAGTAAATCCAGTACCGGTTTCGACCCCTATGGGGTCATCCTCAGCTGTCATATATCAAACTACAGTGGTTTCAAAAAAAATCACATTACAAAGCGTTGCATATGCATGAGAACTGACCCAATTTGACAAATGATTAAAAACAAGTTAAATGTTCAAACAGTAAGAATAATAAAATGGGTCCTTTGCTTTTAACTTTAAAAGTTACATGTTGTGAGAGGCATGTCACCTCACTATTTTGTTTATCTAATGAACATCGATTAAAATTTTTACTTACTTATGTATACTGATATTTGTGAAGTTATTACTATTTACATTTGTGATACTGAGATATTACAATGTTTAAAAAAAATTATATGTAGATAAAAAGTTGACCCGATATAACAGGCCGTTTAAAGAATGAATGAAGTAGTAAAAACAAAATAAAATGGGTCCTCTTTCTACTCTAACTTGTTACATGTTTGTTGTTACTACAATATTCCTGTTGGTATGATAAGTACACAGGTATTATGGAGTGCTACTATTTAATGTTGAAACTTATAACTGTTTTTAGTTCATTCCAGTGTTTTCTTCTTCAGATGATTGTATAATATTGCAGGTGATATAAATATCTTGAAGATTCTAGACGTTGTTATGAAGAATTAAGTCTTATAATCGGTCGGATACATTGTCTCTGTACTATATTCTCAGTATGAACTAAATGCTGAGTTAAAATTGTGTATAATGAGCTGAAGTTTATTTAGTTACAGCGTGCAACTTAGTATGGCATTATACTATGTCAAGTGTCAAATAATATACATTTTGATGTCTTGGGTGATAGCATGAGGGCTTCTTTTATGTTGTAGGCCGTATTGTCTGTAAATAGAAATAAACTGTGTAAAGAACGGCGTCTGATGAATTGTAAGGAGTGAAGTATGTGTGTGTTGTACGTACGTTGGGTGTTGACACTGTGTGCGTTGTTGCACGGCTGCACGTCGAGATCTGTAGCGTGTTAGTTTGGGACTGTTGCTCGCGGCTGTAGAGGGGAGGTTTGGAGGGATGGGAGGAGCGACTGTGGAGAGAGCGGAACTAGAGTGGGAGGGATCTTTAGGTGGTTCTTTTGAATGTATGGGATGTTGTTTCTTGACTCTTTTCAAATAATGACTTTTTAGGAGGGGGATAACTGTATCGAAAAGAATGTTGGTTTTTTCCGTAATTTCGTTTAGGTTGAAATTTAGGTTGACATATTGATCTAAGTTTATGTAAAATTCTTCTAAGATACTGAGCAAGGGGCTCTTGGGGTTTGTATTCAAGATTTGCATGTCATTGTTTATATTTGTAAATTTGTTTTTAGTCTTCGATATGTTGTCCCATAGCTGAAAAATGTCTATGCTTAACTGCATTAATGTGTTCGTTGTATCGTATCTGGAAGTTCCTTCCGGTATGCCCTATGTAGCTGGCTTAGCAGTCCTTACATTTCAAGCGATAGACACCTGAGTGGTTGTATTGATTTTTATTGTTAACAGATTTAGCATTGAGTAAGATGTTGACATTGCTACGTGTGGTTTTATAGGCTATCTTTAGGCCTCGTTTTTAAAAAATATTTGTTATAGGATGTATGTGGCTTTGTTATAGGTGAATAGTACGTAGTCTTTTTTGCTATTTTCGGTTCTGGTTAACTTGGTTTTGGGTTGGTTTTTTATTTTGTTTATTATCCTGTTGATCGTTTCTTTTTTATATCTGTTCTGTCTGGCTATTTCATGGATTAAATTCAATTCTTTGTTTAAATCTTTTTTGTTAGTGGTATGTTGTATGCTCTATATATCATACTGTAATATGCACTTTCTTGTGTGTATTTGGATGGGTATAGTCTATTTTTATTGTATTGGATGTGTGAGTGGGTTTTCTGTATATTTTGTATGTTAAATGGTCATTATGCCTAGTTATAGATATATCTAGATATTTTATTGTGTCCATGAACCTACTACGATGGCGTAGCAGGGGGAGAGGTGATACTCCCACGTGGCACGTCCCAGGTGGCGGATAGGGGGGTCCTAACCGGCTTGCCGGCGGACTTGAGGGAAATCAAATACCTCTCGCGGACCAAACACACTACCCCCTGCGGGTGGGGGACGCACATGTAGAATATACCCGCGGTATCCCCTGCCTGTCGTAAGAGGCGACAAAAAGGGGCGACCTTGGCGCGGACATGGATTGTGGTTTGGTATAATGTGTTGGACCTCCTGTGGATGGGAGAGGCCGAATACATCCATAGGTAATCCCTGCCTGTCGTAGAAGGCGACTTAAAGGGTTATGTGGCCATGGTCCCCTCTTTATTTTTTATTATTTTTCCGAGGGTCAGATGTAGACCCATCAAAATTTTGATGTGCGTGCTGCTCGGCGATGGAGCTCCTATGTGTGCGACTACGCTCAAAAGCCCGTGCCAGCAACCACCCAGGACGCGGCGGGTGGGAGTGTCATGTACCCGGGCAGCGGTATCCGCCTGACAACGCAGGTCCCCGCACAGCCGAATGCCAGAAGGACATATTATTATTAATTATTTTTATTTAATTTTTCTATATTTAGTGCTCTGTACACGCTATGGGGTACATGCTATTGCGGGTGACTGGAGGAAGGGAGTCCTAGTGCTCATTGCCTCAGTCATCACGTATTAGGCATCGTTCAACATCGGACCCCGGGCAATACTTGCTATGACCAGGTGGGTATTGCCTTGGCTGCTTGGTTCGGCTACAGAGACCCCTGATCGGAGTGGGTGGCATTCGGGGAGGATGATTTCGGGTACGGCGTCGAAACAATTTCCGCCAGCAACCTCGGGTAGTTCGCTACCCAAGTCTTTAACTTTGGATTCTCTAAGGGGGGCAACCCCTTGGGAACAGGCGCAGCGATTAAATTTGGGATCCAGCTTCCCTAGGTTCCTGGTTGCTACCAGAACCGATGGGCAGGACATCAAGCTGGTTAAATCCATCCTATTCAGTAGGTACATCGAAGGTGTATATGGCGAACTTGCGGACCTGAAGAAAATGCGCAATGGTGGTTTGCTTCTGAAGACGAGCACTGCGCTCCACGCCGATCAATTGCTTACGTGCGACCATTTTGGCGACATCCCCGTCAAAGTGGAAGAGCACAAAACATTGAATCTGGTTCGTGGAGTTATTTTCCACCGTGATCTCGTCCTGAACACTGACGATGAATTGATCGAAGACATGAAGCACCGTGGCGTGACCCACGTCTGGCGTATCACACGCAAAGTCAACGGTGAAGACGTTGCCACGGGTGCGTTCATAGTCTCCTTCAAATTGTCAGTGTTGCCCGAGAAAGTCAAGGTAACAACTTATCGTTGCGATGTGAGGCCGTACATCCCGCCTCCTATGCGATGCTATCAATGCCAGAGATTCGGACACATGGTATCTCGTTGTTCGAATCCGTCGGTGTGTGGTACATGTGGGAAAGTAGCTCACGGCGCGGAGGAGTGTACACCTCCGTTCAAGTGCACTAACTGCTCTGGTCTTCATACTCCTCGGGATCGGAATTGTCCGACCTATCTGAGCGAGAAGAAGATCCAGGAAATCAAGACCCCGGAGGTCTGTCCTACCAGGAACCGCGCCGTAAGTTTAATTCTCTGAATGCACCGGCCAAGACACTTGACTTCAGCTTGATAGCACAGTCCCTGCCAGGTTCCTCATTTTCAACTGGAACACCTGCCCAGAAGATCGCTGCGCCCAAGCCAAAGAGAACTAGCTCGAAGGTGGGTCCGTCCCGGCCTTCGACCACCAAAGTACCTGTGCCGGCTAGGAAACCTACACCGGCACAAAAGGGGAAGAAAACGTCTCCTTCCCTCACGAGGTCGGCGACAGCCGAGCCCAAGCCGGCGGAGGCGGCATCGTCGACCAGGGCTGGGAAACCACCTCCCAGCCCGTCTCAACAAGAATCAACTGTGGGGAAGAAGAGCGACCTTAGCAGGCGTTCTTCCACTTCTCCTACGAATGGGGCTTCACGCCCTCCACCCGGAGGGCGTGATTCCACGCCACCTGGTCTTCCTTCTCGAAGACCTGCGCGCTCCCCTCGTAAGAGGAAACCCCATACCAAAACAACGTCGAAGAAAATGAAGGCATGCTTCACCTCGTCTAGTGACGGGGAGATGCACATGGAGCATGAATCTCCATCTTCGGATGGGGAGGTGAGTGTAGGTTAGGTTAGGTGGCATTACGCTGCTCCTAACCTAAACCACAATAGTCCACACTTACATTATGGCACTGTTACAATGGAATTGTAACGGTTATGATAGGCATCTTGCCGAGTTGCGCCAGCTCATTAGCGAGTATTCGGCGAATATAGTCTGTATTCAGCAAACAAATTTCCGACCTGGTCATCATACGGTACTGAGAAATTTTCGACTATACTCGACAGAACAACATTATGCTCACCGGGCTTCCGGTGGCGTTGGCATTTTTGTCCGCTCTGATACCTACAGCGAGGAGGTTCCAATACGAACCCCGCTGGAGGCAGTAGCTGTTCGCGTACCGCTGCCTGTCATAACTACAGTGTGTAATGTTTATTTTCCACCAGGTGAGGCTCTTAACATCAATGATGTCACTGATCTTCTAGATCAGCTTCCACCTCCCTTCCTCTTGTTGGGCGATTTCAACGAACATCACCCCATCTGGGGCTCTGAGACGCCTTGCCCCCGGGGAAGAGAGCTGCAAACATTAGTAACAGAGCTGGATTTATGTATTTTGAACACAGGGGAACCAACACACTTCAGTGTACGTTACGGCACTTATTCTCACATAGACGTAAGTCTGTGCAGCCGAACGTTGGTTCCGCTGTTTCGGTGGAACACACACGACGATCTTTGTGACAGTGACCATTTTCCCATAATTCTTACTTTGCTGAACCACAAATCCGTCGAGGCTCCCCCTCGATGGATTTTTAAACATGCTGATTGGCCAAAGTACACATCACTAGCTGTCTTTAACAACAAAATCAGACGGACCGTCGGCGAGGAAATAACTTACATCACCCAGGTTATTCTTGCTGCTGCTGAGGAGTCCATTCCGTTCTACTCGGGGACTCCTCGCCGAAAGCTCGCTCCTTGGTGGAACGAAGACATAGCAGCAGCTATCAAAGAACGCCGTCGCGCTCACAAACATTACCGTAGACAGCCCACTGCGGCCAACTTGGTAACATTTAAGAAACTCCGCGCTAAGGCGCGAGTTCTTATTCGCCAAAGTAAGAAGGCTTCATGGGAGAGATATGTGTCACCTATGACGTCACATACTCCATCATCTCAAGTGTGGACTAAGCTTCGACGTATTTCGGGTATCCAAGGATCATCTTCTGTACCGGGAATTTCCATTGCAGGCAACATCGTCACTGAACCCCTCCTGATTGCTGACCATCTCGCTAGTCATTTCACGGATGTATCTGACTCCGGGAATTACCATCCTGATTTCCTCGCTCTGAAGCGGGAGGCGGAACGTTCTCACCTTAGTTTTGCCTCTCAAGCTTCAGAGGACTACAACGTGCCCTTTACGGAGTGGGAACTCCGCAGCGCCCTAGCGCTTTGCAAGAACACGTCTCCTGGACCAGACAACATCCATAACCAGATATTGAAACACCTTAGTGATGATAGCTTACTATATCTCCTTCGTGTGTTCAACCGAATCTGGATGGAGGGTGATTTTCTGTCTCAGTGGCGAGAGGGCATAGTTATTCCTGTCCTCAAGCCTGACAAAGATCCTAAGTATGCAGGAAGTTACCGACCGATTTGCCTTACAAACTGCCTGTGTAAGCTGTTTGAGAGGATGGTTAATCGCCGACTTGTGTGGTGTCTGGAGAAACAAGGACTCTTGTCCGAGTACCAGTGTGGATTTCGAGCCGCTCGATCCACCACTGACCACTTGGTACGGCTGGAAAGCTCTATCCAGGATGCGTTTCTCCGCAAACAGCACTTGGTGGCTGTTTTCTTTGACTTAGAGAAGGCTTATGACACCACATGGCGATATGGTATCCTTTCAGCCCTGCATCAATGGAAATTCCGAAGTAACTTGCCGGCGTTTATTGTGAATTTCTTGTCCCTCCGTCTATTCCGTGTCCGAGTAGGGAGGACATATTCGCAATACCACGTACAAGAAAATGGAGTCCCACAGGGATCGGTCCTTAGTGTCACTCTGTTCGCGATTGCCATCAACGGTATTGTTGCTGCTGCTGGTCCAGCAGTTATACCGTCGCTATATGTGGACGATTTTGCTCTGCACTATAGCTCGCATAAATTGGCAGTCGCAGAGCGACAATTACAACACGCTATTAGGAGGGTGGAGCAGTGGACCTTAGAACATGGCTTTCGGTTTTCTGCCGCAAAGACCTCTGTTGTCCACTTTTGTCGTCAACGTACTCTTCACCCCCATCCTGAGCTTTATTTAGACAACGTCGTTCTTCCAGTTGTTGACACTTACCGATTTCTTGGGCTCCTCCTTGACAGTAAATTATCGTGGGAGCCACACGTGCGGCAGTTAAAAGTGCAATGCACTAGGAAGCTTAATATCCTTAAGTTTCTTAGCAGCACTTCTTGGGGGGCTGACCGCACGGTGCTCCTGCGATTCTATCGGGCACACATTTTATCCTGGTTAGACTACGGCAGTGCAGCATATGGCTCCGCAAGACCAAGCGTTCTTGCGAAGCTGAATAGTATCCACCACAGCGGGGTTAGGTTGGCGACGGGAGCTTTTCGTACAAGCCCCATCGCTAGCCTGCTCGCTGAGTCTGGTGTGCCGCCTTTACACCTGAGGCGCCAGCAACTTCTACTTACATATGCTGCAAATTTGTGACAGATGCCACTTTACCCAAGCTATCCTTGCGTGTTCAACAATGGCAACCGTTTGCTGTACGCTGCTCGTCCTCGAGCGACGCGGCCGGTTGGGATACGCTTGGATAGCATTTCCGAATTGTTTGACGACCTTTGGTTCCTTGCCTTGTCAGACAACCAAGTGGGGTACCTCCGTGGGTCGTACGACGACCTGAAGTAATCCTGGATCTGCACACTGGCCCAAAGGAAAACACGGACCCTTCGATTTATCGGAGGCTCTTCCTGTCCGTTGTTGGCCGCTATCCAGGTTCAGTCGTCGTCTACACGGATGGTTCAAGGTCAGATACGAAGGTGGGCTGTGCGTTCGTTGTTAACAATGATAGGTTCCTTTTTGCTCTTCCGGCAACCTGTAGTGTGTACACAGCAGAGCTTTATGCTATCTGTGAGGCTCTGCGGTACGCACTGTACAATGAGCGCCGACACTTTCTTCTGTGTACCGACTCCTTGAGTTCGCTCCAGTCTATAGAGACCTGTTTCCCTCGGCACCCTCTGGTGCAGCTAATCCAGGACCTGCTGGCCGGGTGTTGGGATGCTGGCACCAGAATCACGTTTTTGTGGCTCCCAAGCCACATGGGCATAGAGGGAAACGAGTTAGTAGATCAGGCTGCCAAGGAGGCAGTTAAACTGCCCCCGTTGCCTTTCAAGGTTCCAGTAAGTGATATTCGCTCCCAGCTGCGACACCTTGTTATGTCCCATTGGGAGATGGAGTGGCAGGCCATTCCACTTCCCAATAAGCTGAGAGCGATAAAAGGAACAACGAAGGTATGGAGGAATTCCCTTCGGGCTTCGCGGAGGGAAGCCGTGGTATTAACACGTCTTCGGATCGGCCACGGTATCTTGACTCACTCGCATCTTTTGAAAGGAGAACCCCCTCCGGTGTGTACCTCCGGCGACCATCTTACCGTGGTGCACATCCTTACGGAGTGTGTGGACCTGGTCGATCTGCGCCGTAGTCTTAACCTTCCGAGTACTATCTCCCTTATCTTGCGTGATGACGAGCAGTCAGCAGACCTCGTCGTCCGCTTTATGAGGGATAGTGGACTGTTTTCTCGTGTGTGATGCTGTCCTTTGTCCTAGTGTGTTTTGTGGCACTTTCGCTTTTATCCTATTGACTTAATTTTAGTTTGTGTTGCGTCTTTTAATGTGTTATTTTAGCGTCTCTCGTAAATTATGTACTACCAGGCAATCCCTTATTCTTTTGTTTTCCTGTAGATTCTCTTATTTTATTAGAAAATAAGGCATTGCGTATTAGATCCACTGATTGTTTTAATCTCACCCTCATTTTTCTCCATCATTTTTTTTTTAAACTCTAGTCAGTGGATATCTTTTTAAAATTTTAACATCATCTCTCATGTCGTTTATCTCGTTCCATTAGGGGCCGATGACCTTCGATGTTAGGCCCCTTTAAACAACAAGCATCATCATCATCATCATCAATTTATTGTGTTCTTGTTTTCATTTCCATGGTGAATTTTATATGGGGATCTATTCCATTTAGTTGTTCTAAGATTCTTGTTTCATTGGTGTGCCTATTGTCTATTATAACAAATACGTCATCCACAAATCTGCACCAGAAGGGGATATTATCTAGTTTTTGGATTTCTTGATGTTCTAAGTAATCTATATATATTTCAGCCAGTATACCTGATGTTAGAGAGTAGTTAGAGTAGAAAGAGGACCCATTTTATTTTGTTTTTACTACTTCATTCATTCTTTAAACGGCCTGTTATATAGGGTCAACTTTTTATGTACATATAATTTTTTTAAACATTGTAATATCTCAATATCACAAATGTAAATAGTAATAACTTCACAAATATCAGTATACATAAATATGTAAAAATTTTAATCGATGTTCATTAGATCAACGAAATAGTGAGGTGACATGCCTCTCACAACATGTAACTTTTAAAGTTAAAAGCAAAGGACCTATTTTATTATTCTTACTATTTGAACATTTAACTTGTTTTTAATCATTTCTCAAATTGGGTCAGTTTTCATGCATATGCAACGCTTTGTAATGTGATGTTTTTGAAACCACTGTAGTTTGATATATGACAGCTGAGGATGACCCCATAGGGGTCGAAACCGGTACTGGATTTACTGTAATCAATAGTAAATAAACAATATATTGATAAGGTGGAGGCTTCCATACCATTTTTATGTTGTAGTAGCAATCAATACGGAAATGAAGCTCATAGATTATGACAGAACGATACTATGCTCACCGGGCTTCCAGTGGCGTTTGCATTTTGGTACGTTCTGATACCTACAGCGAAGAAGTTCCATTAAGAACCCCTCTTGAGGCTGTAGCTGTTCGCGTTCCGCTGTCTGTCATAGCAATGAATTGTAATGATTATTTTCCATCAGGCCAGCATCTTAACATAAATGATGTCGCTGATCTTATAGATCAGCTTCCACTTCCCTTCCTCTTATTGGGTGATTTTAACGCCCATCACCCCATATCGGGCTCTGAGACGCCCTGCCCCCAGGGCAAGAGAGCTGTAAACACTACTAACTGAGCTGGATTTATGTATTTTGAACACAGGGGAACCAAGTCACTTTAGTGTACGTTACGGCACATATTCTCGCATAGACGTAAGTCTATGCAGCCGAACGTTGGTTCCACTGTTTCGGTGAAATGCACACGATGATCTCTGTGACAGTGACCATTTTCCCATCATTCTGACTTTGTTGAAACATAAACCCGTCGAGGCTCCCCCTCGATGGATTCTTAAACATGCTGATTGGCCAAAGTACACATCACTAGCTGTCTTTAACGATGTTATCAGGCAGTCTGTCAGCGAGGAAATAACTTACGTCACCCAAGTTATTCTTGCTGCTGCTGAGGAGTCCATTCCGTTTTCCTCGGGGACTCCTCGCCGAAAACTCGTTCCTTGGTGGAACGATGAAATAGCAGCAGCCATCAAAGAACGCCGTCGCGCTCATAAGCGTTACCGTAGACAGCCTACTGTGGCAATGTTGGTAACATTTAAGGAACTCCGCGCTAAGGCGTGAGTTCTTATTCGACAAAGTAAGAAGGCTTCATGGGAGAGATATGTGTCATTTATTACGTCACATACTCCATCATCCCAAGTGTGGACTAAGCTTCGACGGATTTCGGGTATCCAAGGATCATCTGCTGTACTGGGAATTTCCATTGCAGGCAGTGTTGCCACTGACCCTCTCGTGATTGCTGACCATCTAGCTAGTCATTGTGCGGATGTATCTGGCTCCGGGAATTACCATCCTGATTTCCTCGCTCTGAAGCGGGAGACAGAACATCATCACTTTAGTTTTGCCACCCAAGCTTCAGAGGACTACAACGTGCCCTTTATGGAGTGGGAACTCCGCAGCGCCTTAGCGCTTTGCAAGGACACGTCTCCTGGACTGCACAACATCCATAACCAGATGTTGAAACACCTTAGTGATGATAGTTTCCTATATCTCCTTCGTGTGTTCAACCGAATCTGGATAGAGGGTGATTTTCCGTCTCAGTGGCGAGAGGGCATAGTCATTCCTGTCCTCAAGCCTGACAAGGATCCTAAGTATCCAGGAAGTTACAGATTAATTTGTCTTACAAACTGGCTGTGTAAGCTATTTGAGAGGATGGTAAATCGCCAACTCGTGTGGTGTCTGGAGAAACAAGGACTCTTGTCAGAGTACCAATGTGGTTTTCAAGCCGCTCGATCCATCACTGACCACTTGGTATGCCTGGAGAGCTCTATCCAGGATGCGTTTCTCCGCAAACAGCACCTGGTAGCTGTTTTCTTTGACGTAGAGAAGGCCTACGACACCACATGGCGATATGGTATCCTTTCAGTCCTGCATCAATGGAGATTCCGAGGTCACTTGCCGGTATTTATTGCGAATTGTTTGTCCCTCCGTCTATTCCGTGTCCAAGTGGGGAGGACATATTCGCAATACCACGTTCAAGAAAATTGAGTCCCACAGGGATTGGTCCTTAGTGTCACTCTGTTCACGATTGCCATAAACGGTATTGTTTCTACTGTTGGTCCAGCAGTAATACCGTTCCTATATGTGGACGACTTCGCTCTGCACTATAGCTCGTGCAGTATGGCAGTTGCAGAGCGACAGATACAGCAGGCTATTAGGAGGGTGGAGCAGTGGACCTTAAAATATGGCTTTCGGTTTTCTGCCGCAAAGTCCTCTGTTGTCCACTTTTGTCGTCAACGTAGTCTTCACCCTCGTCCCGAGCTCTATTTAGGAAATGTCGTTCTGCCAGTTGTTGACACTTACCGATTTCTTGGGCTCCTTTTCGATAGTAAATTATTGTGGGAGCCACATGTGCGGCAGTTGAAAGTGCAATGTGCTAAGAAGCTTAATCAACAAATTAATCTTAATTAATTAAGCTTAATATCATGAAGTTTCTTAGCAACACTTCTTGTGGGGCTGACCGCACGGTGCTCCTACGATTTTATAGGTTACATATTTTATCTCGCCTAGACTACGGCAGTGCAGCATATGGCTCAGCAAGACCAAGCGTTCTTGCGAAGCTAAACAGCATCCACCACAGCGGGGTTCGGTTGGCAACGGGAGCCTTTCGTACAAGCCCCATAGCTAGCCTGCTCGCTGAGTCTGGTGTGCCGCCTTTATACCTGAGGCACCAGCAAATGCTTCTTACCTATGCTGCTAATTTGCGACAGATGCCACTTCATCCAAGCTATCCTTGCGTTTTCAACAATGGCAACCGTTTGCTGTACGCCATTACATAAAATCAGCTTCATGGTCCGTATCGCACTTCAATAGATTCACAATTAAGTATTTATTTTCCACCTAGTCGATACAATGATTGCTTAAGGCAATTTTTAATGGTCAAAAGTGGTACATGTTTCGTATATTATCAACATCTTCAGCCACATAACACTGTTTAGATGAAAAATGTATAAAATTGACAAAGTAATGCTTTAGAGGAAGTGTCCTTAAAATTAACATAAGATTGACAAGATTAAAACAAGCAACACAGCCGGTTGGAATACGTTTAGATAGAAGTTACAGATTGCTTGATGTACCTTCGGTTCCTTGCCTTGTCAGACAACCACATTGGGTACCTCCGTGGGTAGTACGGCAACCTGAAATAATCCTGGACCTACACACTGGCCTGAAGGAGAACACAGACCCTTCGATTTATCGGAGGCTCTTCCTGTCCGTTGTTGGCTGCTATCCAGTTTCAGTCGTCGTCTACACGGATCGTTCAAGGACAGATACAAAGGTGGGCTGTGCGTTCGTTGTTGACAATGATAGGTTTCTTTTCGCTCTCCCGGAAACCTGTAGTGTGTACACAGCAGAGCTTTGTGCAATCTGTAGAGCTCTGCGGTATGCACTGTACAATGAGCGCCGACACTTTTTGTGTGTACTGACTCCTTGAGTTCACTCCAGTCTATTGATACCTGTTTCCCTCGGCACCCTCTGGTGCAGCGGATCCAGGACCTGCTGGCCGGGTGTTTGGATGCCGGCACCAGAATCACGTTTCTGTGGCTCCCAAGCCACATGGGCATAGAGGGAAACGAGTTAGCAAATCAGGCTGCCAAGGAGGCAGTTACACTGCCCCCGTTGCCTTTCAAGGTTCCCCGCAAGTGATATTCGCTCTCAGCTGAGACATCTGGTCATGTCTCATTGGGAGATGGAGTGGCAGGCCATTCCACTTCCCAATAAGCTGAGAGCGATAAAAGGAACAACGAAGGTATGGAGGACTTCCCTTCGGGCTTCGCGGAGGGAAGCCGTGGTATTATGTCTTCGGATCGGCCACGGTATCGTAACTCACTCTCATTTTTTGAAAGGAGAACCCCCTCCGGTGTGTACCTGCGGTGACCATCTTACCGTGGTACACATCCTTACGGAGTGTATGGACCTGGTCGATCTTCGCCATACTCTTAACCTTCCGGGTACTATCTCCCTTATCTTGCGAGATGACGAGCAGTCAGCAGACCTAGTCATCCGCTTTATAAGGGATAGTGGTCTGTTTTATCATGTCTAGTGATATCCTTTGTCCTCGTGTATTTGTTTCAATTGCGCTTTTATCCCATTAACTTCATTTTAGTTTGTGTTGTATATTTTAATGTGTTATTTTAACGTCTAATGTAAATTAAATATCTGCACTACCTGGCAATCCCTTATTCCTTTTCTCCCTGTATTTTCTCTTCTTTTATTAGAAATTAAGGCATTGCGAATTAGATCCACTGCTGTTTTAATCTCATACTCATTTTCTCCTCACCATATTTTTTAACTCTTGTCAGTGGATTCATTTTAAAATTTTAAATATCACGTATCATGTCGTCCATCACGTTCCATTAGGGGCTGATGACCTTCGATTTTAGGCCCCTTAAAACAACAAGCATCATCATCATCATCATCAACAAAACTTCTGGAGAGCCACATGAGATTCACTCAGTCTACACCAGGTTGATTATTGGGAACAAAGGCAGCTGGCTCAGGGATTGTGTACTATTGTGTAGTACTTGTGTAGTACTTGTATACTACTGTTTACTATAATAAAATACCTAATTAAGCTTTTGAATGACTATCAATAAAACAATATTTCTTATTAGGCGTAAGTTTGGGAGGACTGAGATTTGAATTGTGAGAGTATCCACCTTTTCCGGCATCTATTTAGAAACATCTGCTTAGTGAGAAGTTGACATTTGAAGCTGTTTCTTATACGGTGGAAAAAGAACACTGTCTCAAATTACAGGCAATCTAAAATTATTTATGGCTAATATTATGGACAAAGGCACTTAAAGAAAAAAGTATCAGGCTAAATTACAGTTCTTTAACAAGCAGTCTGATTTTCAATCAGTTGTGAGTATTCAGATAATTTTTACATATTAATCCCACTTACTCAGTACCAGCAATGTATATTTCTAAGGCTCCATCCACATCACCTTCCAAATAGTGTATCTTGGCAAGATTTTCAAAGGAACACTCTTGGCCACCTAGTTGGATAGCCCTTACAAGATATGGTTTGGCTTTCGCATAGTCTTTCAAATGGAAGAAGCACATCCCTGGAAGAAATGTACATAATATAACACATGACAAGTTAAGAAATAAAAGTAAACCAGAATGAATTTTAAAAGAAAAGAGACAATAGAGTATTTTCTCCCATCTATATGATTAAACGTTCAGGGGTCATGCACAGTCATTCTGGATGGCTACATAAAACTTTCACCTACTATTTAACCCTAGACCGGGCGTGCCGATTTCTGTCACACTACCGGGCACTTTGTCAACCAGTTACGTTTTCAGTCGTTTACATCCTTCCAATCGCTTAAACATTTCATTTAACGGCGTTTTATCTTTTGTTTCAATGTTATTCTCCAAATAAAATTAAAAACTTGTATTAGTGATTAATATGAATGTACTTAAAATAGATAATCATGAACACGAGAACTAATTCTGATAGGCATATGAATACTGTGCCTATTTAAAATGAGTTGTATGTATGTTAAGTCCTCAGCCCGAAGGCTGGTTGGATCCTCAACAGCTCCACCATCAGCTGTCATAGATGGCCTAGGCATCACTGAAGAGACGTACTAGGGAAATGAGGAGTGAGGTAGTTTCCCGTTGCTTTCCTCACCGAGCCAGAAGTTGCTATTACATATCAGTCTGCCAAGCCCACTGAAATGCAAGCAGGGACTGGCTGCAGAAGGATTGGCATTGCTAGCATCACTCATACCTCAGTCACTTTCATTTTGTCAAAGCCAAGGATAAAGCTGAGACAGATCATTGAAAGTAACAAAATTGCTCTAGCCCATACCAGAAGACATAGTGCACTGTAAACACTAGCTCCCACCAGCAAAGGCATTAAAATGAGTTAAGCAGTAGATACATAATTAAATTAAAATAATGGTCATATTTTAATATTTGCACAATTATACCATGAAATGATCAGATATAACAGCAAAAAAATGACTCGATGAAAAATAAACTTTGTTGCCATGTGCAAGAAATCTTTCACACCTTATCCCCTGAGCAATGCGATAATTTCACTGCAGTTCGCGCTCGCGGCTGTAAATCACTTCCTCCTGCTTCCTAGAAATGTACTAATTAGTCCAGAATAATAGTTCATCAACCATCTCAGCGTCAATTTCTGTTGATACCATTCTCGCTTCCCCTTCCAGTCCTGGCAGTACTTTTAAAATAATCGTTGCTTCTACCCTCGAAGTAAGTTTCGAAAAGTGCGTCGTGGACCACATTGTTCCTCCAACTCTCCCGAAGATAAAATCCCTTTCGTTATCGTCTTCCTCAGCCTCCCGCTCCGTATCACTGTTATGATCCTGATCCGATACGTTTATAATTTCCTCCTCCCCATCGGAAAAGTCCGAGGCAGAGTCCTCTATTTCATTGGACAACTGGCTCAAAATGTCAGGTATGTCTTCATCACTAACAAAACGAGACCTAAAATAGAAATATACTACATGTAATTACGCCTTACTTTGTCTAATTTCCCGAAAAGTATAGAAGAAAGGAAATTTTAAAGAAACAAATTTTACTTACATGACCAGGCGCGCGGTTGACCAGCTTCGGGTCCCAAGAGTTCGCTCGAAATAATTACACACGTATCGCTTCTAATGTTACCGAAACTCGACTGAACTGAAGGTCAAGAGTGAGAGCAAAGGGACTAGTTGCGAGGTGGTGAAAGACTGACAGTTCTAGGAATTACGGCATAAAATAGCGCGCTGGTTGACTAAAATAACCACCGCGCCCGGTCTAGGGTTAAGGGCATTTCATGTCCCTCCTTGCCCTCTCAGTATCTTCCAATGAACTTATCCACTCTCTTTTCACAGCATTTATCACAATATCAGTCTCTGCTGTCCATATCACACATTTGTCAAGGTCTTTCTGCAGTCACTCATAAATCTGTAACTCATTTATTATGCTGTATAGTATAACATCATTCACAAAAAGCTGCATCTGCGATTCCAGTTCTTTACTCATATCATTTACATATATAAGAAAACACAGAGGTCCAATAATGCTGCATTGCAGGACCCCCTCTTATCATTACAGGACCAGAATGTTTCAACTACTTTAATTATCTGAGTTCTATTTTCGAGAAATTTAGCCTCCCATTCATTCACTCTTTTGTCTGGTCCAACAGCCCTTGTTCTTTTCCGACCCCAACGGTATTGGAACATTCGAGACCTAGGGAGTCTCATTTTCACGCCCTTCGTGGCCCTTGCCTTTCTTTGTCCATTACTTCATTTTTCGAAATGACGGATCCCTTCTTTCTTCTTCTTTTTTCTCTCTTTCTACCCCCTGTGGGTGGGGGACGCAGACAAAAAATACACCCACGGTATCCCCTGCCTGTCATGAGAGGTGACTAAAAGGGGTGACCAAGGGATGATTGTCTTAGAACCATGAAACTACTTTTGATTAGTACCATCACGCGGGGAACATCATGGCTCGCCTTTACTTGTGAGTAGTGCTACTATATTAGGTACACAGTAGGTTTGTAATTCGTAGCAGCAGTAGGTGTGGACTGTGGGTTCCCAGTACCTGTGAGTTGTACCCATGCGAGCAACACCACGGGTCTGGGCGTAGCCTGTGAGTTGTACCACTATATGAGCGATACCGTGGGTCTGCGTTGCCTGTGATTGGTACCCACTATGTGAGGAACACCACGGGAATACCGACACCCGTGATTAGTACACCTAGGTGAGGAACCTCATTGGTTTGCGTTGGCTGTGAGTGGCGCCATTGTGTGAGAAACACCATAGGTCTGCGTTACCTATACGAGGTACAATACTTGTGAGTGATACCATAATATTTGGAACACCGTGAGTTTACGCTACCTTTGATTAGTACCGCAATTTGAGAAATACCATGGTTCTACTTTACTAGGGACATGTACCATTATGAGGGGGGGCCGTTGACCTGTATTTTGGACCCCTTTAGAAAACAAGAGTCATCGTCATCATCATCATCATCAGGACTGTACTTTAGAATGGTCCCTTGGTCGATAACGCTGTTTCTTTCTGGTAGTTTTTTGGTAGGATCCACTGATTGTTTTGGGTTCATATCCATCCATTCATTCTTCATGTCCTTATTTTTTTTCTTTTGGTCAGTGGATAATATAAAACCTTTGTTTTGTCATTACATTTCGTACCATCAGGGGCCGATGACCTTCGATATTAGGCCCCTTAAAACAACAAGCATCATCATCATCATCATCATCATCATCATCATCATCATCATCATCATCATCATCATCTCACTTCTTAGCCATGATTCAACTCCTATTACAATATCTGGTAAATATTTTCTTATTAAACTACTTCATTCTATTTAAGTCTATTCCTTTCCTTATAATACTACTCTACTGTTTAGTACTAACATCTCTATGATATCTTATTTAACTTTCAGTTCCCTACACTCTCATCACCACTTCCTAGTCCACCTGATTTCCCCAAATATACCTCCATATAACCCTTCTAAATAAACCTTCTAACTTACACGCACCACTGTGATTCAAGTGAAGACCCTCTGAATGCAGATTCATATCTTCTACTCACCCATTAGGATCTACAAATATCACTGCCAATTTTCCACATACCCACACAATAGTCTCATTTAAATCTCCAGTCCAGTCAGTATCCCTCCTAAGCAGTATCCCATTGATTACATTCTCTGCTACTTTCTACTTTCCTCACATCTGCCTTAACCTAACTCCTGGATAACACTCTATCCTGGTTCTCTTTCCTACACACACTTTCTGCACGTGCATAACAATGGTATCCCCCATGACCAGAACCTCAACCACTCCCACCTCATAAGATCCTCTCCCCTCCTTGTCCCTCTTATCCTCCCTGACAGCTGCAGAACGTACTTCCTCCTCCCTTTTCTCACTCTCATGATTGTGTTTCATGTCCCTCTTCCTTTCCTTCCACTCTACATTCCCTTTTCTACCTTTCCCTTACTCCTTACCTTCCTCCACCTCTGTACCACTTCCCTGTTCCTCACCTTTTTTCTGCTGTTCTACCTGTAGTGACCAATACCGATTCCTCAGCAATACCCCTTCTGAACTCTCCACCTCAGTAGACCCCTTGGCTCTCAACTTCTTTCCTGTTAAAACATTAGCCCACCTGTCTTTCACAACTTCTCCCCTTCCTTCCCTTCACTCTTGTATGCTTACCATATCTTGTACACTGTTTGAGGGAGACCTACTTTCATTCCTGCCCCCCCATTAGAGTCCTTATTATCTCCCTCAACCTCTCTAACTCTTTCCTCACGCTCCTTAATGCCCACTCACACCCACAATCCTTGCAACTGCATTTCTTAGTCATTCTTTGATCTTCTTTATGGAAATATGTAGTAGTATATAAAACAATAATAGTTTTAAAAAAATTATTCCATGAATAAAAATAAATCAAATGAAAGAAACTGTATAATATACAAGGATTACATGACCATAAAACAAGCAATATGATGAAACGGGATTGCCCTGCGAGCATTCGCATTCATGTATTTCTTGATGACAACTCGCTAACACCCAGCTGTATGGATTCAAAACGAGCGCCGAGTGCGCAGGCATTGTGGGGGACAGCATGCAAGCAAGTGCTGCTCCAGCGTGCCAGCCAAGGCCAGGTGACGTTACACCGAATGTTCTTTCCGATTCTATGGCATTTCATCACGAACGGAAGGTTAAATCATAATTTTGAGAATGGCACCTTGTAGGCCTGGACAATAAATGCTACTACCCAAAATTTCATTAAAATCGGTGGAAGGATGGCTGAGATATGAATTTTTTAAGATGCTCACATTTACAGTCTCGCCGTCCGACCTTGGGCAATAAAAGGAGGTCGCCAGCCTTGAGTGAGTCAGTGTGTCACTGAATGTGTCAGTGTGTGTGCGAGCAAGCGCATCATCGTGAAACAGTCACCAAACTATGTAATACGGTTTGGTACTTTGACCGGCTTTGGACCAGGGTTCAAAAGTACGTAATACTAGTGTTGAAAGCCTTCTCTGCGGACTCTAACTCCGCATGTAAGCGAAAGCTTATTCTTGTTAATATCAGTCTGTCGAGCCGTGTAACATCATTTCGTTTTGTGAACAAGAGACTGTACATTTTGAAACTGTGCTTAAAGGACTTAGGGCATAAAGACTGTGCTTTAGTTGTTCCCTCTACAAGAGACTGTGTTAGGCTAGTGCCCTAGTGACAGAACAATTCTTTTATGGACAGTGTCACTTTGTTTCATAAAGAACAGTGCCTACTTTTCTTTCAAAGACTGTGTCAATCACTCCATGAGAAAAACAGTATCGACATTTTCTTTTGATAAAACTGTGCCAATCTTCATTTTTAAAAGATTGTGCCAATATTTACTTTCATAAAACTGTGCCGATATTTCCTTTCAAGGACAGCGCTGATTCGTGGAATACGGTACCTTTATTACTTTTCGAGGGACTATGTCAATTCCCCTCATAAAGACTATGTCTAAATTTACGTGTAATATTGTGCCTCAGTGATAATTTTACCTCTGAGAAGTTACGTGATTTTTGTTAAGACTGAGTCGTAACAGAACTTGGTTCTCTTTCACAAGACTGTGTTATAAACTGTTCCCTTCTGTTCTTCGCAGGAACTTTAATTTATTTCTACGAGTGTGTGTGCTAGCACATTGCATGTACTCATTGCAAACAGTGCAGAGACTGTTTCTATTTTCTTTCGAGATTAAGTGAAGTGGTAAACCATCATATGTCAGAAAGTTCCAGATTATTTTCATTGCTTATCACTTCAAGTTCGATAGTGACTATTGCATTATTCTCACAGAACTGTGACTTTGAACTCATCTCTTTTTTTTTCTTCTCAAAAGTGCGTCCAACACCATTTACAGTGGAACCTATTCGACCGGCAAACAGTGTCTCGCCTTAATTCACAGTGCAGTGCGGTAGAGAAGTGTCGTATCAGATTCCATTGACATTCTGTGCGAAAGTTCTACATTTCTCTACTCCTTTCATAGGACTTTGTGGAATACAAAACTCAACGACTATTCCACGCTGCAGTATCATCAGACGACCGCCCCAGGTTCGAGTCTCCATCAACATCAAGGGCTGACAACCGCCGTGGGTCAACACAGACAACGTGGGACGACGCCGGCGCCGCAAAACGACGCCTCCTCCACATCTTCAAGGGCATTCAAACTATTCGTCTGTAAAAGGTGATATAATTTCTATGCATTTCTTTTGAATAAACTGCAAGTTCCACTTTAAATATGAACTTATTTCACTACCCTTCTCTCGTACTCTCTAAAGCACGAACCGTACATGCCTTGGCGTTATCAATGCTCTCCGCAAAACCAAAGTACGGGCGTTCCTGTTTCAATACTAATAACATAAAATAACTATATTATTATTATTATTATTATTATTATTATTATTATTATTATTATTATTATTATTATTATTATTAATGGACCTATGCTGCTCCACAGAATTCCTTATAAATAGGTCAGCTAACTCGTCTTGATAAGCCTGTCGCAGTCATATGTTTTTGCCTGCCCTTTTCAATAGTTTCATGAACATTTAATACCAGTACATAATAACTGATTCATTCATAATTTAGTGGAGACCAAGAAAAACTGAGGGAAGCAGACTCCTAGATTTCTGTCTGAGAAATAACATAATTTAAAGATGGAAAACATGGAAAACATACGTGATTTCTGATCTCAACATCCTGGTATATTCTAGGAATATGAGCCGAATTCCAGCTGCCAAATATAGTCAGACTATTGATTAGAAAATACTTTAATTAATATAATTATAAATATGCAAACATACCAATATTGTGATATATATCCCAATCTGGCTTATCAGCAACCTTTTCGGCCTCAAAATATGCTTCCATCGCTTGCCTGTGGCTTCCCAGAAGGAATCTGGAATTAAAATACACACTCTATAATGTGACCTTCCTATATAAACTCTTAATTTTCATAGTTTACATGAATTGTATGAGATTCAGTTCTCAGAAGGAAATGTAATAGGAAGTTATTTTGCTTTTGCAGATTCGCTGGTGGTGATAACAATTTGTGTACAAAAACTTGCTGTTTAATACTGTGTATTAGAATTTTAACAGAAACAGATTGAGTGTAGTATAAAAATAAGCAGTTTCAAGACTAGGTAGGAATTTTTTAAAGCTATGCTCTTTTTCCCCTGTGGGTGGGGGTGGTAGAATACGTTGTAAGAAGTGATTAAAACGGGCTCTCAACTTATGACCATGAGGTCCTAGCTGGGTTTGGCACTATTTTCACTTACTTGCACCAGGCTCCTTACTTCCTGGCCTTCCTCTTGGTTTCTTTCCTTTCACTTTGTAATTAATGTATTTCCTGCAGTTCTCTCATTGTCAATTATCTCATTTCTGTTACTTGAATTCTGCTGAAATCTTGCTTTGTAAAGTACAAGTCTCCAAACCATGGATGAGAGTATCTACAAAATAGTTATTTGGCTGTGTGGGGTATTTTGCTGTCCCAAAGTAGATTTCTGACTTGATTGTAAAAAAAATACATTCTCCATCCTGTTGAGCATTTCCTGCTTGACTGTGTTATATTTTAAAATTATACTTCTAAGGTACTTGAAATGGGAAGCTGATTCTAATTTGGTTCCCTTATTTGAATCTGTTCCTCTTCCGTTCAAAGTTGTTTTTCCTGTTCACTTTCAGTTCAAATTATTAAAATGTTCCAAAGAGTAAGTCTGCTTCCATTTCTTCCCATATCAACAAATCATTGGTTTACTGTCCATTTCCTTAATAGATTTAATGATCCAGTTCATTACTATGATGAACAGGCACTACTTCCTTGCTGAAATGTTCTTTGTCTCTCACCATTCAGATATTCCACAGCCTACCCAGACAGAGATATTATAATTCTAGTAAAGAATCTTTACTTTGTCAACCAAGAATTTTTTGACCTGAAGACCTTCAAGGCATTGCCAGGTCTTATTCCAAGGAAGCTTTTGGCCAATTACAACCAATCAAGAGATTGAGGAGGATAATGCTGGTGACCAAACTTCGTATTTTCAGATTAAACGTGAAATCTGTACTTTTCTACGAGTGTGAGACATCGATAAAGATAACCAGTTGTTTGTAGATATTTATAAACGGCTGTCTGAGAAACATTCTATTGGCCTGAGGTCATCCCAAACGAAGTCCGACTCGTTGGCTAATGTTGATTAAGGATAGAAGGTTTCCACCTGTTCAATACATTGACATAGTGACTTAATTAAAATATCACGTATTTATATCATTATGGTACTGGTTTCGGCACCACCTGTGCCACTATCAGCCAATGAAAAATTTTCAAGGTATTTTAGGTAATTACATGAAATATTTATGCAGTATAAAAACATATACAGAAATTTTACAATTATATATATATATATATATATATATATATATATATATATATATATATATATACATAAAATCTGTGTGATTAAAATGCAAAGAACGATTAATCTTTTAAGATGTTAGACACATCATAAAACACAACACTTTCTTGTGTGTCAAAAAGATTTTTACAGCTAAAATATATGTGAATGGCCTTGAAGAGTACAAGGTGTTCCTTTTAAAACTTTATCTTCAGTTTTTAGACATTATCTGACGTACTGAACTAACTACTAATTTCTAGAACATTCCTTTTGTTGATGTGATTAGGGTGTTTAATCATTGTTCATATTTATATGAATCAGTTCCTCAATTTATTCCTGAAATTTCTATAATATGATTTTATTTCTGTTAAAATGTCACAGTCTTTGTGTAGCTATACTAAAACATCTCATACTTAATATGATTTAAGCTTGAATTCTGCAAATTTGTGTTGTTTGAAAAATTAATGTAAGGCTGAGGCTGTGCGTTGATAGATGAGATCTTGAGAATTTCAATATCAGGTGGATTTTGACAAGTTAATATTGATCTCGAACCAACACGGACCTAAAAATAGAGAACAAATTGTGAATTTTACATCAGAATTCCAAATTCAGAGAAGGCGCTTTTGAAAAGAAAAGAATATTGAGGTATGAAACTCACCTCTAACTCGAAGTGGCCAAGCGTGGTGTATGTAAGGAGCTGGAATGCAAAGTGTCAAGCGACAGCCTCCATGCATCAGCTGTTAGGTAGGGGGAGTTGCGGTAGCAGGAGAATGTAGGTCAGGAGGGCGTGGATTCTGCTGGGAGTAGTAAGCCAGCGTACTGCGTATCGTTTTATGAACTAATTGATTTTTAGATATTTTTAAATGATTTATCACCGAAATAAGTATGTCAAATAAAATTGTGGGTTTCTTGGACAGATCATTGAGATTGTAGTTAGGATTGTAATACTGATCTAATGCAATAAAAACATTGCTCTGTCAGGTCTAATAGCAGACCTTTGTTCACTGTTTCAATGATGTCCAAATCGTTATTGATGCCATTAAAACTATGTTTATATTCTTGTATATGCTGACCTATTGCTGAAAATCTCCTGTATCTAATAGCATTGACATGCTCATTGTATCTAATATTAAACAATCTCCCTGTTTGTCCAATGTAAACACTGGAGCAGTCGTCATAGTGAAACCTGTAAACACTTGATTTATCAAAAGGGTTGGACGCACTGACCAATTTAGAATTGTGAAAAATATCAAGATTTCTGTTGTTAGTCCTGAAATAAATTTTAGTATTTATTTATTTATTTTTTTAAATTTTTTTTTAATATTTGTTAGTCAGTAGATGTCAGGTTTGAACATGAAGGTTGCATAAGTTTTTGCCTTAGTTGTTTCTTTTTGTAACTTAGTCTTGGGTCAGTGTTTGAACTTGTAAATTATACGTTCTATAAAACCTTGGTTATAACCATTATGGAGTGCAATACTGTGTATAGTGTTTTAGACATAGGTACATTAAAGCTCGATGTATTAGACTATTATAGGTAGCTCTTTTGTGGCTAGGAGGGTGTATGGAATCTTGCTTGATCGTCGTAGCTGTAAGTGTTGGTTTTCTGTAAATTTTATATTTAAAAGAAGATGGAAGTCTAGTGATGGTTAAGTCTAAAAAATTTAGGGTCTTACTAGTTTCGAATTCTATTGTGAACTTGATATCTGTATCGATTTTACTGAGGTGCGTTAGGGTGGAAGGTGCATCAGTAATACATTGGTCCATGATTATAAAAGTATCGTCTACAAATCTAGACCATAGGACTATATTGTCAAATATCTTGTCTTTTTCAATTTTTGTATACTCTAAGAAATCTAAGTATATATCAGCTAGAATGCCTGATGCTGGTGAACCCATGGCCAATCCATCTTGTTTATATATTACTTTATTGAACCTAAAATAATTACTATTGGTTAGAAGCTTCAAAATGGGCATAATATAGTCTATTTCGAGTTGGCTAAGCAGATTTTTTAAAACAATTGGTATGACCTTTTTCTGGTTTAATATTTGCATACATATTAGTGATGTCGAACGAGTGCATTGTATGATATGGTTGTAATTTAAAGTTGTCCAGTTGTTTAATTATTTTTAATAGATTTGCTGGCTTGAAAGGTGTAATGCTTACTCAAAAATTATTGAATAAATTGTACCGTTTATATTGAGGGCTTGGTCTGAAATTTACTATAGGGCATATAGGAACTCTGTTTTTATGTATTTTTGGTTGCGCTTTTACAGTCGGTAGGCCAGGGTTCATATTAATAAGTTTGCTCTTTTCACTGTCTGTAAACGAACATGTAGAATTTTTAAGTATCTGTTTAAGTTGTTTTTGGATGGACTGAGTTGGGTCTTTATCTATAATTGTGAAGGTTTTATCTGTGAAAAAAAATTTTGTTTTAGCAATATAATCCACTTGGTCCAGTATAACAGTAGCGTTACTTTTATCTGCTTTAGTAATAATAATATTTGAATTTCTGATTTTATTTTTGAGTTGACAAATCTTTTTCCTGTCTGCGAGCTGCGATGTATTTATATTAGTCAGTGTACTGAAAATGTTATTTATTTGTTTTTTAGCCTCGTACCTGACTTCATCTTGAGTATCTGTAGGTATTTTACTAATAGCTGCTTCTGTCTCAATTATTAACTTTTTAGCCATATTTGCTATGTTATAACTGGGCCAGTTATATTTAGGACCTTTGGAAGGAAATTTTATTTCTTCTTGGTCAAAGTCAGTTTTAGATAGATTCACGAATGGCTGGTGAAATAGGGCTAAGTTCTGAGTTTGTGTGTTGTATGAGATTGCGTTTCTAAATGGCCTGTTATCCGAGTTGAATTCATTAAGAAGAGCCTGGAATTTTCTATCTAATGTGCTCTGTTTCTGGGAAAGTATATTAGTTAACGTGTTCTGAACTTTATCTTGAAAAATGTTCCATTGTGCAGCTGACAACAACTTGGAAACCTCAAGATGAGTTTCATACAAACAGCTGTTCAGAAAAGATTTTTTTCTTATGTAAAAATTTAAGTTCATTTTGGAGCCAAAGTTGATTAGTTTTCTCTGCACTTTTCTCTCATGTGTTTAAATGTGCCTTTGTTTTTTAAGAATTTTGGATTCAATTTATTTATGATCATTTTTTGATGAAATTAATGTCCTTGCCCAATTTTCCTATTTTAATACTGTACCAGGAAAAGTTTTTGAGGAAAGGGCATGAGTAGGACCTCAGGGAGTGGAACTTGGTTTTGGAGCCGATACAGAGTAGGATAGACTCGCAGAGCGACTAATAGATGGTTAAAAATTTTTTTTAACAATTTATTAATTCTTCACCCAGCAATATGATTATTGGACTCAAATCTGGCATTGAAATTAAAAGTTTGAACGTAATCTTCCTGAATTCTGTTCATGAAAATTAAATGAATATCACTGATTCCAAAGTCTTTCATATGTGAGAAGACAAGGTATTAGATTTCCACCTAAAGTCTTTCTAAATATGAGCACACACTTGTAATTGCAAATTGACATGAGAAATTAAATTTCTGTTAAAAGTTTTCAGTTTTTCAGTTTGTAAACCTTGATGTATAGTACACTTGAAAAGCCTAAAGTCTTTCTATGAGATATGAAAATTAAATTTGAAAATTAAATTAATCACTTCTGAGAAACTATGAGAACTCTGAAATATTTGTTCACACGCGGCACTGAAGTTTCTACTGTTCAAAATTAATGAGAAAATTTTAGTCAGTTTGTTACTACTCACTTAATGAAAGAAATGTTGCTACAAACGTTGAAGGATGGACATCTGGAATGTTCCGTGGAGAATCACGGTCTGCGATGTTCCCTTAACACACCACATGCTGACGTCCCCCGATGAGGTGATGACGGCTGGAACTGGATCATGTAGAATTGCAGCTCGTTAAGGTGATTTTTCGCACACGAAAAATTCACTTAGTGCGAGTAGTTATCACTGACACTGTCATTTACTGTTGAACACAGTTTATGGCGTAATTGAACTTTAAGATGTTAAATGAATAATCACAGTCCTTCCTGTATGAAATACTATTTAAAGTTGTTACTGAAACGTCCATAATTACACAGTTCACACTTGAAAAAGGCAAATCATAGTCTATAATCACAGTCTTCGAACACGGTCATTAAGTCACTAAGGATTATTTTCTGATTATCTTGTTATTATAACGTCATATTACTTCAGAAAAAGTTCTTAGTATTCACCCAGATTACTACTGTAAGTCGTATACTAATATGGCGTGAATAAAGAAACACAGTTCAATACTCGAAAAGAAATTAGTTCTGGTAATTCTACACATTAGTTTCTGTAGAAGTTCAATATCATGTGAAGTAAACTAAGTCTACACGTAATGATATATTCTGTGAACGTTAAATATTTGGTATTTGCACTTCAATAAGTTCACTCGTATTATATTCTCAAATGTCTTTTTAGAATTAGACTGTAGTCGCGACGCGATGTACTAAATACAGTGCGACGTCTTTTATAATTTTGTCGGTGATATAACTTCGTGTTCCGGAAACGTGATGGCAAGTACTTTCACTGTGACTGCGCGGACATACTGTACGAGGGTCGGTCTCTCCTCTGTCTCACTCACACACATCTGTGTACTCATCCTTGTACTGCCCTGCTCTGCTTGTTAGCCTTGACATATATATGCCGGCACTGGGAGGGGTGGTTTCTCTTGGCCATGTGACCGCCGCGTATGTATAATTTTCTTAGACTTTAAATTATTATAACTCAACAACCATGGGATAGATTAATTCGAAATTCACAGGGATTAACTTTTATGACGTCCGCTACAATTCAGCATTTGTCCCGTTGAAATTGGTTAAGGCGTTGGAAAGCTTGCGAAAAGAAAATTCTTTTCGAGAAATATCTCTAGGGGAGGTGAGCTTCGAGCGACAGATGACGTCACTTGACTTCGCCTAGTGCACTCGTGAAGTCTGACACCTGCTGGAACATTCCTTTATTTAAATGTTCGTACGTCGGACGGATATTTTATGCTGGAATAACGTTTCTTTCGATTGATATGGGCCAGGACATAGGCTTTCCTGGTACAATACGTAAGCCCATATAATAATGAGCTTTATTTTTTGCCTTATTTAATGTTAAAAATTTCATTATGGTCCGTATTGAATCGAAATTTACAATGTTGATTAAGGATAGAAGGTTTCCACCTGTTCAATACATTGACATTGTGACTTAATTAAAATATCACATATTTATTATTATCATTATGGTACCGGTTTCGGCACCTCCCGTGGCATCATCAGTCAATGAAAAACTTACAAGGTATTTTAGGTAATTACATGAAATATTTATGCAGTATAAAAACATGTACAGAGCATGCTATCCTGTGTTGTAAAATTTTACAATTATATATATACATAAAATCTGTGTGATGTAAATACAAAGACTGAATAATCTTTTAAGATGTTAGACACGTCATAAAACACAACACTTTCTTGTGTGTCAAAAAGATTTTTACAGCTAAAATATATGTGAATGGCCTTGAAGAGTACAAGGTGTTCCTTTTAAAACTTTATCTTCATTTGGCTGAATGGTCAGCATACTGGCCTTCGGTTCAGAGGGTCCCGGGTTCGATTCCCGGCCGGGTCGGCGATTTTAACCTTTATTGGTTAATTCCAAAGGCTTGGGGGCTGGGTGTGTGTGGTGTTTTCAAGATTAGAAATCATCGTAGGTAGAGCCCTCATCTTTACAGACATGCAGGTCGCCTAATAGGCCTTCTACTAGAAAAAGACCTGCACCAGGCCTCTCCGGAGGCCATACGCCATTATTATTATCCCAAACAAAGAATTGTGGGAGAGAACACACCAAAAACAAGCAGATTTCCAGATTAAACAATGTAAGTGGCAACGGACTGCATTCAGTTATACCATAGGGTCAGGCCATATTCCACAGCAGGCTCTTGACTGAAACCCACAAGGAAGAAGATACTGAGACAGACCAACAATGATCTAGTGTAAAACTATCGAACAGGGGCTGGTAGTGACCGGGTTCTCATGGAACCTGGTAAAGGCAATGAAATGATGTGATGGTGTTCTCTTGTGTCCAAGAGGCTTAATAGGAATTAAGTAGAAATAAACACAATTAATAAAGCTATGGAAGCAAGCCCTGCAGTGTATGGGTAGCTTGTCTGTCTCTTACACAGAAGCCCAACATCCAATTCTCAACTTGTACAAGGAACCTAATCCTGGACTGGGGACTAAAAGGGGGTTAACTCAGCCCTATGAGACAATCAGAATAGCTTTCTGATGTGAGGCCATCCTGAACCAGTCAAAAAAGCCAAGAATACAGCTGAGGATGTTGTTGTGCTGACCACATCTGGGCAGCAGTTGTCCTGGCAACCCAAGACTCTTAATGAGTTGTATGAGCCATAGGCCCAGAAGGTCTGGTTATGTTTGATGAAGCTGGAGGTATGGAATAAGAAGTCCGATATAGCGAGTACGGCATATAATGAGAACCCTGTTATACTTACAATGTTTTGCTGTCCCTTCAAAATTCCTATATTAAACTGTGTATTATCCTTCGGTTACAGCGAGAGCCCTATCACTGACGCATCCGTTATTACGAACGATTTTTCCGTTACCGATATTTATGCACCCCAGCGATTATTTTCAGTATCGTTTCCTCGCTATTCCCTTTAGCGAGTTCTCTCGTCGACATTCGAAGGCGATGTAAGAGTCGATTATTAATATTGCAAGTAATCAGCTTCATTTTCCGTATCAAATTCTAATCACAGAGAATTACAATAATTGAAAATCTTCCACCTGTTTGATACTTTTTATTTGCTTTTTAGCAAATTGTCAATTATAAACAGTACATGTTTTGTTCTCACTTGAGAACATCTTCAGCTGTTGTTAAGCTTAGATGAATCGCTAAGTTTCTGAATACATTGTTTGCAGGTACATAGTTCCTCTTAAAGACTATTTGAAAAAATGAAAATGAAAATGTTGTTAAAATGATGTGGGGGTTAATGGGTTAATGAAATGAGACTGTACGATTACATATTCAGCTTAAAAACTATATCTATTAATTAGAATTGTTACGGGGTTACCCGTGGAATGCAGAGGTAAAAGAAGGTGCAAGCTGGAATGGGTCTAACTACAATCCAAGAAATGAAATTAAAATTTTAACGAAGGTTATATTTTTGAAAATGGCAACTTAACAATTTCCACATAGAATTTGAAAATTTAACAAGAAGTCAACAAAATCAACAATCAGGTGCATGACTAGGAAAAGCCAAGATTCAGAACAATTCTGGGCCTTACGTGCCTCGTTTTACAATTTCCTTGGGCTCATAGCTCAAAACACACATCTACCAAAGGGCAGAAATCCCCTAATTACATGGAGCCCTTGCTCCCACCTAGCAATGTCAAGCCTCCTAGAGGCACATATCCAAATATAAGAAAGAGTTGACCCACTCTCAATTTTTCCGGCCTATTAAAGGCAATACCAGACTTTTACACAAAATTGCCATTAAGGCACAGCTTACATCAAATGAAACGGGGGTATCTTGTACCCAACCTAATGGGCCTTAGTAGAAAAATAACAGGTTAAGTTAATGGCCCAAAATGCAAAATGAATGGAGGCGAGAGTCTGCACTCCTTCAAGAAACTTCTTAAAACCTAAGGGGCACTAGGCCGATGAAACAGGGGCTATTCCCAAACTATGGAGGTGACTCGTCTACAGAATAAACTTAACACATTAAGGAAGAGTAGAAGAACGGTTACGAAAACGTAGTCACCTCAAATTCAAAATGAAGGGTAGCTCGAGAGGGTAAAGCACTCTCTATCCCCGATTTACAGTTAAAAATACATGAAGATTTACAAAACGATGGGAGATTACATGTTTATTACATAGCAAAGGTTTCAGACCTTCCCTGCAGATTAAACTGCTGAGCTAGCAAGAAATAAAGATGTTAGGTGGCCATTACCTTGTTGAAGAGCTGCTGCCGGATGAAAGAGGTGCCTCCCGCCTCCTGCTACACTTCCATACACTATGCTAGATGTTGTTCAAGTGGCCGAGAGACAGCAAAATCAGCAGTTTTTATACTCTCGGGGAAGATTCGAGACCTTTCATGAATAATTAAGACACACTCATAGGCGTGTTTATTGGGTAGCTTACAGTTACACATCAAAATCGGAGAAGAAAGACACTATTGGTCAAAAATTAATTACAGAAATTCTGGATTGGCTAAGTTCAAAACTGGTGGAAAGAAAAGATTTATATTGCCAACCCACAAATGAAAGAATGAAATTCAGTAAAGAACAAACTTATGAATACAAAATTTCTTCAAATAAAGTTCTTCCACTTCGCACCAGGGTGCATGGTCATAGTTTTTTAGTAGAGACATCTAGTATTAGTAGTAGTAGTATTTATTCATTCATCATGTCGTTTACATATTTACAGGACTCTGTTTTATATATACATAACTCTTCTAATAACATTATTACTTGAGAAATATTAATCTTATAACTAAACCACATATATTACAGAAGTAGTAGTATTATTATCAACATATTAATACTTAAAATAAATTGAATTTCTAACTATCTCTTGCACACATTAAATACATTATTATTATTATTATTATTATTATTATTATTATTATTATTATACAAAATCACACCAACCTCAACAGAGTCGAGTAGATATCAGTAAAATACCACGTAAGGTGAAACCTTGTGTGTGGTAATTTAGAATATTAATTACATAGTGAGAAATATATTTTAAATGATGCCTGAAATACGAGTATGGGTATGAGTGAATGACGGATATGATCAACAGCACATGGTGGAGCATTGAATAGAAATTGGATATGGTGACGTGATATTCTCATTTAGTTATTTCTTCCATAACAGTTTTATTATCCCTGACAAAGGATTTAAGACACTTCAGACTCATTTTCTGACCTAATAAAGTAGTTTGTAAAGAACCGGGAAGGACATTAAAGAATTTTGGAATGAAGTACAAGAAATTGCGCTTTGTTATGCTAAGTTTGGGTTTGTATAACATACAACGGTGGTTCATCTTACAGTGTGTTGAATATTCATGTTTAATGTTCTCAATTATATTTTTGTTTTTGTTAATATACCGGTATTTGTATATTTCAAGGGCATAGAGCTGTTTTACATTAAATATATTTGCTTCAGCATATAATTGACTACTTGGGTATAATCTTCCTTTCTGGTACATTATTCGTAATATAAGGTTTTGAACAACCTGTACTTTATTGATTACATTTTTGTAGGCTCCTCCCCATGCCAAAATTCCGTAGCTAAGAATAGACTGAACTAAAGCGTAATAAACCTCTCTTAACAATTTTATACTGGATATGTATTTTAAATTATGAAATATATAAACAGTTCTTCTGATTTTCTTTCTTAAATCTGTAATGTGACTTTTCCATTTCATGTTCGAATCAATTAATAATCCCAA
Source organism: Anabrus simplex (assembly GCF_040414725.1). Lineage (NCBI taxonomy): Eukaryota > Metazoa > Arthropoda > Insecta > Orthoptera > Tettigoniidae > Anabrus > Anabrus simplex. The sequence continues at coordinate 84,821,580 of NC_090268.1, read as the reverse complement.
ATACTTAACATTATTTACTTTATAAATTTTGTAGCAGTTACAATTAAATTTACAGTTGATGTTGTGTACAATTAATTCATTAAAATCGTTTCGTGTATCTGTTACAGAAAAATTCATAAATTTTGTCTTTTTAATGTTTAGAAATAATTCATTATTATCTAACCATGCTTTAACTTCAAGCAGTACTCGAGTTGCTCTCTGTCTGACGAGATTCCAGCTATCACCCTCAACATAAATGACTGTATCATCTGCATATGTTACGACGTGCGTATGTTCGGCATTTGCTATTGTTTTCTCTAGATCATTAATAAATAGAATAAACAATAAAGGACCTAATACTGTGCCTTGTGGGACACCCTTTATTATCCTCATTGGTGTGCTTAGATGTTGATTAATTTTGACATACTGTACTCGATCTGTCAAGTAACTCTCAAGCAAATCCAGCACATTACCCCTAAAGCCGTATTTTTCCAATTTCTGGAGGAGCAAGCGGTGTGACACACTATCGAATGCCTTTTCAAGGTCGAGAAATATCCCTGTGGAGAGCAGAGAAGAATTGAGATTTTCGTATATTCTATTTGTTAAGGCGGATATAGCATCAGTCGTTCCGAGATTTTTAATGAATCCAAACTGTCTGGGCGAAAGTATTTGGTGTTTTTCTAAAAATTGGTAAATATTGTTCTTTAAGCATTTCTCGAATATTTTTGATATTGTTGTAGTTATCGAAATGGGTCTGTAATTTCTAATGTCACTAATATTTCCAGACTTGTGAAGAGGTTTTACTATTGTTGTTTTAAGCTGTTTTGGAAAGTAACCTAAGGTGAAGGAATCATTGATAATATTCAGCAACGGTTCCTTTAATGACTCTATATTTTCTTTAATAATTCGAGCCGAAATATTGTCTATTCCTACAGCTTTGTTTTCATGTACTTCACTCAAACATCTCTTCAGATCGTATTCTGTTACCGGTGCAAGGAAGCAAGTATGAGGGTTGCGAGCGATATTTAATGTGGAGTCGGAAATCTGTCTGTGATGCTTTGCTTTCTCAGTGGTTTCGTTAATGAAATAATTGTTAAATTTATTAGAAATATTTATGTCATCTTTCCAGATTTCACCTTTATATCTGATTTCCTTGATCTCTTCTTTTCTAACTGACCTTTGTGTTATTTCATTGACTATGCCCCAGACCTTACCCCGGTTATTTGAATTGCGATTGATCAGATTCCTATAGTACTCAGTTTTCGTTTTCATAATTAGATCATTTAGTTTGTTCCTATATTTCCTGTACTGTTCTTTAATTTCCAAGTTATCCTTATTTTTTAAATATTGTTGATAAAGTCGGTCTCTTGTGTGAATAGATTTTACCAAACCGTAAGAAATCCATTCTGTTCTTTTGACTTCCTTTGATTTCAATTTAACAGTGGACAGGCTCATGCAGCTTTTAATTGTATTGACGAATTTATCAAGTTTGATATCTAAATCACTGCTGTTTAAGATGTCTCCCCAATTTATTTTACTTAAATGATTTTTAAGCTCAAAATGATCTATTTTAAAACAGTTACGTCGAAAATTTTGTATATTATTAGGGACCGAGGCATTTTAAATGTTGAGACTTACTATTATAGGATAATGATCTGAAATTTTACTTTGAGAGATGATAGACAGAATGTCGTCATTTCTCAACCTACTTTTAATCAAAGCATGATCAATACAGGATTTACTTGTACCAGATACTCTAGTAGGATTGTTTATTAAGGACTGAAAATTTCTTTCTTGTACCATGTTGAGATATTCGTCACAGTCGTGTTCATTTAAAAGGTCTATATTTGTGTCCCCTATTATCAGTTCGGTTTCAACATGGCATCTATCTTGGATATAATGACCTAACGCACTGAGAAACCGCTGTTTGTGATATTCATGTGACCGATATACTCCTGTAATAGCTACTTTCTTGTTGTCATAGTTAATTACTACTCTGAGAAATTTAAAGTCATCGTACTCAATAATTTCCATTTCGTGCTCCAAACCATTTTTTACCATTAATACAACACCATCACATTTGTTAACTGAACCCTCATTGTAATAAGATTTATACAAAGCATGGTTACTTATATTTACATTACTCAGTGACCAACTTTCTGTTAAAATTACAACATCAAACCTATGATCATATGCTTTCAAAACAACGTCTAAAATGTTCTTATTTTTCCTTATGCTTCTAATATTAGTATGAAAAATTTGTAATGTACTTTTCCCTTCCGCATGCTTCTGCAATCTACTCGTGCAATCTTTGATGCCCCTTCTCGTCTCTGAAAGAGGTTGGTATGTTACATAATCATCTTCTAAACCTATTCTGACTATTTACAGGAAAAGGTTAAAGTCAGCTGTTAGTTATTACTAAGAAGGAAGTTACTGTAAGTACGGAGTTTGTACAGAGGGTTGGGACAAGGTCAGTGTCCAGTGGGGTACCGTAATTAACGAGCTAGTGAAGGTCAAGCAGGTAGACTACAGCCGTTCAGCCAAGCAGGGTGGAATGCATGAGCAGTGAAGGGGAGAGAGAGAGAGAGAGAGAGAGAGAGAGAGAGGGAGATGTGTCCTAGAAGAGGAAACAAAACTTAATACAAAGGGTTACCAACTTATGGGTTAGTAAACTAAACACAGGTTAGATATGAGTAAGCTCATGGAATGTCACTCATCTGCGTAGCGCGGTGCATGCTGCCATCAGCGGTCTTAAACAGGATAACTCCATCACTGGTCCAGACATTTCTGACGCCGAACTTGGAGATAGCCGCCTTCAGAACCGTCAGTCTGGCAGACGTAAGGTCCTCCCGGATCGTGACACGAGATCCTTTTAAATGCCTTTTCTTTGCGAATATCTCCTTCCTGCTGCGATAACTTGTCATCTTCACGATAATAGGCCGGGGTTTATTACCAATTTTAAGCCCGACTCTGTGGCTCCTGTCAATATCAGTCAATTTTATGTCGGCACCAATGTCACGTGCAACATTTAATACTAAATTGTCCGTGTCCTCATTCGACTCTTCGGGAATGCCAAATATGCGGAGGTTATTTCTACGCTGATATTGTTCCAAATTATCATAATTTGACTTCACTTCCGCTTTAAGTTCTGCGAGTTCCTTGTCTCTCTTGGCAATCTGATTCTTTAGGTCCTCACATGCATTTATATTGAACTGAACAGATTCCTCTAGTCTCTTTAACACACACTCCGTTATTTTGTCCACTATGGTACTCACAATTAATTCCACGAATACCTTAGACTGAAGTGTCTCTTCTATTATTTTCTTCACGGTGTCTTCTGTTGGGTTGGCACTCCTGCACTCGGCCTGCTGTTGATTCTTCTTCGTTCCTGGCGCCATTTCACTATTACACTAATTGCACGGCACTCGAACAAAGAACGAACTAATTGTTGATAGTACTTGATTCCACGATACAAATAGATGCAAGTTCAGAGTTTCTCCTGTAGAGGAGTACTTATTGGCGCAATATTTAAACTTGCGGCGTAGAGGTGTATCGCCCGGTACAAGAATAGTTGTTAAAAGTTTCAACTCTGTTGCACTAAAAATATTTGTTTGTCTTCCTGTTAAAAGGTTTTAAAAATAATTGGCTTCTTGACACTGTTCAAATTGTTGTTGAATGTTTATTTCTTTCACTCCTTCCAGGTAGGCTGTTATTTGTTTTTTGCTTGCAATCAGCTTCAAAATTCCGCATTAGACTCAATTTAGGGCACATCAAGCAAGCAGTGTCATCAGCATAGGGTTATCCTGGATGTGAACGGTCTTGTCAAGTTGAAGAGACTTCCATCAAGATCATACCTTAAATCAATGCCAGAGGTGATGGTTTATGATGTATCACAAAATATAGCAGCTACACACAGAGCAAAGAGTGTTTATACAAGTAGGTAGCTAATATGTTTATAACTGGCTTATTCACAAGATTTATTAGCATATAAGAAGACAATCACCATTCTGTACCAACGACTGCACTACTAATGAACATTAATATGCAGTTCTGTAACTGGTGTATTTTCAATCCATGAAGTCTCAAATAATCTTAATATTTAACTGACATCATGAAAAGGAATAAAGTATTTCACAGGGCTGAGTGACTCGACAGTAAAAGTGCTGGCTTTCTGAGTCCTAATTGGCAGGTTCAATCCCAGCTTAAGTCTGGCAGTTCCCTATGGGAATCAACATCTATATCAAATACATCAGCCTCATGTCGGCTGATTTACCGCTACGTAAAAGAACTCCTGTGGGACTAAATTCTGGCACATTCTGGGACATAAAATGAATAACAAGCCTGATTCACAATTGTCTGGCAATGCTTTCTTGACAAAGAAAATGGGAACGTACATTAAGTACTGGTAACAAAAACTCCTGGCAACTACTGTGGCACAGCTTGCTTTTGGTTCACATTATTTCAGAAATGTCCGGCTCCATGGCTAAATGGTTAGCGTGCTGGCCTTTGGTCAAAGGGGCCCCGGGTTTGATTCCCAGCACGGTTGGGAATTTTAACCGTCATTGGTTAATTTTTCTGGCATGGGGGCTGGGTGTATTCATTTCATTCATTTCATCTTCATCATGACGTGCAGGTCACCTACGAGCGTCAAGTCAAAAGACCTGCATCTGGCGATCCGAACATGTCCTCGGACACTCCTGGGACTAAAAGCCATACGCCATTTCATTTTTCAGTCCAGAAATAAAACATTATCTTTTCCTCTCCTAACCTCATGTATAAAGTGCTTTGTAGTAGGTCCCACACTCCTATGGCTATTTTTGTTTTTATGATGGAGGTAGGAATTTCAGGAAAATGTTTTTCAAGATCTGGGTATTTATTGCAGTCTTCCTTTTGATCCATGCTTATCTTTGCTGAGTGAGTTAGCTACACAGTTCGAGGTGTGTAGCTGCTAGTTTACATTCAGGAGATAATGGTTTGAATCCCACTATTTTCCAACCTTGAAGATGGTTTTCTGTGGTTTTTAATTTTCAAACCAGGAAAATGTTGGGGCTGTACCTTAATTAAGGCCACAGTGTTCTCCTTTTCTGTCCTATCCTATCACCACCATCAATCGGATAAGAACTGGACAAGGCAGATGTGGTTATCTGTTGTGCAAATGGGGTTGGACTAGGTCTGCAGATTGTGATTGTGGTGCCTCTTCTCAGTCAATCCACCACATTGTTGCTGACTGTCCAATTCGAGCTTTCAAAGGAACGCTAATGGACATTCACCGTACATCGGATGAAGCAGTTGACTGGGTCAAAATGCTAGACCTAGAGTTATAGTATTGTACGGACTTGTGACTACGCACATTTACCCTGAACTATATACATGTGTGTACATAGATTCATCATACGATAAATAATAAATAATAATAACCACCATTAGACTTCTCTGAATCAGTGTGATGTAAAACAAATAGAAAAGGATTATCATAAGGTTAGCTCAAGTTTTTGGAAGTTATTCAAACCTGGATTCTTCTCTTGAAATAATCACTGTTGATATTTCGTGACTCAGTAGACTTAAAAAAGTTATGTTCATGTGCTTCAATAGAGCCAAAAAAGGAAACAGAAAAATTAATAATTTAAAACGCATTACTTACAGGGATCGTGCAACCTGCTTAATATTATCAACGCTTTTTGGGTTCAGCGTATGGCACGTTTGAAAGTATTCCAGTGACTCTTGAATTTTTCCTTCGTGTCTCAAAATCAGGCCCTGTAAAAGATGCAAATAGAATTTAGGCAACATTAATGGATCTAACTGAAGTATTTATTACAGTTGAACCTTGTGAAACAATATCTTCTGTAATGTAACAATCTTGTTTAGTTTGATGAAGGATGTATTTTGTCTTAAACCTTATTTGACTGACAGGACTTTGAAGTCCTGGAACTTTTATGTTTAATTTAGTTTACTACTACTTGCTTTACGTCGCACACCGACACAGATAGGTCTTATGGCGACGATGGGACAGGGAAGGGCTAGGACTGGAAAGGAAGCGGCCGTGGCCTTAATTAAGGTACAACCCCAGCATTTGCCTGGTGTGAAAATGGGAAACCACGGAAAACCAACTTCAGGGCTGCCAACAGTGGGATTCGAACCTACTATCTCCCGAATTAATTTAGTTTAAACGATACATTCCTTAGATTACTACACTCCTGTAGGGACTCCTAGCTCCCTCATGCAAACTGAAGACAGTAGTACATTCAACTAGTTCCAAAGAACTGCAACAGATAGCAGCAAAATGCAGACCAGTGCACAAGGAAGCAACAAGTAGGTGCAGTGTACATGACTGGACTTACTTAAGGAAAAGCACAACAAAATAACCACCAGAATCTCAGACAGAGATGTGTGATATTACCATTTTGTAGTATCAGCTATGACTAGAGCTACAATTTTATAACTACAGTCAGGGACAGCTAAGCTAATAGAGTCTTCAACCTGGAGGTGTGTTAGATCCTCAAACAGCATCACCAAACGTTATGTGGTTATAGGGAAACCAGAAAATCCTATGGCTCCATGAGGAGGAGTGAGGTGGTTTGCCATTACTTTCCTCACAGGGCTAGAAAGTGTTACTATGAGTTGCACCAATCATAACATTACTAGTCATGCTCTGAGTGCCATTACTCAACACCACCCATACCTCAACAGCTTTCCATACTGTTACAGAATTAATAAGGCTGAGAATTTAGTGGAAGCTACATTTTGTTCTGGCCTGTGCAAACAGAGAGATGTAAAAATACTATATTCATCAAGAAATAGCAACAGGCAGAATACTACTTTTCAAAAAGGAAGTTAACTAGCATATCTTCTTGAGCAAATTTTCATTATGCACTTCAAGTTCTCTAATTTGGGTGGTTCAAGATACAGCAATTTACTGCAGCAGAAGACACCAAAAATCCTATAAGAGCATATACAAGAGTCCATCGTATCTTTCCAAAACAGATCTAGTATACAAAGTTGCTACTAAAATACTTAACAAGAATAAAAATAAGTGTTACAATGATCTGTATTGCATTTCACCATATAAACACTTGCCAAAAGTATGGCTTGCAACTGAGGTAACCAAAAAAACCATTTGTCCTTCTGCGATTCATTCCAGAATTTACAGTGAAGAGGATAAATACAGAATTCTGGTTGAGGAAGCTACAAAAGGTGGGTTGTATAGCTGTAAGCTTGACTTTAAGGGATGGTGGTTCGAACCCCACCTTCAACAGCCTTGAAAATGGCTTTTTGTGGTTTCCCATTCTCACAATGAGCTAATACCATGGCTGTACTTTAATAGTGGCTCCCAAGCCACATGAGTGTAAAGGGAAACGAGTTAACTGATAAGGCTGCCAAGGAGGCTGTTACATTGCCCCCGTTGCCTTACAGGGTTCCAGCCAGGGATATTTGCTCTCAGCAGAGACATCTGGTTATGTCCCATTGGGAGATAGAGTGGCAGGCCACCCTCTCCCAAATAAGCTGAGAGCGACGAAAGGAACTACGAAGGTATGGAAGACTTCGCTTCGAGCTTCTCAGAGAGAAGCTGTGGTATTATGTCGTCTTTGGATCGGTCACAGCATACTAACGCATTCCTACCTACTGAAGGGTGAATGCCCCTGGTATACTTGTGGTGTCATTTAACGGTGGCACACATCCTTACGGCGTGCATGGACCTGGCCAATCTGCGCCACAGTCTAAAACTCCCGAGTGCCATTTCCCTCATCCTACGAGATGACGAGCAGATTAACTGAGTTGAAACTGAAATGAGATAGCTTCAGATATTACAAGCTGGAATTGAAAAGGAGAGAGTTTCTATCTGAAGTCAACAGTAAATGAAGATGTGGAGATTAGCTTCGTACTTTTCATGTTTGTCCCCTGACTCATTTTTTACTGCTCCTTCTTCTGCTGATGCTGAGTTGTCATTGTATTTATCCCATTATGTGTTCCTATATGTTACCATCTTTCTACGTATCACTTAATATGGCACTTGTTTGTTCCTTTCCGTTAGGAAGTTAATTAATGGCTGAATGCGGAAATACGCCGAAGGATACAACTTAGGAGAGCATTACCCGTCACAGGATGTGGAATTTACTTTTCAACAAATGTATACCAATGAAGGCTAAAGGAAACAAATCCTTATGTCAACTATTCTACCTTTATAATACTGTACTGGGCGAGGTGGCCGTGCGTGTAGAGGCAAGGCCACGGCCGTTTCCTTCCAACTCCTAGGCCTTTCCTATCCCCTCGTCGTCATAAGACCTATCTGTGTCGGTGCGACGTAAAGCCCCTAGCAAAAATTATAATACTGTGAATCGTCTTTATTGTAAGACTATATTATGCTATAATAATGAGACGCGCTTCGTCCTGCTTTCGGGACATCTTTAGTCAAATAAGAACAAGACCCATTTAAAAAATATAGTAAGGACAAAGTTCAACTATTTGATAAAAGTCTTTGGATTCTTGTTGCAACACAATGTGTTGATGTCTTGTCATAAAACCTTTGGTAATACTGTATGTAAAAAAGTCATGGTAATGTGTTAGAAAGTTTTATGAAAATGCAGGCTCAAGCATGAAGATTATTATGTGTAATAACATACAACACAATTTGTACAACTGTATAATAGGAATGTAACTAAGAACTAGCCCATAATAAAGAACGACGAAAGTCAAATACAAGCAGCAGAAATTAATAGAAAAAGGGACAGACAGAAATGAAGAAATACGGAAACAAATTAAAGGTGCAAGGCGAGTAATTAAATGGAGAATAATTGATGGAGATGGTTTGGATTTATTAAGCTTAGTACACAAAAGAACACTCAATTCAACTCATGTATCCATTCAACATAGATCTCTCTGGAATTTTCACATACATTCTAAAACCTTCAATTATAAACACTCTCATTCAACATGAATTCTAGAAATGCCCAACATTCAATGGTAGCCACAACTAGAGAGTAAAGTATATAAGTTAATCCGTAAAGATGGTGTTTAAAAATTAGTTTTGAACTTATTTCATAATAATGAACTTACTAGTAGATAATTTGCATATTCACACATTCCATTACTCTTCTCAAGCTCCTCTTGAATAAGAACCTTGCAGATATCATACTCTTCTCTACAGTAATGATCATGGATAAGCCAGTTGCGAGTCTCCAAGCTCTTCAGTTCAGCTATAAAAAGAAACAATGCTAATAAAACTACATTTATATTACAAATTTAATAATATTTAAGAGAAACTCTATAAGAAAAAGAATCATACACTCATTTATACTGTGTACAGAGTATCTTTTTTTTTTGCTATTTGCTTTACGTCGCACCGACACAGATATGTCTTATGGCGACGATGGGATGGGAAAGGCCTAGGAAGTGGAAGGAAGCGGCCGTGGCCTTAATTAAGGTACAGCCCCGGCATTTGCCTGGTGTGAAAATGGGAAACCACGGAAAACCATCTTCAGGGCTGCCGACAGTGGGGCTCGAACCCACGATCTCCCGATTACTGGATACTGGCCGCACTTAAGCGACGGCAGCTATCGAGCTCGGTGTACAGAGTATCAAAGGCAACATATACAAGGGTAAACAAATGGCAGATGACAAAGTAATAAGAGCAGAAAGAAAAATAGAAAGGAGAGACTGGAATAAACATGAAAATACAAAAGGAGAAGGGCCCTCTGCACAATTGAGAAAACCTTCATTCTTGATCTGGGACCTGTAGAGTCAGACAAACACAACAAATAGAAAGGAAAAAGAAAAGTAAAGTAAGTACTGCATATGCAACCGATAGAAAACCAGGAACCTATTGTAGACACAGAAGGAGATAACAAACCCAATAGGTTGTAAATATTGAATGGGAAAAAAAACTGTACGCTATACTGTGTATAAAAATCACAGAAAGCTAGTATGGAGGATAGGAATTCACACTAGGATAAAGAAATGCCAACCCCCTGTGGGTAGGGGATGCAGACGCAGACGAAGAATACACCTACGGTATCCCCTGCCTATCATAGGAGGCAACTAAAAGGGGCGACAAAGGGATGATTGTATTAGAACCATGAAACTACTTGTGATTAGTACCATCACACGGAGAACACCATGGGTCACCTTTACTTGCGAGTAGTACCACTATGTAAGGTACTGTGATTAGTAGCAGCAGAGAGTGGTTCAATGTGGGTTTCCAGTACCTGTGATTAGTACCATTGTGAGAAACACCACGGGTCTGGGCGTTGCCTGTGATTAGTACCACTATATGAGCGATGCCGTGAGTCTGCGTTGCCTGTGATTAGTACCCACTGTATGTGGAACACCACGGGAATACCGGTGCCCATGATTAGTACACCTAGGTGAGGAACACCATGGTCTTGCGTTGCCTATGAGTGGTGCCTTTATGTGAGAAACACCATAGATCTGCGTTACCTGTGCGATGTACAATACTTGTGAGGTGTACCATCATGTGTGGAACACTGTGGGTCTACGCTACTTTTGATTAGTACCCCAACATGACAAATCCCATGGTTCTACTTTACTTGCGGTAAATACCATTATCAGGGGATTTTGGACCCCTTTAGACAACAAGCATCCTCGATTCAGGACTGTGCTTTAGAAGCAGTCTCTTGGTCAGTAATACTATTCCACGAACCTACTACACCTGCGTAGAGGTGATACTCCCACGTGGCGCGTCCCAGGTGGCGGATAGCGGGGTCCTAACCAGCTTTCCGGCAGACTTGAGGGAAATAATATACCTCTCGCGGACCAAACACACTACCCCCTGCGGGTGGGGGACGCACATGTAGAATACACCCGCGGTATCCCCTGCCTGTCGTAAGAGGCGACTACAAGGGGCGACCAAGGGATGATTGAATTAGAACCACGAAATTACTCTTGATTCGTACCATCATGCGGGGAACACCATGGGTTGCATGTACTTGTGAATAGTATCACTAAATTGGTACGAAATAGGTTTGTGATTAGTTGCAGTAAAGAGGCTGGCCTGGGGGTTTCCAGTACCCATGCGTCATACCCATGTGAGCAATACCGCAGGTCTGGGCGTAGCCTGTGAGTTGTATCGCTATATGAGCGGCACCGTGGGTAAGCGTTGCCTGTGATTGGTACCCACTATGTGAGGAACACCACGGGAATACCGGCACCCGTGACTAGTACACCTAGGTGAGGAACCTTACCGGTTTGCGTTGGATATGAGTGGCGCCATTGTGTGAGAAATACCATAGGCCTGCGTTCCCTGTACGAATTGCAAAACTTGTGAATAGTACCATCTTGTGTGGAACACCGTAAGTCTTCGCTACTTTTTATTAGTACCCCAACATGACAAATACCATGGTTCTACTTTACTCACGACATGTACCATTCTGTGGGGCCTTAGACGTGAATTTAGCACCCCTTCAGACATCAAGCATCATTGTGCTTTATAAATGGTCCCTTGGTCAGTAATACTCTAATTAACTACCTTCTTTTTGCGTCTGATCCACTGTTTTTTTGTTTGTTTATGTTTTTGTTGGGTTCATGTCCATCCTTTCATTCTTCATGACATTTTTTATTTTATTTTGGTCAGTGGAAGAATTTGAAATTGTTGTTATTTCATTTCGTACCATTACGGGCCAATGGCCTACATGTTAGGCCCCTTTAAACAACAAGCATCATCATCATCAAAGAAATGACAGGTTGGAGTGTGATAAAGGAAGAAAGAAAAAAGGAGAGACAAGGTTTATGAAAATGCAAAAGCCTCTAGTCTTTGGTTAATCTATGTACATATGTTTATTCCCTTTCCATTACTTATATATGTTTGCACAAAGTGAATCATGATGTCTCGTAAGAACAAAGGAGTTTGTTACCATATTAGACCTATTGAAGTGAAAAATGTTTCTGTATGTAAAAGTGTGTATAATACATACTTTTACATATAGAAACATACAGCACTATGTTTAAAGAGAACAGGCAGAAAACAGAATATAATAAATAACCTTAAAGTATTTATATATGTCCAACCCTTGTACCGTTCCTCTACGGGGTCAGGTATGAAATGAGATGAATCTTCATAGCAAGATTTTATGGCCAGATACTCTTTCTGACATCAATCTCACCAAAGGAGTTAATGAGATTATATGAACGATGTGATATATGAATGATAGTACGAAGGGACAGGGTGAAACTCAGTGCCGGCACATCGCCTACTCCTGTCGAATAGCACTCAGGGGTCTGGACAAATCTTTCTTTTTATACAACTTGCTTTACGTCGCACCAAGACAGGGAGGTCCTCTGGCGACGATGGGATAGGAAAGGGCTAGGAGTAGGAAGGAAGAAGCTGTGGCCTTAATTAAGGCACAGCCCCAGCATTTGCCTGTTGTGAAAATGGGAAATCACGGGAAACCATCTTCGGGGCTGCCGAGAGTGGGGTTCGAACCCATAATCTCCTGGATGCAAGCTCACAGCTGCGTGCCCCGAACCACATGGCCAACTCTCCCGGTGATGGACAAATCACCATCAACAGCATCATATACCCTCACTCCATATAAAAACTTCAGAGAGGTTTGGAATTGAATCCAGGCTTTTGGCACGCATGATTAGAAATCTGATGGTGAAAATTTTTCCACCAAAAGAACTCAAACCGGCAAACTATGGTGTCCGACAATATTACAAGAATTCACACCACAGTAAAAGAAGAATAATAATAAGTGTCTCCATATGCCATGAAGACCCTTGGAAGAATAGAGGATAAAGGCTTCTACTATTTGTAAATTTGGCAGTAGTTGGGCTACAGTGGTTTGCTCTACGCTTGGCTGCCTTTGCCCCTAGGAATTAACTTGGTACTCATTTTTTATGTAGGATGAGTGAACCTCATGGCAATCTGCCTCACCAGAAGTGGAAATCTTATTTATAATTTTTGACTTCCTGACAGGGAATTCAACCCATGTCGTCCCTCCATCCTTCTGTGCGAACCGCATATGTCCTTACAGCCTCAGCTAGGCCACCCCTTCACACTACAGTGGGACAGAGAATAAATACATATGCATAAGTTCCCAATTTTGAGACTTTTCAATGGTATTGTGGATTTCATTGTTGAACTATGTTGAACTATACAACTGTAGATACTGTAATGAAAATATTTAAAGAATGCAATAAAAGTAACTTTTACAACTTTTCACAGAAATAAGCTGCTTTTATTTCCAAACTTAAACACTCCTTTTTTCCTTTCTTTTCTTGCCTATCTGCCCTCTTCCCTTTACCTCATAACTGCATCTACTTCTCAACAGTGACCACTGCCATTCTTATTCTATCCTCCAATGACAAAGACTGCACCCAAAAGTTTTGGACCCATATCTTTATTTCAGTGTACTCTATAGTAAGTCGCTCCTCTCCATCTCTTTCCTGTATGTACAGTATATATATTCTGCCCGTTAGCTTCCTTACCTGGACATTTCTCTGAAGTATAAAAATTATCATAACTCACCCCGAAATATCAGAGTTTAGTACAGAAGGATCCAAACATAGTATACATTTTTCTGTAAAGTAGCTCAAAAGGATTATGCAACATTATTCTGGGGAGGTATTCAGTTGTGTTTATTAGACTCCAGAAAATCCACTTGGACAAAACAGTTGGATGCATATTATGTACAAATTACCAGCATGCAGATCAGACAATTAGTGATGGGCCACGAACCTACTACGATGGCGTAGCAGGGGGAGAGGTGATACTCCCACGTGGCGCATCCCAGGTGGCGGATAGGGGGGTCCTAACCGGCTTGGCGGCGGACTTGAGGGAAATAAAATACCTCTCGCGGACCAAACACACTAAACCCTGCGGGTGGGGGACGCACATGCAGAATACACCTGCGGTATCCCCTGCCTGTCGTAAGGGGCGACGTTGGCGCGGACATGGATTGCGGTTTGGTATAATGTGATGGACCTCCTGTGGATGGGAGAGGCTTAATACATCCACAGGTAATCCCTGCCTGTCGTACAAGACGACATAAAGGGTCATGTGGCCATGGTCCCCTCTTAATTTTTTATTATTTTTCCGAGGGTCAGATGTAGACCATACAAAATTTTGATGTGCGTGCTGCTCGGCGATGGAGCTCCTATGTTTACGACTATGCTCGAAAACCCGTGCCAGCAACCACCCAGGACGCAGCGGGTGGGAGTGTCATGTGCCCGGGCAGTAGTATCCGCCTGACAACGCAGGTCCCCGCACAGCCGAATGCCAGAAGGACATATTAATTATTTTTATTTATTTTTCTTATTTTTAGTGCTCTGTACACGCTATGGGGTACATGCTATTGCGGGTGACTGGAGGAAGGGAGTCCTAGTGCTCATTGCCTCAGTCATCCTGTATTAGGCATCGTCCAACATCGGACCCCGGGCAGTACCTGCTACGACCAGGTGGGTATTGCCTTGGCTGCTTGGTTCGGCTACAGAGACCCCTGATCGGAGTGGGTGGCATTTGGGGAGGAAGCTATCGGGCATGGCTTCAAAAAGAAGTCGGCTTTCTCAAGGTGGTCCCCCACCTAAGTCTTTAACTTTTGCTTCCCTGAGAGGTTCAACTCCCTGGGAATATGCGCAGCGTGAAGGAATGGGATCCAGCTTCCCTAGGTTTCTGGTCACTACCAGAACCGATGGGCACGATTTTAAGCTGGTGAAGTCGATCCTGTTTAGTCCGCACATCGAAGGCGTCTATGGCGAACTGGAGGATTTTAAGAAAATGCGCAATGGTAGTTTGCTTCTAAAGACTCGTACAGCATCTTTCACCGCGACCTTATTTTGAACACTGACGACAAGTTGATGGAAGACGTGAGGAACCGTGGCGTGACACACGTTCGACGCATTACACGCAAGGTCAAAGGTGAAGACGTTGCCACTGGTGCCTTCATTGTCTCTTTCAAGTTGTCAGTGTTACCAGAGAAAGTCAAGGTAACAACTTATCGTTGCGATGTGAGGCCGTACATCCCGCCTTCTATGCGATGCTATCAATGCCAGCGATTCGGACATTTGGTATCTCGCTGTTCGAATCAGGCTGTATGTGGTACATGTGGACGAGTAGCTCACAGCGCGGAGGAGTGTACAACTCCCTACAAGTGCACTAACTGCACCGGTTTTCATTCTCCTCGGGATCGGAATTGTCCGACATACCTGAGTGAGAAGAAGATCCAGGAGATCAAGACCCTGGATGGTCTTTCCTACCAGGAAGCGCACCGTAAGTTTAATTCTACGAATACACCTGCCCGTACACTCGACTATAGCTTGATAGCTCAGAGTCTTCCAGGTTCGTCATTTATTACCTCGACACCTGTCCAGACCGCTGCGCCCAAGGCGACTGTTGCTGCTTCCAGCAACATCGCAAATAGTCAAAGCTCGAAGGAGGGGACCACCCCACCTTCGACCAACCAGAAGTCTGTGCAGGCTGGCAGTTCCCAGCCGGCACAGCAAGGGGGAAGACTAAATCTCCCCCCCTAGGAGGTCGACAAAAGTCGTGCCCCAGCCGGCGGAGGCGGCATCGTCGACCAGGGCTGGGAAACCATCTCCCAGCCCGTCTAAACTAGAAAACAAAAAGGGGAAGAAGAGCGCCCGTCCTGAGTGCTCTCGGACTTCCCCTGCGAAGGAGAAGTCATGCCCCCCATCTGGGAGGTATGAGTCTGCGCCGGGAGGCACTCCTGCTCCCAAACCTGCCCGCTCTCCTCGTAGGGGATCCGCTCGCCCCTGAAAAACGTCGAAGTTCTGGGCGGCACCCCTGCCATCTTTTGATGACGGGATGGATGTCGCGCTGTCCTCTACATCTACGGATGTAGAAGTAGATAGTGTTTAGGCTTACGAGCATTTTGTCGCTCATAACCTAACACTCCTTTTATAGTCCACACTATGGCACTGTTACAGTGGAATTGTAACGTTTATGACAGGCATCTTGCTGAGTTACGTCAGCTCATTAGTGAGTATAGTCTGTATTCTGGAGACCAACTTCAGACCTGATCATCATACGGTCTTGACAAATTTCAGATTATACTCGACAGAACGGTACTATGCTCACTGGGCTTCCGGTGGTCTTGCCATTTTTGTACGTTCTGACACCTACAGCGAAGAGGTTCCATTAAGAACTCCACTTGAGGCTGTCACTGTTCGCGTTCCATTGCCTGTCATAGCAACAGTGTGTAATGTTTATCTTCCACCAGGCCAACATCTGAACATAAATGATGTCGCTGATCTTATAGCTCAGCTTCCACCACCCTTCCTCTTATTGGGCGAATATAACGCCCATCACCCCATATGGGGCTCTGAGACGCCTTGCCCCCGAGGAAGAGAGCTGGAAGCACTACTAACAGATCTGGATTTATGTATTTTGAACACAGGGGACCCAACTCACTTTAGTGTACACTACGGCACATATTCTCGCATAGACGTAAGTCTATGCAGCCGAACGTTGGTTCCACTGTTTCGGTGGAATGCATACGATGATCTCCGTGACAGTGACCATTTTCCCATCATCCTTACTTTGTTGAAATACAAATCTGTCGAGGCTCCCCCTCGATGGATTCTTAAACATGCTGATTGGCCAAAGTACACATCACTAGCTGTCTTTAACGATGATCTCAGGAGAACTGTCGGCGAGGAAATAACTTACGTCACCCAAGTTATTCTTGCTGCTGCTGAGGAATCCATTCCGTTTTTCTCGGGGACTCCTCACCGAAAACTCGTTCCTTGGTGGAACGATGAAATAGCAGCAGCCATCAAAGAACGCTGTCGCGCTCATAAGCGTTACCGTAGACAGCCTACTGTGGCCAACTTGGTAACATTTAAGAAACTCCGCGCTAAGGCGCGAGTTCTTATTCGACAAAGTAAGAAGGCTTCATGGGAGAGATACGTGTCGTCTATGACGTCACATACTCCATCATCCCAAGTGTGGACTAAGCTTCGACGGATTTCGGGTATCCAAGGAACATCTTCTGTACCGGGAATTTCCATTGCAGGCAATACCTTCACTGAACCGCTCCTGATTGCTGACCATCTCGCTAGTCATTTCGTGGATGTATCTGGTTCCGGGAATTACCATCCTGATTTCCTCGCTCTGAAGCGG
Source organism: Anabrus simplex (assembly GCF_040414725.1). Taxonomy (NCBI): domain Eukaryota; kingdom Metazoa; phylum Arthropoda; class Insecta; order Orthoptera; family Tettigoniidae; genus Anabrus; species Anabrus simplex. The sequence goes on along the minus strand of NC_090268.1, from coordinate 84,804,509 downwards.
GAGGCGGAACGTCATCACCTTAGTTTTGCCTCTCAAGCTTCAGAGGACTACAACGTGCCCTTTGCAGAGTGGGAACTCCGCAGTGCCCTAGCGCTTTGCAAGGACACGTCTCCTGGACCAGACAACATCCATAACAGATGCTGAAACACCTTAGTGATGATAGTCTACTATATCTCCTTCGTGTGTTCAACCGAATCTGGACAGAGGGTGTTTTTCCGTCTCAGTGGCGAGAGGGCATAGTCATTCCTGTCCTCAAGCCTGACAAAGATCCTAAGTATGCAGGAAATTACAGACCGAAATGCCTTACAAACTGCCTGTGTAAGCTGTTTGAGAGGATGGTAAATCGCCGACTCGTGTGGTGTCTGGAGAAACAAGGACTCTTGTCCGAGTACCAATGTGGATTTCGAGCCGCTCAATCCACCACTGACCACTTGGTACACCTGGAGAGTTCTATCCAGGATGTGTTTCTCCGCAAACAGCACTTGGTAGCTGTTTTCTTTGACTTAGATAAAGCCTATGACACCACATGGCGATATGGTATCCTTTCAGTCCTGCATCAATGGAGATTCCGAGGTAACTTGCCGGCGTTTATTGCGAATTTCTTGTCCCTCCGTCTATTCCGTGTCCGAGTAGGGAGGACATATTCACAATACCATGTTCAAGAAAATGGAGTACCACAGGGATCGGTCCTTAGTGTCACTCTGTTCGCGATTGCCATCAACGGTATTGTTGCTGCTGCTGGTCCAGCAGTTATACCGTCGCTATATGTGGATGATTTTGCTCTGCACTATAGCTCGCGTAATATGGCAGTCGCAGAGCGACAATTACAACAAGCTATTAGGAGGGTGGAGCAGTGGACCTTAGAACATGGCTTTCGGTTTTCTGCCGCAAAGACCTCTGTTGTCCCCTTTTGTCGTCAACGTACTCTTCACCCTCATCCGGAGCTTTATTTAGGAAATGTAGCTATCCCCGTAGTTGACACCTACCGATTTCTTGGGATTCTTTTTGATAATAAATTATCGTGGGAGCCACATGTGCGGCAGTTGAAAGTGCAATGCGCTAAGAAACTTAATATCATGAAGTTTCTTAGCAGCACTTCTTGGGGGGCTGACCGCACGGTGCTCCTACGATTCTATAGGGCACATATCTTATCTCGGCTAGACTAGGGCAGTGCATCATATGGCTCAGCAAGGCCAAGCGGTCTTGCGAAGCTTAACAGCATCCACCACGGCGGGTTTAGGTTGGCGACGGGTGCTTTTCGTACAAGCCCCATTGCCAGCCTCCTCGCTGAGTCTGGTGTGCCGCCTTTACACCTGAGGCGCCAGCAACTTCTACTTACGTATGCTGCAAATTTGCGACAGATGCCACTTCATCCTAGCTATCCTTTCGTGTTCAACAATGGCAACCGTTTGTTGTACGCTGTTTGTCCTCGTGCGACGCGGCCGATCGGGATACGCTTGGATAGCAGTTATGAATTGTTTGACGTACCTTCGGTTCCTTGCCTTGTCAGACAACCAAGTGGGGTACCTCCGTGGTGGGTTGTACGACGACCTGAAATCGTCCTGGATTTGCACACTGGCCCGAAAGGAGACACGGACCCTTCGATTTATCGGAGGCTCTACCTGTCCGTTGTTGGCCGCTATCCAGGTTCTGTCGTCGTCTACACGGATTGTTCAAGGACAGATACGAAGGTGGGCTGTGCGTTCGTTGTCGGAAATGATAGGTTCCTTTTTGCTCTCCCGGAAACCTGTAGTGTGTACACAGCAGAGCTTTATGCTATCTGTGGAGCTCTGCGGTACGCACTGTACAATGAGCGCCGACACTTTCTTGTGTGTACTGACTCCTTGAGCTCGCTCCAGTCTATTGATACCTGTTTCCCTCGGCACCTCTGGTGCAGCGGATCCAGGATCTGCTGGCCGGGTGTTCGGATGCCGGCACCAGAATAACGTTTGTGTGGCTCCCCAGCCACATGGGCATAGAGGGAAACGAGTTAGCAGATCAGGATGCCAAGGAGGCAGTTACACTGCCCCCATTGCCTTTCAAGGTTCCAGCAAGTGATATTCGCTCTCAGCTGAGACATCTGGTCATGTCTCATTGGGAGATGGAGTGGCAGGCCATCCCACTTCCCAATAAGCTGAGAGCGATAAAAGGAACAACGAAGGTATGGAGGACTTCCCTTCGGGCTTCGCGGAGGGAAGCCGTGGTATTATGTCGCCTTCGGATCGGCCACGGTATCTTGACGCACTCCCATCTACTGAAAGGAGAACCCCCTCCGGTGTGTACCTGCGGCGACCATCTTACCGTGGTGCACATCCTTACGGAGTGTGTGCACCTGGTTGATCTGCGCCGTAGTCTTAACCTTCCGAGTACTATCTCCCTTATCTTGCGTGATGACGAGCAGTCAGCAGACCTCGTCGTCCGCTTTATGAGGGATAGTGGACTGTTTTACCGTGTGTGATGCTGTTCTTTGTCCTAGTGTGTTTTGTGTCACTCGCGCTTTTATCCCATTGACTTCATTTTAGTTTGTGTTGCGTATTTTAATGTTTATTTTAACGTCTCACGTAAATTATGTACTACCAGGCAATGCCTTATTCCTTAGTTTTCCTGTATATTTTCTTATTTTATTAGAAAATAAGGCATTGCGTATTAGATCCACTGACTGTTTAAATCTCACCCTCATTTTTCTCCATCACCATTTTTTTAAAACTCTAGTCAGTGGATATGTTTTTTAAAATTTTAACTTAATCTCTCATGTCGTTTATCTCGTTCCATTAGGGGCCGATGACATTCGATGTTAGGCCCCTTTAAACAACAAGCATCATCAGCATCATCATTAGTGATGGGCAACGCTCTCGCTCGAGACTGACGTCGCAGATCTCGAGACTCTCGCGAGAATCTCGAGACCGATCCTCCTGTGGTGCAAGCTGTGCGACGCACCAGTGACTACGACTGTAAACTTGATAGTATATCATTGGCAGTTATTGCGTGAAATAACGTTCTCATACGAAAACGTGTGAGCCAATACATTTTGTCAAAAGCCAGGAAAAGTACTGCATGTTCAACTATGAACCTCTTAATACCATTAACGAATGTTAAAACAGAATGTCAGTATCTTAAACTGTTCACGACTTATTTGAGGTGGACATCTGAGCTGACTAACTGTAGATAGGATGTGCACATACTTGAATACTAGAGGAATGCATTATTCGAACCTGAGACGGGGAAGATGTGCTTTGCTACATATGCAAACCCCATAACACATGAGTGCAACGTGTAATCTAAAATGCCCTCCTTTGCTCCAATTCTTTCAGCAGGGGTGATGGGCAACGCTCTCGAGACCGATTCTCGTGTGCTGCGAGCTGTGCGACGTCCCAGTAACTACGAGTGTAAGCTTGCTAGTTTTCATCAGCAGTTCTCATATGGAAACGTGTGTGACGAAATATTTTGTCAAAAGCCTAGGAAAGCACTGCATGTTGAGCTATGAGCTCCTTAATACCATTAACGAAAGTGAATACAGAATGCCAGTATCGTAAACTGTTCACGAGTTATGTCATGTGGACTTCTTAGCTGAATAACCTGCATAATTTTTTGTTATTAGGATGTAAACCTACCTGGATGCCTTACAATCGTTGTCGGCAGGGTAGCTTATTGTGATTCAGATCGGGCGGGAGGAGTTCTGTGACGATTCCTCTTCGTTGACATGCGTTTGTAAGTGACGGACCATCCCAGAAGTATTTCCGCCGATGTAATTTACTTCTTTCGAATAAGCAACATAGTGGGCTGTGCCATGTGATATCTCTTCAAAATAACCGACATCCACGACTTACGTTGCGTTTCGGACATAGTCTTCAAGTTGTCGCGTACAACTAGACACAATTTCACATTGCACCGTCATATTACAAAGTACCTAATTATGACGCGAATACTCTATAACATTGTAAGGAATTATTTTCCTTCGTCACCAAAATTGGTAAACACAAGCAGTGGTCATATGTTATTGAATGCGGGGTCTGATAACGATTTACACTTACCTGTCGAAAGAAGTTTTAGATTACACATTCCACTCATGCATAATGGTGGTTGCATATGCAGCATGGCGCAACTTGCCTCGTCTCGAGTTCGAATAATGCACGCCTCTAGTATCCAGGTACGTGTACCTACAGTAGCCGTCAGGTTCTGTACTTAAACCACTCATTCGTGTACCTACCAGTGCATACAATGCCAAAATGCGTATCCTTTATAATTATGTTATACTGCGTCAAAATATACCTCGGTAGAAGTGAACGCCCTAGTCGCTTGTTAACACGTATTTACGAAGTTGAGGAGGCCCATGGTTGGCTATTCGCATACTCGGCACAAACAACATTCAGCTCCGACTACCTGTAGGCCTACGACACGCTGCTCGCCGCACAATGCGGGGACAGAGCCCTCGAGATCTCTCGAAATTTCTCGCGAGAAATAGTGCCTGCGCTAGTCTCGAGAAATCCCGAGAAATCTCGAGACCTCGTTTCAGACTGCCCATCACTACAGACCATGCAAACACAGGACAAGCCCCCCAAGTTACATATAACACCGGAAATTCAAAGCTAACCATCAAGCAAGAAGTATATTCCAGACTTTTCAAAGATGCCCTAGCCCTTTCAGACCTGAAAGAAAACTGGAGGTGTGAATTTTTGTTTGTACGTCAAGAACTGACTAAAATGCTCCTCAATACACATATTAATAGTTTATTTTACAAAATAAAAACTAACATCCGAAAAACAGGACCCACACAATTGTGCGTATCAAAATTCAAAACCTCGTTGTATCACGTACGATGGTGTAGCTTCAAAATTTACGTTCACTAACCAAAGTACACACTTCATTGAATATATTCCGGTGTTCAGTAAAGCTTCTAGATTAATATAAACGCAGTAAATAAATACTTACTTTCGGCACTACTGCTTCCTGCCATCTCGCCGATCAACTGTGCTTTTTAAACTCTTCTTCCTTCGCCCTGGCGGTCAAGCGCATACTAAAATCAATTGAAATACACGCCACGTGTCCTGCACAATCACTGCAGTCCGGTGTAGTGCCGAAAAAACATCAAATACGGTCAGGGATAACTAAAATACGAACCCGCACAATTGTGCGTACTCGGTCTGAAAGGGCTAGAGGCCTGCGGAAGCCAGGGAGAGGAGAGATGATATAAGACGAGGCACAGTAACTCCCTTTTTAAGTTATTTTACCACCAGATGCAGAACATGTCTTCCATTTTACGTATTTTGAACAGAGAAAGAAAATGGTTGTGATTTCTAACAGTTGTAATGTTGAATGGAGGATTTATAGAAACAAAAAATACAGATCAATCCAATAGAAAAGTACATCAACAAATGTACGTTACAGATTATTGACTTTGGAAGGCTACAGTTGTTCAAAGCTGTTATGATTAGTGAATCTTCTTTCCTTAATTGAGGTTTCAAGTAATGGTAAGGGAATATACAACTATGTTTTGCCCTTGCTTCTCCATTGAATTGCCACTGTATTTATCCTTAGTGTTTGTTCCTATTCTCATCCTTAATTGGGACTCTGTGTAGCAATAAGAAAAAAATCAATAAAAAGTTTCAAATGTGACTAGTATCAGAAATATAGTACTGGTATCGCTATTGGAGAATTTGTAGTTTAAACCAAAAGTGAAGCATCTGTACAACTAATTAGGGTTGAGAGTGGTTGATATATCTCAGGTTCTGAAATACACAAATCGATCTTCATAAAATTTTGAACAAATAAAGAATGATTCAGAATGAACAAGACAGTGTTGTGCAGGAAGGCAAACTGATCATGTTTTGAAAGGGGACTTATGTCTGAAAATACTTGGTTTGTGTGCTCCGAGGATGTCAAAGTTTTGGATATGGCGATTGGTCTGCATTCCACATTTTGATAAAGGAACCTCCACCAATATAACAAGAACATCACTTAATGCATTAAATTACCATACAAAATGGGTTTGAATTTTCAATTACCAACTTGATTACAGAGCCTTCATCAGAGGAGCATGAATTGGTGCACATGGTCTAAGAAATGTGGTTGTGTATTCGGTATTTCAGTCAATGCGTGGATTCTCGTGATAAGGTCCCACTCTGATGTTACAGGAGTCTTGTTCACCATACCCTTGATAGTACTCCAAAGAATAACCATGCATTTTCAGACATGGGTACCCTCTTAAAAAATTATAAATTTCCTGCCCTGCACAACATGATAAGCATTTTTCACTTTACAAATATCTAAATAACTAAATATCTTTATAAATATTTTAATATCTTGTAATGCTAAGCAGTGTCACATTCATTCTTAATCACCCTGTATATAAACCACAAGTAAGCATATATTGTACAATCCATGCAGTAAAACTACAGATTATAAAACATACATTTATGATTCTAAGATGAGGGAACTAAAAATCATAACACCGGTTGTCCTACAGGATGGTTAGCACACCAGTCTGGAGAGAGGGTCTTAGAATCATAAACATTTCAAGAAAAGTTGTCTTGTGAAACCATTTCTCAGAAACACATATTTATGTTTTTTAATAATTTTATTCACATATTTGTGTTTTTTAATAATTTCATTCTATATGTATTTAACATGCTGCTCTCAAAGCACTATCATGCTTGAATGGTTTAACTGTTATAATTTTTAAGAGTTGCCCCCCAAGCTTTAATTTAGAGTGCAGGCATTAACAAAATAGTTGCTTATCAATCATTTATGAACAGATCAACATTCTGTTTTTTATTTCTTTTTCTACAGTAGTTGTTTAATATCATATTAACACAGATAGGATTTTGGTGGTGCAAGGATTTAAAAAAAAAAAAAAAAGCAAGGAATGTGAAGGTAGCCTTGGTGTTTACCTGGTGTGCAGATGAGAAACCACTGAAAAGCATCTCCAAGCCTGTCACTGGTGGGGTTCAAACTTGAAACTGCACATACCACACCACACACCTTACTTGCTCTCACTATGAGGTCAATGAACCAGGTAATACTATAATCCTTCATTAAACAACATTATTTAAATGTTGCTAGTGAGCTGTATCAATTAACACAGAAGACTATAGAGAAAAGCAGAAGATTCTCAACTCCTCATAACAATACCACCCACAGATAATTGCCATATTTCTTCTCAACATAAACATTAATAATCAGATACTTATGCATTATAATTTACTCTGGCAGTTCATGATGTGGATTTCTGCTATCATGCCATAGTTTGTTAAACATAGGCAATGGCTGGGTAGCTTAGAGTGTGGTTCAGAGAGCTGAGTAAGCAATTACTATGGAATAAGAGAGGGCATTGCGGACAATATGAATCGCAGTCCTCCTTGTACTCAGGTGAGTAGAGTTATCAGATTCATGAAAGATCCTGAACTCCCTTTGTGAATCATTTACAGAGTGCTGGCCTATGGATACCAAGATCATGGGTTGAAACGTTGCACAGATAGTAGTCAGATTCTGATAGGGCAAAAAGAAAAAATATGCATTCTGCGTCACACAATATCAGCAGGTAAATGACCTCTGGTGATGTATTTGGTGTTTACCCAACAAATTAAAACTCAGCCACATATCGTCCTACTGAGCGAGTTGGCCGTGCGGTTAGTGGTGCACAACTGTGAGCTTGCATTCGGGAGATAGTGGGACCGAACCTCACTTTCGGCAGTCCTGAAATGGTTTTCTGTGGTTCCCTATTTTCATATTAGGGGCCGATGACCTCGATGTTAGGCCCCTTTAAACAACAATCATCATCATCATCATCACCACCCATTTTCATACCAGGCAAATGCTAAGGCTGTACCTTAATAAAGGCCACAGCCGTTCCATTCCCAATCCTAGCCCTTTTCTCTCCCATAGTCGCCATCGTGTCCATACGATATAAAGTAACTCATAAAAAAAGAACAGATCTCCCAACAGAGATCCATTTTTTGCTATCTGATATAGAAAAATGGAATATCAAAACTGATACACAGGCAGCCTAGATGATGTGATCCTAAGCCATGTTCAGATTTAGCATAGCCCACTTGGATTCGCCCGCGGAGTGATTTGATTGGCTAATTTAAACAGCTGATAAAATGACAATGGCACGAGATATCAATTTCTTTTTTTTTTTTTTTTTTTTTCAAATTATTTTTTGGTATGACTATCCTCTAATGCTCATATATCTGGTTCATGTTGTTTCCAACAAACCTCTATCTAAGTAGGGCCAATACCCTGGTCTACTGAATTTTACTGGAGAAGAAACTTCAGATCATTTCCACTTAACAAGTTTTTTTTTTTAAACTTGGAAATGTCTTGGCAAATTAAGTGAAATACAATTGGGTACTAAATATCAATTATGTTTTGGAAGGGAAAAAAAGACAGAACAGAATTATCACCTCTGGCAATGTTTTAATAACAGAAGAAAAAACAGAAGTGGTAAGAGAAGTGAGTGGTGACGACTGCTGTTTTAAGGGACGAACTAACAAGGTTATAACCAACTTCTTCTTCCTTTCTTATTCTTATTCTTCTACATCTTTCTGCATTTTTGGTTTGGCAGCTGTCTATTCCATTTTCACAATTTATTTCATCTTCTTTGTCGTCATTAAATTATTTCCTCTGCCTTTTTGGTTATAGTACAGAATGTAACCTATTTTGTTAGTTCATCATCATTCACTTCTTCAATAAGTGATTTCCCCACTGTTGTCCATCTGTACTGTTAGATCCAGTCTGCCAATGCATACATATTCAGCTCTCATAAAATGTCTGTTTCTTGAAGTCATGGAGTCTAGTCTAACCTTTGAATTTGTGAAAAAGATTGATATCAGTTGCTGTATTGAGGACTAACTTAAAGAGACGGAACCTTCCATAGCAAACAGTAATGTGGGTGTTGCCATTATTTTATAGCATTTTAGCAAGGTATTTTATTCTTCAGCTCAGATGAATCTTACCACACATATACTAAAAATGGTGTTGATTAAAACATTGTTTCAGTCATAGATAATGTCTATTCTATCAGTTGACTGTTTAGGGTTATTTTTTCTTCTAACTGTCTGCACTCCTATAAATGTCAGAAGTTATCTTCTGTGCTTAGATAGTTACATTATAGTTCATCCCTGGCAGGTACAATGGGTGAGGTGCTCTTTGGAGGTTATCTTCATTTCCATAAATATTATTTGATCATCAGTAGATGACAAGTGTTTATATTTTTTCTTGTGGTCTAATTTGATGCCTTGTTTTGCCTTCATATTCCATTCATGGAGAATGTCATCTGTATACACTGTTGTGAATAAAACACTGTTCGTTTTACCAATCTAACTAAATTTTTTGATGATCCAATTTATACATACACAATTACTCTATTTGACCATGAACGACCAGACTCCACTAATTGCTGTCTATTTGAAAGTCACTGTCCTCCTCGAAGTGGGCTGCCAGTTAGAACAGACGATAATCTTTACTAACAGGCTACCTTTCACTTTCTTTGCAGACTCTGCTCCTTTGCCTCATCCACTTACACGATTGTAAAATGGGGATAATTCCACCTAATCAATATTGCTTATTTAAAGTACAATGTATTTATGCTTAAAAATACACTATTTGCAGTACCAGTTTCCATCTGTATTGATCATCCTCAGCTGCATTAAGAACATGAGATAAAACATGTACAAATCATTGGGCATTACTTAGTTTTTTTTGCTAGCTGCTTTACGTCGCACCGACTCAGATAGGTCTTATTGCGATGATGGGACAGGAAAGGGCTAGGAGTGGGAAGAAAGCAGCCGTGGCCTTAATTAAGGTACAGCCCCAGCATCTGCCTAGTGTGAAAATGGGAAACCATGGAAAACCATTTTCAGGGCTGCCGATCGTGGGGTTTGAACCTACTATCTCCTGAATACTGGATACTGGCCGCACTTAAGCGACTGCAGCTATCGAGCTTGGTACATTACTTAGTTTAAGGATGTGATTATAAAGCACGATGAACAACCTTAATAACAAGTTATAATCAATAAAATTTTGTGTCCATAGGTCCCTTACAATGCCCGTTACACCTGTTACATCCAGTTACGTGAAAAGGTTTATACACACGGCTGCTGACCCCCACAACACGCAATGATTGTTCCATGGTTCGACACCAGAGAAAGTCCAGTAATTCACACGGTCAACATACAGTAGTAGCTCACAGGGCCACTGAACATAGGGAACTACTTTACATTGAAAACTAAACAGCGGTCACATAACAGCAGCAACTCAAGAGTACTCCGCTCTGTACGTGACGATACTTTGACTCTAGTGGGATCCAGATGACATAGAAGGTCTTCATAATTCAGTGACTCCACCTTTACAATACAGTACAATAATATTCCTCTTTATTTTATTTTAAAAAGGGACATGTTTTTTTCTTTGTGAGACATCTTCAGCCTAAAAATATTATTATAATAAACACATGATATTCTTAATAACATTAAAAAACAAAGACTTATCATTAAAATGTTTAAAGAGTCCAGATGATTCAATCTGTCATATGTAAACACAGTTTTAAAAACAGTTCATGTTGTCAAAACGTTCTCATTACTAAGTGATGAAAGTCCCATTGAGTTTTGATACTAAAATAAAAATTAATGTGATGATCACAGTGTTCTAAAACTGGAAGTAATCTTGAATTTGACTGATGTCAAAGTGGAAATTGTTTGGCTGCATAACCAGACACATATGTACTCAAGCTTCCAACATGAGATGACATGAGTCATCTTGACTCTTAAACATTTTAATGATAAGTCTTTGTTTTTAATGTTATTAATTATGTTACAGAGATTCCGTGGTTGACAGAGGTGAATGAAGGTGCGGGCATGAGCGGGTCTATCTACTACAAGCAAAAGATTAATTAAAAGCTTTAAAAATCAGTTATATTTCTTTTGGACTGTTTTTTTTCTCTTTTTTTTTTTTCTCCAATGCCAACTGTTAACAAAACTTAGTCGCTCAGCGACAGTACAAGATTTCAGATACAGAATTAGTTGGTGAGTTTAGTTACAAGTTTGGAGAAATCAGAAAAATTCACAAATCAACAATCTGAACTTAAACTTACAACTGTTACTTGAGCATTATTGCTCCATACACTCAAGCATCAAGGAGACAGGTCTCCCAATTTCATTTACAGAGTATATCTACACAAATAGAAAGAGCATCTATGCTCTATGAATATCTAGGAGACTACGCTCCAAAGCTTATACCTTTACTGCCTTCTCACGGCAACCTTCAACACCCAGAGCATACTTGCTCACTAAAATTTACACTTTCAGGCCTCTCAAGGCACAACCTACATTTTACAATACAAACAGAATTCATTGTCTTAAACTCTCACAGTCTAATCACATTACAGAAAAAACTAAGTTTTACAGGAGTATCGAATGCTTATTCTAACGTGCCTTGGTGGGAAGAAAAAAAACCACAGGTTAAAGTTACTGGCCCAAAAATCAAAATGCAGCGGAGGCAGATACTTGCGCTCCTTGAAAACTGACACTCAGAAATTTAAAACTCTAGTTGGGCTCACTGCCCGATGTTGCAGAGGCTAATCCCATTCTACTGCGGTGACTAGATGGAGAAAATTTAAGTTATAAGGCTACAGATAGGAAACGGTTACAAAAACACAGTCGCCTCAAATACAAGTTGATAGGGAAGTCGAGAGGGTGTTGTAGTCTCTATTCCCGAATTTCGGCTAGTTTGAGATTAACATTTGAAGAAGTAGTTTACATTATTGGAGATCGGAAATTTAAAGTTACATTCTTAAAGATAGGAAACCGTCCCCTCGGGTCAGCTTTCAGAGGCTATCACCTAGTTATTAAATGGCTGCCATTATCTTATTGCGCTGAACTGCTCGATGAAGGGCGAAACGCCCCCCACCTCCACTATTAGCACACACTCAATACACTGGATGATCAAGAAGACAACGTAGCTCGAAAAATTGCCAGCTTTTATACCCGAGAGGAAGGTTCAAGAGAAATCTGAGCTAAAGCCCAACACCCCCTCCAATTTTTTATTGGATGACTAAATATAAAGAAGAAAGCTCTGATTGGATGAAAATTAAATACAAAAAAGTTTTGATCGGCCAGCATCACAAGTTGGTGGGAAGAGATAGAAGTACTAACAACTTTAACATACCAAAAACAAAAGATGATCAACTCTGTGCACTAAACCTTGGAATACAAAATTACTTTATCACTTTAGTAGTGACATCTGTTGACTAAAGTCCAAACTTCTTGCCCAAGTAGTTGCAAGTTTATATTGAAGATGGTGTTTTTCAAGGTGCTTCATTGGAATGAACGGTGCGGGTGTACCCTCGTGGTAAAAATTATATCATTGTGTTTATTATTATTATATTTTTAGGCTGAAGATGTCTCACAAGGAAGAGACGAAATATGTCCATTTTTAAAATAAAAAGTAATAATATTGTACTATATTGTAAAGGTGGAGTCACTCAATGATTAAAACCTTATATCTTGTTGAGGCTGACAATACGGATTAATTACGAAATTAATTTCTTGTGGTATGCAGACGACAACCAGCACTACTGCTGTCAAGCTCCAGTCACTCACTCCACATTACTACACAGGCAGTACGCATACAGTACTCTATACTTCAGCACAATGACACTCCGACTCCAGCGGAACATTGCACTGCCACCGCAGTCCAGCTACCAAAATCCAATATGGACTCACTGTTCGTGGTTAGCCTCTTTTTTTTAATAGCCTGATGACAGAGTACTAGAGTATTCAGAGCTTGGCTAGAGACAGAACATTCCCATTTCATATTCCAGAAGGTACATAGGGGAAAACAGAAGAGAACAATAGAGGGGAGAGGTTGTTACTGTATCCTCAGGCTGAGAGCTCCCAGTTGACTCACTAGTTCCTTCCAGGAAATACAAAAGGGAGCTATGAGAGGGCTGGCACATAACATTTCCCCCTTCGAGAACTGATCATCCTGATCACTTATCTCCTCAGCTGTTCCTCGGTATGGCGCCAATTGATCCAGATATACCACCTTCACCTTGCATCTTACACTCTGTCGTACTCAATAGATGATGTAATTTATTCCCATCAAAATGTGGTAAGGGCCTTTCCACGCCTTCTGGAAGCTGAGAGACAAGCCTCTCTTCCTTATGGGGTTATACAACCACCCTAGGTTGTTCTCTTGATTTCTGGTGGTGTCTGCCCATTGGTCGTACCGTGCCTTCAATCGGTTGCTCTCTATGCTCGAACTCTTCCAGACAGTGGTGTGTACATCCTCCAGTCTCCTTGTCAGATCCAGGCAGTACCAATCAGTTAGGGCAGGACAGTCCTCAGATCAGCCGAACGATAAATCCAAGAAGACGCAGCTCTCTTTCAAACAGCATCCCACTTACTCCACGTCAGTATACAAACAGTACTCCAAGGTAGTACACATACAGTACTCCGTACTCCAATACGGCGATACTTTGACTCTGGCGGGATAATGACAGGAGCCAGCACTGTCGCCCCAGTCCATCTACCGCACTCCAACATTGACTAACTGTTCGTGGCTAGCCTCCTTTTAATAGCTTGATGATAGAGTACCGGGTACTAGAATATTCAGGCTCAACTAGAGATGGAACATTACCATTTCATGATCGAGAAGGTGTATGGGGAAAAACAGAGGAAGAGAACAATATAGGGGAGAGGCTGTCACTGTGCCCTCAAGCTGGGAACTCCCAACTGACTCACTACTTTCTTCCATGAAATACCGCAGGGAGCTACGGACGGATAGCATGAAACAATATACCGGATGGTCCACCAGCCTCTTGCAATCTAGATTTATGCATCCTGCCACTTTTACTGCAATTCTGAAATACAGTAAATCGGTCCCTCTCCCTAAATCGGGGTAAATAACGAGATGCTACTATTAATTTATTATGGGCACCTAGAATGAACCCCTAAAACAAGCATAGATACAAAGAACATGTACCGTACAATGGGAGGTACATATACAGACCAGGAACAGGTAATGTATAGGCTGGGAATTGCGCACTGCATGCCAAGCCACATGTTAGTTCACATGGCAAGAGTGAGATATGATAGTGGACAGTGCTTGAAGGTTCAAATTCCACATAAGTTCTTTTTCTCTTTTACCACCAGTTGCTTGAGATGTGCTAAGGTTATATACTTAATAGCTTCTTAATTTGGTACCATTGGCTACAACAGGCAACTTTTCTTCAAGTACAGTGGAGCTTGAACATATGACGTAGCATCGCGGGTAATCACCTCCTTGGTCCCCATTTCTTTGAGGGGCCTCTGATGGAAGAATGCTATCTGTGGTTTCTCCAAAATGAATTACCATCATTCTTGGACATGTGCCACTCAATGACCGCCACAGGATGTGGTTTAAACAGATGGAACGGTGGTTGTCTGGAACCATCTTCATGCGACGTATCCCGATAAATAAATAGGAAGGAGAGGACATCACTCCTGGCCCACCAGATCGCCCAACATTATGCCCCTGGATTTTATTTTCTGTGAAGCCATGTAAAACAATTCATGTACCCACAGGAGCCAGCCAATCCTCATCAGCTCATCGCCGAGGAATGCCGATCTATTATGACAGAGATGTTGGAACATGCCAAACAGTCCTTACAACATTGTGCGCAGCTCTTTATTGACCACGGAGGTAGTCACTTTGAGCAGGTGCTGCTTTAAACAACCCGCAAACCTACTACGCTGGCGTAGCAGGGGGAGAGGTGATACTCCCACGTGGCGCGTCCCAGTGGCGGATAGGGGGGTCCTAACCGGCTTGCCGGCGGACTTGACAGAAATAAAATACCTCTCGCGGACCAAACACACTACCCCCTGCGGGTGGGGGACGCACATGTAGAATACACCCACGGTATCCCCTCCCTGTCGTGAGAGGTGACTAAAAGGGACTCAAGGGGCTCTCACCTTGGAAGAGTGGATTAGCAACCACGGGGCCCTTAGCTGAGTCTTGGCATTGCTTCCACTTACTTGTGCCAGACTCCTCACTTTTGTCTATCCTGTCTGACCTCCCTTGGTCAACTCTTGTTCTTTTCCGACCCCGACAGTATTAGAGCATTCGAGGCCTGGGGAGTCTGTCATGTTCATGCCCTTCGTGGCCCTTGCCTTTCTTCGTCCATTACTTCATCTTTCAAAGTGATGGATCCCTTCTTTCTTCTTCTTTTCTCCCTCTCCTTACCCCCTGTGGGTGGGGGATGCAGACGAATAATATACCCACGGTATCCCCTGCCTGTCATGAGAGGCAACTAAAAGGGGCGACGAAGGGATGATTGAATTAGAACCATGAAACTACTTTTGATTCGTACCATCACGTGGGGAACACGATGGGTTGCCTGTACTTGCGAGTAGTACCACTATATTGCGTACAAAATAGGTTGGTGATTAGTAGCAGCAAGAGGGGGTTCTCCTGTGGGTTTCCAGTACCCATGCGTCGTACCCATGTGAGCAACACCGTGGGTCTGGGCGTTGGCTCTGAGTTGTACCACTATATGAGCGACACCGTGGGTCTGCGTTGCCTGTGATTAGTACCCATCATCATCATCATCAGCTTTAAACAACATAAGAAAATGAAATCTAGTCACATGTTGCCTAGCTTCCTGCTAAAACAAAATACCTTGGGAGGGACTGGAACCTCCTAAACTTCGAGCACGTTCACTTTCAGATCTTTGACCGCACCCCTGCCAAGTGAGCTACTGCGAGGCATGACATGCAACAGACAGTTTCCAACCTATACAATATCTCTTCCTGGTCTGTTTGTGCACCTCCTGTTTTAAGATACATCTTCTTTGTATCTATGCTAGTTTTACGGGCTCATTCCTGGTACTCATAATGAATTAATAGTGGCATGCACAAATCCTGCTGTTTTCTAGCCTGTAACCATGCATCTCATTTTATTACCCTGGTTTAAGGACGGGGACCAATGTATTTCAGAACTGTAGTAAACACAGCAGCTTCCATAAAATGAGATCTATGGTGTGGATGAACTACCCGCAATTTTAAGGTGTGCAACTTTATTTCACGCCTCATTTATTTTTTTCTTGCTCAGGATTGATGCATTTCTAATGATCATTTATGGTGTCCACTAGTATGTGCAGTAATTTTTATTTGAGGCTGTTTAGGCTTCCAGCATGTTGATTTCGACAATCCCTTTTACCCCACCAGGTGGCAGAGAAACTCTGTTGGGTGACATATCGCTGAGTTTAAATTAATTTTGTCACATAAACTCCAAATGTGACATCACAAATACTTCACACGCTGACATGGAGTGCCAAATAAACTCTTCTATGCTCTTAAAAAATCCAGCTATCATAGCTGGGGTTTGAATCTGCAATCTTGAGATCCAGAGGTCCCACTCCACAGCTGGTTCACAGAGAAAGCTTGACCTCTGATCCAAAATTTTAGAATAAATATAATCAGTACAGGCTGCATTCAAGAGCCTAATCCTTGCCATTTTCTAAGTTACTTAGGTTTTCTTCTTAATTAAGGGTATTGCTTGAGGTGTTTGCTACTGTTCTCATATTGTCCATTTTTGCCAGTATTCATAGCATACATGTAATAATCTTAAATACACGACAATACTTCCATATTTTATAAGATCCATTGTTATCAGAACTAGTAGCTTCTTTATATTTCAGTGCATTAGCCTCTATGAATATTAAATGAAGGAGGAAGAACAAGAGCTGCCAACTTTACATGGATACTAGCTATATGTCTACTGTAGGCAAGTGATCTTCACTTTCTTTCAAAAAAAAAAAAAAATTGTACGAAGCTCGATAAAATATAAACAGGATTTTTGTACCTGAACATCAACTGTTGGTAGGACTGGCCCCATGCTTCTGCTATGCTTAGGCGGGACCGTTAGGATTGGGGAGAACATGCTGTTAGATATTTCCCACCATTTCATCAGTAACGCTCACGATGTCAGAGCAACAAGTGCACCCCTCCACTGCGCAATGCATAATTATAAAATTTCTTGCTCGTGCGAGTTACAGCGGCGGACATTTGCCAGAGATTGATTGCACAGTTCAGTGATCAAACATTCTCAAGGACACGTGTGTTTGCCTGGCATAAAAAGTTCAAGGAAGGACGAGAACATGTGAAATCAGCAACACGATCGCCGTCCTCGGACCACCATTACAGACCAAAACATTTGTGCAATTAAAGACATTATTGACAACGATCGACAGGTGAGAGTATCAGAAATTGCAGAACAAGTCAGAATCAGTTATGGGAGCTGTCAAGTAATCGTCACAAACAACCTACAGTTCCGTAAAGTATGTTCCAGATGGGTCCCTTGCCTTTTGACCGAAAATCTGAAATTGAGACGTTTGGAGGTCTGTCAGAGACTTACAGCAAGATTTGTGGAAGAAGGTGAGGCATTTTTAGTTGGATTCTCACCTGCGTCAAAACGTGGGTCCACCACTACACTCCTGAATCTAAACAAGCCAGTAAGGAGTGGCGGAAGAATGGGGAGGTAGCACCAATGAAAGCCAACACACAGCTGTCAGCTGGCAATGTTCTTGCAACCGTTCGTTTGATCGGCGAGGCATTTTGCTAAATTATTTTTTGCATGAGTGATGCACAACCAATGTTGCTTACTACTGCGAGCTTTTGAACAAGGCGAAGGTTGCATATCGCCGCAGAAGACGAGACCAACCGATTCAACAAAGCGCGGCCCCACACTACAGCTCTAACTGTCTCCAAGCTACAGGAAATGCACTGGACTACACTTGATCATCCTCTTTACAGCTGGACTTAATTGCCCTGCAATTTCCATTTGTTTGGACTGTTTAAAGAAGCTCTAGGAGGGCAACAATTTGAAGATGACGAAAGTGTGGAAGACTTTGTGCGTAACTCGCTGGTGAAACGACTCTGTTCTTTTTATTATGAGGGCATAAAAAAGCTGCCCATACGCTGGGATAAATGCATTTCCAAAGCAGGAAACTATGTAGAAAAATAAATTGTTAATTGCCTTGTGTTTTTCAATAAATGATTTTTTTAAAATTAAATCCTGTTTACATTTGATCGCCCCCCTCGTAAATTTGTACCTTCATCCTGAGGTGTTGCAAGTGTACACCCTCTGAGGTAAGCAGCATGTACATTAAAAAAACAATAATAATAATAATACCAGCCCTCATGCCAGTCTCAAATTTGTTGTAGTACCAGGAATCAAACCCAGGCCTCCATGAAGGCTGTTACACCATGGAGGTGGACTTTGCTTTTGCAGAAAAGCATGAAAGAAACACAGGTATGCACAGACTGTCCATAACACAACCAGAATTTACACAGGACTTCTTTTTAAATAAAAGTGCAGTTACAGACTTCTTGCAGTAAGCAGATGCAATATTTCTTTTATGGTTGTCTATTGAACAGAAAAGAAACATTATTTAAAAACAGAGAATCAAATATGTAAAGTGAACATTAAACAACTATCTACACTACACAGATACCCATACATTCTGAAGGCTTACATGGGGTGGGAAGGACTTTATCCTCTCTTGGCAAGAGATTCTCAGGGATTTTCCATTCTCTGTCTTCTTTAGCAATAATATAACCACCATAATCTACATGAGAAAGCATAAAAAATTATTATAACCATATAATAAACCAGAATGAATTGCTTCCAGGCATACCACAAGCAATTGCTTCTTGAAATATCTCTTATTATAAGTGTGATCTGTACATCATTCCCAAATTTTTTTATTTGGCTTCCAGCCGAGTACAGATATGCCCTTATAAGGAGGATAAATAATATCTGCAAACACATAATTATAAAGTTTGCATGAAGAATAACCTATGAATACTTCTTCCTTTTACTTTAGGAAACATTAATACTAAGATCAAAAAGCTGCATGACTAAAGAAAAGGAAGGATTAGGGAAGAGGAAAAATGAAACTCACTAGGTTTCATAAACTTTATACTATCAAGCTTGGATGTAAAATAAAACTGAACAAAAGAGGTGTAACAAATGAGATAATGATGTCTTCAATTACTTGATATAATTGACATCTAGATTCAGTATTCAGTCTATAGACTGTTAGAATTAAACCTAAGTGGGCTAAGTGTAAGGCCAGCAACATGCTTCATATATCTCTTTCAGACCGAGTACGCACAATTGTGCGGGTTCATATTTTAGTAATCCCTGGCTGTATTTGATGTTTTTTCGACGCTAGACCAGACTGCAGTGATTGTGCAGGACTCGTGGCGTGTATTTCAATTGCTTTTAGTATGCGCTTGACCGCCAGGGCAAAGGAAGAAGAGTTTAAAAAGCACAGTTGATCGGCGAGATGACGGGAAGCAGTAGTGCCAAAATTAAGTATTTATTTATTGCATGTATATTAATCTAGAAGCTTTACTGAATACCGGAATATATTCAATGAAGTGTGTACATTGGTTAGTGAACGTAAATTTTGCAGATACATCATCGTATGTGATACGAGGTTTTGAATTTTGATACGCACAATTGTGTGGGTCCTGCTTTTCGGATGTTAGTTTTTATTTTGTAAAATAAACTATCAATATGTGTATTGAGGAGCATTTTAGTAAGTTTTTGACATACAAACAAAAATTCACACCTCCAGTTTTCTTTCAGGTCTGAAAGGGTTAAATTTACTAAGCATCCTTGGAATATCTTTTGGAAAGAATTGGGCCTATAAAACAACAACAACAACAACAACAACAACAACAACAACAACAACGGATAGTATAGAGCTGAAGGGTATTTCTAACCCAGAATTAATCGTTAGGTCTTTACGTGCGCCGTTACTTGCTAGTGAGCGCAGTGCTCACCTTTATGTTTATGTCCATATAAAGGTGGAGGTATTTTTAATATGTCAATTTGAGATATTTATTTATTCAGAAACACAACCCCACGAACCTACTACGCTGGCGAAGCAGGCAGAGAGGTGATACTCCCACGTGGCGCGTCCCAGGTGGCGGATAGGGGGGGGGGTCCTAACCGGCTTGCCGGCGGACTTGAGAGAAATAAAATACCTCTCGCGGACCAAACACACTACCCCCTGTGGGTGGGGGACGCAGATGAATAATACACTCACGGTATCCCCTGCCTGTTGTGAGAGGCGACTAAAAGGAGCAACCAAGGGATGATTGAATTAGAACCATGAAACTACTTTTGATTCGTACCATCATGCGGGGAACACCATGGGTTGCCTGTACTTGCGAGTAGTACCACTATATTAGGTACGAAATAGGTTTGTGATTAGTAGCAGCCAAGAGCCTGGCCTGGGGTTTTCCAGTACCCGTGCGTCGTACCCATGTGAGCAACACCGCGGGTCTGAGCGTAGCTTGCGAGTTGTACCGCTATATGAGCGACACCGTGGGTCTGCGTTGCCTGTGATTAGTACCCACTATGTGAGGAACACCACGGGATAGTGTGGTTAGTACACCTAGATGAGGAACCTCATCGGTTTGCATTGGCTATGAGTGGCGCCATTGTGTGAGAAACACCATACGTTTGAGTTACCTATACGAAGTACAATACTTGTGAGTAGTACCATCCTGTGTGGAACACCGTGAGTCTTCGCTACTTTTGATTAGTACCCCAACATTACAAATACCATGGTTCTACTTTACTTGCGACATGTACCATTCTGAGGGGCCTTAGACCTGGATTTTGGACCCCTTTAGACATCAAGCATCCTCGATTAAGGACTGTGCTTTGTAAGTGGTCCCTTGGTCCATAATACTATTATTTATGACCTTTTTCTTGAGTTGGAACCACTGTTTCTTGTTTGTTTCTTGTTTGTTTTCGTTTTTTTGGGGTTCATGTCCATCCATTCATTTTTCATGACACCTTTTTTTATTTTGATCAGTGGATTTTTGAACTTTTTATTGTCATTTCATTTCATATCATTAGGGGCCGATGACCTCGATGTTAGGCCCCTTTAAACAAGCATCATCATCATCATCATCATCATCAGAAACACGGCCAAGCAGAGTGGCTATAGAGCCAAGCTCTACATTCGGGAGACGCGCAAGTTCGATCCACACCGTTAGCCGTCGTGAGAATGGTTTTCTGTTTACGCTTCCAGGCAAATGCCAGGACAGCTTTTATTCATAGTCCACAGCCGATTCCTTCCACCTCTCTCACCAACTTCATTCACCATCATACATTTCATCTTTATTATCTCCTCAACTGAGATTGGCATCATGAGGGGCATCTGGCCATAAAACAAGGTATGTAAATTCCTCTCAAACAAAAGCGAAGTCACCTCTGTACAGGCCATGAAGGCCCGTGGAGGAGTGGAAGGTAAAGGCTTCCACCATTGTTAACCTCGGCACGTGATGGGGTACAGTGGTTAGCTGTACGCCCGGCCGCCTTTGCCCCCAGGAATTAACCTGGTACTCATTTTTTGTGTAGGCTGAGTAAACCTCAGGGCCATGTGCACCTCCACAAGTGGAAATCTTGTTTCTTAAATTTTACGACTTCCTGACGGAGATTCAAACCCACGTCCTTCCGAGCGAACCAAGCACACCTTTACAGTCTCGGCCAGGCAGCCCCTGTAAATTCATCTCACAGAATTCAATAAACGAAAGTGCCTCTTCTTACCCAGAACTTGCAGACACTGTTTCAGAGTAATGATCACTTTCATAAACCTCATCTGTTCCATTACCATCAGTTTTGTTATTCAAGTCCACTTCCTCCTCCATTTCATCCAACCACTAAAGAATCTGAGCAGTGGATGCCATTATAACTTGTATAAATTGACTAACAGCAGTCACAGTATAAACATTTCACATTACACACAAGCATAAGACAAACTCCGATTTATTCCAATGTGCAAAATGTGAGTAGCACCGTTACCTGTCACTGAGCGCACCGCTCACCAAACATGCACTGCCGTGTCTGATAATGAACTGAGGGACTTGGTTTTCAAAGATAATGGAAATGATTGACACATCCCCTTCCTAACAATCTGTTTGAAAGGCACAGTGAGTTTCAAAGATATGTCTTGTAACATTCCAACAAGAAGCAATATATATATATATATATATATATATATATATATATATATTTTAATGCTATTTGTTTGAGGCATCAACCTAGAAAGATCTTTTGCCCCTACTTGCACCATATGTGAAGAACCTGCATGTATTTTGTAAATGACGGAATTGTAAAGTGTTGAATGTGAGGAAAGGAATGTTAAGGACGACATAAACACCCAATCCCCAGGCCAGGGATATTAATAATTTACAATTAAAAACCCCTGACCCAGCTGGGAATCAAACCCAGGGCCGCCAGGTGACAGGCGGACGCGTTGCCCCCTACACCGCGGGGCCAGACGAAGCAATTTATTACAAAGGTGAGAGCCGCGCTCACCATGCGAGTAACCGCGGGTTAATGCAAGAACAGAAAATGAATAATAAGCTGAGAAGGTAATGGATATGAAAGCCAGCAAAAATGGGTAAACTGAGGTCCATCTTCAGATGGATAAAGATGGAAGAGCTTCAGGATAAACAAATTGGATAGAAGTAGTCACACACAGGCATGATCAGTGCAAAGTCCCAAATAACAGACAGTAAACAGGTTCAGTAGGACTGAAAAGGCATGACTAGTATACAGATATGCTCTAAATATTTAAAAATTATACATCATGCTCCGATTAATAATGAGAAAAATGAGAAGAAATACGTATTTCAATGAACCAATCACTACTGACCTGCATTTAGGACTGTACCCATGTGGCAGTTTTCTTACCTATTGTTTACCTAAAGCAAAGCAAAGCAAAGCAAAGTCATCTCTGTACAGGCCATGAAGGCCCTTGGAGTTGTGGAAGGTAAAGGCTTCCACTATTCGTAACCTCAGCACTTGATGGGGTAGCTCTACGCCCTGCCACCTTTGCCCCCAGGAATTAACCTGGTACTCATTTTTGGTGTAGGCTGAGTGAACCTCAGGGCAACTGTTTACCTAAGCTATTCTTAAATGATTTCAAAGAATTTGGAAATTTATCAATCATCTCCCATGATAAATTATTCCGACCCCTAATTCCTATTCATATATATCAAAATCTCCAATAACAACAATACCCTCTGTAACAATAAAATATTGCAGTTCTGAGATAAAATCCAGTAATTTCAATGTAAAATTCCTCTTGATTTAACAATACATTCATTAGTGAAAAATCTCTTGATTATGGTTGTCTTGTCAGACCCTGGCAACATCTTTCCCACACAGTACTCTGAAAATCCAAGCACCAAAGCAATTAGGATCATCTGTTACTGCCATACAAAAACTGAACTTTCCTAGTGCATAAGCATAGCAACTAAGTGTGCTTATAGCTGCTTACTTACATCAAGGGTGGCCTTGTTGAGCAACTCTGGGAACTCGATAACTAAGGAATTCCAAGAAGATCTAGATAGTGTGAATACCAGATGGATTTAAACAGCAGTAGCAACCAGTCAGCTGCTTAAAACTAAAATAGTCCTTCATTATCTTGTTTTGACACATTCTCCAACATTCCAAGGACTGTTGAAACTGTAGCAGTGAATATCAATGCAATTAGGAATTTTCTCTGTGAAGAGGAATATGGAAAAGGCAGTAATTTCAGATTTATTTAATTATAGTATGGTAGTTTTAGTGCTATTTGAGGATCCAACCAGCCTAGGGCTGATGACCTAACAGACAGTTTTAGTGTGAACAAAAAGTATGTGTGAGAAATTTAAATTAAGTGGTCAATATGAACATACCCCTGTGGGTGGGGAATGGAGATCCCCTGCCTGTCATAAGAGGCAACTAAAAGGGCCACAGGGACTCTCAACTTGGGAGTGTGGTTCGGCGACCATGGGGACCTTAGATGAGTCCTGGCATTACTTCCACTTACTTGTGCCACGTTCCTCACTTTCATCTATCCTGTCCGACCTCCCTTTGTCAACTATTGTTCTTTTCCGACCCCGACGGTATTAGAGCATTCAAAGCCTAGGGAGTCTTTTCACGCCCTGTGTGGCCCTTGCCGGTCTTTGTCCGGTACTTCATTTTTCGAAGGGTCGGATCTTTTCTTCTCTCTCTCTCTCTCTGACCCACTGTGAGTGGGGGCACAGGTGGAAAATATGCCCATGGTATTCCCTGCTTGTCGTAAGAGGCGACTGAAAGGGTGATGAAGGGATGATTGAATTAGAACTGTGAGACTACCTGTGATTAGTACAATCACGTGAGGAACACCATGGGTCAACTTTATTTGCAAGTAGTACCACTATGTGAGTTACACGATAGGTTTGTGATTAGTAGCGACATGGGTGGATCACTATTGGTTTACAGTACCAGTGATTAGCACCATTATGTGAGGAACACCACGAGTCTGGGTGGTGCCTGTGATTAGTGAGGAACGCCATAGGTCTGCGTTACCTGTGAGTAGAACATTACCTGTGATTAGTACCTTTATGTGAGAAGCACCGTGAGTCTACGTTATTTGTGATTAGTACCACTACATCCATGAACCAACTACGCTGGCGTAGCAGGGGCAGAGGTGATACTCCCACGTGATGCGTCCCAGGTGGCGGATAGGGGGGGTTCTAACCGGCATGCCGGCGGACTTCAGGAAAATAAAATACCTCTCGCGGACCAAACACACAACCCCCTGCGGGTGGGGGACGCACATGCAGAATACACCCACGGTATCCCCTGCCTGTCGTAAAAGGCGACCAAGAGATGATTGAATTAGAACCATGTTAGTACGAAATAGGTCTGTGATTAGTAGCAGCAAGAGGGGGTTCTCCTGTGGGTATCCAGTACCCGTGCGTCGTACCCATGTGAGCAACACCGCAGGTCTGGGCGTTGCCTGTGAGTTGTACCACTATATGAGCGACACCGTGGGTCTGCGTTGCCTGTGATTAGCACCCACTATGTGAGGAACACCACGGGATAGTGTGGTTAGTACACCTAGGTGAGAAACCTCATCGGTTTGCATTGGCTGTGAGTGGCGCCATTGTGTGAGAAACACCATAGGTTTGCGTTACCTATAAGAAGTACAATACTTGTGAGTAGTACCATGTTGTGTGGAACACCGTTAGTTTTTGCTACTTTTGATTAGTACCCCAACATGATAAATAGCATGGTTCTACTTTACTCGCGACATGTACCATTCTGAGGGGCTTAGACCTGGATTTTGGACCCCTTTAGACATCAAGCATCCTCGATTCAGGATTGTGCTTTATGAGTGGTCCCTTGGTCAGTAATAAATTATTTCTGATTTTTTTTTTTGATCCACTGTTTTTTTTGTTTGCTCGTTTTTGTTGTTTTTTGTCATGTCCATCCATTCCTTCTTCATGACATTTTTTATTTATTTTGGTCAGTGGATGATTTTGAATTTTTTGTTGTCGTTTCATTTTGTACCATTAGGGGCTGATGACCTTGATGTTAGGCCCCTTTAAACAACAAGCATCATCATCATCATCAGTACCGCTACATCAGGAACACCGTGGTTCTACTTTACCAGCGATTAGTACCATTCTGAGGGTCTGTTGACCTGGATTTTGGACCCCTTTAGACAACTAGCATCATAGATTCAGGATTGTGCTTTGGAAGCAGCCACTTGGTCAGGATATACCATTGTTTTAATTTAGTTTCTGGGAAGGTGGGGCATTGTGGGTCAGATCCATTGATTGTTTTAAGTTTGTACTGGGAGGTACACCTAAACTCAGTGCATTCAAAAGAAGCGCCTTATTGAACTCTATCTATCCAACAAAACTTGAAACTGCTTCTGCAGGAAATTGGGACAGTAATCAGAAGATGTCACTACTGAATAATTGAGAAGTTTATCATTCCTAAATCGATTGGATTTATTTTGTTTGTTTTGGTGTACTTCAGGAAGTTTAAACTTTCCTCCGTAGATGTCATTACAAAAAACTCTAGTCATGCACTCTGGTGCAAGGTGGAAGAACTTGTAATTTAAAGAAGTTTTGTGTTTCTAGGTTTTCATAACTGTATCAATGTTCATTTATTTGTGGGTTGGCAACACTTCTTTCTTATTCCGCCAGTTTTGAATCTGGCCAATAGGAATTTTCTGTAATTATTTTAATCCTATCACAGGCTTCTTGTCGCTTTTTGAATTGTCCAATAAAAATTGAGTGTGTGTGTCTGGATTAGTCCAGAATCCTCTCGAACCTTCCCTTCGGGTATATAAGCTGCAGCTTTTCTGGCTACCTTGTTTCTTGATCGCCGTATTTCTAAGCGAGTGTGTGTGTTAAGATAGGAGGCAGGGCACCTCATTCCTCGCAAGGCAGTCCAGCAGCCAAGGTAATGCCCACCAGACTTATTTTTCTGTAGCTACATCCGCAGACTTACACAAGGGTAAGGTCCTAATTTCTAACTATGTAACCTGTTTTCGAAAATGTAAACCTTCTTTCAGCTAATGTAAAATTTCATAAGTTCTCAAAACTGTAAATCGGGGATAGAGTGTGTTACCCTCTCGAGCTCCCCTTCTACTTTGTTTGAAGTGACTAGGATTTGTAACCTTTTCTCCTGTGGCAACTCCAACCACTATTCTTATACCTTCATCTCCTTCACACAATATACGTAACATTTGTTTGAGTGCCAGTTGCTTTTTAAATAAAAACAACAAAATTTGGTAGAACATACCTCTTATATCAATTATCTCAAGGCGTGAGGTGATAAAATCACATATTTGGCAATATACAGGGATATGGATCAGGACAATATTAAATTACTGTTGCATTTCCACAATTGAGGAGTGTACATGGAACTGGAATCACTTATTATAATTAAAATAAAACTGAGTTTATGACTATAATTTACGTCACAATGAACAAGCATTGACGTCTTTTAATTTAACAAAAAAATATATATAGTGAGATTTGCGGTAATATTAAAAAGAAAATTTAATCCAAATAAAAAAAAGCTATTGGCATGAACTTGAAGTGAGATGTGATATCGCCGCTGATTACATTCTTCTTCATGTTATGAATGCATAACATGTCTGATGCTTTAATTACCTGATGTCTGCATACACCACTGTTGAACTTTAAATTCTTGGGAAAACCTATGAGCTGAAGTCGGGAGCCGTCTGCTGTTATCTTCTAATATAACAAGGAGTTGGCCTACATACCATGTACGCATGTAGGGAGCTCCAATGTAATTATGTCCACTCAATATATTATAAGAAATTGGAAAATATTATTGAAACATCTTGTGAAGTCCATCCTCACAAGAAGATGATGTTTCTTTATCAGCATAGTACCAGTCTCTGCTCAGATACAACCACCACTTGTAGACCTCCTCGATTATTACTTCTTCAAACACAACTCTTAGCTCTGACCATCACTCTAAGACCACTTCTTCCATTTGATACATCTGACTGATACCTATGATCTGATACCTCTCACCACCATCGCATCGACTTTTATAACCTCACGATGACGACTCATCTCCCTACTCTCTGTTCATCCCTTCCAGCTCAATATACAGTAGCTGGCGAATACTGACACTTGGTCGCAATCACGTGTCCACGCACTGATGTCATCAGTCATGTGTCGTATAAGCGTACCCAAGCAGATTACAGTGACTATGCGGCATGAGTCACCGGAAAACCTACTTGCACATAACATGCTCAGTTAAACATAGCCTCGATTGCAAAATACTCTGCCAACACATCTGCCTAGAGTTACAAGCCACAGAATGACTATATCAAACCAACAAATCTCACTTACTAATATACAGCATAATTACAAACATATTCACTTAACCTATGATTAAATACAATAATATGCGTGATACCTAATTATTACAGTCTAAATGATGAGAAACAGAATGTAAAATCTAATGAATCGGGTTAATAATGATAATGATAATAATAATAATAATAATAATAATAATAATAATAATAATAATAATAATAATAATAATAATAATAATAATAATAAATACTGAATGGAATCTGTAACCCTGTTGTACGGTTACACTCTATTCTGTAAAGTGTTAGATTAATCTCCACTCTAGTCACCTCATTAGCTTGGGATTAGCCCCTGCATCATCGGACTGAGAGCCCAATTAGGGTTTTAAAAGTTCTAGGAGTGCGAGTACGCGCCTCCAGTCATTTTGTGTTCGGGCCAGTAATTTAACCTGTTCTTCTTTCCACGAAGGCCCAGTAGGTTGGGTAATTGGTTCCCCTGTGGATTTTTTTTTTTTTTTTTAATTGTAAATTGTGTCTAGAGAGGCCAGAGATTGTAAGGGATTGTGTAAGTTTGCCCTAAGCGAGCTGTTAGAGATTTATTAAAGTTGGAGAGCATGTAAGCTCTTTTCTGTGTTTTTTAAATTCAACTGCATATTGAAGTGCGCTTCTAGAAGGCTATAAAGTTGTTGGAGCAAAGTGCTCTTAAATCGGAAGATTCTGATTCTTGTCTAAACATTAAGAGTTTGCAAAATTTTTGTAAACTGGATCCGGTATCTCAGAATTTGTAAACTAAGGGCTTCAAGCCCCAAATCTGTAAAATTCCCTAATCTTGGGTTTTCCAATTATTGTTTCAAGATTGCTATTTGTACCTGTCACTTTATTATTTCATCAAGTGAAAAGTTTGTTAAGTTTGTGATTTAAAGAGAAATATAACCTTTGTTAAAGTTTTAAATTAATTTTTGATATTGTAGTTAGATCCATTCCACCAAGCACCTTCTTCCACCTCTTTCTGCTCCACAGATATCTCCGTAACAAAGCTCATAATCATTGTTCATCATCATCATCCTTTTGAATTCTAGCCAGTAAATTGATTTTGGAATTATTTTTAACTTTCAATATTGTGAGTGGCCTCTACTGATTATTTTAAATTCATATTCATCCATTCATTCTTCATCATCAAGTTTTGAATTGTGGTCAGTTGATGAATTTTGGAATTTTAAGTTGTCATTACATTTTGTACCATTAGGGACCAATGACCTAGATGTCAGACCCCTTAAAACAACCATCATCATCATCATCATCATCATCATCATCATACTCAGCTGGTCATAGGTAAGGTACTGACATTCAGTATTCTTTGTGTGTATCTATTGTCACAAATCTCATATTAATGGGAGTTATGATGCAGCAGGTAGAAAATGGAATTCAATTTTCAGATGATATTGTGTTTACCATTATTCTAAATCCCTCTTTAACTCGCTCTAAAGCGTTTTTTTTAAATTTTTGTTTTTTCCATCTGCGCAGATCATTGCACTGAGATTTGATTGTAAATAAATATTTCCTCCAATTTGTCCCCTAGAATTCCAAATTTTTCTTAATATCTACATTATGATCTTTCCTACTTTTAAAAACTCCTTTCAATGCACCGTATCTGCCCCTACTATCATACCACACCAGCTGTCCATTCACAGCTCAGAATGTACTACTTAAAAACAATTATTCTCGTCATTGTTCCATATTGAAAACAGCTATATCACTAAGTTTACACAACGAGTATTTCATTAAACCACCTATTCAATACAATCCACTGTTGCATGGTTAAATGAACACAGAAACTACCAGATCATAAGGTACATGTTTCGCCCCTCTTTTACTGGGCATCATCAGCCTTATTCAATCCTAAAATGAAATTTGGTCTGAGAACCTTATCAAATTTATATAAACTATACTGTTGAACTCTAAATAGTATTAACACTGTGGTTCATTACTGTATATTTACAGTACAAAGATACTTGAAAAAACATATACACACACATTAAAATCACTTTAAAAATATTAAAATGTTCATCTAAAAGAATTTTGCATCACATTATTTCTTAAAAATAATTCGTGTCTGACTCTGAAATGGATCCTCTTCATAAAAAGCTTGAACAATATGCAACGCTTGGGGACCAGAGTATCGAACCCAAGTCATCAATGGATAGGATTGGTATGATAAAACGTGTATGTTGAGGTTGAGATCCGTTTTTTAAAAACATAAGGGTTAAAAATGCGTAATAAAATTGAAGATGATATGGATTAATTTATCATAATATGTTGGGTAAAAGCAGCCTCCGTGGCTCAGACGGCAGCGCGTCGGCCTCTCACCGCTGGATACCGTGGTTCAAATCCTGGTCACTCCATGTGAGATTTGTACTGGACAAAGTGGAGGTGGGACAGGTTTTTCTCCGGGCACTCCGGTTTTCCCTGTCATCTTTCATTCCAGCAACACTCTCCATTATCATTTCATAGCATATATCATTCATTAATAATCACTTTGGAAGTGGCGACCCCATCGTACTAACAGCCTATATATGATTCATTCATTACATCCCTGACCCGGTCAATGACTGGAAAACAGGTTGTAGGATTTCATTTCATGTTGGGTAAAAATCATAGTATAATGACGAGTGCTAGTAGACATTGGGGTGCTGGTCAGAATCGCTGCTAGAACTGTTCATAAGAGAGAATTATAGACCCATACGTCCGACTCGTTGGCTGAACGGTCAGCGTACTGGCCTTCGGTTCAGAGGGTCCCGGGTTCGATTCCCGAACGGGTCAGGGATTTTAACCTTAATTGGTTAATTCCTATGGCACAGGGGCTGGGTGTATATGTTGTCTCCATCATCATTTCATCCTCATCGCGACGCGCAGGTCACCTACAGGCGTCAAATAGAAAGACATGCACCTGGTGAGCCGAACCCATCCTGGGATATCCCGGCACTAAAAGCCATATGACATTTCATTTCATACGCCCATACGACAATCTCATGGAAACTTAATGCCCCTTGCAGATGTAACAACCGTGGAAAAGAACGAGGATGTTTCATTCACCAAATACTATGTACATCCTAATGTTTCAGCAGTGTTAGCGTGTATGGTGTTCCTACTCCAAGTGTTGTATCGAATTGGAATTCTAGGGGACAACTTGGAGCAAATATTTATTTTCAACAAATATATATAAGAAAATACTGAGTTCCAATAATAATACTTTAGAGAAGTTCCGTCTTAATAATTACAGGATAAGATAATGATCCACCTAACCTAATTTTCTGAGATCTATTTTTTTTTTTTTTTTTTTAAGAAATTAAGCCATTCATTCGATCAATCTTTTGTCAAATCCAATGGCCCTAATGTTTGTCGTAAGTCCCCAATGATCTACCTTATCAAAAGTGATGGTGGTGGTGGTGATTATTGTTTTAAGAGGAAGTACAACAAGGCAACCATACTCTATCTAACACTAATCAGAGAGCAAAAATGGAAGGGTTCGAGACTTCAAAAAATGAAGATATCAGCACTTTTGCCCTGTTTGGACTTTTGCCCTGCTGAGCAGCAGCTGACAACCAGCTCATGTTATAAAGATGTGAATGTTGCATTGACTTTACTCAACTTGACCATGTCACCAATGATAAAAATTTTGGGAAAGGCATCCTAAGTGGAATGACCAAACCTTATGAATTCTGTCATAACCAGTATCACAAAGAACTTAAAAGTTGATCAGTATCAACCCCGCGGCTGACTGAAACAGTATTAGGAGACACCATAAACCTAAACATGAGAAAGATCAACTTCCATGCAGTAGACCCCACATGTACTGGCCAGAATTCAAACCAAGGTCACCTTGGTGATAAGCCAGTGGCAAAGAGTTGAATCATGGCTGAGAAATGATATAATGGATGCAGAAATTTTCTTGAGTAACTGGAGTGTATATCGTAGAGATAGGATAGGAATGGGGGGAGGGGGAATATTCATTCTGGTGAAAGAAGAATTTGTAAGTTACAAAAAAGTTAAAGTTGACACACATGAAATTCTAGGTGTAAGGCTCATTTCTAAAGATAATAGGCAACTTGTTATCTTTGGAGTGTACAGACCGGGAAAGGGTAGCGTTGACAAGGATTCAGAATTATTTGATAAGATAATCAGCTATGCGGGAAATGACGTGGAAAGACATGTGACTGCAGCGGGAGATTTGAATTTACCAGATGTGAATTGGGAAGGAAATGCGAACAACAGGAAGGCAAATTTAATATGGGAAGGACAGCTGATTCAGAAAGTGATGGAACCAACTAGAGGGAAAAATATCCTGGATGTGATGGTAAAACCAGATGAACTCTATAGAGAAACTGAAGTAACAGATGGTATTAGTGATCATGAAGCTGTTTTTGTCATAGTTAAAAATAAATGTGATGGAAAGGAAGGTCTTAGAAGTAGGACTATTAGGCAGTACCATATGGCTGATAAAGCAGGCATGAGGCAGTTTCTAAAAAGTAACTATGATGGGTGGAAAATGGTAAATAAGGATGTAAACAGACTCTGGGATGGATTTAAAGCTATCGCTGAGGAATGTGAAAACAGGTTTGTTCCTTTCAAGGTGGTAAGGAAAGGTAAAGACCCACCTTTTTATAATAGAGAAATAAAGAGACTAAGAAGGAGGTGCAAACTAGAAAGACATAATGGCTGTGGAAGTAAGGAGGAAGTGAAGGAACTTACTAGGAAATTGAATCTAGCAAAGAAGGCAGCTAAGGATAACATGATGGCAAGAATAATTGGCAGTCATACAAATTTTAGTGAAAGATGGAAGGGTATGTGTAGGTATTTTAAGGCAGAAACAGGTTCCAAGAACGACATTTCAGGAATAATTAATGAACAAGGGGAGTGTGTATGTGAGGATCTTCAAAAGGCAGAAGTATTCAGTCAGCAGTACGTAAAGATTGTTGGCTAGAAGGATAATGTCCAGATAGAGGAGGAGACTAATGCTAAAGAAGTATTAAAATTTACATATGATAACAATGACATTTACAATAAGATACAAAAGTTGAAAACTAGAAAAGCAGCTGGAATTGATCAGATTTCTGGGGATATACTAAAGACAATGGGTTGGGATATAGTACCATATCTGAAGTACTTATTTGATTATTGTTTGGTCGAAGGAGCTATACCAAATGAATGGAGAGTTGCTATAGTAGCCCCTGTGTATAAAGGAAAGGGTGATAGACATAAAGTAGAAAATTACAGACTAGTAAGTTTGACATGCGTTGTATGTAAGCTTTGGGAAGGCATTCTTTCTGATTATATTAGACATATTTGTGAAATTAGTAACTGGTTTGACAGAAGGCAGTTCAGTCTTAGGAAAGGTTATTCCACTGAAGCTCAACTTGTAGGATTCCAGCAAGATATAGCAGATATCTTGGATTCAGGAGGTCAAATGGACTATATGGCAATTGACCTGTCTAAAGCATTTGATAGGGTGGATCATGGGAGACTACTGGCAAAAATGAGTGCAATTGGACTAGACAAAAGAGTGACTGAATGGGTTGCTGTATTTCTAGAAAATAGATTTCAGAGAATTAGAGTAGCCGAAGCTTTATCTGACCCTGTAATAATTAAGAGGGGAATTCCTCAAGGCAGTATTATTGGACCTTTATGTTTTCTTATATATATAAATGATATGAGTAAAGGAGTGGAATCAGACGTAAGGCTTTTTGCAGATGATGTTATTCTCTATAAAGTAATAAATAAGTTACAAGATTGTGAGCAACTGCAAAATGACCTCGATAAGGTTGTGAGATGGACAGCAGGCAATGGTATGTTGATAAACGGGGTTAAAAGTCAGGTTATGAGTTTCACAAATAGGAAAACCGTCTCAGTTTTAATTACTGCGTTGATGGGGTGAAAGTTCCTTTTGGGGATGAAATGAAATGTCGTATGGCTTTTAGTACCGGGATATCCCAGGACGGGTTCGGCTCGCCAGGTGCAGGTCTTTCTATTTGACACCCGTAGGCGACCTGCGCGTCGTGATGAGGATGAAATGATGATGAAGACAATACATACACCCAGCCCTAGTGCCATTGGAATTAACCAATTAAGGTTAAAATCCCCGACCCGGCCGGGAATTGAACCTGGGACCCTTTGAACCGAAGGCCAGTACGCTGACCATTCAGCCAACGAGTCGGACCTTTTGGGGATCATTGTAAGTATCTAGGTGTTAATATAAGGAAAGATTTTCATTGGGGTAATCACATAAATGGGATTGTAAATAAAGGGTAAGATCTTTGCACATGGTTACGAGGGTGTTGAGGGGTTGTAGTAAGGATGTAAAGGAGACGGCATATAAATCTCTGGTAAGACCACAACTAGAGTATGGTTCCAGTGTATGGGACCCTCACCAGGATTACCTGAATCAAGAACTGGAAAAGATCCAAAGAAAAGCAGCTTGATTTGTTCTGGGTGATTTCGGACAAAAGGGTAGCGTTACAAAAATGTTGCATTGTTTGAGCTGGGAAGAATTGGAAGAAAGAAGACGCATTGCTCGACTAGGTGATATGTATAACAATAAAAATCTTCCACCTTTTTGATACTTATATTTGCATTTTAGCAAATTAATTAATTACACACAGTACATGTTTCGTTCTATTTTAGAACATCTTCAGCAGTTTATATAGCTTAGGTGATTCACTAAGCGTTTATCTTTAAGTACATTATAATCAGGTACCTTGTTCTTCTTAAATACTACGTATTTATGAATGGAATTAAATACTAGGTAAATATGAATTGAATTAAAATGAATTAAAAACAATGTAGTGGTTAAATGGATTAGTGAAATGAGATGGAATGGATATATTTATAATTAGCCTATTTTAAAAACTATTTCCATTTAAACAGTTGTTACCGGGCGAGTTGGCCGTGCGCGTAGAGGTGCGCGGCTGTGAGTTTGCATCCGGGAGATCGTAAGTTCAAGCCCCACTGTTTACAGCCCTGAAGATGGTTTTCTGTGGTTTCCCATTTTCACACCAGATAAATGCTGGGACTGTACCTTAATTAAGGCCACGGCCGCTTCCTTCCAACTCCTAGGCCTTTCCTATCCCATTGTCGCCATAAGACCTATCTGTGTAGGTGCGACGTAAAGCAACTAGCAAAAAAAAAAAAAGAAAGAACAGTTGTTAAAAAGTTTCCAGCCACGAACCTGAGGCATAGCACGGGGAGAGGTGATTCTCCCATGTGGCGCGTCCCAGGTGGCGGATAGGGGGGTCCTAACCGGCTTGCCGGCGGACTTGAGGGAAATAAAATACCTTTTGCGGACCAAACACACTACCACCTGAGGGTAGGGGAGGCAGACGAATAATACACCCACGGTATACCCTGCCTGTCGTGAGAGGTGACTAAAAGGGGCGACCAAGAGATGATTGTATTAGAACTATGAAACTACTTGTGATTAGTACCACCACGTGGAGAACACAAAGGGTCACTTTTACTTGTGTGTAGTACTACTATTTTAGGTACGAAATAGGTTTGTGATTAGTAGCACACAGGAGTACCGTGCGGTCGGCTTTTGCAGTACCTGTGATTAGTACCTTCATATGAGCAGGACCACAGGATGATAGTTACCATGGTTTTATCTTGCCTGTGATTAGTACCTACTATATGAGGAATACCACGGGATAGCGTAAGGTCCCTGTGGTTAGTACTCTTATGTGATGAACACCATAGGGTTGCGTTGCCTGTAAATGGCGCCGCAATGTGAGAAAAACCATAGGTCTGTATTATATATCGAATTTCATAACCTGTGTGTAGTACCATAATGTGTGGAATACCGGGAGTCTCTGCTACTTTTGATTAGTACCGCAACATGACAATTACCATGGTTCTACTTTCCTAGCGATAAGTACAGTTTTGAGGGGCCAATAACTTGGATTTTTGATCCCCTTTAGACTGCGAGCATCCTCGATTCAGTATTATGCTCTAGCAGCAGTCCCTTTGTCAGTAATCCTATTGTTTTTCCATCAGTTTCTATGAATGTATGGTATTGTGGTTGGCATCCACTGATTGTTTTAAATTCATATCCATCCATTCATTCTTCGTCCTCATGCTTTGAATTCTGGTCAGTGGAGGATTTTGGAATTTTAAGTTGTCATTTCATTTCATCCCATTTCGTACCATTAGGGGCCGATGACCTCGATGTTAGGCCCCTTTAAACAACAAGCATTATCATCATCAAAGTTTCCAGGACTTTTTCACTAAAATATTTTGCTTGTCTTCCAGTAAAAATATTTTGAAGAAATGTATGAATTTCCTTTGACATTGTTCTGAATTTTAAATTAAATGCAAATATAAGTATCAAAAAGGTGGAAGATTTTTATTGCTATAAGTCTTTGTAATAAAATTTGATACGAAAAATGAAGCTGATTTCTTGCAATAAGTGGTATGTTCCGAGCTGTCAGCGGAGACATGGCATGGAACGACATTAGTAGACGAATAAGTTTGAGTGGCGTATCTAAAAGTAGGAAAGATCACAATATGAAAATAAAGTTGGAATTCAAGAGGACAAACTGGGGCAAATATTCATTTAGAGGAAGTTAGGGATTGGAATAACTTACCAAGGGAGATGTTCAATAAATTTCCAATTTCTTTGAAATCATTTAAGAAAAGGCTAGGAAAACAACAGATAGGGAATCTGCCACCTGAGCGACTGCCCTAACCACCGAACAGTATTGATTGATATTGATTGATATCACATATAACTATTTAAGGTTAACCGTGATAGACCAGTGACCTTAACCACTGGCAATATTGTCTAACATCTACAGATTTAGGCAACAGTAATTTCAAATAATAATAATAATAATAATAATAATAATAATAATAATAATAATAATAATAATAGGCTTGCTTGTTATGTGCCCCAATAGCTAATTTTATGGAATTTACAGATGCAACAGAAGTAAGTTCACATCCAACTGATGGTCATCCTCAATGTCTTACTGGTAGGCCTATCACATTTTTAGTTGTATGTAAATGCCAGGATGATACATTACTTATTCATTAGGCATATGTCATACTTTGAAGAAGTATATGAGAGTTGCTAAAAAAAAAAAAAATACCGGCAGTTTTTTTTTTAAAAAATAGTAATCATCACCCCAAGTACATATACATTGATGATGCTATTATCACTTAAAAATTCATGACCTAATCAATACGAGGTCGGCGTATGCAAAGTGGGATCTTGGCCCCAGTCTGACTAGCCAACCGAGCAGAAGAGGGGTGGCCACGGCTTTACCGTGCCTCTATGCCTCTGTATTCAGGAGACAAAGAGGGGCTGGTCTACACCATCGGCTGTCCTAACGATAGCTTTCCGTAATTTTCCATTCTACTGCACGATGGCGAATACCGGGACAGTTCCCAGTATAAGCCACTAGGACGAACGCCCCCTCCGTCAGCGGAGAAACAAAAACGTTTAGCAGTAGTATTCAATAGACCTTACATAACAACAACAAAGAGGATGTATAATAGATAGCCTATAGATCACCTAAAAAAGTTCACAATTCACAATCGAGGTATACGACCTGGTTTAAACAAGCATTGTGTATTTCGTGACCCCAATACCGCTACAACAGTGAACACCCAACAATAGTAATAATGAAAATCAACTTCAATAAGCATATTAAAATGAATGTCAAGTTTCAAACATTACCATTCTTCGGTGGCCTGACAACCATATTTCGAGGTCCATACGACGTAGGGGGTATACCAACTCTTTCTCTCCCATTAGGAATGCTACTATGAGTACTTTCAGGTTCCATTTCTAATAATATGTCAGTGTTTCTAAAAGATTGAAGCGTTGCTATGGTAACAAAACAGAAAACACCTTCCATCGAGCAGGTTGTACAGTCGATTCACTAACGAAAGTAGCAAGACCATCGATGCAGTTATCGATATTAGCTAAATTGGCGGTGCGTCCGGAGTGTAAACATAAGTACGTGCGAGCATCAGTTTATTTTCTTGTGTTGCTTTGATTAGGAAACATTAGTGTAGTGAAGCTTTTATTGAAATGTGGGTTTAAAGCACATTATATTATATTGGAACCGTCATTCATGTTGTATGGGGTATGCCTGGATGAAAATCATATTAAAGCACATACACTCACATTCAAATCAAGTGTACTTATCGTGATAATTTTGTAGCTGCAAATAATTCATTATAATGCATTAAAACATTCGACGATACTTTCTTCATTTGAGAGGATACTTTCCGTGTACTTGATAGCTATATATCTAGTACATATCCCAACTACTATATCTTTTGATGTTACAAAAATTGACCGAGCTTTGTATTTTTTTCTGCGAATGATTATATTCGCTTTATTAAATTACAAGACAAGGTAGCAACTAATACAGGCCTTGGCATTCAGCGACTTGTGAATCTGAGCACCCGTTCACACGATTGAATCAATCCAATGCTGCACTTCAGTGTCGTGCGTGCGTAGGTTAAGTTTGGTGTGTATTATCCGCGCACTTTTTAGTGATAGATTTACACCCTAGTGCTGAAGCGGTCGACTTTGGTTATCTTCGAGATTCGTATTGGCAACCTTTGAAACACAAACTAAGAATCGCTTATCATCGCTGTGCGCCATCTGGCGTACACTTTAAGTACTCGTACTGTTGTTGTTTACACAGCAAAGCCAAACCATAGAATTCATGCTAGGAACACGTTTCGCAACGGGAAATGTTATATAGTATTAAATATTGTGTGTGTGACACAGTTGTTGGCGTTAAGATAATAAAGGTTTATACAATTCATATCGATCGATCATATTATCGATTCAATTCAGATTTCATTTCCATTCAGTTGGCAGTATTGACGGAACCCTTCTTACTTCTCCAACGAGTACAAAAATCTATCACTAAAAAGTGCGCGGATAATATTTTCATTTGTGTTGTTCTCGAAGCTCCCTTGGAAGCGGTGAGCCGTTGTGAATATTCTATGAGTTAACTCCACAATTCCTTTCCGACCTCATGGCGGAGGCGAGTGGGGGTCTAGGAATGGAGGAGGAAGAAATTGAAGTAGATAGTCATGAGTTCTCGATGGAAAATACGTTGGTGCTCCCTACACCCTCTCCTAATAATAGTACACCTGATCCATCGCTCAATGTTGATATATTTTCTGTAAAACCGGCAACTCAGCTCTATGATGATAACTATATAGGTCCATATTTTGTATTCGTGGAGGCCATAGATGCCAGTAAGAACTTGGGTTGTATATATCCCATGGAGTTAGGAAAAAATTTCTATGATCGTACATTTCAAGGTATCACTCAAGTGAGGTCGCCAGAGGATACAGATTGAATTCCAGAATAGACAGAAAGCTAACCAATTCCTCACCAACCCGGTGTTAAAGGAAAAACATCTGAAGGCATTTATCCCTTCCGCAGCCTTATTTAAGATCGGCGTGATCCGTGGGGTTGATAAGGATTTGTCCATGGAAGAAATTTGCAAGGTAGCTGAATCGACCACCCCCATTGTAGGCGCTCAGCGTATGAAACGCCGTGCAGTCCAGGAGGGCAAGGTACCGTTAAACTAACTTTCCAAAGTCAGGCTTACCGGCTTTTATTTCCATTTATCGTGTGCGTACTCCCGTGGAACCTTTTGTTTCTCCCCCAACGATCTGCCGGCGTTGCCAAAGATATGGCCACACGAGAAAAAACTGTAGGGCTCAACACCCGAGATGCGCTAATTGCGCCCAGGATCATGAATCAAACTATTGTCAGACCTCGACTAAATTATGTCTCAATTGCGCAGGGGAAATTCAGTAGAATCGTTGCAATGTCCGGAACATAAGAAACAACAGGAACTAAGGAAAAAGCAGGCCTTGGAGGGCGTGTCAGTCTCTTCTGATTCCTTTTTTACTCCGAATACCAATAGATTCAGTCCACTTTTATCTCTACAACAATTCCCTCCTCTCCCGAGTGCTCCTTCGGTTGTTCAACCTCAATTACCCAGAAAACGCAAATTTACGGCGGTAGTTTACTCCTCTGCGAACCATGTGACCTTGCCGCGGTGGGGAGGCTTGCGTGTCCCAATGATGCAGATAGCCGAGCCGCAGGTGCAACCATATCGGATGGGTATATGTTGAGAGACCAGACTAACGAATGGTTCATCGAAAGGGGGGTAGCAGCCTTTCGGTAGTTGAAAGGGCGGCAGTCTAGATGATTGACTGATACGGCATTGCACTAATACTCAACATGGCTTAGCTGTGTTGATACTGCTACATGGCTGAAAGCAACGGGAAACTACAGCCGTAACTACCTCCCGAGGACATGCAGCTCCCTCTGTATGAATGATGTACTGATGATGGCTTCCTTCCGGGTAAAATATTCCGGAGGTAAACTAGTCCCCATTCGGATCTCCGGGTGGGGACTACACGAGAGGGGGCGATCATCAGAAAGATGGATACTGACATTCTGCGAGTCGGAGCGTGGAATGTTAGAAGTTAGAATCGTTGTGGTAGGTTAGAGAATCTGAAAAGGGAGATGGATAGGCTAAAGTTAGATGTAGTTGGTATAAGTGAAGTACGTTGGCAGGAAGAACAGGATTTTTGGTCAGGCGACTACCGAATCATCAACACAAAATCAAACAGGGGAAATGCAGGAGTTACTTTAATAATGAATAAGAAAATAGGGCAGCGGGTGAGCTACTACGACCAGCATAGTGAAAGAATTATTGTCGTCAAGACAGACACCAAACCAATGCCCACCACAGTCGTGCAGGTCTATATGCCTACTAGTTCAGCGGATGATGATGAAATCGAAAGAATATATGAGGAGATAGAAGATTTAATACAATATGTAAAAGGTGACGAGAATCTAATTGTGATGGGAGACTGGAATGCATTGGTAGGCCAAGGGAGAGAAGGTAGTACAGTAGGAGAATTTGGATTGGGACAAAGGAACGAAAGAGGAAGTCGGCTGGTTGAATTCTGCACTGATCATAATTTAGTCCTTGCCAATACTTGGTTCAAACACCACAAACGACGGCTGTATACGTGGACGAGACCTGGAGACACTGGAAGGTATCAAATAGACTTCATTATGATTAGGCAGAGATTCAGAAACCAGGTGTTGGACTGCAAAACCTTCCCAGGAGCAGACGTGGACTCTGACCACAACTTGTTGGTCATGAAATGCCATCTGAAGTTGAAGAAATTGAAGAAGGGAAAGAATGCAAAAAGATGGGATCTAGACAAGTTGAAAGAAAAGAGTGTGAGGGATTGTTTCAAGGAACATGTTGCACAAGGAGTAAATGAAAAGGCTGAAGGAAACACAATAGAGGAAGAGTGGAGAGTCGTGAAAAATGAAGTCAGCAGGGCTGCTGAAGCGTATTAGGAGCGCAAGATCGCCTCCTCTCAAATTGTTATTTTAGAGGTCATGTAATTACACTTTTTCTCACTTAATAGACCTCAGTAGGTTGGGCATTTTACCCCTGTGTCTATGTCCAGAGAGGACAACTTGAAGGTGGAGTTTGGTGTGGCCTTTGAGAGGCTTAAAGTTTTGAGAGCGAGCGGCTCTTTCTTGAAAATTGAGTGCTGAAGAAATGTTAGGAAGGAAGAAAAGATCAACTAAGAATCAGTGGATAACTCAGGAGATACTAGACCTGATTGATGAACGACGAAAATACAAGAATGCTAGAAACGAAGAGGACAGAAAAGAATACAGGCGATTAAAGAATTAAGTGGATAGAAAATGCAAGGTAGATAAGGAAGAATGGTTGAAGGAGAAGTGCAAGGATGTCGAAGGCTGTATGGTCCTGGGAAAGGTAGATGCTGCATACAGGAAAATCAAGGAAACCTTTGGAGAAAGGAAATATAGGTGTATGAATATTAAGAGCTCAGATGGAAAGCTACTTCTAGGGAAAGAAGAAAAAGCAGAAAGATGGCAGGAGCATATCCAACAGTTGTATAAAGGTAAAGATGTAAATAATTTGGTTCTAGAACATGAAGAGGCTGTTGATGCTGAAGAAATGGGAGACCCAGTTTTGAGGTCAGAGTTTGACAGAGCTGTGAGTGACCTAAACAGGAACAAGGCACCTGGAATTGATGACATTCCCTCTGAATTACTGACTGCCTTAGGAGAAACCAGCATGGCAAGGTCATTTCATTTAGTGTGCAAGATGTATGAGATAGGAGAAGTCCCATCCGATTTTCGGCAGAATGTTGTTATACCTATTCCTAAGAAAGCCGGTGCTCACACGCAGTGGCGAAGCTTGCTATATTACTTGGGGAGTC
This sequence comes from Anabrus simplex, assembly GCF_040414725.1. Lineage (NCBI taxonomy): Eukaryota > Metazoa > Arthropoda > Insecta > Orthoptera > Tettigoniidae > Anabrus > Anabrus simplex. Next base: position 84,762,511 of record NC_090268.1, on the reverse strand, counting down.
TAAGAATATTGTTCAAGCTTACCTTAAATTATTTTATACAGCAAGTGTATGCGGCGCTCCTTTCTCTCTGCAAATGCATCAATGACACGGTCCCTGAAGCTCTGATTATTTGACAGTTCGTGCAATAGAGATTTCTCTATCGCAAGTGTACTTAAATTACATAGTCTACTGTTTGTCATTGAATTCCTCAGGGAGGTTTTTATGCGTTTTAGCGCACTCATACTTCTTTCACTCGAACATGTTGTTACTGGAAATGTGAGAACTAAACGAACCAAACGTGTTGTTTGTTCGTAAACCTTGTCCAGATCATTATCCAACATATATTTTAGCACTATTTGTGGAGGTAGATGTTTAGCTTCATCAGGGTACACATTCTTACGTTCATTTGTCAGTTGTTCACTTTCGAAAAAAGGGTACATCTTCAGGAGTTGTTTCATTTCATTGAGGGAAAACTTGTGTTGTAAGCCTTAAATTGATTCTCATCCAATAATTCTGCAAAATGGAAGTTTTCAAAGTCACAGAACCGTATTTCCATCTGTACCACGGTGGTATCAATTATTTCATATGCTAAGGCTGTGAGGGTTGGCACTACAAATGATTCTGTTGCCATTGCGGTATTGAGAGCTTTGCTGGTGTCTATGCATTCATTCACTGTTTCTTCATTTCTCAGATTTTTTAAGTTATTTATGGTTTGCTTTATCTCATGGTTGCAGATATTTACATTAAATGTGCATTTTGCTTGCAGCACCTTGAATAAATGATCCGTGTAGCAAAATATCTTGTTGAAGACGCACAACAGGAAGAGGAAATTAGGATCATCTAATCTCTTAACCAGTCCCATAGCACAATTAATAGATTCGCCATCCCATTCTTCAACTTTATCAACAATGTGTGTAAGAGCTTCTTGCAAGTCCTTGAAATGGGATGCTATTGTTAGTGTTGCTCTGGAGTGGAAGTTCCAACGTGTCGTACATGCCGGGGGAAGTTTAAAGCCTTTATCTCTTAGGACTTGAGTTCTCTTTGATGACTTGCTGAAATATGTATGGAAGGCAGTCAAATCATAAGTAAAGAGACGCACTTTCTTTATAGCTTTTGCTCCATACAAGAGTACCAAATTAAGCTTATGTGCATAGCAATGTATAAACATTGCATGTGGGCAAACTTGCTTTACGATAGTTTGAACACCCCCTGTAGAACCCGCCATTACGGAAGCCTCGTCGTAAGTCTGACATATTAACTTCTTTTCTACGCCCCATTTTCGTAAGACATCCAATATTACGGCTGACAGTCCAGTGGCACTTTTATCTTTTGAGACGTCGTAGAACCCCACAAACCTCTCGTGAACGTTATAACCAACACAATACCGAAATATAATGTTCATCTGATTCTGACAAGATATATCTAATGTTTCATCCGCCTGAACTGATACAAATTCACAAACAGAAATTTCTTTCTGAATCTCTCCATTCATCACTTGAGTTACACAGTCAATAAGTTCATTCTGAATGTCACTCGAAGGTCCTTTAAATCCCGAAGTTGCTCCCAGATGCTCTCTCATGAATTTTCTTGTGCTAGCAATTCCAAGGTCTCCAGGTAGTTACCTTTATTTACGGAGTCACTACTCTCGTCATGCCCAAGGAATGGAAGTTCTTGTTTTCCGAGAAAACACACCACTTGAACTAACCTGCCAAGAACCCGTCTATTATGATTTACTAACTCATTATGCTTTAGAGCTGCAAGACGAGCCGCTTCTGATATCGCATGATCTATTCTACTCCTGCCGAGAAGAAGAAAACGCTCACTGTTCTGAATATGTCTTTTTGAAATCTGGTGTTTACGTGCTCTTCTATGAAAATTTTCTAGGGTATTGATGCCACCCTCATTCCATTCCCTATCACCTCCAAATAATATGCAAATGTAACAATAAAACTTACAATCTGTCACACTTGCTGTAAGCCATGTATAATCCTTATACCATTGGGACTGGAAAGTTCTTATTTGGTTTCCATCTTTTTGCACAATTTTCAATAATGGCTGTGGCCGCTTGTCTTTCATGGCACATTTTTCTTCGAAAGACAAAGAAGAAAATGGAGTTCGACGCAAGTATGTAATAATATCATTCATTCCTTATACACGGATTTAAAAAATACTGGCAACTCTTCACAAAACACAGACCACAAATAATAAGTTGTAAACTTCACAGATCAACAGATCAGAACGTAAACGTTAACTCGTAACTCGCGACTTGGAGACTAGACTCCCAGCTAGGTTTCAAAGCGAGCACTTACCGCTGCATGACGTCATACGTTGTCATAGCAACCAGTACAAGCCCCGCCCGCTAGCAGAAAGGTAAGAGTCTGGCTGAAGCCAGACTCAACGGCTAGGCTCAGTGCTCTGCGGGTAGCGCGGCAGATCGGAGAGCCGTGAAGTCTATTAAGTTTATTAGACATACTTTTCGTGCCTTATATCAATAATTTATTATTCGTATTTCGTCTGGGGAATCTGAGACTCTTAGGTTCCCCCCAAGCTTCGCCACTGGCTGACAGGTGTGAAAACTACCACACCATTAGTTTAGTATCTCATGCCTGCAAAATTTTAACACGTATTATTTACAGAAGAATGGAAAAACAAGTTGAAGCTGAGTTGGGAGAAGATCAATTTGGCTTCAGAAGAAATGTAGGAACACGTGAAGCAATCCTGACTTTACGTCTGATCTTAGAGGATCGAATCAAGAAGGACAAGCCCACGTACATGGCATTCGTAGATCTAGAAAAGGCATTCGATAATGTTGATTGGACCAAGTTATTTATGATTCTGAAGATGATAGGGATCAGATACCGAGAACGAAGAATTATCTACAATATGTATAAAAATCAGTCTGCAGTGATAAGAATCGAGGGCTTTGAAAAAGAAGCAGCAATCCAGAAAGGAGTGAGGCAAGGCTGCAGTTTGTCCCCTCTCCTTTTCAATGTTTACATAGAACAGGCAGTAAAGGAAATCAAGGAGAAATTTGGAAAGGGAATCAGTCCAAGGAGAGGAAATCAAAACCTTGAGATTTGCCGATGATATTGTTATTTTATCTGAGACTGCAGAAGATCTCGAGAAGTTGCTGAATGGTATGGATGAAGTCTTGGGTAAGGAGTACAAGATGACAATAAATAAGTCCAAAACAAAAGTAATGGAGTGCAGTCGAACGAAGGCAAGTGATGCAGGAAATATTAAATTAGGAAATGAAGTCTTAAAGGAAGTAAATGAATATTGTTACTTGGGTAGTAAAATAACTAACGATGGCAGAAGTAAGGAGGACATAAAATGCAGACTAGCACAAGCAAGGAAGAGCTTTCTTAAGAAAAGAAATTTGCTCACTTCAAACATTGATATTGGAATTAGAAAGATGTTTTTGAAGACTTTCGTGTGGAGCGTGGCATTGTATGGAAGTGAAACATGGACGATAACTAGCTCAGAAAGAAAGAGAATAGAAGCTTTTGAAATGTGGTGTTACAGAAGAATGCTGAAGGTGAGATGGATAGATCGAATCACGAATGAAGAGATACTGAATCGAATTGGTGAGAGGAGATCGATTTGGGTAAATTTGACGAGAAGAAGAGATAGAATGATAGGACACATCTTAAGACACCCCGGACTTGTTCAGTTGGTTTTTGAAGGAAGTGTAGGTGGTAAGAACGGTAGGGGTAGACCAAGGTATGAATATGACAAGCAGATTAGAGCAGATGTAGGATGCAATAGTTACGTAGAAATGAAAATGTTAGCACAGAATTGGGTGGCATGGAGAGCTGCATCAAACCAGTCTATGGACTGATGACTCAAACAACAACACAGTTTCATCTTCCCCACCACGTCCGGAAAGGACGCCCGGTTATGATGTTCAGGGCTATCGGGAACTCCCGTGCTCCTACCCATAACAGCTCCTAAAGTCTCCGTATCTTTGCAGACAGTTTCGTTTCCTCCCAGACCAGTTGAGTCGGCTGGGTCATCGCAGCAGGCCAAGTCACTGGCTCCGCCTTCGTTTAAAGAGGCCGTTTCTATCTTTGCTGACAAACTTGATGCATATGTACATGCGGTTGCAGACGACCAAGAGGGGTTAAAAATCTTCACCAAGGTGCGTGACGAATTTCTGGCAATCCTACAAAAAACAGCAGCTTCCCTGTCAGTACAGGATAAACCATCTACAGTTGGTCAATAATATCGTTACCCAATCACTCGGCATCATTTGTTTTCTCTATCTGGATATCCTTTAGCTTACAGTATTCGGGTTTTAATTTCAGTGAAATGTACACTCTATTTACCAAAACAGTAGTTTTCTGCCCTCTCGAATTTTCCTTCGTATCCCCTATCTTTCCGGTAGGTTCGTTTCCTTTCTCTTCCTCTTATGTGTTGACCGGGTCTTGTGTGTGTTTAGTAGAAAGTCGCCAAATTTCGGTCGCTATGGCGTGAAGTTTAGTACCTTGTGTCCTTGTTTCTCCTGTGTTGTAGGTTTAGTTGCATCCCCTTTTGCTCTCCGTTCGTTTCTTACATTGTACATGCCATGCTGTTTTTATTAAAAGTCTTAAGGGAACGTGGCTGGGTATACCGCTCCCAAGCGAAGCCCATTAAATTATCAAGACAAGACAAGACAAGACAATGCTGCACTTGGTCTGCTGCACATTCTTGAGTGGAATGGGTACAGTTCGGCAAAGTTCGCTCACGAATAGAGATGGTCGATAAATCACAGCCTGCTACTTTGTCACCGATATAGGTACGCTGTTACAAAATATCGTTTACGTCATTTGGCGTACTTCTTCTTCTTGATAGGTTTGTTTGTGTTTGAGGCGTACTGTTACCCAGTCACAATACGCACTTTTTATCTTCTCTTAAAAATGAGACTTGATATACACACGCATCACTAACTAAGGAGTTTTAAATCACACGTAGATTTGTAATATTGGTAACGTCAAGTTATCTCGCCATTGTATTTAACATCAAAAGAATGTAAAAGTGCAATTCCCATGCAAGTTGCGAAAAAAACAATGGAATGTCGTTTGTTTACAACCTTAATTTAGTATGGTCAAGAAATTGGTTTACTAGAGAAACAATACGTGGTGAAGGTTCAAATAATAAGGACTGAATGTTTGTTGGCAGAGGTATGTTAAATTTTATTAATTGTGTAAATAAAAGACGTTGACTATACGCATATTGCGGACATTGAAAAAAAATATATGATTGCTGTCTCCGTTTGGCTGCCCACATATACAGTTTGGGAGGTTAGAGATATGAAATCTATATTCATAATCGGGAGTTAATGCGTGATTAAAACGCAAGCGTGTGATATTAATTATATGACGTCGAGTGTAAGATCCATTTAAATACCATGGTTTTGTAGGGATATAGGGCTGCGCTTGATAGTAGTATTTTCCTTTGATACCGGTACTTGACGAGTGGTGCCACATGGTTTGCCAAGATTGACGAGCTTCATGTTTGAAAGGGGGAAAAGAATCTGTAATCGGAACTTTGATTTGTTGGGGATCAGAATTAGAATGACTTGCTTCATTAGCAGCTAGGTCAGCTTGATCATTACCTGGGTTATCCGTATGCCCTTTTATCCAGATTAAGGTAATGCAGGTTCCTGACTGCTCGAGTTGATACAGCATTTGTTTGACTTCATATAAATAACCATTATAAGACTGCGAGGGTGTATGCAAAGCGTGAAGAACACTTTGAGGGTCGTAAAAAATATTGACTTTCGAAAATTAGTAACGTTGTATGTATGATAGAGCTTGGTGAATTGCATAAAGTTCAGCCGTGAAAATAGTTATAGTGTTGTAACGTTCCAGACGTCACAATGTAATTGTGGTAATTTTATTATGTTTAATTAATTCAAGTATGATATATTTTTACGTCATGATATTTACCTTCGTATGTAATTTTATTATAATTCATGTATGACCATTTGCTCACTATCATTTCATTACTTTGTAACTACGACTTTTAAACGAGGGCTGAATATCCTTATATTAACATAAATTCTTGCGACATTCGTTTAAATTTAACTTGCAGTAAATTTTCCTCTATCTTGCCACATCACCGAGGAAGAAGGAGTGACAAATTTAGACATCCAATTCTGGGTAAAGCGGGCACGTGTTCAAGCGTTGTAACCGCAGCTACTGTATTTCGAGCTGAGTAATTCAAACTGTTCACCGCCTACATTTTCAAAGGAGCGTCCCGTTGTCATGGATACGGTACTGAGTGAAATGGCAAATGGAAGAACAGTTTATAGTATCGTTTGGATCCATCATCTTCAATATTATGAGTGGGGAGAGACGTGTCACCTGATTGGACCACGTGTAGCGACCTGTAATGAGAGCCAGGAAAGGTTATAAAAGGGCGTGCTGGAGCTCTTGGGGGGATTCTCTCTGCGACTCCGATTCTCTCTGCGACTTCATTATATTCTGTTCGATTCTGTCTTGTATTTCGCTTGAGGTCTGAGGACTTGTCTTATGGTTGTTGTACCATAGTGGACTAGTGTGATAGTTTATCACTTCTACATTCATTACTTCGTTACCACGACGTGGTACTTAGGAATTTCTGAATGATGGGTGTATAGCCACTCTCATCAGGAAGTACGAACAGCTCTGTATTAGACCAGTGTGTACCAGTTTAAGACAACAGGTAGGTAGCATTAAACTAGATAGAAATGAAACTTCGGTGCACATTTTCAGTAAAGCTGGAAGGATTGTTAATTAAGTATCCTCTCCACATAACCCTAGAAGGTTTTTCTAACTATGATTTAGGGCTCATCTCCAATATGTGGGATAGAGTATAATAGGGAGAGTTAGTGTCGAAGCCATCTTCCAATTAGTGGTAGGTGCACTTGGCAAGGCAGGAATGGTACTTGGCGGCAGATGGAAATACCTCAAAGACGACCGGCAGTTTTCCAGCTACAAGGACGGAGGCGTTCTCAGGACAAGCAGAACAAGACTACATGGTGAGCAAGCGAGTTAAAAATATTGCAAGTTTTCACGAAGTAGAGTCAGTCGATTTTTTGTTAAATTCATTTCCTATTTTAAATTCAGTTCTCGTCAAACCGTCGTCATTTATATTCAATATAATAAATAGTATTTTCCTAGCTCACTTTAATCAGTCTGCCTTAATTAGCCTTTTGATTCATAATTTACTGCTTAATGATTAGTGCACTGTCACCCCATCCCTGGGATGAGAGTCCGTCTGAGCTTTATTATAAATTTTTATTTTTAGGTCATAAACTTAAAGACTGGCGCCCTTAGCTTGGGTAGTTGCATTTCTCGTTCAATTGTCCTCCAAGAGGGGTACGTCACAGTGTTAGGTAAATACTATTGAAAACTTTCGCGCGTATTGGAGTTAAAGAATGCTGTCCCAACGCCATGCTGGGATTTTTCTCCTTCTGTACAAATATTTATGTCGTGTGAATTCGGTGATACTTTAAGTTTCTTTACTGTTGACAGGATTACTTCTATACTCTTTGAAGAGTGGGGTGATAGGGAAGAAGAGTGAATAATAATCTGAGGCTTCAAATTAAGGGTTTCGTAGGAGCATGAGTGCATAACTAAATGAGGTGTCCTGAGGAGAGAGTCTTGTATATGCTGCAATTGAGAGTACGCCATATATATCGCTGGATATCTGCCATTTTGAGGGGGACGTTGTTGATAATATTCGTACAATAGTTGCATTTTGGGTATAATAAGTGAATTCGTTCAGGCAAAGTGTTTCATAACATATTTTTTGGCTAAAATTAAACGACGAATATTGAGAGGAGGCTCACTTGTCTCAACTAAAAGCGCATTGGTAGGAGTGGTTTTAAGGGCACCAATACTAGATCTTAATGCAGTATGTTGTATTTTATCCAATTTTGATAGGCCTATAGTATTTTTTGGTGCTAGATCAATTATGTACGCTCTATAATCCAAATAAGCATGTATGGTAGCTCGATACAGTAGTATTATCGGCAAACTTTATCTGGATGCATTTGTGTACGGGGGCGAGGAGTAAGGAGGGAGCTGTCCTGGTACCGGTAGTGCTGCCAACTGAAAATGAAATCTGAATGAAACCGAGAATATGATCAATCGATATTAAGTTTCTAAACCGTTATTATATTAAGCCAACAACTGCCTCCTTGGCTGCAGAATCGGCTTGATCATTACCGAAATGATTAGTATGCCCTTTTGTCCAGATCAATGTAATATATACGCCTGACTTCTCAAGTTGATAGAGCACGTATTTAATCTCGTATAAATACATATTGTGGGATTGCGAAAATGGCTGTAAAGCCTGGAGAACACTTTTAGAATCTGTAAAGATATTTATATTCCGGAAACCAAGACGTTGGACATATAATAGTGCTTGACAGATCGCATATAGTTCTGCTAGGAATATAGTTATAATTAGAGCCCGGATTTTTAGGTTCTAATTGGTTAGACTGCAAACTTATTTAAGCCAATACGAAGTGTACCCTACCGTGTACAACAGTTATGCTATGAGGTTTGCATAGACATTAGGAGTACGCCCTATATAACTCCTAGAATTTGTTACTCTTGCTACAGTATCAAAGAGCGGGTTGTGCGACACTTCCTATTAACCAAATCTGTTTGCATTCTAACCTATTACCACCTAAAAATTCGAAGTCTAGTTATAATATTCGGTAGAGGATATTTAAAACTTATGTGTGCTTGAGAGTCAAAGAAAGCTGTTCCTACTCCATTAGGGGATTTTGCCCCATCGGTAAATATATTGTAATCTTGTGGGTATAATGACCCTTTAAATTTTTTGTGAATTAGCTTAGTAGATTCTGTCCCGTGGGAAGGTTGGGCTGATGGAAAGGAAGGAGGTATAATTATTGACGGTTAGAAAGTGAGAATGTCATAATTGTATGAATGCATAATTCAGCGAGGTGTTCGTAGGATCGAGTCTTGAATATTCTGCATTTCAACATATGCTATATATATCGCTGGGTATCTTCTACTTGTTGGGGGGCGCTGCTGGTAATATTCGTACAATAATTTCAGTTTAGGAATTATAATGGAATTCGATCGAGCGATATTTTTGAGAATAAATTTTTTTGCTAACTTTAACCTACGAATGTGAACAGGTGGTTCTTTGGCTTCAAATAACAGAACATTGGTAGGTATAAAGAGCACCAATACTTATGCGTAAGGCGGAATATTGTATTCTGTCTAATTTTAAGACAGTTTGTTTAGGTGCTAAGTCAGTTACAGTATATGCGCACTGTAATCCAATGTAGAGCGAATTGTGGCCCGATACAACTGTAAAGCTGAGGAAGGGCCCGCTTCCCAATTACGCCTAGTTACTGTTTTCAGGATGTTAAGGTAACCTTCTGACTTTCGATATAACCGCTGCAGCTGAAAATTCCAATTAAGATTTTGGTCCAGACAAATACCTAAATACGAGTGTTGGGGAGCAAAGGGGATACTATAGCCATCAAAATTGATAGGACTTTTACAAACACTCACTTAGTAGTGAAAACCATTGCTGCACACTTAGGAAGTGAAAGGTGAAGGCCATGGGAAGTTAGCCAGTGAAAAGCAAGACACATGACTTGCGATATCGTTTTCCTGCAGTCGTCATTGTTAGTATGGGAAAAATAAATTACATAGTCATCGGGAAAAGCTAATATACGGGCGTAAGGGGTTACAATAGATTCCAGTTCTTTCATAAATAAAGCAAATAACATTTCACTCAATATGGATCCCTGTGGTAAGCCATGTGATATTTGACGACTGGAGATTTGGTACTGAGAAGATTTTAGTGTTATTGTACGGTTTGTGAATAATTGGTGCAAGATAGATATAAAATTAAATGGAAAAGCATGAATAGATAATTTTTCCCATAAAATATGCAGCAAGACTGAATCGTAAGCGCCTTTGATGTCCAGGAATATAGCGATAGTAGTGTGCTTCCTCCATCTAGCTAATAAGATATCAAGGATCAATATTATGATAGGATCTTGTGTACTTCGTCCTCGCATAAAAGCAAATTGATACTTAGGAAACATGTTATAGTACTCCAACGTCCACACTAGTCTTCGAAGTAAAATTTTGCAAAATGTTCTGCGAATGCACGAATCTAAAAGTATTCCACGAAAATGTTCTGGAACGTTTGGGCGTTTATAGGGTTTTAATATTGGAGTTACAAAAAATTATTCCATTGCGTTGGCACTTGAACGGAATTGAAGATATCAGTATAATACTGCAATAATAAAAACTGGGCTTGAGAGGGGAGTAATTTAATCATGTTATACGTAATGGCATCCGGTCCAGGTAATGAACTATTTACATAGGATATCACTGATTGAAGTTCATGATAGGTTATCGGTTGTAGCAATGTAGGAAATTTACGAGAATCATGAACTGACTAGGATATAAATGGGGGTATTGCCGAGGCCGGGGTGATCGACTGTAGAAATTCTTCTAATACCGTTTGTGGAAAAGAATATTGGGTTTGATATTGAAAGGTTTGTGTAATCATGCGAATTGCGTTCCATAATTGTGCAGAAGGTAGGTGAGGGGTTAAAGAGGAGAGAAATGTTTGCCATGCCTTACGTTTCTTGGAATTAAAAATTAGTTTCGTTTTAGCGATATGCTTACGTAATTGCAGATAGTTATATTGTGTCATGGACTTACGATATATAATTTGAATAACAGTTTGCGCCGAGAAATAAGTTCGTGACAGCATTTGATTGCTGTAACTGGGGGAGGTGTAAATGTCTTGATGGGTCTGCAAGGGTGAAAGGTGTTTAAATAGTGGGTCAAAAAGGCAAGTGAGGACGGAAAAGTTATATTATTACCACGCTCACGTTGCAAAACTTGATTAACGTATTCACGATAAGCTTTGGGATTAAAATGTTTATATGAGCGTACGTTACTTACTGTTTGCAATGATAATGATGTGACATATTTACTAAGGCCATACGTAATGAGGATGGGGAAATGATCGCTAGTGTGAGTATCTGCCAAAGTATGCCATGTGGTAGCTGGAACCATGTTCGTACGGCAAATTGTTAAATCGACCGCGCAGGGTGGGGAACCTGGAGGTGAAGAACGAGTTGGAGAGCCGTCATTGAGAATTAAAAAATCGTGTCTATTGGACATTAATAATAAATTTAACCCTTTTGCTGTATCTGTTGAACTTCCCCATTGAGTATGATGACAATTGAAGTCTCCCAAAACGAAGATGTGTTGAAATTGTTCAAATTGAGCAACCACGAAACCTAATACGCTGGCGTAGCAGGAGGAGAGGTGATACTTCCACGTGGCGCGTCCCAGGTGGCGGATAGGGGGGTCCTAACCGGCTTGCCGGCGGACTTGAGGGAAATAAAATACCTCTCGCGGACCAAACACACTACCCCTTGCGGGTGGGGGACGCACATATAGAATACACCCGCGGTATCCCCCGCCTGTCGTAAGAGGCGGCTAAAAGGGGCGACCAAGGGATGCTGGTCTTAGAACCATGAAACTACATTACTATTGATTAGTACCATCACGCGGGGAACACCATGAGTCGTCTTTACTTACAAGTAGTACCACTATATTTTGTACACAATAGGTTTGTGATTAGTAGCAGCAGAGAGTGATTCCCCTGTGGGTTTCCAGTACCCGTGATTAGTACCATTGGAGAAACACCATGGGTCTGGGCGTTGCCTGTGAGTTGTGCCACTATATGAGCGACACCGTGGGTCTGCGTTGCCAGTGATTAGTACCCACTATGTGACGAACACCACGGGGCCCGTGGGACCGGCACCGGTGCCTAGTACACCTAGGTGAGGAAACTCATCGGTTTGCGTTGGCTATGAGTGGCGCCATTGTGTGGGAAACAGTATAGGTCTGCGTTACCTGTACAAAGTACAATACTTGTGAGTAGTACCATCTTGTGTGGAACACCGTGAGTCTTCGCTACTTTTGATTAGTACCCAAACATGACAAATACCATGGTTCTACTTTACTAGCGATAAGTACCATTTTGAGGGGTCTTAGACCTGGATTTTAAACCCCTCTAGACATCAAGCGTACTCGATTCAAGATTGCGCTTTATAAGTGGTCCCTGGGTCAGTAATACTATTGTTTACGATCTTTCGTTTGGGTCTGATCCACTGTTTTTTTGTTTGTTTTTGTTGGGTTCATGTCCATTCATTCATTCATTCATTCATTCATTCATTCATTCTTCATGACAATTTTTACTTTATTTTGGTCAGTGGATGAATTTGAACTTTTTGTTATTTCATTTCGTACCATTAGGGGCCGATGACCTCGATGTTAGGCCCCTTTAAACAACAAGCATCATCATCATCATCATCATCATCATCATCATCACCATCACCAAATTGAGCAAAAAAGTGCGCCCATTGTCCTTGGGTAATATATATATGCGGAGGACAATATATATTTAGAAAACAAATATTATTATAAATGAGTCCAACTGCATAAGTGTGCGGTATAAGATATTGAATAGATAACGTAGTATAACTTAAAGAATTCTGAATACACGTGGCTACCCCGTCATAACCATCACCATCATGTCTTATTATCTGACAGCCAAATAGTCGAAAACGAGAGTGAGGTTTAAACCACGTTTCTTTTAAAAATATTTGATTAGCCCGAGTCTCGTGTATTAGTAATTGTAATTCATATCGTTTGGAAATGACACTCCTACTGTTCCATTGAAGTAGTCGGATCATGAACTTATGGTCATGATATGATCCCTTAATTCATAAAGTACATTACTAAGTTGGGGTTCGTGACCCAAGAGTTGTATTAACATTACCATGATGCGTTGTATTTCTTGGTGAAGGTATTCCTTCGTTGGAGAATAATTTTGAGCCTGAGAGGCTGAAATATTTCTCTGCCCTCGGTGTTAAGGAGTAGGCTTAGTGTGCAACACTGATTCAGCTGCCACTGATGTACTCGGTAGTGGAGTTAGTCGTTCTGAAGGTACATTTTCGTTATGGAGAATGGCTAAATAACCCTATTTGTCATAACCTGGTTCAGGTGCTGAGGGCTGAGATTGCATAACAATCTGAGTGAACTTTCGCTTCCGTGGATTTTCAATCGGAGGTGACATACTTTCTTGCGATAATGGGGGAAACTGGTTCGGTTGTTGGTCCGGATAATAAACCGGAAGTGCTACCTGAGCTTTTGCATCAGGAAATGAAAGGTATTCCGTACTCATGAGTGTTTTAATTCGAACTTGGTATTTATGTTCGGGACAGTCAAATGATCCCGTGAGATGGTCTTTTTTGCAATAGGCACATTGAATAAATTGTTCAGTACACTCGTTAGTTGCGTGTAACTGTGAGCATTTACCACATCGATAATTTTTTGCTTGACATTGCTTTCCGGTATGGCCATATCGTTGACACTTCCTGCAACGAATCGGCGAAAAGATGAAATGTTCTCCATCCATATATACTTTATACAATGCCACCTGTTGAGGAAGCGATTGTGAACGAAAATTAATCTTAACAGATCCGGTATGAAGGTACGTTGTTACACCATCCTGTATGACTTTAAGATTAAGCCGTTGAACTGACTTAACCGGTACTGCAGTATCCAGATGGTTGAGGATTTCCTCATGTGAAAAGTCCTTATCAACACCACGTATTATACCCACTCGTAATACCTGTGATGAGGGAATATACGCCTTGATTTTTAATGTTTCTAATATAGGGTTACGCAAAAACGCATTAGCTTGCATGGCAGTATGAAAAGTCACTTGGATCCTGTTTCTGCCCTTTCTCTGAATTGATTTGACGTTTAAGTCATGTTCATAAAAACGTCTTCCAAGGGCCATGGGGTGTAATCTACCGACATTCTTATCTACAGTGGATTCTACGAAAACTATATATGGACCATGGTGAAATTTATTATGATACTCAGGTGCAGTATCCACTTGCTGTACTGTTGATCGCTGATCGAGCTGGCTTTCAGTAGAACGAAGTTGGGTTCCTGTAGATGGACTTCGTTGATCACTATTGATTAAATTGGGTAGCGGAGGTTGCTCAGAATCTGAAGATTAATCAGAGATGGATTCCTCCTCCATTTGAACTTTAATTTCACGCTCCACTAATATATTATCACCCGACACTGGCGGAGGCCCTCCACTGGACGCAGCCATGGCCTACCGTCCACTCTCTACACACACACTAAAAGAAAATTAGTCATCAACCGCCGTACACGAGTGAGACTCACACACGAGCTATCCTACCGCACGGCGAACGAACGTAAGCCAACAACTGTGTCACATACATATTATATAACATTATGTAACATTTCTCGATGCGAATCTTGTTCCTAGCATGAATTCTATAGTTTGGCTTTGTTGTGTAAACAACAACAGTACTAGTACATAAAGTGTACGCCAGATGTCGCACAACGATGCTTAAGCGATTCATAGTTTGTATTTCAAAGGTTGCCAGTACGCATCTCGAAGATTACCGAGGTCGTCCGACTCAGCACTAGGGTGTAAATGCATTCAGATAAAATGTGCTGATGGAGTTCGCGCTGGTTCCCGGTGGCGAGTGGACGTGTGACTATCGGTGCTAGCGTATTACTCAGTGTAGTGTGTTAGTAGGTTCGGATTTGGTAACGTGTTTCATCTTTCTTAGCTTCCTTGGGAGTGGTACGAGAGTTTGTGAGTATTATATGTATTAATTTCCCAACTCACTCCTAACCTCATGGCGGAGTCGAGTGGGGGACAGAGTATGGATGAGGAGTCTGTTGAAGTTGATAGTTGTGAGTTCTCTATGGATAACACACTTGTGTTAAATGACCCAACCCCATCTGATAGTAACCGTGCTCCCACGAACCTGCTACGCAGGCGTAGCAGGGGGAGAGGTGATACTCCCACGTGGCGCGTCCCAGGTGGCGGATAGGGAGGTCCTAACCGGCTTGCCGGCGGACTTGAGGGAAATAAAATACCTCTCGCGGACCAAACACACACCCCCTGTGGGTGGGGGAGGCAGACGGATAATACACCCACGGTATCCCCTGCCTGTCGTGAGAGCCGACTAAAAGGGGCGACCAAGGGATGATTGTATACGAACCATGCAACTACATGTGATTAGTACCACCACGCGGAGAACACCAAGGGTCGCTTTTACTTGTGCGTAGTACCACTATATTAGGTACGAAATAGGTTTGTGATTAGTAGCACACAGGAGCACCGCGCGGTCGGCTTTTGCAGTACCTGTGATTAGTACCACCATATGAGCGGGACCATGGGATGATAGCTACCATGGACCTGCCTTACCTGTGATTAGTACCCACTATATGAGGAACACCACGGGATAGGGAGAGGTCTCTGTGGTTAGTACTCTTATGTGATGAACATCATAGGTTTGCGTTGCCTGTGAATGGGCCGCAGAGTGAGAAAAACATAGGTCTGTATTAATGTCGAATTTCATAAGCTTTGAGTAGTACAATAATGTGTGGAATACCGCAAGTCTCTGCTACCATTGATTAGTACCGCGACAGGACAGATACCATGGTTCTACATTACTAGCGATAAGTATCATTCTGAGGGGCCTTTGACTTGTATTTTGGACTCATTTAGACGCCAAGCATCCTCGATTTGCTTTTGGAAGTGGTCCCTTGGTCAGTAATACTATTAACTATGATAGTTTTTTGAGTCGGATCCACTGATTGTTTTAAATTCATGTTCATTCATTCATCCATTCATGCGTTCATTCATTCTTCATGACATTTTTTATTTTGGTCAGTGGATAATTTTGAACTTTTACTTTGTCGTTTCATTTCGTACCATTAGGGGCCGATGACCTCGATGTTAGGCCCCTTTAAACAACAAGCATCATCATCATCAGTAACCGTGCTCCCTCTACTAATGTTGATGTGTTTTCTCTAAAACCTGAAACGCAGACATACGATGATACACACACGGGCCCCTATCTAGTATTTATGGAGGCCATTGATGAAAATAAGAAATTGGGCGTCATACATCCCATGGCTGTGGGAATTTTTTTTTATGTCCGTAAATTTGAGGGTGTTACTCAAATTGATATGCGAGGTCGCCATAGGATTCAAATTGAGTTTCAGACAAGAACAAAAGCTAACCACTTTCTCACCAACCCTATCTTAAAGGAAAAACATCTTAAAGCGTTTATTCCCTCCGTGTCACTATATAAGATAGGCGTTATTCGAGGGGTTGATAAAGATTTGTCGGTAGATGAAATTTGTAAGGTTGCTGAATCGACCGCCCCTCTCGTCGGAGCTCAGAGAATGAAACGACGCTCCGTTCAGGATGGACGGGTTAGTTGTATTCCAACTGGCACCATTAAACTCACGTTTCGCAGCCAGACTCTACCTGCTTTCATTTCAATTTATCGGGTTCGTACCCAGGTCGAACCATTTGTCTTTCAACCGACGATCTGCCGGCGATGTCAACGATATGGCCATACTAGAAAAAACTGTAGGGCTCAAATCCCTCGATACGCCAATTGCGCACACGATCATGAAACTACAGAATGTAAGAATTCTACCAAACTTTGACTCAATTGTTCAGGGGAACATTCAGTAGGATCTCTTCAATGCCCAGAACATAAACGACAACAGGAAATGAAAAAAAAGCAGGCTTTGGAAGTTTCTCCTTTTTCCTCCGAGTTCTTTTTACTCCGGTAGCCAATAGATTCACCACGCCACGAACCTACTACGATGGCGTAGCAGGGGGAGAGGTGATACTCCCACGTGGCGCGTCCCAGGTGGCGGATAGGTGGGTCCTAACCGGCTTGCCGGCGGACTTGAGGGAAATAAAATACCTCTCGCGGACCAAACACACTACCCCCTGCGGGTGGGGGACACACATGCAGAATACACCCGCGGTATCCCCTGCCTGTCGTAAGAGGCGACAAAAAGGGGCGACCTAGGCGCGGACATGGATTGCGGTTTGGTATAATGTGATGGACCTCCTGTGGATGGGAGAGGCTGAATACATCCATAGGTAATCCCTGCCTGTCGTAGAAGGTGACTTAAAGGGTCATGTGGCCATGGTCCCCTCTTTATTTTTTATTATTTTTCCGAGGGTCAGATGTAGACCATTCAAAATCTGATGTGCGTGCTGCCCGGCGATGGAGCTCCTATGTGTGCGACTACGCTCGAAAGCCCGTGCCAGCAACCACCCAGGACGCGGCGGGTGGGAGTGTCATGTACCCGGGCAGTGGTATCCGCCTGACAACGCAGGTCCCCGCACAGCCGAATGCCAGAAGGACATATTATTATTAATTATTTTTATTTTTTCCTATTGTTAGTGCTCTGTACACGCTATGGGGTACATGCTATTGCGGGTGACTGGAGGAAGGGAGTCCTAGAGCTCATTGCCTCAGTCATCCCGTATTAGGCATCGTTCAACATCGGACCCCGGGCAATACCTGCTACGACCAGGTGGGTATTGCCTTGGCTGCTTGGTTCGGCTACAGAGACCCCTGATCGGAGTGGGTGGCATTCGGGGAGGATGATTTCGGGCATGGCGTCGAAACAACTTCCGCCTGCCACCTCGGGTAGTTCGCTACCCAAGTCTTTAACTTTTGATTCTCTAAGGGGGCAACCCCTTGGGAACAAGCGCAGCGACTTAGTCTGGGTTCCAGCTTCCCTAGGTTCCTGGTTGCTACCAGGACCGATGGGCAAGACTTCAAGCTGGTGAAATCAATTCTCTTTAGTCGCCACATTGAAGGTGTCTACGGTGAACTGGAGGACCTGAAAAAAATGCGCAATGGTGGTTTGCTTTTAAAGACGAGCACTGCGCTCCAAGCAGATCGGTTGCTTAAGTGTGACCACTTTGGCGACATCCCCGTCAAAGTGGAAGAGCACAAAACCTTGAATCTGGTTCGTGGAGTGATTTTCCACCGTGATCTCGTCCTGAACACTGACGATGAATTGATGGAAGACATGAAGCACCGCGGCGTGACCCACGTCCGGCGTATCACACGCAAAGTCAACGGTGAAGACGTTGCCACGGGTGCGTTTATAGTCTCCTTCAAATTGTCAGTGTTGCCAGAGAAAGTCAAGGTCACAACCTATCGTTGCGATGTGAGGCCGTACATCCCGCCTCCTATGCGGTGCTATCAATGCCAGAGATTCGGACGCATGGTATCCCGTTGTTCGAATCAGTCAGTGTGTGGTACATGTGGGAAAGTAGCTCACGGCGCGGAGGAGTGCACACCTCCGTACAAGTGCATTAACTGTTCTGGTCTTCATTCTCCTCGGGATCGGACGTGTCCGACCTATCTGAGTGAGAAGAAGATCCAGGAGATCAAGACCCTGGATGGTCTTTCCTACCAGGAAGCGCGCCGTAAGTTTAATTCTCCGAATGCACCGGCCAAGACACTAGACTTCAGCTTGATAGCTCAGTCCCTGCCAGGTTCCTCATTTTCATCTGCAACACCTGTCCAGAAGTTCGCTGCGCCCAAGGCGGCGGTTGCTCCTGCGAGCAACGCCGCAAAGAGAACAAGCTCGAAGGCTGGTCCATCCCGGCCTTCGACCACCAATTTGCCTTTGCCGGCTAAGAAACCTACGCCGGCACAGAAGGGGAAGAAGACAACGTCTCCTTCCCCTACAAGGTCGGCGAAAGCCGCGCCTAAGCCGGCGGAGGCGGCATCGTCGACCAGGGCTGGGAACTCCCCTCCCAGCCCGTCTAAACAAGAATCGACGGCGGGGAAGAAGAGCGCCCTTAATAGGCGCTCTTCCAAATCTCCTACAAATGGGGTGTCACGCCCTCCACCTGGAGGGCCTGATTCTGCGTCAGCAGGTCTTCCTTCGGGGAAACCTGCGCGTTCCCCTCGTGGGCAGAAACCCCGCACCCGGACTACGTCGAAAAAGTTGAAGGCCTGCATTACCTCGTCTGATGACGAGGAGCTGCACATGGAGCACGAATCTCCATCTTCGGATGGGGATGTGAGTGTAGGTTAGGTTAGGTAGCATTCCGTTGCTCCTATCCTAATCCTCAGAAGTCCACACTTACAATATGGCACTGTTACAATGGAATTGTAACGGTTATGATAGGCATCTTGCTGAGTTGCGCCACCTCATTAGCGAGTATTCGGCGAGTATAGTCTGTATTCAGGAAACAAACTTCCGACCAGATCATCATACGGTATTGCGAAATTTTCGACTATACTCGACAGAACGATATTATGCTCACCGGGCGTCCGGTGGCGTTGGCATTTTTGTCCGTTCTGATACCTACAGCGAGGAGGTTCCACTAAGAATCCCGCTGGAGGCTGTAGCTGTTCGCGTTCCGCTGCCTGTCATAACAACAGTGTGTAATGTCTATTTTCCGCCAGGGCTACCTCTTAACATTAATGATGTCACTGATCTTCTAGATCAGCTTCCACCTCCCTTCCTCTTGTTGGGCGACTTTAACGCCCATCACCCCATCTCGGGCTCTGAGACGCCTTGCCCCCGGAGAAGAGAGCTGGAAACATTGGTAACAGACCTGGATTTATGTATTTTGAACACAGGGGAACCGACACTCTTCAGTGTACGTTACGGCACATATTCTCGCATAGACGTAAGTCTATGCAGCCGAACGTTGGTTCCGCTGTTTCGGTGGAACACACACGACGATCTTTGTGACAGTGACCATTTTCCCATCATTCTTACTTTGATGAACCAAAAATCCGTCGAGGCTCCCCCTCGATGGATTCTTAAACATGCTGATTGGCCAAAGTACACATCACTAGCTGTCTTTAACGATGATATCAGGCGGACCGTCGGCGAGGAAATAGCTTATGTCACCCGAGTTATTCTTGCTGCTGCTGAGGAGTCCATTCCGTTCTTCTCGGGGACTCCTCGCCGGAAACTCGTTCCTTGGTGGAACGAAGAAATAGCAGCAGCTATCAAAGAACGCCGTCGTGCTCATAAACGTTACCGTAGACAGCCTACTGCGGCCAACTTGGTAACATTTAAGAAATTCCGCGCTAAGGCGCGGGTTCTTATTCGCCTAAGTAAGAAGGCTTCATGGGAGAGATATGTGTCGTCTATGACGTCACACACTGCATCATCTCAAGTGTGGACTAAACTTCGGCGTATTTCGGGTATGCATGGATCATCTTCTGTACCGGGAATTTCCAATGCAGGCAATATCGTCACTGAACCACTCTCGATTGCTAACCATCTTGCTCGCCATTTCGCGGACGTGTCTGGCTCCGGGAATTACCATCGTGACTTCCTACCTCTGAAGCGGGAGGCAGAACGTCGTCATCTCAGTTTTGCCACTGAGGCTTCAGAGGACTATAACGTGCCCTTTACGGAGTGGGAACTCCGTAGCGCATTAGCGCTTTGCAAGGACACGTCTCCTGGACCAGACAATATCCATAACCAGATGTTGAAACACCTTAGTGAGGACAGTCTTCTCTATCTCCTTCGTGTGTTCAACCGAATCTGGATGGAGGGTGAATATCCGTCTCAGTGGCGAGAGGGCATCATCAATCCTGTCCTCAAGCCTGACAAAGATCCTAAATATGCAGGAAGTTATAGACCTATTTGTCTTACCAGCTGCCTGTGTAAGCTGTGTGAGAGGATGGTAAATCGCCGCCTTGTGTGGTGTCTGGAGAAACAAGGACTCTTGTCCGAGTACCAGTGTGGTTTCCGAGCCGCTCGATCCACCACTGACCACTTGGTACGCCTGGAGAGCTCTATCCAGGATGCGTTTCTCCGCAAACAGCATTCGGTAGCTGTTTTCTTTGACTTAGAAAAGGCCTACGACACCACATGGCGATATGATATCCTTTCAGTCCTGCATCAATGAAAATTCCGAGGTAACTTGCCAGTTTTCATTGCGAATTTTTTGTCCCTCCGTCTATTCCGTGTCCGAGTAGGGAGGACATATTCGCAATACCACGTTCAAGAAAATGGAGTCCCACAGGGATCGGTTCTTAGTGTCACTCTGTTCGCGATTGCCATAAACGGTATTGTTGCTGCTGCTGGTCCAGCAGTAATACCGTCGCTATATGTGGACGATTTTGCTCTTCACTATAGCTCGCACAGTATGGCAGTCGCAGAGCGACAATTACAGCAAGCTATCCGGAATGTGGAGCAGTGGACCTTTGAACATGGCTTTCGGTTTTCTACTGGAAAGACCTCCGTTGTCCACTTTTGCCGTCAACGTACTCTACATCCAGATCCTGAACTTTATCTAGGAAATGTCGCTCTTCCCGTGGTTGACACTTACCGATTTCTGGGGCTCCATTTCGACAGTAAATTATCGTGGGAGCCACACGTGCGGGAGCTAAAAGTGCAATGCACCAAGAGGCTAAATCTCTTGAAATTTCTTAGCAGCACTAATTGGGGGGCTGACCGTGCGGTGCTCCTACGATTCTACAGGGCACACGTTTTATCTAGGTTAGACTACGTCAGTGCAGCATATGGCTCCGCAAGACCAAGCGTTCTTGCGAAGCTGAACAGCATCCACCACGCCGGGGTTAGGTTGGCGACGGGAGCTTTTCGTACAAGCCCCATCGCTAGCCTGTTCGCTGAGTCTGGTGTGCCGCCTTTACACCTGAGGCGCCAGCAAATGCTTCTTTCGTATGCTGCTCATTTGCGACAAATGCCACTTCATCCCAGCTATCCTTGCGTATTCAACAATGGCAACCATTTTCTGTACGCTGCTAGTCCTCGAGCTACGCGGCCGGTTGGATTACGCTTGGAGAGCAGTTACAGGTTGTTTAACGTACCTTCGGTTCCATGCCTTATCAGACAACCGAGTGGGGCACCTCCGTGGGTTGTTCGACGTCCTGAAATAATCCTGGACCTATACACTGGCCCGAAGGAAAACACGGACCCTTCGATTTATCGGAGGCTCTTCATGTCCGTTGTTGGCCGCTATCCAGGTTCAGTCGTCGTCTACACGGATGGTTCAAGGACAGATACGAAGGTGGGCTGTGCGTTCGTTGTCGACAATGATCGGTTTCTTTTTGCTTTCCCGGAAACCTGCAGTGTGTACACAGCAGAGCTCTATGCTATGTGCAGAGCTCTGCGGTACGCACTATACAATGAGCGCCGACACTTTCTTGTGTGTACTGACTCCTTGAGTTCGCTTCAGTCTATTGATACCTGTTTCCCTCAACACCCTCTGGTGCAGCGGATCCAGGACCTGCTGGCCGGGTGTTGGGATGCCGGCACCAGAATCACGTTTCTGTGGCTCCCAAGCCACATGGGCATAGAGGGAAACGAGTTGGCAGTTCAGGCTGCCAAGGAGGCAGTTACACTGCCCCCGTTGCCTTTCAAGGTTCCAGCAAGTGATATTCGCTCCCAGCTGTGACATCATGTTATGTCCCATTGGAAGATGGAGTGGCAGGCCATTCCACCTCCCAATAAGTTGAGAGCGATAAAAGGAACGACGAAGGTATGGAAGACTTCCCTTCGGGCTTCGCGGCGGGAAGCCGTGGTATTATGTCGTCTTCGGGTCGGCCATGGTATCGTGACTCACTCGCATCTTTTGAAAGGAGACCCTCCTCCGGTGTGTACCTGCGGTGACCATCTTACCGTGGTACACATGCTTACGGAGTGTACGGACCTGGTTGATCTTCGCCGTAATCTTAACCTCCCGGATACCATCTCCCTTATCCTGCGTGATGACGTGCAGTCAGCAGACCTCGTCATCCGCTTTATGAGGGATAGTGGTCTGTTTTATCGTATGTAATGATGTCCCTTGTGCTTGTATCTTTGTGTCAATTACGCTCTTATCCTATTGACTTCATTTTAGTTTGTGTTGCGTATTTTAATGTTTTCTTTTCACGTCTAATGTAAAGTATGTATATATATCTGTACTAGCAGGCAATGTCTTATTCCATTATCTCCTGTAATTTTTCTTATTTTATTACAAAATAAGGCATTGCGAATTAGATCCACTGATTGTTTTAATTTCATACTCATTTTTCATCGCATTTTTTAAAACTCTAATCAGTGGCTACGTTTTAAATTTTAACTATCATATGTCATTTCGTCCATCTCGTTCCATTAGGGGCCGATGACCTTCGATGTTAGGCCCCTTTAAACAACAAGCATCATCATCATCATCATCAGATTCACCACGAACCTGCTACGCAGGCGTAGCAGCGGGAGAGGTGATACTCCCACGTGGCGCGTCCCAGGTGGCGGATAGGGGGGTCCTAATTGGCTTGCCGACGGACTTGAGGGAAATAAAATACCTCTCGCGGACCAAACACACACCCCTGTGGGTGGGGGAGGCTGACGAATAATACACCCACGGTATCCCCTGCCTGTCGTGAGAGGCGACTAAAAGGGGCGACCAAGGAATGATTGTATTAGAACTGTTCCGAGGTATCTGTGGAACAGCAGAGGTGAAAGAAGGTGCGAGCTGAAATGGGTCTAACTACAAGTTCGAAAGATGAATTAAGATTTCAACAAAGGTTATATTTTCAAAACTTAACAATGGTGACATAGAATCAGAAAACTTAACAATTCAACAACAAGCCGAAATCAGATACAAAGAAATTACAAGTGTTAGGGGATTATTACAAAGTCTGGGCTTCGAGCCCCACAATCACAATACTTGAGCAATTAGCCCAACTTTACCAAGGTACAAAATGGAACAAAGGGGCAGAAAACCCCATCATGCCAAGGAGCACTTGCTCCTAATTACAATGTTAAGCCTCCTAGAGGCACATTCCAAAATACCAGAAAGAGCGGACCTGCTCTCAATTTTACAAGCCTTATTAAAGGCCACAACAACCCTTACTCCTAACTGCCCTCAAGGCACACATACAGTGAAACAGGGGTATCTAATACTCAACCTACAGGGCCTTTGCATGAAGAAAACAAAACATCAGGATGAGTTACCGGCCCAAAGTACAGAAGGAACTGGAGGCGTAAACTAGCACTCCAAAATACACCTTTAAAACCTAAGTGGCTCTAGGCCGATACACAGGGGCTAGTCCCAAGCTAGGGAGGTGATCCTTATGAGAAAGGAAGAGAAGAAACGGTTATAAAACGTGGTCACCTCAATTTCAAAATGAAGGGGAGTTCGAGAGGATAAAGCACTCTCTATCCCCGCTTTACAGTAAAAGAGATTTGTAGATTTTACATAGACAGAAAAGGAATTTACATTTTAAAGAGATGGGTTACATATTAAAGGATTCGAACCCTCCCCGAGAGTTAGACTGCTGAGCTAGCAAGAAATAAAGATGTTAACAGGCCATTACCTTGTTGAAGAGCTGCTGCTTGAAGAAAGGGGCGCTTCCCGCCCCCTGCTACATATCCACACACTAAGTTAGATGTTACTGAAGTGGTCCCGGGACAGGAAAATCAGCAGTTTTTATACCCTCATGGAAAATTCGAGACCTTTCAGGAATGAGTAGACACACCCCCCAATTTTATTGGTAGACAAATAATTACACATGGAAATTCGAAGAAGAAAGCAATGATTGGAGGAAAATTAATTACAGAAATTAGTGATAGGTTAAATTCAAAACAGGCGGAAAGAAAGGATTAATGTTGCCAATCCACAAACCGCAGAACAAAATTTAGTAAAATCAAAACTCTGGAATACAAAATTTCTTCAAGAAAGTTCATTCCTTCGCACCAGAGTGCGTAATCATTTTTAGTAGACACATCTGGTAGAGAACGTCCACACTTCTGGATCAATTACAAACAAAAATACATCAAAATTCACACAGGCCATCTTCGGAGAAACTGTTGAGTTAATACAGGTATTTAAAGTTCAGACTTTCTCCTGTAGAGGAGTTTCAACTGGCGCAATATTTGAACTAGCGGCGAGGAGGTGTACCGCCCGGTACAAGAACCATGAAACTACTTTTGATTAGTACCATCACGTGCGGAACACCATCGGTCGCTTTTACTTGCGAGTAGTACTACTCTGTTAGGTACTCTACAGTTTTGTGATTCGTAGCACTCGAGTGGGGTTCAGTATGGGTTTCCAGTACCCGTGAGTCGTGCCCATGTGTGCAACACCACAGGTCTGGGCGTTGCCTGTGAGTTGTACCCGTGTGAGCGACACCACGCGTCTGGGCGTAGCCTGTGAGTTGTACCACTATACGAGCGACACCGTAGGTCTGCGTTGCCAGTGATTGGTACCCACTCTGTAGGAACACCACGGGAATACCGGCGCCCGTGATTGGTACACCTAGGTGAGGAACCTCATCGGTTTGCGTTGGCTGTGAGTGGGGCCATTGTGTGAGAAACACCATGTCTGCGTTACCTTTCCGACGTACAATACTTGTGAGTAGTACCTTAATGTTTGGAACACCGTGAGTTTACGCTACCTTTGATTAGTACCGCAGCTTGAGAAATATCATGGTTCTCCTTTACCACCGATAAGTGCCATTAGCATCATTGTGCTTTATAAGTGTTCCCTTGGTCACTAATACTATTATTCACAATCTTTTTTGAGTCTGATCCACTAGTTTTTTTTGTTTTTGTTGTGTTTATGTCCATCCATTCATTCTTCATGACATTTTTATTTTATTTTTATTTTTATTTTGGTCAGTGGATGCTTTTCATCTTTTGTTGTTATCTCATTTCGTACCATTAGGGGCCGTTGACCTCGATGTTAGGCCCCTCTAAACAACAAGCATCATCATCACCAATAGATTAAACCCACTTTTGACCCTACAACAATTTCCTCCTCTTCCGAGTACTTTTCCGTTTACTCAGCCCGCGCCGCCGAGAACACGAAAATTTACGGCGGTTGTTTCATCGCCTCCACCGAGTCCGAATCGGTCGCCAGGTTACGATGTCCAGGGATATCGTGCACTTCTAAAACAGCCTCCCTCTGTCAAATCTGCTATACATCCTATTCCCTCTGTATCTGGGAAGAACCTACTGGCCACTTCCAGACAGAAAGATTCGACTGTCCACGAACTTGCTACGCTGGCGTAGGAGGGGGAGAGGTGATACTCCCACGTGGCGCGTCCCAGGTGGCGGATGGGGGGGTCCTAACCGGCTTGTCGGCGGACTTGACGGAAATAAAATACCTCTCGCGGACCAAACACACTACCCCCTGCGGGTGAGGGACACACATGTAGAATACACCCGCGGAATCCCCTGCCTGTCGTAAGAGGCGACTAACAGGGGCCCAAGGGGCTCTCAACTTGGGAGTCTGGATTGGCGACCACGTGGCCCTTAGCTGAGTCCAACCATTGCTTCCACTTACTTGTGCCGGGCTCCTCACTTTCGTCTATCCTGTCCGTCCTCCCTTGGTCAACTCTTGTTCTTTTCTAACCGCGATGGTATTAGAGCATTCGAGGCCTAGGGAGTTTTTCATTTTCCCGCCCTTCGTGGCCCTTGCCTTTCTTCGTCCGTTACTTCATTTTTCGAAGTGACGGATCTCTTTTTTTCTCCTTTTTTCTCTCTCTCTCCCCCCTGTGGGTGGGGGACCCAGACGAATAATACACCCACGGTATCCCCTGCCTGTCGTGAGAGGCGACTAAAAGGGGCGACCAAGGGATGGTTGAATTAGAACCATGTAACTACTTTTGATTCGTACCATCACGCGGGGAACACCATGGGTTGCCTATACTTGCGAGTAGTACCACTATGTTAGTACGAAATATGTTTGTGATTAGTAGCACCAATGGCCTGGTCGGGGGTTTTCCAGTACCCGTGCGTCGTACCCATGTGAGCAACACCGCGGGTCTGGGCGTTGCCTGTGCGTTGTACTACTATCTGAGCGAGACCGTGGGTCAGCGTTGCCTGTTATTGGTACCCACTATGTTGAAGAACGGCACGGGATAGTGCGAGTCCCTGTGGTTAGTACACTCGGTGAGGAGCCTTCTCGGTTTGCGTTGGCTATGAGCGGCGCCGTGGGTCAGCGTTGCCTGTGATTGGTCCCCACTATGTTGAGGAACATCACGGGATAGTGCGAGTCCCTGTGGTTAGTACACTCGGTGAGGAGCCTTCTCGGTTTGCGTTGGCTCTGAGCGGCGCCGTGGGCCAGCGTTGCCTGTGATTGGTCCCCACTATGTTGAGGAACACCACGGGATAGTGCAAGTCCCTGTGGTTAGTACACGCGGTGAGGAACCTTATCAGTTTGCGTTGGCTATGAGTGGCGCCATTGTGTTAGGAACAACATACGTCTGCGTTACCTGTACGAAGTACAATAGTTGTCAGTAGTACCATCTTGTGTGTAACACCGCGAGTCTTCGCTACTTTTGATTATGTGCCATTTCACTGTCACGTAAAGTTCCGTCCGTAGTAAGACAAAGATTGAGTCTAAACTTCCGAATACTAAATATCAAAACGTCTGGCGATACCGCAAGCTAAGGTGACAACATTTACATCAGGCGCTTGTGAAAGGATTAAGATACAGGATGCAGTGCAAAAAGAACGAAAGGAGAAGATTGTTACGGACAATTATTGAGAAAAAAGAAAACAAATTGGAAGAGAGCTACTTTTCAACTGAATCATATACGGAAAGCAACATCGTTTACTAAATAAAGAGGGTATCAACAAGAGATTCATCCAGCGGAAACAAGGAGTGGATTTTACTGATAGCTGCGCTGCAGATCATTAATAGAAGATTTTTATTTCGCTCCACGAAATTTAAATACGTGGAAATCCAAGTACAAGGCTACGACAGGCTTACGTCACCACAACCTTTGCTGACGTATTACTTGATACCGTCAAACCTAAAGAATTAAAGAAGTAGGATTTCAATAGTAAACTCTAGAAAGAATATCTGAACATAATATGTTTGTTTCGAACGTCATATTCAATCATTACCCCAGAGTTCTAGTTGTCGATAAAATCAACTCTTTCAAGGATAATAACAGATAACACAGCTTTTCCTATGATGATAAAGTTAATTAAAATTATATGTTATTCTGTTTTAACTAGTCCAGAAATGAGCAAGATGTTCTAAGAAGATGAAGGGCTAGACTGCCCAAGTGAGCGTCGTCAGATGATACTGCCTGCCGCAAGATGATCAAGCCCAGAGGAGACGTATTCGAGCCTTCCCAGTTTACATAGGGAAATGAACGGAGGCGTGTCCATATGTCCTGTCACCTGGACATAACCGGCTGCAGGTATTGCGGAAATTCAGATAAGTCTTTCTTTTAAACTAATGTATTAATGATTGATGTTCTTTTCTTTGTTCATTACAAGTTTACCGAGTTATTCAGTGTATAAATAATGAGATGACGTAAATAGTGGATTATGAACTAGGTTAGAGGTGGTCAGGTAATCTTCACATTCTAAATGTCATATCCCTAGATAGGTGGTCAGTCAGTGATAAAAGCCTACGCTCGAAATATGATCCATTTAATGTGAGAAAAGTTGATTTCGCTAACGTGTTGGTAAATGGTGTACCATGTCAAGAGTAAACTCAGGTATGTGTGTGCGATGGTTATAATCAAAGAATGTCAAATTAGACAATCCGTAGGAAATGCTTGCCAGATGAATGTGTGTGTTTACAATAATTTAGGGTTATGACAGAATCGAGGTCATAATGTTGTGAATAAGTCCACAAGCCATGATAGAAATAATAGATACTTCGTGAGAGTGAGGAATAAAATATATTAGGTAAATGAAATGTGTTATATGTTTAACGAGTAGTATAATAGTTATTTAAAGAGATGTTGATATGAGATTGGTGATTAAGAATGGTGATAGTTATTGATTCGTCGTGAATGCGATCATGGTTATGTTGTGGTGGACTTAATTGTTTCGAAGTTGAGTTTTTTGGAATGGTAATGAGTTCGTTGTGTTACCTTTGATTATTTCGTTAGTGAGCAAGCATAAATAGGTTGATATATAATCGGAGTGACACCTGTTGGTTAACCAGTATACCTGAAAGTACCAATAATTTCGCGGTTAGGAGGATGAAGTCGAGGATGTTCATACCACCACAGATATTTTTCAATTCTGAATTTATTCTCAAGTAAAAGGAATGTAGTATACTTCTTAGGCAAAATCCCATATCACTGATGGCTGACTGTAGGTGCATGAGTTATCACCATGTGACAGAATTTTCACACAAAGTAGACCACACTAGCCAATGCGTTTCAGATGGAACTAAGATAGTATCCACTAGAGAATATGATGAAATTGCACTAGTACTCATTTAGAGTAACCAGTATACTCAGGTTAAGAGTAGTATTTAAGCTTACAGGTACTATGTTGAGCTCGATAGCTGCAGTCGCTTAATTGCGGCCAGTATCCAGTAATCGGGAGATAGTGGGTTCGAGCCCCACTGTCGGCAGCCCTGAAGATGGTTTTCCGTGGTTTCCCATTTTCACACCAGGCAAATACCGGGGCTGTACCTTAATTAAGGCCACGGCCGCTTCCTTCCAATTCCCAGGCCTTTCCTATCCGATCCGTCGCCGTAAGACATATCTGTGTCGGTGCGACGTAAAGCAAATTGAAAATTGAAAAAAAAAGAATCATTTATTGAACGTATGCATTAATTTAAAAAAAGGACTTATCAGTATTCACGCAGCAAAATAAAGAAACATGAACATTCATACCTCTTAAGATCCAGTACTTGTTATAATACTAGGAAAGGATTCTCCCAAGTTAATCTGAGTGTGTATCTGTATCACTATGAACTGAGAGAGAAAAAAATTACCATATTTAAGTAGGCCAATATAGGCTCGAACTAAAAAAGAACAATTAATTCGAAGGCTTCAAAATGTAATATAGGAGGATTGTGATTCCAATTTTATAAGATTTGGTTCTAAACATGAAAGTGCGTCCTGCATATTTGAAAACCACCCTCAATCTAGAGCTTTATATACAGTGTATTATAATGTAAATATTATTTCTCGTTAGATGCATCTGTCTTTATTTTAACTTAGTATTTCCAATCTAATATTTTCAATTTAATATTTTTAATCTAGTATTTCCTTTTTAATCTAATATTTTGAACCCAACATTTCTAACCTTATACTCCTAATTTAGCATTTCTGAGCTAAAGGCTTAGTAATATTTAATTTGATAATTTACCTTACGTACCTTAATGATCTTTCGTTGAATTTCATTCCTGACTTTAGTCAATTTATTCGACCAATCAAGGCTCTAGCACTTGATATATTACAGATACAATATTCTTGTTGAGGAGTATTTTAACTCAAATGATCATTCTATTACTAGGCACGACCGAGGTCGGACATATTGAGCACTAGCGTACTTATGGTGAACTTCACCAACTTCTTAGTCCGATACTGACATTTTTATTATTCTAAGCCAAATAGTGGTAATGGAGGATTTTAATGGAATATTTAGGAATTACATCAAACATTCTGATAGGAGATATATTTTAGGAATTCAAGGCTAATCCCGTCGAGTATTGTTGTATACAAGAACAGGTATACAGGAACACAACTATATTTTATTGCTTCAGATAGTCTTAATAACATATATACATACATTCAAATAAATCTTTCCTCGAAGCAGTATGAAAATTATAAACAGTTAACGTTGCTTGTAAACTGAAGTTCAAAAAGAATGTCCACTTTATATACATATATACATGAATCTATCTTGATGCGAAAGTCCATTGAAAAGCTAGAGTTCTTGATAGTTGAAAACTATCCGTTCTATACCGCCACAAGTGTAATCAGTAGCGAAAGCTTGCACTAATAGAATATTAGTTGTTTCTGTAACTTGTCAGGAACTGACATTAAAATGCATGATTAGTAGAATACTAATTGATGTGTTTGAACCTAGGTGGGACTGAGGGAATACTGTTATCGGGCTCGACGTGGCAGCGGGAAACGGGAGCGGAGGCAGTAACCCGAGGTGAAACCTCAAACACTCAGAATCTGTCCACCTATTCGAGACACCTTTTTAAGAGGGATAGCCTCCGTGTTCGACATTCGGCGTAATCCGGTGCTGGGCACTGGTAAGTCCTCGCCTGTGGCGTTTTTTTACGGGGGGCCCCCGTAGCCCGCTCCCCCGCCGTGACCATCGACTCAATCTACATGGCCTCCGACATGCTATTAGTTTCTAAGAAGAAAAGAGATAGCTGGGTAGAGTGGGAAGTGATACTACAGGACTATCTGCCTGTCCCCATGCTCAGCATGTTACCAGGCCAGATGTGGTGGTGGGTATCAATAGTGTGTAATCGGGTAGTAAGGGTCAGGAAAAAACCCACATAGGCGGAAATAGAAAGTTGCCTACATGTAAAACCTGACATTTTGTAGATAGCATATGCAAGGATGTGGGTTGGAATTTTTTCCAGGTTGTGTTAGTGAGGAGTAGGTATCATGCACAAGTCATGTCCATTATCCAGAAATGTTTGTTTGTTATATGGGGATCAGCCTTCTTGGCACTGCGGGATTTCGTGCGCGGGTCCAATGGCTTCTGGGCTTTGGAACCACAGGAAAGGTCCCATTGTCCAGCCGCCACTGTTCCCTGGTGCCAAGCCTCCATTTATGGAGAAGGGATAAGCCAAGCCAGCTGTATTGCTGGGGCTAGCGTCTTCTTTAGCGTCTTCTTCCTTTCTCATCCCTTGGGTGTGTCCCTGCGTTGCGGTGGTGGCCACTCATGTCACATCTAATCTAGAGATAAACATACACGTATATAAACAATGTGGCTAATCTTGTGCGATTGTTGTCCATGGGCACTTCTTGAGGGGCTGGCCAGCTGCTTTCCCTCGTGTTACTGAAACATATACATAGAAATACAAGGAAGTGGAAAATATAATATACATTTTAATTTACAATTTACATACACTGGTTTTATTATTATTAATTTTTTTTTTTGGTAATGTTTGAGTGGTGTTGATTTGAGTATATTTTGATGAGTATATTTCGATGAGTTATGCCTTAGAAGGAGTGTGGAGTCCGTTACCTTCTATTCCTGTGGCTGAATAGTATTTGTTTTGGCGTGGGGTACTTTTTGTATAGGTCTGGGTCGTACCTTCCAATACTCCTGATTAGGGGATTGATTTTGTTGCCCCACGCCTTGGTGTACATTCGTAGTGTTTGCTTTCTAAGGTGGTATCTTCTAGAGCGAGTGTTTGTTAGAGTGCGTAGGTCCCTTATTGCCGTTCCGTAAGGGAGTTTCGCCGCTGCTCGCAGGCATTTGTTTTGTATGCGCTCGAGGCTGTTTATGTTGGTTTTGGCCGTGTATCCCCATGCTGGGGCAGCATACATGATGATTAGCCTAATTAAGGCTTTATACATGTTGACTGCTACTTTGGTGTTAATGCTGGATCTGCTGTTTAGTATGGGGTACAGTTTAACAAGCCTTATTTGAACTTTTCGCCTTAAGTCTCTGACATGATGTAGCATCGTTAGCTTTTTGTCTAGGGTTACCCCTAGATATTTGGCTTTTTCGTGCCACTCTATTTGTTTGTTGAATAGTGTCAGTGGTTTGATGTTGGCGGGTTGGTGTGTGCGTCTGTTTTTACGTGTGAACATCACTGCTTAGCACTTCTCTACGTTGACTTTAATGCGCCATTTAGTGAGCCACGGTTCCAGTGTGCGCAGCGCTACCTGGAGCCTCTTTCTTGTGCTCAGGAGCTGTGGGTGCTGGACGGTAATCGCTGTGTCATCTGCATAGAGGTACGTGGTAGTGAGCTCTGCGGTCGGCATATCGTTGGTATACAGGACGAATAGGATCGGTCCTATTAGTGAGCCTTGGGCTACGCCCGCTCTGATGTTTCGAGTACTTGATAGAGTGTTGTGCACGTCTCGCCTGTGGCTTTTTTTTTACGGGGGGCCCCCGTAGCCCGCTCCCCCGCCGTGACCATCGACTCAATCTACATGGCCTCCGACATGCTATTAATTTCTAAGTAGAAAAGAGATAGCTGGGTAGAGTGGGAAATGATACAAGGAGTATCTGCCTGTTTCCATCTCAGACACGTTACCAGGCGAGATTGTGTTAGGTATATGGTGTTGAAGTATGGTATTGAAGGGTCAGGGAAAAACCACATAGGCAGAAAGAAGAAAGAGCCTACATGTAAAACCTGACTTCTTTTGATAGCACATGCAAGGATGTGGGCTGGAGATAGACCAGAGGTTGTGTTAGTTTGGATTATGTGTCGTGCAAACATAACCATTTCCTTGCCATTTTATGTTATTGAGGGGATCAGTCCTTCTTGTCACTGCCTGGTGCGGCTGGGGTCTGGTAGCGTCTGGGCTCTGGGCCACAGGTTCGTCCCATTGCCCAGCAGCCAGCAGTCCCTGGTGCCAAGTCTCCTTTTGTAGAGGGGGGAATTAAAGCCAAGCCTTACGTAATGCAAGGGGCTATCTTCTTCCGCCTGTCGATGTCCCTCTATGCGGTGTTATTGGAACACACTTGTCTCTGCAACAATTTGTACATATATACATTTAAAAATTAAAACTTTAGAGTGCGGGCCGCTCTCTTCCGCTCTCGTGTCCTGTGAAACAAGTACATCGTAAATTAAATGATATTATCAGGGGTGGGTTATCTGTCCACTCCCTTGTCGCTGGCTGGGGGCGGGGGTGGATTGGGTCGTCCCTTATTAAGGCTGAGTTGCCTTCGTCTTGGTGTATTTCTTATCTCAATTCTCCCTCGCTTGATTACCGGTGGTGGCTAGGTCTGTAACATAACATAACAAAAACATAACATAGCATAATAATATTAGTATAGCTTAATCTAGGATATAGGTGATCAGGTATGTACATATATACAGGTGTTGCAGTGTGGTGTGTGGGCGTAATGTTAAGTGGAGCGGTGTAGTGGGTAGGTGTCAGCTTAGGAGCGAGGGCGGCTTTGGACCCCCGGCCTCCCAACCCTGTGGCTGAACAGAATGTGTTTCGGCGTGGGGTATTTTGTGTATAGGTCGACGTCATAGCGTCCGATTCCACTGACAAGTGGGTTGACCTTACTACCCCATGACTTCTTGTACATTCGGAGTGTTTGCTTTCGAATGTGTTGCCTTATCGAGCTGACTTTCGCAATAGAGCGTAGTTGGCGTATTGGCGTGTCGTACGAGAGTCTAGCCGCTGCTAGAATGCATTTGTTTTGTATTAGCTCCAGCTTATCCAGATTTGTCTTAGCAGTGTAGCCCCAGGCGGGGGCTGCGTACGTTATTATTGGCCTAATTAGGGCCTTGTACATGTTGATTGCTACTCTCTTGTTAATACTGGATCGTTTGTTCAGTATGGGATAGAGCTGTGACAGTCGTGCGTGTGTTTTCCGCTGGATCTCTTTAATGTGATATAGCATGGTTAGTTTTCTATCTAGGACTACTCCTACATATTTGACCTGGCAAGTCCTCGCCTGTGGCTGGAAGGCAGCGCCTTTATATAGCTCGCTGATGTAACAGGCAAGCGCAGTGCAGACGTCTCGTAGAGTCGAGAACAATCCAGGCTGTTGCGTGCGCGGAGCAGGCGGCGTAGAGCGAGGAGCGCGCAGACACACGAAGTATGAATATAATATTTAGATGAAGCCTACAAAGTCCTTAATTAGAGTCTAAGGAAGAATAATACGATGTCCAATACTTGGAATGAAAGGAATGCATAATAAATATGGTATGTGAAACATGAATTCTTCTTTCAATGTGTATCATAGTATAACGACTTTGTTTTTAAGTGTGTATGTCGTAACCACTTGATAGTTATAAGGAATTCTAGCCGGTAACCTGTAGGAGACGTCCTTCGACGTGATTTAGGGATTCCTTAGGTTCAATATGACGTGTTTTTCTCAACATTCGGAACTCATAGCCCAGGTAGATGATTATGTTAACCGTTACGATCGCCAGTTAAGCTAGCTTGGATCTTATGTGTCCTCTCCTGGACGCAGGGACAGCGCAATTAGTACCCCAAAATGACAAATACCATGGTTCTACTTTACTCGCGACATGTACCATACAGTGGGGCCTTTGACATGGATTTTGGACACCTTTAGACATCAAGCATCCTCGATTCAGGATTATGCTTTATATGTGGTCCCTTGGTCAGTAATACTATTTTTTCTGATCCTTTTTGCGTTGGATCCACTGTATTTTTGTATGTGTATTTATTGTTTTTTGGTTTCCTTTTGGGTTCATGTCCATCCATTCATTCTTCATGCCATTTCCTTATTTTGGTCAGTGGATGATTTTGATTTCTTTGTTGCCATTTCATTTCGTGCCATTAGGGGCCGATGACCTCGATGTTAGGCCCCTTTAAACTACAAGCATCATCATCATCATCCCGATTCGACTGTATACTCGAAGCAAGACAGTTCCCGGGCATCGAACACGGCATTGGCTAACATTGCAGCTATTGCAGACAAACTCTCTGCTTATGCCAGGGCTGCTGAAAATGATGATAAATGATCAAAAATGCTCCTCCACGAACCTGCTACGCAGGCGTAGCAGGGGGAGAGGTGATACTCCCACGTGGCGCGTCCCAGGTGGCGGATAGGGGGGTCCTAACCGGCTTGCCGGCGGACTTGAGGGAAATAAAATACCTCTCGCGGACCAAACACACACCCCCTGTGGGTGGGGGAGGCAGACGAATAATACACCCACGGTATCCCCTGCCTGTCGTGAGAGGCGACTAAAAGGGGCGACCAAGGGATGATTGGATTAGAACCATGAAACTACTTTTGATTAGTACCATCACGCGCGGAACACCATCGGTCGCTTTTACTTGCGAGTAGTACCACTCTGTAAGGTACTCCATATTTTTGTGATTCGTAGCACTCGAGGGGGGTTCAGTGTGGGTTTCCAATACCCGTGAGTCGTGCCCGTGTGTGCAACACCACAGGTCTGGGCGTTGCCTGTGAGTTGTACCCGTGTGAGCGACAACACACGTCTGGGCGTAGCCTGTGAGTTGTACCACTATACGAGCGACACCGTAGGTCTGCGTTGCCAGTGATTAGTACCCACTGTGTGAGGAACACCACGGGAATGCCGGCGCCCGTGATTAGTACACCTAGGTGAGGAACCTCAATGGTTTGCGTTGGCAATGTGTGGCGCCATTTTGTGAGAAACACCATAGGTCTGCGTTACCTTTACGATGTAAAATACTTGTGAGTAGTACCTTAATGTTTGGAACACCGTGAGTTTACGCTACCTTTGATTAGAACCGCAGCTTGAGAAATACAATGGTTCTACTTTACTCGCGACATATACCATTCTGAGGGGCCTTAGGCATGGATTTTGGACCCCATTAGACATCAAGCATCCTCGATTCAGGGTTGTGCTTCATGAATGGGCCCTTGGTCAGTAATGAATTATCTAATGATCTTTTTTGAATTGTATCCACTCCTTTTTTGTTTGCTCGTTTTTGTTATTTTTGTTTTGTTTTTGGTTCATGTCCATCCATTCCTTCTTCATGACAATTTTTTTTGGCAGTGCATGATTTTGATTTTTTTGTTATTTCATTTCGTACCATTAGGGGCCGATGACCTCGATGTTAGGCCCCTTTAAACAACAAGCATCATCATCATCATCAAAAATGCTCCTCACTATGCAGGAGGAAGTTCAGACTCTACTACACTCATTAACAACATTTGTTGCCTTAAATGCTAATACTTCAGTTGAACGCACGTAGCGTAGTTCACAAGAGACATGAATTATTTTTACTCATTGATTCTTACAAACCTCATATAATTTTAATCAGTGAAACTTGGTTGGCTCCGGCCAAACGTTTTCATATATCTCATTATACCGTTATTCGTCATGACAATTATGGTTTTGACGGGGCTTGTATTTTGGTAGATAACAGCCTAAAATACTCGTCGGTATCTTTGACCTATAGAATACCTGGTACACAGGCGGTCGCTATAGTGGTCGACAACACCCATTTTATTTCTATCTATTATCCACCACGAATCCAAGGCACATATGCTGACTGGGCGAACTTTTTCGCACAACTGCCGCACTCCTTTCTCCTCGGGGGCGATTTAAACGGCCACCATCCGCGTTGGGATGGTGACGTTTCGTGCCCTAAAGGCAATAGAATAGCTAAAATAGCGGCATTAACTCATTTTCGAATTTTGAATGATGGTTCGCCTACTCGCGTTACTCCCCCTCCTGCAAATAAAAGTGCAGTTGATTTAACCATACGTTCGAGCAATCTGGCGCGGCGCGTGGAATGGTAGGTCGTTAAGGATACTCCTTCCAGCGACCATTTCCCTATCTTAATTGAGTTGGCTGACAGTCGTCCAACCGCTCCGACCTCGGTTAAAGCAAGCAGACGAATGCACCCCTTCAATACCTCCCAGTTTCAACAGTTTTTAGTTCACAAGTTTACTGCCTTAGCAGGTCAACCGGTGCCCTACATTTCCTTCACAGCAATTATCACTGAATATTTAGATCTCTACCATCCAATACAACCACATTTCCGACCCCAGTCTATCCATTATGCACGTTGGTGGGACGCGGAATGCGCAGCCTTAATATCACGCCGGAAAGCGGCTCTGCGCTCCTTTCGACGTTTGGGTACGTTCCAATCTTATTTACACTATAAAGTCACAGTAGCACAATCGAAAAAGGTTTTTAATGATAAACGCCGACGAGCTTGGAAAAACTTCATTGCCTCTTTAAATAGACAGACACCGTCAAAACATATATGGCGAGCAATAGCCGGTCTATCCAACCTCCTAATTAATTCCCCATCTACAATATATTTCAATATGGATGCGTTGATCACCTCTTTTCATCAACTCCACGAACCTGTTACGCAAGCGTAGCAGGGGGAGAGGTGATACTCCCACGTGGCGCGTCCCAGGTGGCGGATAGGGGGGTCCTAACCGGCTTGCCGGCGGACTTGAGGGAAATAAAATACATCTCTCGGACCAAACACACACCCCCTGTGGGTGGGGGAGGCAGACGAATAATACACCCACGGTATCCCCTGCCTGTCGTGAGAGGTGACTAAAAGGGGCGACCAAGGGATGCTTGGATTAGAACCATGAAACTCCTTTTGATTAGTACCATCACGCGTGGAACACCATCGGTCGCTTTTACTTGCGAGTAGTACCACTCTGTTAGGTACTCCATATTTTTATGATTCGTAGCACTCGAGGGGGGTTCAGTGTGGGTTTCCAGTACCCGTGAGTCGTGCCCGTGTGTGCCACACCACAGGTCTGGGCGTTGCCTCTGAGTTGTACCACTATATGAGCGACACCGTGGGTCTGCGTTGCTAGTGATTAGTACCCACTATGTGAGGAACACCACGGGAATGCCGGCGCCCGTGATTAGTACACCTAGGTGAGGAACCTCATCGGTTTGCGTTGGCTCTGAGTGGCGCCATTGTGTGAGAAACACCATAGGTCTGCGTTACCTTTACGACGTACAATACTTGTGAGTAGTACCTTAATGCTTGGAACACCGCGAGTTTACGCTACCTTTGATTAGTACCGCAGCTCGAGAAATATCATGGTTCTACTGTACTCGCGACTTGTACCATACTGAGGACCCGTAGACCTGGTTTTTGGACCCCTTTAGACATCAAGCATAATCGATTTCGTACTGTGCTTTATAAGTGGTCCCTTGGTCAGTAATGCTATTATTTATGACCGTTTTTGAGTCGGATCCACTGTTCTTTTGTTTGTTTGTTTCTTGTTTGTTTTTGGTATTTTTTGGGTTCATGTCCATCCATTCATTTTTCATGACATTTTTATTTATTTTGGTCAGTGGATATTTTGAATTTTTTGTTGTCATTTCATTTTGTACCATTAGGGGCCGATGACCTCGATGTTAGGCCCCTTTAAACAACAAGCATCATCATCATCATCATCATCATCATTTCATCAACTAACGCCGGATTCGGTCGAACCTCAGTATAGTTTCGTTATCCCTCCTAGCTCTAATAAATTTTCGTCGCTCATGAGCCCAATTGACATCCAAGAATTTAATCTGGTCATCAACACATCAGAAAATTTGACACATGGACGGGATGCGATCTCGTATTCTGTATTAAAGCAGGTCCCTCTTTTAGCTAGGCAACATTTACTACAGATTTTCAATCTTTGCCTTGAGACGGCTCGAACCCCTTCCACTTGGAACGCATTCTATCTAGTCCCCCTGTTGAAACCAGGTAAAAATCCTGTCCTTCCTGATAGTTATAGGGGTAATAATAATAATAATAATAATAATAATAATAATAATAATAATAATAATAATAATAATAATAATTTTCTCATACCAACATAGATGAATGCCGGAAATCGATCTCACAGGTTATGAGCAAATTTTTTCAGTGGTTAACTACTCACGGTTTACAACTTTCGATTCGAAAGTGTGCAGCTATGATTTTTACTTCTAAACGTGTTTTCTATAAAAGTCCAATAAGTTTTTACCGATATAGCATTATTCCATTTACTAATCAGCATACCTATTTAGGTATCTGTCTTGATTGCAATCTTAACTGGCATTATCATATCCAGGTTTTACACAGAAAAGCGGAGGTTTACCTTAAAATTCTTCACACCGTCACTAGGCGTAACTGGGGAGCTGACCCATCCTCTGCGTTATTATCAGCACACTTTGTCTTGTCTTGTCTTCATGGGATAATTTAATGGGCTTCGCTTGGGAGCGGTATACCCAGCCACGCAACCTATAATCAAACACAAAATATGGAGGAGGCGGAACCACAAAAAAAGGTAAAACAGTGGGATATGAATTCAACTACAAATCTACCACACAGGAAAATCACAAGGACACGAGGTACTAGACTTCACGCCATAGTGACCGATACTTGGCGACTTTATACCAATCACACACATGACCGGGTCGACGCATAAGGGAAAGAAAAAAAGACATAACCTACAGTAAACAGTTGGTGTCATAAAGGAAATTCGAGAGGGCAACTACCGTAGTAGGCGTGGGATCGAGTATCCAACACGTCAATTGAGTAGGTAACGCGAATTGTGTTCGAAAAAAAGGTTGTAACCATTTACGCCTGCTAACTTCAAGTAACGGACACTGAAAAAGTATATGATTAATGGTAGCAATCGACGTACTACACTTACAGAGGTTAGACGCGACCAACTTCATCCGAAATAATTGATTCGGCGTGCACATATGGTTAAGCCGCAAACGTATAAGATTAGTAATATGACGTCGAGTATAAGGATGTTTTGTAAACCACGGCGAACTTGGGACATTCGGTAAGAGTGTGAATAAATGCCGTCCTGTACGACACGCGGGGTTACTCCACTCAGTCTGCCAAATCTGTCGTATCGTCTCGCGACAACTACTCCAAAACTCCATGAATGGCAACATCAAAGAAAACGTCACTCCCTGACCATGTGCAGCTGCTTGAGCTAAGAGATCAGCCTGTTCATTACCAGTGATATGTGAATGACCCGAAATCCAGATTAATGTAATCTTTTTACCTCGTTGGTGAAGATCGAAACAAATTTTGAATGTACCAATGGGAACGCGAACTGGGATTTTTTAAACCCTGAAGCACACTCAAGGAATCAGAAGCAATGTATACATTCTCGAGGTGTGAGTACTTAACATGTAGTAGGGCTTGACGGATTGCGAAAGCTTCAGCCGTAAAAACAGATGACTCTGATGGGAGGTAGAATTGTTTGGATAGAACAAGATCCGGGGAGAATAAGGCCGCCCCCACACCTGGGGGAGTGCTAGTTTTGGACCCATCAGTATAGAATACTGGTGCTAATGCGTGAACATCCTGTGACAGAATGCGATGGACATATTTCCTATCACTTTGTGTCCGGGCCGGGCCAAATGGTTGAAAACCTCCTGATGTTGGCAGTATCATGTCAGGGACATAATAGTTTGCCTGAAAGGGAAAAATGTAGTTAGCCGTGAACGGGTTACGCAGAATAGTTACGAAGATAACTAAATACCCAATAAGCCCAAGCCAGCGCGGGGAATCTGTTTAAAGGTGTACCCATATCTTGATAATAACGAACAAGCAAGGATAATTTAGGGATGAGAGGGTGTGAATTGGGAGATAGAGTCCGTAGAAGAAACTTGGTGGCTAGCAATTTACGTCGCAGTTTTAGGGGAAATTCCGCAGCTTCAACCAGTGTAGCATTGTTGGGGGATGACTGTAGAGCCCCAATGCAAAGTTTAAAAAAATGTGCTTGAAGTGAATCCAATTGAGTAAGTTTTTGATTGGCCGCCGTGTGGATAAACCCCGAGCCATAATCCAAGGATGATCGAATAATGTTACGATATAACAAAAGCATCGTACTGGGATCGGGTCCCCAAGATCTCTGGCGTAGAGCAAGAAAGATTGTTTTTTTGGGAAGGGACTTATCCACCAGGTATTTGACTTGGGTGTGCCATAGTAATTTCCGGTCAAGGTAAATACCTAGATATTTAGTAGACTGGACAATCGGGATCGAAAATCCTTGGAATCGAATAGGGGGGTGGTCCGTACGCTGAGCCCAAGAGAAAAGAATCGCACGACATTCGTCGAAGGATACTTCGAAGTTATGATCAGTGAGCCATTTACCAAAATCCAGAAGCGTCATATGTAATGACTTATAAACCTCTTCAAGTGATGGAAGACTGAGATATATCACGAGATCGTCAGCAAATTGGATCATACGTGCTCTGCGTGTATTAATGTTCTCGAGGGACATCGAATAGATTGAGAATAAAATCGGACTTAGGATATCTCCCTGAGGGAGCCCCGTAGAAGTCATACGTGCTGAGATCTGTGGGAAGTGTTTGAGTTGAAGTGATCTGTGTTAGCATGTTCAATAGAAGATTAATCGGGCCCATTTGCGCTTGTGTTGGTTTCGCTGGCGTATTAGACCTTTAATGTGGGCAGGTATTTCGATGTTAACCCCCTGCGGGTGGGGGACGCACATGTAGAATACACCCGCGGTATCCCCTGCCTGTCGTAAGAGGCGACAAAAAGGGGCGACCTTGGCGCGGACATGGATTGTGGTTTGGTATAATGTGTTGGACCTCCTGTGGATGGGAGAGGCTGAATACATCCATAGGTAATCCCTGCCTGTCGTAGAAGGCGACTAAAAGGGTTATGTGGCCGTGGTCCCCTCTTTATTTTTTATTATTTTTCCGAGGGTCAGATGTAGACCACTCAAAATTTTGATGTGCGTGCTGCCCGGCGATGGAGCTCCTATGTGTGCGACTACGCTCAAAAGCCCGTGCCAGCAACCACCCAGGACGCGGCGGGTGGGAGTGTCATGTACCCGGGCAGTGGTATCCGCCTGACAACGCAGGTCCCCGCACAGCCGAATGCCAGAAGGACATATTATTATTAATTATTTTTATTTATTTTTTCTATATTTAGTGCTCTGTATACGCTATGGGGTACATGCTATTGCGGGTGACTGGAGGAAGGGAGTCCTAGTGCTCATTGCCTCAGTCATCACCTATTAGGCATCGTTCAACATCGGACCCCGGGCAATACCTGCTATGACCAGGTGGGTATTGCCTTGGCTGCTTGGTTCGGCTACAGAGACCCCTGATCGGAGTGGGTGGCATTCGGGGAGGATACTTTCGGGATGGCGTCGAAACAACTTCCGCCAGCAACCTCGGGTAGTTCGCTACCCAAGTCTTTAACTTTTGATTCCCTAAGGGGGGCAACCCCTTGGGAACAAGCGCAGCGACTTAGTCTGGGTTCCAGCTTCCCTAGGTTCCTGGTTGCTACCAGGACCGATGGGCAAGACTTCAAGCTGGTGAAATCGATTCTCTTTAGTCGCCACATTGAAGGTGTCTACGGTGAACTGGAGGACCTGAAGAAAATGCGCAATGGTGGTTTGCTTTTAAAGACGAGCACTGCGCTCCAAGCAGATCGGTTGCTTAAGTGCGATCACTTTGGCGACATCCCCGTCAAAGTGGAAGAGCACAAAACCTTGAATCTGGTTCGTGGAGTGATTTTCCACCGCGATCTCGTCCTGAACACTGACGATGAATTGATGGAAGACATGAAGCACCGCGGCGTGACCCACGTCCGGCGTATCACACGCAAAGTCAACGGTGAAGACGTTGCCACGGGTGCGTTTATAGTCTCCTTCAAATTGTCAGTGTTGCCAGAGAAAGTCAAGGTGACAACCTATCGTTGCGATGTGAGGCCGTACATCCCGCCTCCTATGCGGTGCTATCAATGCCAGAGATTCGGACACATGGTATCTCGTTGTTCGAATCAGTCAGTGTGTGGTACATGTGGGAAAGTAGCTCACGGCGCGGAGGAATGCACGCCTCCGTACAAGTGCACTAACTGCTCTGGTCTTCATTCACCTCGGGATCGGAACTGTCCGACCTATCTGAGTGAGAAGAAGATCCAGGAGATCAAGACCCTGGATGGTCTTTCCTACCAGGAAGCGCGCCGTAAGTTTAATTCCCTGAATGCACCGGCCAAGACACTTGACTTCAGCTTGATAGCTCAGTCCCTGCCAGGTTCCTCATTTTCACCTGCAACACCTGTCCAGAAGATCGCTGCGCCCAAGGCGGCGGTTGCTCCTGCCAGCAACGCCGCAAAGAGAACAAGCTCGAAGGCTGGTCCATCCCGGCCTTCGACCACCAATCTGCCTGTGCCGGCTAAGAAACCTACGCCGGCACAGAAGGGGAAGAAGACAACGTCTCCTTCCCCTACACGGTCGGCGAAAGCCGCGCCTAAGCCGGCGGAGGCGGCATCGTCGACCCGGGCTGGGAACTCCCCTCCCAGCCCGTCTAAACAAGAATCGACGGCGGGGAAGAAGAACGCCCTTAATAGGCGCTCTTCCAAATCTCCCACAAATGGGGTGTCACGCCCTCCACCTGGAGGGCCTGATTCTGCGTCAGCAGCTCTTCCTTCGGGGAAACCTGCGCGCTCCCCTCGTGGGCAGAAACCCCGCACCCGGACTACGTCAAAGAAGTTGAAGGCCTGCATCACCTCGTCTGATGACGAGGAGCTGCACATGGAGCACGAATCTCCATCTTCGGATGGGGATGTTAGTGTAGGTTAGGTTAGGTAGCATTCCGTTGCTCCTATCCTAATCCTCAGAAGTCCACACTTACAATATGGCACTGTTACAATGGAATTGTAACGGTTATGATAGGCATCTTGCTGAGTTGCGCCAGCTCATTAGCGAGTATTCGGCGAGTATAGTCTGTATTCAGGAAACAAACTTCCGACCAGATCATCATACGGTATTGCGAAATTTTCGACTATACTCGACAGAACGACATTATGCTCACCGGGCGTCCGGTGGCGTTGGCATTTTTGTCCGTTCTGATACCTACAGCGAGGAGGTTCCACTAAGAACCCCGCTGGAGGCTGTAGCTGTTCGCGTTCCGCTGCCTGTCATAACAACAGTGTGTAATGTCTATTTTCCGCCAGGGCTACCTCTT
This sequence comes from Anabrus simplex, assembly GCF_040414725.1. Taxonomy (NCBI): domain Eukaryota; kingdom Metazoa; phylum Arthropoda; class Insecta; order Orthoptera; family Tettigoniidae; genus Anabrus; species Anabrus simplex. The sequence continues at coordinate 84,718,294 of NC_090268.1, read as the reverse complement.
AACATTAATGATGTCACTGATCTTCTAGATCAGCTTCCACCTCCCTTCCTCTTGTTGGGCGATTTTAACGCCCATCACCCCATATGGGGCTCTGAGACGCCTTGCCCCCGGGGAAGAGAGCTGGAAACATTGGTAACAGACCTGGATTTATGTATTTTGAACACAGGGGAACCAACACACTTCAGTGTACGTTACGGCACATATTCTCGCATAGACGTAAGTCTATGCAGCCGAACGTTGGTTCCGCTGTTTCGGTGGAACACACACGACGATCTTTGTGACAGTGACCATTTTCCCATCATTCTTACTTTGATGAACCAAAAATCCGTCGAGGCTCCCCCTCGATGGATTCTTAAACACGCTGATTGGCCAAAGTACACATCACTAGCTGTCTTTAACGATGATATCAGGCGGACCGTCGGCGAGGAAATAACTTATGTCACCAAAGTTATTCTTGCTGCTGCTGAGGAGTCCATTCCGTTCTTCTCGGGGACTCCTCGCCGAAAACTCGTTCCTTGGTGGAACGAGGAAATAGCAGCAGCTATCAAAGAACGCCGTCGTGCTCATAAACGTTACCGTAGACAGCCTACTGCGGCCAACTTGGTAACATTTAAGAAATTCCGCGCTAAGGCGCGGGTTCTTATTCGCCAAAGTAAGAAGGCTTCATGGGAGAGATATGTGTCGTCTATGACGTCACACACTCCATCATCTCAAGTGTGGACTAAACTTCGGCGTATTTCGGGTATTCATGGATCATCTTCGGTACCGGGAATTTCCATTGCAGGCAATATCGTCACTGAACCACTCTCGATTGCTAACCATCTTGCTCGCCATTTCGCGGACGTGTCTGGCTCCGGGAATTACCATCGTGACTTCCTACCTCTGAAGCGGGAGGCAGAACGTCGTCATCTCAGTTTTGCCACTCAGGCTTCAGAGGACTATAACGTGCCCTTTACGGAGTGGGAACTCCGTAGCGCATTAGCGCTTTGCAAGGACACGTCTCCTGGACCAGACAATATCCATAACCAGATGTTGAAACACCTTAGTGAGGACAGTCTTCTCTATCTCCTTCGTGTGTTCAACCGAATCTGGATGGAGGGTGACTATCCGTCTCAGTGGCGAGAGGGCATCGTCATTCCTGTCCTCAAGCCTGACAAAGATCCTAAATATGCAGGGAGTTATAGACCTATTTGTCTTACCAGCTGCCTGTGTAAGCTGTTTGAGAGGATGGTAAATCGCCGCCTTGTGTGGTGTCTGGAGAAACAAGGACTCTTGTCCGAGTACCAGTGTGGTTTCCGAGCCGCTCGATCCACCACTGACCACTTGGTACGCCTGGAGAGTTCTATCCAGGATGCGTTTCTCCGCAAACAGCATTTGGTAGCTGTTTTCTTTGACTTAGAAAAGGCCTACGACACCACATGGCGATATGATATCCTTTCAGTCCTGCATCAATGGAAATTCCGAGGTAACTTGCCGGTTTTCATTGCGAATTTTTTGTCCCTCCGTCTATTCCGTGTCCGAGTAGGGAGGACATATTCGCAATACCACGTTCAGGAAAATGGAGTCCCACAGGGATCGGTTCTTAGTGTCACTCTGTTCGCGATTGCCATAAACGGTATTGTTGCTGCTGCTGGTCCCGCAGTAATACCGTCGCTATATGTGGACGATTTTGCTCTTCACTATAGCTCGCACAGTATGGCAGTCGCAGAGCGACAATTACAGCAAGCTATCCGGAAGGTGGAGCAGTGGACCTTTGAACATGGTTTTCGGTTTTCTACTGCAAAGACCTCCGTTGTCCACTTTTGCCGTCAACGTACTCTACATCCAGATCCTGAACTTTATCTAGGAAATGTCGCTCTTCCCGTGGTTGACACTTACCGATTTCTTGGGCTCCTTTTCGACAGTAAATTATCGTGGGAGCCACACGTGCGGGAGCTAAGAGTGCAATGCACCAAGAGGCTAAATCTCTTGAAATTTCTTAGCAGCACTAATTGGGGAGCTGACCGTGCGGTGCTCCTACGATTGTACAGGGCACACGTTTTATCTAGGTTAGACTACGGCAGTGCAGCATATGGCTCCGCAAGACCAAGCGTTCTTGCGAAGCTGAACAGCATCCACCACGCCGGGGTTAGGTTGGCGACGGGAGCTTTTCGTACAAGCCCCATCGCTAGCCTGCTCGCTGAGTCTGGTGTGCCGCCTTTACACCTGAGGCGCCAGCAAATGCTTCTTTCGTATGCTGCTCATTTGCGACAAATGCCACTTCATCCCAGCTATCCTTGCGTATTCAACAATGGCAACCATTTTCTGTACGCTGCCCGTCCTCGAGCTACGCGGCCGGTTGGAATACGCTTGGAGAGCAGTTACAGGTTGTTTAACGTACCTTCGGTTCCATGCCTTGTCAGACAACCGAGTGGGGCACCTCCGTGGGTAGTTCGACGTCCTGAAATAATCCTGGACCTACACACTGGCCCGAAGGAAAACACGGACCCTTCGATTTATCGGAGGCTCTTCATGTCCGTTGTTGGCCGCTATCCAGGTTCAGTCGTCGTCTACACGGATGGTTCAAGGACAGATACGAAGGTGGGCTGTGCGTTCATTGTCGACAATGATCGGTTTCTTTTTGCTCTCCCGGAAACCTGCAGTGTGTACACGGCAGAGCTCTATGCTATCTGCAGAGCTCTGCGGTACGCACTATACAATGAGCGCCGACGCTTTCTTGTGTGTACTGACTCCTTGAGTTCGCTTCAGTCTATTGATACCTGTTTCCCTCAACACCCTCTGGTGCAGCGGATCCAGGACCTGCTGGTCGGGTGTTGGGATGCCGGCACCAGAATCACGTTTCTGTGGCTCCCAAGCCACATGGGCATAGAGGGAAACGAGTTAGCAGATCGGGCTGCCAAGGAGGCAGTTACACTGCCCCCGTTGCCTTTCAAGGTTCCAGCAAGTGATATTCGCTCCCAGCTGCGACATCATGTTATGTCCCATTGGGAGATGGAGTGGCAGGCCATTCCACCTCCCAATAAGTTGAGAGCGATAAAAGGAACGACGAAGGTATGGAAGACTTCCCTTCGGGCTTCGCGGCGGGAAGCCGTGGTATTATGTCGTCTTCGGGTCGGCCATGGTATCGTGACTCACTCGCATCTTTTGAAAGGAGAACCTCCTCCGGTGTGTACCTGCGGCGACCATCTTACCGTGGTACACATGCTTACGGAGTGTACGGACCTGGTTGATCTTCGCCGTAGTCTTAACCTCCCGGATACCATCTCCCTTATCCTGCGTGATGACGTGCAGTCAGCAGACCTCGTCATCCGCTTTATGAGGGATAGTGGTCTGTTTTATCGTATTTAATGATGTCCTTTGTGCTTGTATCTTTGTGTCAATTACGCTCTCATCCTATTGACTTCATTTTAGTTTGTGTTGCGTATTTTAATGTGTTCTTTTCACGTCTAATGTAAAGTATGTATATATATCTGTACTAGCAGGCAATGCCTTATTCCATTATCTCCTGTAATTTTTCTTATTTTATTCCCAAATAAGGCATTGCGAATTAGATCCACTGATTGTTTTAATTTCATACTCATTTTTCATCGCATTTTTTAAAACTCTAATCAGTGGCTCAGTTTTAAATTTTAACTATCATATGCCATTTCGTCCATCTCGTTCCATTAGGGGCCGATGACCTTCGATGTTAGGCCCCTTTAAACAACAAGCATCATCATCATCATCATTTCGATGTTAGTGTGTTGCCTAGGTTTGTGTACCTGGATTCTCGCAGTTGTGGCTGCCTGGATCACATTTATGAGTGTTTTTAGGGATTCATTCGTTTGGGCTGGGTTTACTATTGGTATGTCCTCAGTCCCCTGTAAGAGTGAATCGAGTTTTCTTTTGAATTTACCCCATTTGGCAGCTTTATAGTTGAGTCGGCGTTTGGGGTTATTCTCATATTTCTCCGGATTTGCTTCCAGTGTAAATATCACTGGTTGATGCCTTGACCCTAGGTCGTTAATGACCTTTATGCTGTGTCTTTGAGGAATATGTCGCAGTAGGGCTATGTCTAGAATATCGTCGACCTGTTCGTTTGGCGCTAGGAACGTGGGTTCACTGGGGGCTGTTACCACATAGTCCTGGGATAGCATGTGGTTGTACAGCCTTGTGCCGTCTGCGTTAGGTTTCAAGCATACCCAGTTGGCGTGTTTCGAATTTAGGTCTCCTCCTAGGATCGTGTTTCTATTTAGCCTTAGTAACGATTCAATGTCTTGTGTGTTAAGGTGGTTAGGTCTGGAGTATGCCGATATGACATTAACGAATGTTCCTCGCACTGGCATGGCAATTCCGCATGCCTCCAGCTCGATCAGCTCTGGTAAGTCTAGTTCCATATGTTTAATGTCCTTCCTTACCAGAACTGCCCCCCCTCTGACTCTATTAGCCTTGTCGCTTAGGTGTATTTTATAGCCTCTTATGGTGAACTTCTTCCCCGGTGGGAGGAAGGTTTCTGTTAGGAGAGCTACGTGTATGGTGTTCGCTGCTAGGAAGGCTTCGAGTTCATATTTCCTAGACCTGACGCCCCGGCAGTTCCATATTAGAACTCGAAGCTCCTGCGTATTATTATTGTTGTTATTATTATTATTATTATTATTATTATTATTATTATTATTATTATTATTATTATTATTATTATTATTATTATTCCGAGGTATCTGTGGAACAGCAGAGGTGAAAGAAGGTGCGGGCTGGAATGGGTCTAACTACAAGTCCGAAAGATGAATTTTAAAGTTTAACTAAAGGATATATTTTCAACTGATAACAATTTTAACAATTAACAATTTCTACTAGCTGAAACAAAGAAAATCAGGTACAATGCAACTTTACAAAGAAAGCACCAGTTAAGGGGTCTTTACAAATTCTGGGCTACGGGCCCACATTCATCAATCCTTGAGCTCTCAGCTCACAACCACAAAATACCAAAGGGCAGAAAACCTTTAATTACATGGAGCTCTTGCTTTCGCTTAGTAATGTCAAGCCTCCTAGAGGCACCTTCCAAAATACCAGACCACAAACCTGCTACGCTGGCGTAGCAGGGGGAGAGGTGATACTCCCACGTGGCGCGTCCCAGGTGGCGGATAGGGGGGTCCAAACCGGCTTGCCGGCGGACTTGAGGGAAATAAAATAACTCTCGCGGACCAAACACACTACCCCCTGCGGGTGGGGGACGCACATGTAGAATACACCCGCGATATCCCCTGCCTGTCGTAAGAGGCGACTGAAAGGGGTGACCAAGGGCTGACAGAATTAGAACCATGAAACTAATTTTGAATCGTACCATCACGCGGGGAACACCATAGGTTGCCTGTACTTGCGAGTAGTACCACTAAATTCGGTACGAAATAGGTTTGTGATTAGTAGCAGTTACAGCCTGGCCTGGTGGATTCCAGTACCCGTGCGTCGTACCCATGTGTGCAACACCGCGGGTCTGGGCGTAGCCTGTGAGTTGTACCACTATATGAGCAGCACCGTGGGTCTGCGTTGCCTGTGATTAGTACCACTATGTGAGGAACACCACGGGAATACCGGCGCCCGTGTTTAGTACACCTAGGTGGGGAACCTTCTCGGTTTGCGTTGACTCTGAGTTGGGCCGTTGTGTGCGACACACCATAGGTCTGCGTTACTTGTACGTATTGCAATACTTGTGAGTAGTACCATCTTTTGTGGAACACCGTGAGTCTTCGCTACTTCTGATTAATACCCCAACATGACACATTCCATGGTTCTATTTTACTCGCGACATGTACCATTCTGTGGGGCCTTAGACGTGGATTTTGCACCCCCTTTAGACACCAAGCATCATTGTGCTTTGTAAGTGGTTCCTTGGTCGGTAATAATGTTATTTTCGATCTGTATTGAGTCCGATCCATTGGTTTTTGTTTGTTTTGTGTTTTGTCGAGTTCCTGTCCATCCATTCATTCTTCATGCCATATTTTATTTTTATTTTGGTCAGTGGATGCCTTTGCAATTTTTGTTCTTTCATTTCGTACCATTAGGGGCCGATGACCTTCGATGTTAGGCCCCTTAAAACAACAAGCATCATCATCATCATCAAAATACCAGAAAGAGCTGACCTGTTCTCAATTTTACAAGCCTATCAAAGGCCACAAGAAACTTTACTTCTAACTGCCCTCAAGGCACACTTACAAAGAAACAGGGGTATTTGTACTCAACCTACAGGGCCTTCGCATGAAGAAAAAAACATCAGGTTAAGTTACTGGCCCAAAGTACAGAAAGGACTAGAGGCGTTAACTTGCACTCCTAAATACACATTTTAAAACCTAAGTGGCGCTAGGCCGATACACAGGGGCTAATCCCAAGCTAGGGAGGTGACTCGTATGAGAAACTTTAATACATTAAGGAAGGGAAGAAACGGTCATGAAAACGTAGTCACCTCAATTTCAAATGAAGGGGAGCTCGAGAGGGTAAAGCACTCTCTATTCCCGAATTAAATTTCAAGAAAACTGAAGTTTACCAGGAAAAGCGTTTACATTTTTAACAGTTTACGTATTAAAGGTTTCGAAACTTCCCCGAGAGTTAAACTGCTGAGCTTGCAAGAAATAAATATGTTAAAAGGCCATTACCTTGTTGAAGAGCTGCTGCCTGAAGAAAGAGGCGCTTCCCGCCCCCTGCTACATATTCACACACTGAATTAGATGTTATACGAGTGGCCCGGAGACAAGAAAATCAGCAGTTTTATACCCTCGTGGAAAATTCGACACCTTACAGGAATGAGTAGACACACCCACTCAATTTTTATTGGTTGACTAAGAGTTACACATGGAAATTCGAAGAAGAAAGCTATGATTGGAGGAAAATTAATTACAGAAATTACTGATTGGCTAAATTCAAAACAGGCGGAAGGAAAGGATTAATATTGCCAACCCACAAACCACAGAACAAAATTTGGTAAAGACAAAACTTATGAATACAACATTTCTCCAAGAAGATTCATTCCTTTACACCAGAGTTCGTTATCATAGTTTTTGGTAGAGACATCTGTTAGAGAATGTCCACACTTCTTGATCACTGAAAAACAAAAGCAAATCAAAAACACAGAGTGACATCTTCTGATAACCAGTAGAGTTAGTTCAGTTGTTAAAGTTCCGTGTTTCTCCAGTAGAGAAGTTTCAGTTTGCGCTAGATTTGAACTTGCGTTGTAGAGGTGTACCGCACGGTACTATTATTATTATTATTATTATTATTATTATTATTATCATCTTTGCTGGGTTCTTCAGCCATCCGGGATTAGGAGTTCGGAGATTGCATTAGCCAGGTCCCTTATCCAGGGGTAGGGGAGCATGTTGGTCATCATAACCCCAGTGGTTATGGCTACCGAGAAGTTCAGGTTCGGAAAGAAGGTTTTCAGGATTTCTTCTATCCTTTCCTTGAACGCCTTTACTGCCATGTTCCCCGCTGGCTTTTTTGCCTGTTCCTGTGTAGTTGGTGTGATTGTTCCGGTGAGAGGGGGGCGAGGGGGGTGGTGGTGCGAATGCCGGCTGACTATCGGCAGGTTCTCTGCGGGTGGTGGAGCTGGCCTGGGGCGGGCCCTCTAGCAGCTCGGGAGGTGCTGGCGTGGACTTAGCCTGCCTTGGGTTCTTTGCATGGGGTTGGGCCTTCATTTTATTATTATTATTATTTGAGGCCTTAATTTGGACGGTGGTGGGGGCTGATAGGGCTGAGGGCCCGGGGTTGAGTTCACCCTTCGTCCGTAAAAGTTTAAAATTTAATATGCCTCCGCCTGATGGGCGCTGATTGTCTGAAGGACCTTGCTTTTGGCCCTTTGTGCCTGACGGGCCTGCGGGACCTGAAGGGTCCTTTTTGCCATATGGGCCAGTTTTCTTCTTTCGTGAAGCGACTGTACCTGAGGGGTCTGCTTGGGCCTTAGGGTTGCCACGCTTGTTACCCTTTGGCCCTTTGCCTTGATGAGCGGCTTCGTAGTCCTTGCGGCTAGGACAGTCTTTAAAATTGGCCGCGTGTTTTCTCCCGCAGTTAGCGCACTTGGAGTACGCGGGGTCGTTGCCGTGGGGGCAGGCGCGGGACAAGTGGGAGGCGGCGCATCTGCGGCATCTGGGCTCCAGCCGGCACCCCGCCCCTGGATGACCATGCCTCTGACACACTCCACATTGGGGGCCAGTGGCTGAGGGGCGGTACGGCTCGACCGACACCAGCATGTTCGCGAGCATCCGCATTTTCCGCAGATTGTCCGCGTCTGGGGTGTCCGCCACGGCAACTAGGAATAGGTTGCCCTTGGCTGGCCTATTCCCTACTCGCATCCGCACCACGGAGAATGCAGGGATATCCTGTGCTTTCAATGCAAGCTGGATTTCGTCCACATTACTTCCGTTAATGGTGGTCCTCACTACGAACCGCTTCATAGTGCTGTTGGGCAATAATATTTAGCCCTTTTAGCACTCCGATAGCAGTTTCGTAGCTCTCAAAGCTTTGCATGTGAAGCCGGATCGCTTCGAGCGCATCAACTCTCGGCCTGGAGAAGTAGTACTTTCTCTGGTCATGCGGCAGCCTTTTGAGGAGCTCCGTTTCAAGTGTCTTCGTGTTGGTAGTATAAACCGTAAGGGGTGGGGGTTGACCCCTTACGGGTGATCGGTTTCTTTTGTTGTGGTGGTGGAGGTGGGCTCTGACGAGTCTGCCTCTTGTGTGTGGTGTTTGGGGTTGGGTTGAGCCGATAGATGTTTCGGTGCTACTATCGACTCGGGTACTAGGTTTATTTCTACCGCCTGCCTGGGCCTTGCGGCTCAGGGGCTGGGTTACTTTGCATTTCCCCTTCCCCCTCTTCCTCCCTTTTTCCTCCCTGAAGCCGTCACCCTGGTTTCCCGGCAAGGTGGCTGGGACCTCGGGTTCGGTCACCCCGTGCTGGCTGAGTCTCTCTCCCTCGGAGCTCTCAGATTCGGTCTCCCGGGATACGCCTGAAAGGTCAATCACCAGTGGGGCCTCGTCCGACTCCGAGTCCGAGGTTCCCGCTCGCCCGGGTGCGGGTTGGACTTTAATTGGCGCCATTCAACGAGTCCGCTTCTTCTTCCTCCTCCGTCCCTTGTGCGCTGATGCATCTGCGCTCAGGTTGACGGAACTGGGTCCCGCTTTCCCGGCGTCCGGCTGGCTGGCCACTGGGTTGGGTGTGAGCGTTCGGTTCATGTTAGGGGGAGAGGTAGCCTCCAGTTTGTGTTGGTGTTGCTCCACAGTCACTGGCTCAGTAGAGCCATGTGACTGTTCCTTCCCATGCTCGGATTCCGGCACATCGGGGCCTAGCTCCGGTTCCCGGTCGACCGAGCACAACGTCACGCACCCCAGCTCGGCTTCCAGGCATCGCCTGCTCTTATTTCGGGGGTCAGCCCTGCGGCTGGCCGACCAAGTGGGGAGCGGCTGCACTGGTATGTGCGAGCTGGTCTGTACTGACGGGGTGGTAATTGGAGATGTCGTGGTGGTGGTAGTAGTGGTGCACGCATAGTTGAGCAAACCGCACCCCGTCAGGTAAACGTCCGTCGTTAGCTTTACTTGCTGAGAATCAGGTGTGTAATCTGCTCCCAGCTCCTCTAACGCTTTTTTTTTCCTGCTCTCGGAGCAGGTTTGCCGCTGAGTCACCACCAGCTCCCGCTCGGCCGGGTCATTGACCTGAGCGAGGCCCGATAGTGAGACACTATGCGCGCTTGTAGCGTTGAACCCTGATGACATATTCAATACATTATTACTGAATAATATATTGCCGATGGGGATGGTTGGCGAATGGCGGCGCAGTGATAACAGCGCTTTGCCCTCCGCTGGTGAATCGACGGCCATAAAGTGGTCAGAGTGCCGTGATAACGGCAACTCCTCACTCTCCGTCAGCTCTCGGTGATCGTCGTGTGTCTCTATGGTACCAGGCACATTGACAAATTGCTCGAAAGCGAACTAGTGGACGCGGGATGATCCCGTGTTAAGGGGGTCCCTGGGCCACGGAATCCCTAACTCTAACCCTAGGTACCGAGAAACGGTAAGCGGCTGGGACAGGTAGTGTATCCTCTCCGTGTTCTCTGAAGTTCTCGGTGAAAGGAGAGAGACAGCGGAGCGAGAGGCACGTACGTCCTTTCGCTACGACAGTCATCTGCTCCTTGGTACCGGAGGAGGAGAAGTTGAGCCTGTGATGGAAGTAGTCTGATCATATTGTACCCGCTCAAAGCCTGAGTCCCAACCAGCATTTATCTCAGGGAGTGTTACGGTCCGAACCCATCGCAACTAATACTCAATAAAAAATATTTTGAGATATAAGATCTCAAACTAAATGTAAGGGCGCCATCCAATCAGTACTACAGGGTTGAACGGGACACTCTAATCTTTATCTTTAAGGCTCATCATAAAACACACAAATTATATATATTCAGATCAAAGGGAAATTATGAAGGCTCCGTCCTAGGAATGGGGACGGATATTTAAACGGTCACCAAGGGTTTACTATTCTACAAGAACAAGAACCTGGAACTGTTTCCTTGCAAATGCTAAAGGAGCATTTTATTTAAGTAAACAAATGAAATTTTACACACAATCAAAATCTGTTGACCCTTGATTTGCCGGTAATTTGGCAAATTATTCCTGAAAAATGATTACATAATATTTATCACTTTTGACCACCCTTCCATTTGGGTGGTAGAACCGTTGATATCTGAAGGTACCAGATTTACCTTCGTTAACACCATGACCATATTTGATCATGGACCAATTACCTGTTGGCAAAGTAGGCGCGATCACATGGACCATGTTATCGCCTCCACTTTAATTGAGATGAGACCAACCCGGGAAACTACAAACTCTCCCCGGGTTCCTAACCAAGATATGCTAATCGTTAGTTGAAGGAATACGACAAAGGGACTCTAACCTAATGGTCCAGATGTAGGGATTTGCCTTCATTTTACACATATTAACTTAACTTATTATTTACAACCCATTGACATTATTACATTAATTCGCCAGCTGACTTCCCTGGTATCATCCATCATCATCATCCGAATAATAAGAAAAATAAATAAAATAAAAAATATTTTATTAAATATTATTATTATTATTATTATTTTATTATTATTATTCTTATTTGTGGAGATCATGATTATCGTAACCCGTAATCATCCTCGGAATAATATTTCAACTTTTCGCGATTTTTTTATTTTCATCTGAAATAAATAAAAGTAGCTTCTTTGATTATTCTTCTTCTCCTTCTTCAAATATTCTCATTATTATTATTATTATTAGTTAAAATCTCAAATTTTTCATTTCAACTCCCAACATCATTATTATGTCCAAAATATTAAAAAAGTAAATTCTTCTTCTTCAAAAAAGTAGTTTTTTATATTTATTATTATTATTAATTTTAAAAAAATTTAATTTCGCCTGTTACATGGTAGTCCATTCTTAATATGTTTAACGCATAACCCCTTTTACAATTCCGATTTATTTTGGCACTAATCAATCCAGATATGATTTGCTTGGAATATTATTATTATTAATACTATTATTATTCTTTCGAGAATCTTTATTTTTATTCCCCATCTTTATAATTTAGTCACACACGTTCTCTCCCAAACAGAAATCACCAAAATCCGAATTCACATCGGTCGGGACATAATAGTGTTCGAACCCGCAACCTTATTTTCGTACTGTCGTTAATTCATGGAGACCATATGATCCTAAGACAATTCTCAAATCCCATAACACCTCGCAGTTGGGCAAATACCTCCAATCTCTGCAAGTGTTAAATTATTCCTTCCTTTTCCATTTTGAAGTCCATTTATCCATTGGAACTCTTCAAACATTTTCACAAATTAACCCTCGGTGTGTGGACTCTATTCTGCCACTCAATACACCGGTATATAAATACAACCTCTATGTGGGCCTTAAGATCCATCTATTTCTTCATCAACATCAATACAATTCACTTTCATTTCGGGCCGGATTTCTGTCCCACAAAACTCCAAATCTCAACTTTTGGCTCAAATCCCTCTGGATCTCAAACATAGCGTGACCATATTATAAAAGTGCCTATCTCGTTTCTACCAAATTTATTTATGATTATTATGGAGTCCAAAAACGTTAAATCAAAATTTGGTGTTAAAACCGGATTCACTGCACAAATTATAATTATTCACGGCACATGTGATCTCCACATTTAAATTACTTTAATTGGCAATCATTCTATCCAACTAAGCCCGTGCCTTTATTCTCAGAGATTATTATTAAACACGCCTTTACACATTACCAAATTTTAATGTACTACTTCGACACTTGTACAGATTATTATTATTTTGTCCACTGGCGAACTTCGCGATATTTCCAAACAAATCAATGGACTTCATTCCGTCCCACAACAATTTAAATCACTTGGCAATCCTACCTCTGGATTATCTTAACAACATGCCTTAATATCTATAAAAGTTCCGATAACGGAAAAACAATTCGGAAGCACTTCTAAATGAATATTAACATTATCTTTACGTGAAACGTGCTCCATATCATAGCAAACAACTCAAGCACTTGAATGAACAACTCAACCCTACTATACTCTATTTAATAATCAAAATTATGATGAGTGCTCGATCTAATCTACATATTAATTTGTCCCTTTGTCTATCTATCTTTGAATTTATACGAGCCGGAAACTGCTCGTTTCACAGTCAACTTACCATGATAAATTAATATGATTTCCTCCCCCTAACGATAGCAAACTACAAATATGCTAAAAGGTTACTCAACTCTGCCATTGTAGTCTGCTAAATCCGGACGAGAAGCCATAGACCCTCCGGTTTTTAGCAATGCATTCCACTGGTATTCATGCCAGCTTGAAGAATTAATCCTTGACCCTTTTCAACTTTACACATTTTGAATAAAAACAAATAAATTAACTGTTGCACTTTGGAATAATTTCCACCCTAAATTCTATTCACAAATTTTACACTCTCGGCCTTGTATCTAGCCCACTTAATGTAGATATACATTCTTCATTCCTTTCCCGGACACTAGGAGCATGGGATACCTCGGGATTCCTTTTACAACGGCCCGTGCGCGCACTTGAATTTCCCGTCTCACGTTCGTGTAGCTGACCAGGTATCAGTTTAGAATCGACTGTTTAATATGTGACATAAACACTCGTGACCGTTCTCATGTAACGCACTTCCCAATCTGTTGGTAGAATCTCACACTCCGTAAGTTATGCTTTACTGAGTCCTGTCTATTTGAAACACTTTATACTAGTATACTGCTCAAGACTGTAATATGAGCTACATCACGTCATGAATCACTGTACTATGTAACAATATAATACTTCGAACCCTAGTCCACGAGTAAGTAGTCACGGCTCGAACGCTTTGTCAGAAGTAGTTACGCACCACTGGCGTGGTATCCGCCCGAACATTTTGTCAGAAGTAGTTGCGCACCCCGGGCGTGCTATCAGTTCGAACACACTGTTAAAAGTAGTTACCAGTCCTTTTCCACGACCTCATATTTATACTTGTATCCCCTATCTTCCGAGTTCAACGGAGTTCATCTTCGGACGCGCAGTCCCGATATCTTCATACGACACTTTGCGGTTTGGCCCGTGGCTTTAATATATGATCCAATGATGTAATTATGTTCTCAAATGCTCTATACCAATTCTCAACTATTATCGTTCGCTGGTAATGGATATATTCGCGAATTTAGCTGCCGTATCCCGGCTCGGGGTTTCGCGCTCTTTTGTGGCTTCCTTTGCCTTCAGCCAATCAACGAATAGCGTCCATGAATTCTCAGAATTACACCATGCAATCTCCCGCAATTATTAACATTTTATAAGTTTTATGGTATAGTAAGGCTCCTAAATTCCACTTTATTCTGAATCGATACTTCACTTCCTTCTGTCAGTTTAATCCACGGAGTTAGCCTCGCTAGTGCTTCTTACAATACGAAGTTGTCGCCTTGCTTTGGTCGAGTGAATTTTTCCATTGGTCTACATTAACCACGTGACCGGGAAGGCTCATATTTTTTTTCTTCCAGTGCCAACCCCGCGTTCAACTCCCGCTAGTTACATGGAGATACCCCTACGTCATTTCTCAGAAATTTGCACTCGGCTCTCTGCGCTGTTGCTACTACCAAGACTGCCCGGGGCTATGAAAACTGTGGCAACAAGTTATCCTCTCTCTTTCCTCGTTGTCACATTTTCTGAGAAACCTAATTCTGTCACTCATTGTGTTTGTTAATCTCAATGGAGACAACAGTCTGTGGTATGGTGAAACCTGCCATCTCGGCCTGGCCTGTTCTTACCGTATGTACAGTAAGATACTATTTATTCTAAAAATGAAATATATATTCCTCAATAATTCATCATAATTACAATTGCATGACGCTTATCACACCCCCACCAGGGCGCAATATATCGTCGTTGCCGGGAACAAACCACCTATGTGATAATTGTTTTGGACATATAGTGACCCGCAGCGCATACATTATGAAGAGCGAGAATGCCTTGACAATATTCACACAATATTGCATCTTAGATGGCAGAACCTTACCGGCCAAAGTTCTGAGCTAAAATATTTCACATAGGAGGTTTTGTCCCGGCAGCGACGATATGTTATGGCATCCGGTCCAGGCGAGGAACTATTTGTCGTTGATATCATCGTTTGAAGTTCGTGGAAGGTTATAGGTTTCATTAATATGGAGAAATGACGATGTGCTGGTGCTACCGGTAAAATAAAAGGGGATAGCGTATAATCAGGGGTGATTGATTGAAAAAAATCATCTAGCACGGTCCGGGAAAACGAATGCTGGAACTGATGTTGAAAAGTTCGTGTTATACGTATTGAATTCCATAATAGAGAGGGAGGGATATGTGACGTTAATGACGATAGAAACGTTTTCCAAGCATTGCGCTTTTAAGTGTTAAAAATGAGTTTGGTATTAGCAATGTGTTTTTTAATTGCAAATAATTATCTTGAGTCATAGATTGACGATAAATTTGGAATAGTATTTTACGCCGATAAATTAGTTCATGACTTTCCTTATCCCGCCATTTTATTGATTGAGATGGTAGAGGATTAGTTGTCGTGATCGGTTTACAGGGGTGATAAGTATTTAGGTATTGAGTCAAAAAGGTGAGGAGTTTAGGAAATGTTATCGTGTTACCGCGTTCACGCTGTAATATATGTGTGACGTATTTCTAACTAGATCCGTTTTTGCGTTGAGTTAAGATTCACTAAGTGATAAGAATGGGAAAATGATCATTAGTATGGGTATCAGCTAAAGTATGCCATGTGGTGGATGGGACCATGTGTGTACGACAAAGCGTTAAATCAACTGCACTGGGAGGAGAACCTACGGGAGAGAGACGAGTGGGAGACCCGTCATTAATAATTGTAAAATTATGTTGATTGGACATTAATAGCAAGTTAGATCCTTTTGACGTATTCGCTCAGCCTCCTCAGTCAGTAAGATGACAATTGAAGTCGCTAAAAAGCATATTGGACTTAGTCAAATTGCGAGAAAAAATGCGACCATTGACCTTTTGTGATATATATGTGTGGGGGACAATATAGATTGATAAAATAAAGATTTAAATGAGTCCTATAACATACGTTTGAGGTATTAATTTATTAATTGCTAGAGGAGTATAACTTAGTGAATTCTGGATACATATAGCTACGCCATCGTAACCATCACCATCATGCCTTAGTATTTGATAACCCGGTATCTGAAAACGAGAATTCGATGTAAACCAAGTTTCTTGTAACATTATGAAATTAGCCTGGGATTCTTTAATTAACAATTGTAATTCGTGCCGTTCAGGAATTGCAATCCTAACATTCCATTGAAGAATGTTAATCAAACACAGTTAAAATATCAGCTATATGATCCCTCAATTTATAAATAACAGGACTGAGTTGTGGCTCATTCCACAAGATTTGAATTAACATTAAGATGATGCGCTGAATTTCTTTTTGAATATGTTCCTTTGTTTGGGCGAACAATGGGGCCTGTGGGGCCGACATATCCCTCTGAACTTGATGTTGGTAGGAGGGGGTAGTAGGTAGCACTGTCCCATTTGCTGCTGACGTAATTGGATTAGAAGAAATCCTTTCTGAAGGGATGTGTTCATTACGAATGATAGATAAATGACCCTTCCTATCATATCCTGGCTCAGGTGTAGGAGGCTGAGACTGCATTACTACCTGCGTGAACTTCCGCTTACGCGGATTTTCTAAAGGCGGACACCTATCTCCCTGTGATAATGGAGGAAACTGTGTAGGGTATTGATCTGGATAATAAACGGGAAGAGCTACTTTGGCTTGTGCCTCAGTAAAGGAAATGTGTTCAGTACTCATTATTTTTTTCAGTTCAACTTGGTATCGTAGTTCAGGACATTCATCAGATCCTGTTTAATAATCCCTTTTACAATAAGCACACCGGGTAAATTGTTCTGTACACTGGTTGGTGGCATGAAACTGAGAGCATTTGCCACATCTGTGATTCCACGAACCTACTACGATGGCGTAGCAGGGGGAGAGGTGATACTCCCACGTGGCGCGTCCCAGATGGCGAATAGGGGTTTCCTAACCGGCTTGCCGGCGGACTTGAGGGAAATAAAATACCTCTCGCGGACCAAACACACTACCCCCTGCGGGCGGGGGACGCACATGTAGAATACACCCGCGGTATCCCCTGCCTGTCGTAAGATGCGACAAAAAGGGACGACATTGGCGCGGACATGGATTGCGGTTTGGTATAATGTGATGGACCTCCTGTGGATGGGAGAGGCTGAATACTTCCATAGGTAATCCCTGCCTGTCGTAGAAGGCGATATAAAGGGTCATGTGGCCATGGTCCCCTCTTTACTTTTTTATTATTTTTCCGAGGGTCAGATGTAGACCATTCAAAATTTTGACCACGAACCTACTACGATGGCGTAGCAGGGGGAGAGGTGATACTCCCACGTAGCGCGTCCCAGGTGGCGGATAGGGGGGGTCCTAAACGGCTTGCCGGCGGACTCGAGGGAAATGAAATACCTCTCGCGGACCAAACACACTACCCCCTGCGGGTGGGGGACGCACATGCAGAATACACCCGCGGTATACCCTGCCTGTCGTAAGAGGCGACAAACGAACTTGGCGCGGAAATGGATTGCGGTTTGGTATAATGTGATGGACCTCCTGTGGATGGGAGAGGCTGAATACATCCATAGGTAATCCCTGCCTGTCGTAGAAGGCGACTTAAAGGGTTATGTGGCCATGGTCCCCTCTTTATTTTTTATTATTTTTCCGAGGGTCAAATGAAGACCATTCAAAATTTTGATGTGCGTGCTGCTCGGCGATGGAGCTCCTATATGTGCGACTACGCTCAAAAGCCCGTGCCACCCAGGACGCGGCGGGTAGGAGTGTCATGTACCCGGGCAGTAGTATCCGCCTGACAACGCAGGTCCCCGCACAGCCGAATGCCAGAAGGACATATTATTATTAATTATTTTTATTTATTTATCTTATTTTTAGTGCTCTGTACACGCTATGGGGTACATGCTATTGCGGGTGACTGGAGGAAGGGAGTCCTAGTGCTCATTGCCTCAGTCATCCCGTATTAGGCACCGTCCAACATCGGACCCCGGGCAGTACCTGCTATGACCAGGTGGGTATTGCCTTGGCTGCTTGGTTAGGCTACAGAGACCCCTGATCGGAGTGGGTGGCATTTGGGGAGGATGATTTCGGGTATGGACTCGACACAACATCCGCCAGCAACCTCGGGTAGTTCGCTACCCAAGTCTTTAACTTTGGATTCTCTAAGGGGGGCAACCCCTTGGGAACAGGCGCAGCGAATAAGTTTGGGATCCAGCTTCCCTAGGTTCCTGGTTGCTACCAGAACCGATGGGCAGGACTTCAAGCTGATCCATCCTATTCAGTAGGTACATCGAAGGTGCATATGGTGAACTTGCGGACCTGAAGAAAATGCGCCATTGTGGTTTGCTTCTGAAGACGAGCACTGCGCTCCACGCCGATCAATTGCTTAAGTGCGACCATTTTGGCGACATCCCCGTCAAAGTGGAAGAGCACAGAATATTGAATCTGGTTCGTGGAGTTATTTTCCACCGTGATCTCGTCCTGAACACTGACGATGAATTGATGGAAGACATGAAGCACCGTGGCGTGACCCACGTCCGGCGTATCACACGCAAAGTCAACGGTGAAGACGTTGCCACGGGTGCGTTCATAGTCTCCTTGAAATTGTCAGTGTTGCCCGAGAAAGTCAAGGTAAGAACCTATCGTTGCGATGTGAGGCCGTACATCCCGCCTCCTATGCGATGCTATCAATGCCAGAGATTCAGACACATGGTATCTCGTTGTTCGAATCAGTCAGTGTGTGGTACATGTGGGAAAGTAGCTCACGGCGCGGAGGAGTGCACACCTCCGTTCAAGTGCACTAACTGCTCTGGTCTTCATTCTCCTCGGGATCGGAATTGTCCGACCTATCTGAGCGAGAAGAAGATCCAGGAGATCAAGACCCTGGATGGTCTTTCCTACCAGGAAGTGCGCCGTAAGTTTAATTCTCTGATTGCACCGGCCAAGACACTTGACTTCAGCTTGATAGCACAGTCCCTGCCAGGTTCCTCATTTTCAACTGGAACGCCTGCCAAGAAGATCGCTGCGCCCAAGCCAAAGAGAACAAGCTCGATTGTGGGTCCGTCCCGGCCTTCGACCATCAATATACCTGTGCCGGCTAGGAAACCTACGCCGGCACAGAAGGGGAAGAAGGCAACGTCTCTTTCCCTCACGAGGTCGGCGACAGCCGAGCCCAAGCCGGCGGAGGCGGCATCGTCGACCAGGGCTGGGAAACCACCTCCCAGCCCGTCTCAACAAGAATCGACGGTGGGAAGAAGAGCGACCTTAGCAGGCGTTCTTCCACTTCTCCTACGAATGGGGCTTCACGCCCTCCACCCCGAGGGCCTGATTCCACGCCATCGGGTCTTCCTTCTAGAAGACCTGCGCGCTCCCCTCGTAAGAGGAAACCCCACACCAAAACAACGTCGAAGAAATTGAAGGCATGCTTCACCTCGTCTAGTGACGGGGAGATGCACGTGGAGCATGAATCTCCATCTTCGGATGGGGATGTGACTGTAGGTTAGGTTAGGTGGCATTACGCTGCTCCTAACCTAAACCACAATAGTCCACACTTACATTATGGCACTGTTATTGTACCGGGTGGTACACCTCCACGTCTCTAATTCAAACTTTGCGCCAGTTGAAACTCCCCTACTGGAGGAAGCCAGAACTTTATCTACTGTGTTAATTTTCAAGTTTCTCGGAAGATGTCCCTACTTGTAAATTTCGAAGTTTCTGAACTGGGTCGTTTTCGACGTATTTTTGTTTTGCCTGTAGTAAGAAGTGTGAACATTCTCTTCTAGAGGACACTACTGAAGAACTACAATGGTGCACCCTAGTGCGAAGTGAAATAACTGTGTTTTGGGAGAAATTTTGAATTCATAAGTTTGTTCTTTGTTAAATTTCTTTCAGTCATTGTTTAAGTTGGCAATATTAACCCTTTCTTTCCCCTTGTTTTGAATCTACCAATCCCGAATTTCTCGAATTAATTTTCCACCAATAATGTGTTTCTTCTTCATCTTGTGTAGGGGTTCTCTTGGTTAGCCAATAAAATTCTTGTGGGAGGGTGTTCTCATTCTTGAAACGCCTCGAACTTTCCGCGAGAGTATATAAACTGCTGATTTTCGGGCCTCCGGGCCACTTCAGTAACAGCTATCAGTGTGTAAATTATGTAGCAGGGGGCGGGAAGCGCCTCTTTCTTCGGGCAGCAGTTCAACCACAATGTAATGGCCTTTTAATAACTTCTTTTCTTGCTAGCTCAGCAGTTTAACACTCGGGGCAGGTCCGAAGCCTTTTCCATGTAACTTTCCTTTAAAATGTAAAGACACTCGGCATCATTTCTTTCTGTTTTAACTACAAGTTGGGATAGAGAGTGCTTAACCCTCTCGAGCTCCCACTCATATTGCTTCGAGGTGAACTTATTTTCTCAACCGTTTCTTCCAGCCTAGCGTAATGTAAATTCTCTTCTCATATAAGTCACCTCTTTAGTATGGGATTAGCCCTTGCATTAACGGCCTAGTGCCAAGTAGGTTTTAAACAAAATGTATTAGGAGTGCAGCTTCGCCTCCTCTCAAATTGGTATTGTCGAGGCCATGTAATATTTCTGTTTCTTCACTTAATAGGCCTCAGTAGGTTGGGTATCTTTTTACCCCTGTGTCTATGTCCTTGGAGGACAGCTGGAAAGTCGAGTTTGGTGTGGCCTTTGATAGGCTTAAACTTTGAGAGCTGATTGCTCTTTTGAAATTGATTTTGGGTGCCTCGATGAGGCTTTATTTTGTAATTGGGAGCAAGTGCTCCTGAACATGATTGGGGTCTTCTGCCCCTTTGTCGAATCTTGTTTTTGGGTAAAGTTGGGCTAATTGCTCAAGAATTGTGAGTCCGGGGCTCGAAGCCCAAATCCTGTGAATACTGTAATTGTACTTTTGTTGCCTTGCTACTCTGTACCAGCCATTCTTGTTATTTCTTGATTTTGCTAAGCAAATATAACCTTGTTAAATTTTATCTTAACTTTAATTTTGTATTTTGAGACCTGTTCAACCCCGCACCTTCTTTCACCTCTGCAAATCCACGATACTCCGTAATGGAATTGTAACGGTTATGATAGGCATCTTGCCGAGTTGCGCCAGCTCATTAGCGAGTATTCGGCGAATATAGTCTGTATTCAGGAAACAAATTTCCGACCTGGTCATCATACGGTACTGAGAAATTTTCGACTATACTCGACAGAACGACATTATGCTCACCGGGTTTCCGGTGGCGTTGGCATTTTTGTCCGTTCTGGTACCTACAGCGAGGAGGTTCCAATACGAACCCCGCTGGAGGCAGTAGCTGTTCGCGTACCGCTGCCTGTCATAACTACAGTGTGTAATGTTTATTTTCCACCAGGTGAGGCTCTTAAAATCAATGATGTCACTGATCTTCTAGATCAGCTTCCACCTCCCTTCCTCTTGTTTGGTGATTTCAACGCCCATCACCCCATCTGGGGCTCTGAGTCGCCTTGCCCCCGGGGAAGAGAGCTGTAAACATTAGTAACAGAGCTGGATTTATGTATTTTGAACACAGGGGAACCAACACACTTCAGTGTACGTTACGGCACATATTCTCGCATAGACGTAAGTCTATGCAGCCGAACGTTGGTTCCGCTGTTTCGGTGGAACACACACGACGATCTTTGTGACAGTGACCATTTTCCCATAATTCTTACTTTGTTGAACCACAAATCCGTCGAGGCTCCCCCTCGATGGATTTTTAAATATGCTGCTTGGCCAAAGTACACATCACTTGCTGCCTTTAACGACAAAATCAGGCGGACCGTCGACGAGGAAATAACTTACATCACCCAGGTTATTCTTGCTGCTGCTGAGGAGTCCATTCCGTTCTACTCGCGGACTCCTCGCCGAAAGCTCGTTCCTTGGTGGAACGAAGACATAGCAGCAGCTATCAAAGAACGCCGTCGCACTCACAAACATTACCGTAGACAGCCCACTGCGGCCAACTTAGTAACATTTATGAAGCTCCGCGCTAAGGCGCGAGTTATTATTCGCCAAAGTAAGAAGGCTTCATGGGAGAGATATGTGTCGTCTATGACGTCACATACTCCATCATCTCAATTGTGGACTAAGCTTCGACGTATTTCGGGTATCCAAGGATCATCTTCTGTACCGGGAATTGCCATTGCAGGCAACATCGTCACTGAACCCCTCATGATTGCTGACCATCTCGCTAGTCATTTCGCGGATGTATCTGGCTCCGGGAATTACCATCCTGATTTCCTTGCTCTGAAGCGGGAGGCGGAACGTTCTCACCTTAGTTTTGCCTCTCAAGCTTCAGAGGACTACAACGTGCCCTTTACGGAGTGGGAACTCCGTAGCGCCCTAGCGCTTTGCAAGGACACGTCTCCTGGACCAGACAACATCCATTACCAGACGTTGAAACACCTTAGTGATGATAGTTTATTATATCTCCTTCGTGTGTTGAACCGAATCTGGATGGAGGGTGATTTTCCGTCTCAGTGGCGAGAGGGCATAGTCATTCCTGTCCTCAAGTCTGACAAAGATCCAAAAATGCAGGAAGTTACAGGCCGATTTGTCTTACCAACTGCCTGTGTAAACTTTTTGAGAGGATGTTAAATCGCCGACTCGTGTGGTGTCTGGAGAAACATGGACTCTTATCGGAATACCAGTGTGGTTTTCGAGCCGCTCTATCCACCACTGACCACTTGGTCCGCCTGGAGAGTTCTATCCAGGATGCGTTTCTCCGTAAACAGCACTTGGTAGTTGTTTTCTTTGACTTAGACAAGGCCTATGACACCACATGGCGATATGGTATCCTGTCAGTCTTGCATCAATGGAGATTCCGAGGTAACTTGCCGGCGTTTATTGCGAATTTCTTGTCCCTCCGTTTATTCCGTGTCCGAGTAGGGAGGACATATTCTCAATACCATGTTCAAGAAAATGGAGTACCACAGGGATCGGTCCTTAGTGTCACTCTGTTCGCGATTGCCATAAACGGCATTGTTGCTGCTGCTGGTCCAGCAGTTACACCGTCGCTATATGTGGATGATTTTGCTCTGCACTATAGCACGTGCAGTAAGGCAGTCGCAGAGCGACAATTACAACAAGCTATTAGGAGAGAGGAGCAGTGGACCTTCGAACATGGCTTTCGGTTTTCTGCCGCAAAGACCTCTGTTGTCCACTTTTGTCGTCAAAGTACTCTTCACCCCCATCCGGAGCTTTATTTAGGAAATGCCGTTCTTCCCGTTGTTGATACTTACCGATTTCTTGGGCTCTTTTTTGACAGTAAATTATTGTGGGAGCCACACGTGCGGCAGTTAAAAGTGCAATGCACTAGGAAGCTTAATATCCTTAAGTTTCTTAGCAGCACTTCTTGGGGGGCTGACCGCGCGATTCCCCTGCGATTCTATCGGGCACATATTTTATCCAGGTTTGACTACGGCAGTGCAGCATATGGCTCCGCAAGACCAAGCGTTCTTGTGAAGCTGAACGGTATCCACCACAGCGGGGTTAGGTTGGCGACGGGAGCTTTTCGCACAAGCCCCATCGCTAGCCTGCTCGCTGAGTCTGGTGTGCCGCCTTTACACCTGAGGCGCCAGCAACTTCTACTTACGTATGCTGCAAATTTGCGACAAATGCCACTTCATCCAAGCTATCCTTGCGTGTTCAACAATGGCAACCGTTTGCTGTACGCTGCTCGTCCTCGAGCGACGCGGCCGTTTGGGATACGCTTGGATAGCAGTTCCGAATTGTTTAACGTACCTTCGGTTCCTTGCCTTGTCCGACAACCAAGTGGGGTACCTCCGTGGGTCGTCTGACGACCTGAAATAATCCTGGATCTGCACACTGGCCCAAAGGAAAACACGGACCCTGCGATTTATCGGAGGCTATTTCGGTCCGTTGTTGGCCTCTATCCAGGTTCAGTCGTCGTCTACACGGATGGTTCAAGGACAGATACGAAGGAGGGCTGTGCGTTCGTTGTTGACAATGATACGTTCCTTTTTGCTCTTCCGGCAACCTGTCACAGCAGAGCTCTATGCTATCTGTGAGGTTCTGCGGTACGCACTGTACAATGAGCGCCGACACTTTCTTGTGTGTACTGACTCCTTGAGCTCGCTTCTGTCTATTGCTACCTGTTTACCTCGGCACCCTCTGGTGCAACGGATCCAGGACCTGCTGGCCGTGTGTTCGGATGCCGGCACCACAATCACGTTTGTGTGGCTCCCGAGCCACATGGGCATAGAGGGAAACGAGTTAGCGGATCAGGCTGCCAAGGAGGCAGTTACACTGCCCCCGTTGCCTTTCAAGGTTCCAGCAAGTGATATTCGCTCTCAGCTGAGACATCTGGTCATGTCTCATTGGGAGATGGAGTGGCAGGCCATTCCACTTCCCAATCAGCTTAGAGCGATAAAAGGAACAACGAAGGTTTGGAGGACTTCCCTTCGGGCTTCACGTAGGGAAGCCGTGGTATTATGTCGCCTTTGGATCGGCCACGGTATCTTGACGCACTCCCATCTACTGAAAGGAGAACCCCTTCCGGTGTGTACCTGCGGCGAACGTCTTACCGTGGTGCACATCCTTACGGAGTGTGTGGACCTGGTCGATCTGCGCCGTAGTCTTAACCTTCCGAGTACTATCTCCCTTATCTTGCGTGATGACGAGCAGTCAGCAGAACTCGTCGTCCGCTTTATGAGGGATAGTGGACTGTTTTACCATGTGTGATGCTGTTCTTTGTCCTAGTGTGTTTTGTGTCACTCGCGCTTTTATCCCATTGACTTCATTTTAGTTTTTGTTGCGTATTTTAATGTGTTCTTTTAACGTCTCACGTAAATTATGTACTACCAGGCAATGCCTTATTCCTTAGTTTTCCTGTATATTCTCTTATTTTATTAGAAAATAAGGCATTGCGTATTAGATCCACTGATTGTTTTAATCTCACCACCATTTTTTTAACTCTAGTCAGTGGATATGTTTTTAAAAATTTTATTTCCATCTCTCATGTCGTTTATCTCGTTCCATTAGGGGCCGATGACCTTCGATGTTAGGCCCCTTTAAACAACAAGCATCATCATCATCATCATCATCATCATTGTGTAAATCTCCATACTGCAACTTCCAAACCTAGCAAATCCTACATTTGCAGTTCTAGTTTCTAAGGTGTAAATTTCAATGTATGTTATACTTGCTAGTAAATATGTGATAATCAATGTTTATATTCTGAGCGTATTCGTTTCATATTGATTATATTCTATAAAATCATGTTTGCTTGTATATTCATTTCCCTATGCTTCAGTTATTATTATTAAGCAGAAGACATTTGCACAATGTACATAAGCTTATAAATAATGTTTTCACTAGTCTCTGGTACAAAACTCGGTTATAGACACTTGTATTTTCTCGCACATCATGATGACCACAATGTTTGTTGCCTAGTTCATCTGGGTTGTGGTCTTGTTGCAGCAGCACATTTGCTGTTGTGCTACTCGTTTTGTGAAGCTAGGTATTGTTTTGCAAGATTTGTAGAAAACTATTCCAGTGACTGCTTTTGTCATCTTGAAGACAGCGTCGTGAGGAAGCGTAATGAAATATGCTAATGTTCTTCCACGTTTTGTGCACATTTGTAAATACGGACAATGTACTATAAGCGTTATCCTTGATACGTTTTTTATTATGATCACAACCTCTCATAGTATGTGTGTTATTTTTCTCAAAGAGGTAATCACGTGATTTTGTTTATTTGTTTCTTATACTTGAAATTCAGTTCATAAATATTGTGTAATGCTATTTCCTGATTTTACAAGAGTAAAGTAGCAACTTCCAAGTGCAACTTTAGTTTTATGCATTTACGCACCATGTCATCTTTTTAGTTAGTTGCTACATTATAAAGCACATTTATTTCCATTCAAATAAACCCTATTTTGCAGAACTAAGTGCAAGAAAGAACAAAATTTGCTGAAAAACGTCTTCCAGTTTGTAAGGGGGAAGTCTAATTACCAGAACTTGCTAAAATTGTACATTGTTATAATTTAATAGGTACATATTTTTAATTTCTTTTTTTACAATCCATAAATGCATATGGAAATTGCAGCGAATTTTCAATTTATATTGGTGTTAAGGCTGCTTTTTAGAGTGATGAGTATGTCATAATATTTACTACTCTTACCTTCTGTGTACACATCCTTACGGAGTGTATGGACCTGGTCGATCTTCGCCGTAGTCTTAACCTTCCGGGTACCACCTCCCTTATCTTGCGAGATGACGAGCAGTCAGCAGACCTCGTCATCCGCTTTATGAGGGATAGTGGTCTGTTTTAGAGTGTCTAGTGATGTCCTTTGTCTTCGTGTATTTGTTTCAATTGCGCTTTTATCCCACTGACTTCATTTTAGTTTGTGTTGGGTATCTTAATGTGTTATTTTAACGTCTAATGTAAACGAAGTACTGTATATATACCGGGTGGTACAGCTGCCCCTATTCACGCAGTTTTATGCAACCCGCAGATTATAGTCGAACCTAAAAATATTGACCTTGACTACTCACTACAATGTCTGCTCTTACAACGCTTTCCATAATTCGTTTATTCGTGTCAAGCAAATCAGCATTAATGATAAAATTCCGATTGATGGTAATGAATCGTGAAAATTATGTGTCGCAGAAACGTCCTGTACAGAGAATATTATTGGTGAATGACTAGAAGTAGCAGCAACACAAGAGCGCTAAACAGCAACCCGTAATAGCCGAGCTTGCTAAAAGTTAGGGGAGAGTACCGGTGTTCGTTAGTAGGCGGTTCGAGTCCTGTGTACGACGAATATTTTTATTGCGTTGTTGATGTTCGTGAGAGTCGTGTTGTTGACGACAAATCTAAATCATGATCAGTTCTCATATTGCATATTGTTTTTAAGGAGCTCTTAAAAGAGCTATTTGCAATAAAGTGAAATTGTACCGACAGCGGTGCGATGGGCTTATGCATGGCCATTCGATTAATGAAGCAAATGTTCTAAATGACCACCTGCTTCGTTAATGCACATCTGAGCACGGTGGAGGAGAGACATTCTTGCTTGCTGCAACATATGTGGTGGAATCTGCCTGCAGGCTTCCGTGATGAGCCGCCGTAAATGATTCGGGCTCTCAGGCTCTTGCTCATAGACTCTTTCCTTTAAATAACCCCAGAGGAAAAAGTCGGGTGGAGTATGGTCAGGTGATCTAGCCGGCCATGTGACCGGACCCCCTCGTCCAATCCATCGTCCAGGATATGTCCTATGCAAGTGGTTCCTTACTGCCAACCACCAGTGTGGGGGAGCTCAATCCTGCTGGAACCACATCCGTAACCTTGTCATAAGGGGCACATCCTCCAATAAGAGTGGGAGGTACTCACGAAGAAACTCTAGATAGCGTCGTCCAGTGAGGTTTCCTTCGAAGAAATATGGTCCAATTATCTTGTCATCTAGTATCCCGCACCACACGTTGACGCCCCATTGTACCTGAAATCGAGCTCCCCTGATCCAGTGAGGATTTTCAACGCTCCAGTAATGGAAGTTGTGACGATTAACAGTTCCGTTGTTGTGAAATCTGGATTCATCACTAAAGAGAATGTCCATTAAGAAATTCGCATCAGCTTCAACTCTTTGTAATATCCATTGCGAAAATTATATCCGTTTTGGAAAGTCATCTCCGTGAAGTTCCTGGTGCAGCTGTTGATGGAAAGGGTGGAATTTATGGCGGTGCAATATCCGCAGTACATATACATGACTGGTGTTCAGTTCATTTCCTATGGCCCGTGAGCTTGTGTGCGGGTTGTATGCAATTGCATTTTGAACAGTTTTGTCGTTATTTCCAGACGTCACTGGAGGATCCCGAACGGGGGGTAATGTATGAAATGACCCCGTTGCACGCAACCGTCTTTCAACACGTCGAAATGTATCTGCAGTTGGCAGCCTTCGTCCAGGAAATCGTTCTTGATACAAGCGTCTGGCTTCCCGTGCATTTTGCCTTGCTTCTCCATAAAGTAGTACCATATTCACATAATCATCCCGTGAATACATAATGTTTGCTTTCGTGCTAACCGTACAGTACGTGCTCACACGTTGCTGCTAGGATTACGATATGCTATTTTATGTGCCCTACGTATGAAGTGTAGACCGCTGTTAGTTGGTCTTCGAGTCGAACGTGCGCAGTTGCTTGGTTGAATGGGTGGGTCAGAATGTTGACAACACGTGCACTGCGCTTCATTCCCTGTAGTCGTTTGCCATATGGAAGTCGCATGTTGTTATTCCTTTCGTATGTATCCTCTCTTTGTAAAGGTGGCAAATTACTTTTGAGAAGTAAGAACGTTAAATATTTATTACGAATGGCCTTACAAGTATAATATAAAAATAAAATTGAAAAGCTCGTAACTAGATTCGAACTCTAAATGCCTGCTAGCATATCGTATGCTCGCTGCGATTGGTGCCATGTAGCCACTGCAGGCGACAAAGAATTGGTCTCGTAGCTCTGTACTAATGGAATTACCTAGGCTATCGCTTCGGTACTAATCGTTGATGTTAAAAGTTCTGAACTCGAATGTGCAAACACCACAGTGAACTAAAGAATCGCGTCTCTCTTACGCACAGATAGTTGCAACCATTTTCTACGCGTTACTTGGTTGAATGAGTCCAGCGTTATGTTTCAGGTGGTATTCACAATCGGTGCGTATGTGGCGATATTTATGATACCTGTTTATTATAACTTCCCTAGAAGAATATCGGAGACTTTAGAAAGGTCTTCGTAAACGATGCCTAGGCGAATACGAAATGACATTAAAAAATGCATGACTCAAGAATGTTTGGAACCCTTCCTGCTTCAAGTAACCTATCGAGGTACGTCTTCCATACGTAATTCCGCGCAGCTATTTGCAACGTACAAGCGCCATCTTTGTAACTCTGTATTCACGAGGAGAGCGGAAGTTCCCGCTTCGACAAGTTACTAATGAGTTACAGCCTTATGGTCCCGTTTTATGCCTTTTTTGATCGCTCTAACGGTAGTAAGTACATGGCGTAAGCTATCACATCTGCTGTACAGCATTTGCGTGCCACAGGTTATAAACTACAGTGCAAAACACGTTTCTATCAATTTCGATGTGATGAGACTGTACACCACGAACCTGCTACGCAGGCGTAGCAGGGGGAGAGGTGATACTCCCACGTGGCGCGTCCCAGGTGGCGGATAGGGGGGTCCTAACCGGCTTGCCGGCGGACTTGAGGGAAATAAAATACCTCTCGCGGACCAAACACACACCCCCTGTGGGTGGGGGAGACAGACGAATAATACACCCACGGTATCCCCTGCCTGTCGTGAGAGGCGACTAAAAGGGGCGACCAAGGGATGTTTAAATTGGAACCATGAAACTGCTTTTGATTCGTGCCATCACGCGGGGAACACCAAGGGTTGCTTTTACTTGTGCGTAGTACCACTACATTAGGTACGAAATTGGTTTGTGATCAGTAGCACACAGGAGCACCGCGCGGTCGGCTTTTGCAGTACCTGTGATTAGTACCACCATATGAGCAGGACCATGGGATGATAGCTACCATGGTTCTGCCTTGCCTATGATTAGTACCCACTATATGAGGAACACCACGGGATAGGGAGAGGTCCCTGTGGTTAGTACTCTTATGTGATGAACACCGTAGGTTTGCGTTGCCTGTAAATGGCGCCGCAAAGTGAGAAAAGCATAGGTCTGTATTAAATGTCGAATTTCATAAGCTCTGAGTAGTACAATAATGTGTGGAATGCCGCAAGTCTCTGCTACTTTTGATTAGTACCGCAACAGAACAAATACGATGGTTCTATTTTGATAGCGATCAGTACCTTTATGAGGGGCGGATAACTGCGATTTAGGTCCCCCATTTGACTGCACGCATAATCGATTCCGTGTTATGCTATAGCAGTAGTCCCTTGGTCAGTAATACGATATTGTCACGTCCGTCTATGTGAATATGAGACATTGCGGGTCGCAACCACTGATTGTTTTAAATTCATGTCCATCCATTCATTCTTCGTTGTCACATTTTTGAATTCTGGTCAGTGGAGAATTTTAGACTTTTAATGTCATTCCATTTCGTCTCATTTCGTACCATTAGGGGCCGATGACCTAGATGTTAGGCCCCTTTAAACAACAATCATCAATCATCATCATGAGACTGCACAAAATGGTGGTGCATTGACATGTCTGTAATTGGTCTTACCCTATCACGTTTTCTATGATACCACGACCGCCCTTTCTATCAAAAGAAAATGGCCTCTTGGACCAATCAGGTGCGCAATTTTCTACCGACAGCTATAGGCGTGTTTATGGTTTGTACAGTATAGTAACATTTCGTAAAAATTAGTAGAGTATTGGACACCGCTCTACATAAAATGGTACAGTGTTTTTGAGATGGACCTCACTTACCGCCTCTTGTACCATTTTTTTCATTGTGCGGAGAAGTCTCCATCGGGTTAACTGCACATAACATTACTGTAAGGTGTTGCGCAAGATGGGGCTAAGAGGCATTTACGTCCTAGCTGGTTGCATATATTCGAGAAAAAATAGGGGTAGCTGTACCACCCGGTATATATGCACCATCAGGCAATGCCTTATTCCTTTTCTCCCTGTATTTTCTCTTATTTTATTAGAAAATAAGGCATTGCGAATTAGATCCACTGCTGTTTTAATCTCATACTCATTTTTTCATCATATTTTTTAACTCTTGTCAGTGGATACATTTTAAAAATTTTAAATATCATGTATCATGTCGTTCATCACGTTCCATTAGGGGCCGATGATCTTCGACATTAGGCCCCTTAAAACAACAAGCAAAAAAAACTTACCTTCTGTGGTAAAGTAGGCCCTATATTGGAAATGCACAGTTAACAAGCAAAGAGAGAATACCTTAAATGTTGTTGGCATATAGAGATATAGAAACTGTCTTGTGGCAGGACTTAAATTATGATGCAGAACAGCAAATGTGTCAAATTGTAAGCTGATGAATGTTTCTTGCAGTACTTCACAAGTGTGCAAAACGTTATACTGTAACACAGTATTGAATGATAAATATAAATATGGGAGTAATATTTGTATTAAGTCATCAATTTCTTATTCGTTGTTAGCGAAGAAACTATCAATATAATATGCCTCAATTTTTCAGTTCCATTTTCTTCAATCTTCATTACTCTTAGGTATTTTAATGTAGGCGTATAACATTAATAAAGTTGAGATCAAGGGTGAGTATCAGCCCCTGTTGTATGTTGTAGTTGTGTGACGTTATATTGTATGATTAACACGCGTCATAAAAGTTAGTCATTTTATTCTTAAACCTACATTTAAGTACTGTAAGCAGTTGGTATCCCGCAGACACGACGTGAGTAATTACATTCCGTTTGTTAATTTATTGCACATCTTGTTAACAACCTCTTCCCTATGCATTATTAAAATTTTAAAATTATAAAGGTGTATATTATTTTCCCCACTTCTAATGTCCCGAATCTTACGAAAAATTACTGCCCAACCTAGTCATCATATCAACAATAGTATTTCCATACTGGCCGCCCGCGACCGGAGTGGTGACCGTGCCGATAATCATATGCTCGTGCTACCTGTGACAGAATCACCGATAAAAGTCACTGATATTTTTGTGTAACAGATACGCCTGTCACCGATATTCTGAAATATCGGTTAAGCTCATCTCTACAATCACGAACAGCACTTGTATCTAGCTAGGTAGGGGAATGACGAGGTGCAGCCATAATCGACTGCTCGAGGAATCTTGGCGTTTAGCCCTTCCCTCATTCTCTTTGCCCTTTGGGAGATCAAGTGGACAGCGACAGCATCTACGAAGTATTCTATCCTCTTTGAGCGAGAACGAGTTACTGGTAGACTGTAGGGTAAAACTGGGTTCGGTAGGAACGAATCGGAGCAGTTGTTTTCGCTCTTCCTCCGCAGACCTCCGGTAGTCCTCCGATTGAATTCGCTGCCGGAAAATTCAACGAATAACATATTTTGATCTGATAAAATTCAGTTTGCAATAGGTGCAGGTGGATAGAATAATATAGGCTGAATATTGCCATATATTATACCCTTGCATACGCATTTACAATATTATGTATGTTCAGTCCGTCAGCGCTAACGTTGGTGGATCCTCAACAGCTCTGCCATCAGCTGTCATAGATGGCCTAGGCATCACTGAAGAGGCATACTAGGGAAATGAGGAGTGAGGTAGTTCCCCGTTGCTTTCCTCACCGAGCCAGAGTTTCTATTACATATCAGTCTGCCAAGCCCACTGAAATGCATACACCAACCGACTCTATGAACAATATTTTCACGCCATTCATAGCAGGGACTGGCTGCATAAGGATTGACATTACTAGCATCGCTCATACCTCAGTCACTTTCATATTGTCAAAGCCAAGGATAAGACAGAGACAGATCGTAACAAAATTGCTCTATCCTATACCTGAAGACAAAGTGCACTGTAAACACTAGGTCCTGCCAGCAAAGGCATATTTACAATATTAGTGAGAATACATATTTTAAGTAATAATTACATTCCATTGCATGTAAGCATGTATTATACAGAGTGATTTTTTCCACAATGTACAAACCCTAGAGATTGATCGAGGATACGGAACAAAAAAAGTCTAGTGAACGTATGTCCGGAAATGCATGGTTTGTTTGTTAGGGTACATTTATTCAATCATCCTTTGTTACAGAGACGGTGGTCAGATACGCGCTGTACCATGCAGCCACAGTTACGGTATGTGTTGAAAACAGTTTCCATGTGCCTCCACGCATGCGTGTACGCGCCGCAGCATGTTCTGTCTCATAAGTTCACATCGGCCAGGCTGCATCCGAACAGTATCAAAGGCAGTATGAATACGCTGCTCCAGTGTCTCCTCATCTAGAATAGGCTCTGCATACACGATACATTTGAGACGGCCCCATAACCAGAAATCGCACGGGTTGAGATCTGGTGAACGAGCAGGACATGCAACTGCACCTCCTCATCCGATCCATCGACCAGAGAAGATATATTGAGATGCGTCCGGACGTTCAAGGCGAAGTGGGCTGGAGCACCATCATATAGCAGCCACATAACCATGCGAATCATCGATGGTGCATCTTCCAGTAGGGGAGGCAGTCACCCGCAAGAAACGACGATAGTCCCGCCCTGTTAGGCGACGTAGAAGGAAGACTGGTTCCAAAACACAGTCGCCAATTATCCCGGCCCGCACATTCCGGCTGAACCACTGCTGATGATTCGCTGCCGCCAAACCATGGGGGTTCTGCATATAATCCCACAGATGACTGTTATGAAAGTTGAATATGCCACTCCGCGTAAAGGTAGCCTCATCTGTGAATGGGATGGATGCCACAAAACCAGAAATCGTGGTTGCCTGGTGAATAGACCAGTGACAAAACCGCTCCCGATATGGAAAGTATGTCGCTAGTAAGCCCTGCACACGCTGTAAGTGATAAGGGTAGAAACAACTGTCATGGAGAATGGTTTACGCGGTCGTCTGGCTTACCCAATACCACGAACCTGGGGAGAGGTGATACTCCCACGTGGCGCGTCCCAGGTGGCGGATAGGGGGGTCCTAACCGACTTGCCGGCGGACTTGAGGGAAATAAAATACCTCTCGCGGACCAAACATACACCCCCTGTGGGTGGGGGAGGCTGACGAATAATACACCCACGGTATCCCCTGCCTGTTGTGAGAGGCGACTAAAAGGGGCGACCAAGGGATGATTGAAATAGAACCATGAACCTACTTTTGATTCGTACCATCACGCGGGGAATACCATGGGTTGCCTGTACTTACGAGTTGTACCACTATGTTCGGTACGAAATGGGTTTGTGTTTAGTAGTAGTCATGAGCTTAGCCTGGGGGTTTCCAGTACCCGTGCGTCGTACCCATGTGAGCACCACCGCGGGTCTGGGCGTAGCCTGTGAGTTGTACCACTATATGAGCGACACCGTGGGTCTGCGTTGCCTTTGATTAGTATACACTCTGTGAGGAACACCACGGGGCCCGTGGGACCGGCATCCGTGCCTAGTACACCTAGGTGAGGAAACTCATTGGTTTGCGTTGACTATGAGTGGCGCCATTGTGCGAGAAACACCATAGGTCTGCGTTACCTATACGAAGTACAATACTTGTGAGTAGTATCGTCTTGTGTGGAACACCGTGAGTTTCGCTACTTATGATTAGTACTCCAACATGACAAATACCATGGTTCTACTTTACTCGCGACATGTACCATTCTGTGGGGCCTTAGGCATGGATTTTGCACCCCTTTAGACATCAAGCATCATCGTGCGCTATGAGTGGTCCCTTGGTCAGTAATCAATTTTGTATGATCTTTGTTTTAGTCTGATCCACTGTATTTTGTTTGTTTGTTTCCTTTTTTTTTTCTTTTTTTTTTTTGTTGGTTTCATGTCCATCCATTCATTCTTCATGACATTATTATTTTGTTTGGTCAGTGGATGAATTTGACATTTTTGTTCTTCCATTTCGTACCATTAAGGGCCGCTGACCTCGATGTTAGGCCCCTTTAAACAACAAGCATCATCATCATCATCAGCTTACCCAATACTGAAGGGCCAACTGCCTGGTACTGGCACGGCGGTCGCCTTCCACAGTGTTAATCACACGTCTGGTGTCCGAACAGGGCGGGTACATCCTTCATGATTTCCTGCTTCCTTAAACGACCCTGTCTCAGACAAACGGCGAAATACTGCTGCAAACATCGACTGCTGTGGTTGTTGTCGGCAGGTATAGGTCTCCCGATACAACCGTGCTGCCCACCGCCCGTTGCCATTTGCCTTGCCGTAGGTAAACGCCATGTCGGCAAGCTCTCGAGTCGAATACGGAACCATTGTGTACAACACTTTAACACATCTACTACCCGGTGAGTCAGCAAGAGAAGTGACTCGGACACAACGGTACCAATGACAATGGCAGGAGAGGGCGCTAGGGCATGACGTATGAGGAACAGTGCCACCCTCTAGGAGGAAACCACGCATACTGAAACTGTGGTGGCATGGTACAGCGCGTATTGGTCTGCAGTCTCTGTAACAAAGTATGATTGAATACATGGTCGCTAGCATAGACAATGCATTTCCGGACATATGTTCATTAGACCATTTTTGTTCCGTATCCTCTCTGTCATCAGTCGCTAGAGTTTGTACACAGTGAGTGAAATCACCTCTCTTACTCGTAGCTCATTCATTACTGAGGAGTAAGAACTGATTGGAATGTTGTATATGCTGTACCGGGCTGAGTAGGTCAGACAGTAGAGCGCTGGCCTTTTGAGCTCAAGTTTGCGGTTTCAATTCCGATTTTTTCTCGGTGGTACTAGAAGGTGCGCAAATATGACAGCCTCAAGTTGGCATGTTTACCGGCACATTAAAGAACTCCTGTGGGACAAAATGCCGGCAACTGAAAGTCGCTGAAAACTACAGAAGTGGTTAGTGGGACGTACAATAATAATAGTCTTTTACCGTTTACCCTCCACGGCTGGTTTTACCCTCGGATTCAGCGAGGGATCCCACCTCTACCGCCTCAACGGCAGGGTCCTGGAGCGTGAACTTCGGGTCGGGGATACTTTTCTTGCAATTTGTTTTATGTCGCACCGACACAGATATGTCTTACGGCGACGGTGGGAGAGGAAAGGTCTGGGAGTGGGAAGGAAGTGGCTGTGGCCTTAATTAGGTCCAGCTACAGCATTTGCCTGGTGTGAAAATGGGAAACCACGGAAAACCACCTTCAAGGCTGCCGACAGTGGGGCTCGAACTCACTATCTCCCGGATGCAAGCTCACAGCTGTGTGCCCCTAACCGTACGGCCAACTCGCCCGGTGGTCGGGGATACAGCTGCACAGGGTCCTTGCTGGGGGATGGAACGATGGGAAGGGATAGAGAAGGAAGTGGCCATGTCCTTAAGTTAGGTACAGTCCCGGTATTTGCCTGGAGAAGCAGTGCGAAATCACGGAAAACCACTTCGAGGTTGGCTGAGGAGGGAATCAAACCCGCCTCCCCCGCCTTAGTTGACCTCTCGAGGCTGAGTGGACCCCGTTCCAGACCTCATACCATTTTCAAATTTTGGGGCTTTCAACTTGGAGTGTGGATTGGCGACCAAGGGGCCCTTATCTGAGTCGTGGCATTGCTTCCACTTACTTGTGCCAGGCTCCTCACTTTCGTCTATCCTGTCCGACCTCCCTTGGTCAACTGTTGTTCTTTTCCGACCCCGACGGTATTAGAGCATTCGAGGCCTAGGGAGTCTTTTATTTTCACGCCCTTCGTGGCCCGTGCCTTTCTTCGTCCGTTACTTCATTTATCGAAGTGATGGATCCCTTCCTGTTTCTATTTTTTCTCTCTTTCTACCCCTTGTGGGTGGGGGACGCAGACAAAAAATACACCCAAGGTATCCCCTACCTGTCGTGAGAGGCCACTAAAAGGGGCGACCAAGGGATGTTTGCCTTAGATCCATGCAACTGCTTTTGATTAGTACCATCACGCGAGGAACACCATGGGTCGCCTTTACTTGCGAGTAGTACCACTATATTAGGTACACAATAGGTTTGTGCTTAGTAGCAGCAGAGGGTGGATCACTGTAGGTTTCCAGTACCCGTGAGTCGTAACCACGTGAGCAACACCACGGATCTGGGCGTAGCCTGTTAGTTGTACCACTATATGAGCGACACCGTGGGTCTGCGTTGCCTGTGATTAGTATCCACAATGTGAGGAACACCACGGGAATACCAGCGCCCGTGATTAGTACACCTAGGTGAGGAAACTCATCGGTTTGCGTTGGCTATGCGTGGCGCCATTGTGTGAGAAACACCATAGGTCTGCGTTACCTGTACGACGAAAAATACTTGTGAGTAGTACCATAATGTTCGGAACACCGTGAGTTTACGCTACCTTTGATTAGTACCGCAACTTGAGAAATACCATGGTTCTCCTTTACTAGCGATAAGTGCCATTATGCGGGATCGTTGACATAGATATTGACCCATTTAGACAAGCATCATCGATTCAGGATTGGGCTTTGGAAGCAGTCCCTTGGTCAGTAGTATTGTTTCTGGGAATGTGAGGCATTGCGCGTCTTATCCACTGATTGTTTTAAATTCATATTCATCAGTTCATTCCTCATCATCACGTTTTGAATTCTGGTCAGTGGATGAATTTAGTACTTTTAATTGTATTCGCATTTCGTCTAATTTCGTACCGTAGTGGCCGATGACCTATATGTTAGGCGCCTCTAAACAACAAGCATCATCATCACCAAATTTTGTGGCAGAGCCGGGAATCGAGCCCGGGCCTCCGAAAGTGGGGTGGCATCTAATCACACTAACCACTACACCTCACAGATGGACAATAATAATAATAATAAAACATTATACAGTAATATAATAAAGTAAATTGTAATTCGATTGTGGAAATAAACACGCGTAACAGCGAGGTAGATGAAATTCTGAAATTACACAAACAGTAAGAATGGTAACGATTTTAGTCATGCATGCAGTGGGCATTTGCATCATTAAACATCAACATTTTGGTACGAACGGGTGATAATGATGCTCGCCTAGCAGATATGATTTGTCCCACTGCGGAAAACATCTCTTCTGCAGGCACGGATGTGGCTGGATCAATAAGGTAGAAACCTAGTGCTATCTCATGTAATAGATTGGCTTGATGTTTCTACCATTACTTGACTGGATCCGTTGAGCTCGGAAGAGGAGACATCTCCAAATACTGGCCAGCAGTATTACCGCATCGGATTTGGCGGTACTTGTGCTCTTATGCTGTGCTACCTTAGCTTCCATAAAAGCAAGGAGGTCCTGACTGAGTATATGCTTAATGTACTGACCTACATGCGCGCCTCTTCAGCCCGATCGGGTACCCGAAAAGCTGCTTTCTTAAACCTTGGGTCTAGGAGAGTCGCTCCTCGAGAAACCGAACCACTTTCATACTGAAAGAGTCGCTCTGTTACAGCTTCCAAAGCACTCGTCCTGAAGAACTTTCCTACATCAGTTTCTGCTGAGACCTGGAGGAATAGCCCGTGCACCATAGGAAATATTTTTGATGACGTGCTGTAACGTCGCCCTGACATCGCAGTCATCTTTTTGAATGGGCAGAGGAAGGAACACACTTCTCTTAAAATGTTCCATTCTTCCGCTGAAACATGATAGAAAACTGCTTTATAACGCCACAAACGTAATGCCTTATTTGTTGCTTACAATAATACTTTCCCCCACCTGTAATAAACTGAGGGCCATTTGTAAGTTCCGACAGCGCTACTATTATTGGCTGTTTGACCGCAGCCTCCAGTTCATTGCCAATTTACTGATCAGCGCGATGGGATTTGATGTAGCAATGGCAGTTCTGTCACACCTGCCACACTCTGGGAGTCTTAAATTTGTCATTAGCTACAGGACTTTGCCTGTTGAGAAATTAAATACAAGATATATGTGTACATATAGGCCTACGTAGACTAATAATGTTACAAATAATTAATTTCTTGACAACTCTGGAAGAAAAGTCTAATGACATTACGTACGAACATAATGGGAAAACTCACTTGAAAAAATGAGTGTCAGAACATAGATTTATCAAGACAGCAAATGACTCTGTTTGTTAATGCTATCATTGACTGTTAAGTTTAGAGTGCGTGCCACGCATGGTAAATTACCGTACTGATGTTGAGACATCTGATGGCGGCTGTGATGTTTGCTGCAGTATCCGTTGTTATAGCCGGCACTTTTCCTCTTATCCCCAAAGACGAAATCACTTCAGAAATGTGACCGGCCAGGTTGATTGCAGTATGTGCTCGTCTCAAGAGATGTAGCCTATGTGCATTTAAACTCCCCGTTAACTACAAAATGGGCTATCACAGTTAAATAACTATTCTCTCTGTTAGAGGACCAAGAGTTGGCTGTTAATGCGGCATGCTTAGCTTCATCCACGTCGCTAACAACTTTCATCCGTATTTCTGCATACAGCT
Source organism: Anabrus simplex (assembly GCF_040414725.1). Lineage (NCBI taxonomy): Eukaryota > Metazoa > Arthropoda > Insecta > Orthoptera > Tettigoniidae > Anabrus > Anabrus simplex. Next base: position 84,679,624 of record NC_090268.1, on the reverse strand, counting down.
TTGGCATGTGTACCAGTAAAAAAATCTCAGAAGTTATTATTTGTTACACCCTCGAAGTTCTAAACATAATCGGCGTATTCAGTTGCATATCTGTATACTAACTGTAAGGGAAACATGATATATTTGTAGTTTACTTTTACTTACATCTGACAAAGAGCGGCGTGATGGAAGTTCGTACCATGCGTTTAATTTACATACGAACATTTTAAACGCTCTGTCCTTTGAATGTTGCATATCAGTTAGCGCTGTTAACGGAGCGGAGGCTCCGGGCGCTTTCAATCGTTTTCCTCCGGAGAACCTCCGATTGAATTGCAAGCGCGTAGTTTAAACTTGGTACGGGAGAAATGAACGAGCATTTGTACAGGAATTTATAACTTGTCGCTATTAATGTGAAAAACTACGCCCCTCCGTTAATACCTTAACTATTTGGCGATATTACACATAGCATTCTTACGTACAAACATAATTATGTATTTTCTTAAATATAAACATGTTATAATTTAGGCCTTGTCCGTGACTATAAATTACTTCGTTATGAAATAATTAATACTATTATCATTGCATGCCGGACTGAGTGGCTCGGACGTTTGAGGCATTGACTTTCTGACCCCAACTTCTCAGGTTCGATTCTGGCTCAGTCCGGTGATATTTGAAGGTGCTCAAATTCGTCAGCCTCGTGTCGGTAGATTTAATTACAGTAAAAGAACTCCTGCGTAGCCAAATTCTGGCATCACGGCGTCCCCTTATAAGTAATTAGTGGGACGTAAAGCCATTATTATTATTATTATTATTATTATTATTATTATTATTATTATTATTATTATTATTATGATTACATTTCACCATCAGAAGATAGAGTATAAGTTCTAAAAATCGCGTTGTGAAATACAACTTAAATTGTGACTGGTGACAATATTAATTATTACATAATTTATTATGTATCATCATCATTCAATCTTCCTTCATAAGTATTGTTTGTTTCCATACAGAAAGACAAGGACGCCAGCCGTTTCCGGCTGAAGAGTTTCTTTTCTCGGTTATAATTTCTCCAGCTTTAGAAAATACTCTCTCCGCCGGAACGGATGTTGCTGGTACGGAAAGATACCATAAGGCTACATCACTAATGCCGGCACTTTTGTTTTCCTTTTTCCAATATGTCACTGGATTGGTAGTTGGAGGCGCGGGAACCTTCTCAGTGTACTGACGGACACTTAACATAGCGTCAGTCGCTGCAGTTGACACCCTCTCAGCGTTCTTTTGAAATACAAAGTTCAGTAAACCACCACCGAATGAGCTGGTCCCTGGCGCGCCTTCCTCGGAAGGGCGTTGCGCTGCGTAGTTTTGTTCATGCTTCTTAAGAAATGCAGCTATTTCCGATTCCGCTTGCTTTCGGGTCTCTTCAGCCTTTTCTGGTGATCGAAAAGCAGCTTTTTTTGAAGCGTGGGTCAAAAAATGTTGCCAATTTGGAAATGGAACGAGACTCGTAAGGGAACAGTCTCTTTTCTATAGCCGAAAGGAGAGAAGCACAGAACATTTTAGACACTTCGTTGGTTAATATTCCCTGCTTCTTCCTCACGTCCAGAAACAATCCATGAACCAGCGGAATGATCTGAGAGCAGGTGACGTATTGATCTCCTGATAATACCTCCGTCATTGTCAGCAAAGGAGAGGCAACAAGGACCATATCGTGTAATATTCGCCACTCGTCCGCTAAAATAAATAAATAAATAAATAAATAATTTATTTATTTATTTATCAACACGTTAATTCTTTTAGTTAGGATTTCAGAATAAAGTGACTGCAAACTAAATTACATCAGACCTGTGAGTGATCGCGGCGCGTTGACTAGGTCCGATAGAGCTAGGACAATTTCGTCCTTAATATCCAGCAAACGTTGGACCATCCTGAGTTTGCTGTTCCATCGCGTCACGACCTGTTGCTTCACGCGCAGTTTTTGCTTACCAGCCGAGACCTGAATACTGGCCAGTTTTTCACTGGCGATGTTACTATGCCTGAAAAAGGAAGGACAACAGTGGATATTGATATTTGCCTGTATGATATAACGTTTCTATCATACTGAGATAACAGCACACAAATTATACTTACTTGAAGTATGCGACTATCTCTGCGTAGTGGTCTAATAATTACGTTAAATCAGGCGTATTCCTTATGCTGTCTGAGAATACGAGATTTAACGTATGCGCAACGCAAGGCACATGGCGAATGCACAAACTTTTGACGGCTGCCACCATATTTGCAGCGTTGTTGGTTGTTATGGCAGTCACTCTGCCCGTAATATTCCACTCTGCAATTACCTCTTTCTATTTTCTCGCTATATTTTCAGTTGTGTGCTGTCCCTTGAATACAGAGCACTGAAGGCAAGCGGACGCCAGATCTGTGTCCTTTATGAAGTGAGCCGTCACAGCTAAATATGAGTCTTGCCTGTTAGATGACCACGCATCAACAGTCAAGGAAACTGTGGCCGCTTGTGCGATATCTTGCACAACAATGTCTTTCACTTCCGTATGCGTGCGCTGTAATATGTCCTGTGGAAAGAAACACATTTAGGCAAGAAACAAAACATATAAACCTTCATGAACAATGGCGCTTCAGATACGAAGAAAGTGCGCAAACCACAAGTATTTACTAGGAAATTGTACATCGGAAACATATTCAGTTACCTCACGCAACATTTCTCCCCTTTAGAGACAGACATGAAGGGGCACCACCTCAATTTTATGTGCAGTATGGACCTAACGGTTTCTCGTCTGTTTAAGTCTGTTAAATGGGTGAAAAAGACCTCATGGGACATGAATATACCACCTAATAAGGGATATAAAGAATATTTCTTGAATTTGTTTCCACGCACGTTTCCTGCTCGAAAGTAACCTGAATAAATACTGTATATTTAACTTACATTTTTGATCGTTTGACGGCATGGTAATGGGTATCTTGGATGAAGAGCCTCAACAAAGGCCCGAAATGACTCCTCATCGGCCATTGAAAAGGGCTGGCTATCACAAACAATAAATTTTCTCAGAGCCTTGTCAATTTTCAGTTTTTCAACGTTCTCAGCGGTGTATTTTGGTACCGTCAACTTAGATGTGTTTACATCTCGACTGACGCAATCTTTATGGAACCGCTGCAAATGGTCATTGAGATTGGAGGTACCTCCACCCAAGGAGTACGACCGGCCACACAAACCACATTTGGCTTTCTTTCCACCTTCAACCTTCTCAAAGAACTTCCAGACTTCTGATATGCGTTTTGGCATAACTAATTTGATTAAAAGCACTGTAGTAGAAAGTGTACAACAACCAGACCTGACGTAATGTACAAGACAATAAAACGTCAGTATTTTGAAAACGCACCTGGAATCAATAAGTACGGTACTTCACAATAACAAATATCGCCTCTAGTCCTCTTCCTTTCCGTTCACCACGAACCTGCTACGAAGGCGTAGCAGGGGGAGAGGTGATACTCCCACGTGGCGCGTCCCAGGTGGCGGATAGGGGGGTCCTAACCGGCTTGCCGGCGGACTTGAGGAAAATAAAATACCTCTCGCGGACCAAACACACTACCCCCTGCAGATGGGGGACGCACATGTAAATACACCCGCGGTGCCCCCTGCCTGTCATATGAGTCGACTAAAAGGGGTGACCTAGGCGCGGACATGGATTGCGGCTTGGTATAATGTGTTGGACCTCCTGTGGATGGGAGGGGTCGAGTACATTCACAGGTAATCCCTGCCTGTCGTAAAAGGCGACTTAAAGGGTCATGTGGCCATTGTCCCCTCTTTATTTTATTATTATTTTTCCGAGGGTCAGATGTAGACCATTTCAAAATTTTGATGTGCGTGCTGTCCGGAGATGGGCCTCTTACGTGTGCGATTACGCCCAAAAGCCCGCAACTGTCCACCCAGGACCATTGCGTGGTGGGAGCGCATTGTGCCTTGGCAGTAGTATCCGCCTGACAACATAGCGACCTGCTCGCCCCAGAAAAACGTCGAAGTTCTGGGCGGCAACCCCCCCGTCTGTTGATGATGCGAACGATGTCGCGCTGTCCTCTACATCTACGGATGTAGACGTTGATAGTGTTTAGGCTTGCGAGTATTTTGTCGCTCATAACCTAACAGTCCTTTTATAGTCCACACTATGGCACTGTTACAGTGGAATTGTAACGCTTATGACAGGCATCTTGCTGAGTTACGTCAGCTAATTAGTGAGTACGCAGCGAGTATAGTCTGTATTCAGAAGACCAACTTCAGACCTGACCTTCATACGGTCTTGAGAAATTTCAGACTATACTCGACAGAACGATACCATGCTCATCGGGTTTCGGTGGCTTTGGCATTTTTGTACGTTCTGATACCCCACGAACCTGCTACGCAGGCGTAGCAGGGAGAGAGGTGATACTCCCACGTGGTGCGTCCCAGGTGGCGGATAGGGGGGTCCTAACCGGCTTGCCGGCGGACTTGAGGGAAATAAAATACCTCTCGCGGACCAAACACACACCCCCTGTGGGTGGGGGAGGCTGACGAATAATACACCCACGGTATCCCCTGCCTGTCGTGAGAGGCGACTAAAAGGGGCGACCAAGGGATGATTGAATTAGAACCATGAAACTACTTTCGATTCGTACCATCACGCGGGGAACACCATGGGTTGCCTGTACTTACGAGTTGTACCACTATGTTCGGTACGAAATGGGTTTGTGTTTAGTAGTAGTCATGAGCGTGGCCTGGGGGTTTCCAGTACCCGTGCGTCGTACCCATGTGAGCACCACCGAGGATCTGGGCGTAGCCTGTGAGTTGTACCACCATATGAGCGACACCGTGGGTCTGCGTTGCCTTTGATTAGTATCCACTCTGTGAGGAACACCACGGGGCCCGTGGGACCGGCATCCGTGCCTAGTACACCTAGGTGAGGAAACTCATTGGTTTGCGTTGGCTGTGAGTGGCGCCATTGTGTGAGAAACACCATAGGTCTGCGTTACCTGTACGAAGTACAATACTTGTGAGTAGTACCGTCTTGTGTGGAACACCGTGAGTTTCGCTACTTTTGATTAGTACCCCAACATGCCAATACCATGGTTCTACTTTACTCGCGACTTGTACCATTCTGTGTGGCCTTAGACAAGAATTTTGCACCCCTTTCGACATCAAGCATCATCGTGCTTTATGAGTGGTCCCTTGGTCAGTAATCAATTATGTATGATCTTTGAGTCTGATCCATTGTATTTTGGTTGTTTCCTTTTTTTTTTTTTTTTTGTTGGGTTCATGTCCATCCATTCATTCTTCATGACGACATTATTATTCTTTTGGTCAGTGGATGAATTTGACATTTTTGTTCTTTCATTTCGTACCATTAGGGGCCGATGACCTCGATGTTAGGCCCCTTTAAACAACAAGCTTCATCATCATCATCACGTTCTGATACCTACAGCGAAGAGGTTCGCGTTTCGCTGCCTGTCATAGCAACAGTGTGTAATGTTTATTTTCCACCAGGCCAGCATCTTAACATTAGTGATGTCGCTGATCTTATAGATCAGCTTCCACCTCCCTTCCTCTTGTTGCGCGATTTTAACGCCCATAACCCACTATGGGGCTCTGAGACGCCTTCCCCCGGGGAAGTGAGCTGGAAACTTTAGTAACAGAACTGGATTTACGTATTTTGAACACAGGGTAACCAACTCACTTTAGTGTACGTTACGGCACATATTCTCACATAGACGTAACTCTATGCAGCCGAACATTTGTTCCACTGTTTCGGTGGAATGCACACGATGATCTCTGTGACAGTGACCATTTTCCCATCATCCTTACTTTTTTGAAACATAAACCCGTCGAGGCTCCCCCTCGATGGATTCTTAAACATGCTGATAGGCCAAAGTACGCATCACTAGCTGTCTTTAATATACGATATCAGGCGGACTGTCGGTGAGGAAATAACTTGCGTCACCCAAGTTATTCATGCTGCTGTTGAGGAGTCCATTCAGTTCTTCTCGGGGAATTCTCACCGAAAACTCATTTCTTGGTGGAACGATGAAATAGTAGCAGCCATCAAAGAACGCCGTCGAGCTCATAAGCGTTATCGTAGACAGCCTACTGTTGCCAACTTGGTAACATTTAAGAAACTCCGCACTCAGGCGCGAGTACTTATTTGACAAAGTAAGAAGGCTTCATGAGAGAGATATGTGTCGTCTATGACGTCACATACTTCATCGTCTCAAGTGTGGACGAAGCTTCGACGGATTTCGGGTATTCAAGGATCATCTGCTGTACCGGGAATTTCCATTGCAGGCAGTGTCGCCACTGATCCCCTCGCGATTGCTAACCATCTCGCTAGTCATTTCGCGGATGTCTCTGGCTCCGGGAATTACCATCCTGATTTCCTCCCTCTGAAGCGGGAGGCAGAACGCCATCACCTTAGTTTTGCCACCCAATCTTCAGAGGACTATAACGTGCCTTTTACGGAGTGGGAACTCCGCAGCGCCTTAGCACTTTGCAAGGACACGTCTCCTGGACCGGACAACATCCATAACCAGATGTTGAATTACCTTAGTGATGATAGTTTACTATATCTCCTTCGTGTGTTCAACCGAATCTGGATGGAGGGTGATTTTCCGTCTTAGTGGCGAGAGGGCATAGTCATCCCTGTCCTCAAGCCTGCCAAAGATTCTAAATATGCAGGAAGTTACAGACCGATTTGTCTTACAAACTGCCTGTGTAAGCTATTTGAGAGGATGGTAAATCGCAGACTCGTGTGGTGTCTGGAGAAACAAGGACTCTTCTCCGAGTACCAATGTGGTTTTCGAGCCGCTCGATCCACCACAGACCACTTGGTACGCCTGGAGAGCTCTATCCAGGATGCGTTTCTCCGCAAACAGCACTTGGTAGCTGTCTTCTTTGACTTGGAGAAGGCCTACGACACCACCTGGCGATATGGCATCCTTTCAGTCTTGCATCATTGGAGATTCCGAGGTAATTTGCCGGTATTTATTGCGAATTTTTGTCCCTCCGTCTATTCCGTGTCCGAGTAGGGAGGACGTATTCGCAATACCACGTTCAAGAAAATGGAGTCCCATAGGGATCGGTTCTTAGTGTCACTCTGTTCGCGATTGCCATAAACGGTATTGTCGCTGCTGCTGGTCCAGCCGTAATACCGTTCCTATATGTGGACGATTTTGCTCTGCACTATGGCTCGTGCAGTATGGCAGTCGCAGAGCGACAATTACAGCAAGCTATTAGGAGGGTAGAGCAGTGGACCTTAGAACGTGGCTTTCGTTTTTCCACCACAAAGACCTGTGTTGTCCACTTTTGTCGCCAATGTTCTCTTCTCCCTCCTCCTGAACTTTATTTAGGAAATGTAGCTATCCCTGTAGTTGATACTTACCGATTTCTTGGGATCCTTTTCGATAATAAATTATCGTGTGAGCCACATGTGCGGCAGTTGTAAGTGCAGTGTGCTAAGAAGCTTAATATCACGAAGTTTCTTAGCAGCACTTCTTGGGGAGATGAACGCGCGGTGCTCCTACGATTCTATAGGGCACATATTTTATCTCGCCTAGACTACGGCAGTGCAGCATATGACTCAGCAAGACCAAGCGTTCTTGCGAAGCTAAACAGCATTCACCACAGCGGGGTTCGGTTGGCGACGGGAGCCTTTCGTACAAGCCCCATAGCTAGCCTGCTCGCTGAGTCTGGTGTGCCGCCTATACACCTGAGGCGCCAGCAACTGCTCCTTACCTATGCTGCTAATTTGCGACAGATGCCACTTCATCCAAGCTATTCTAGCGTTTTCAACAATGGCCACCGTTTGCTGTACGCCGCTCGTCCCCGAGCAACGCGGCCGGTTGTAATACGTTTAGATAGCAGTTACAGATTGTTTGACGTACCTTCGGTTCCTTGCCTTGTCAGACAACCAAGTGGGGTATCTCCGTGGGTAGTACGGCGACCTGAAATAATCCTGGACCTACACACTGGCCCGAAGGAGAACAAGGACCCTTCGATTTATCGGAGGCTCTTCCTGTCCGTCGTTGGCCGTTATCCAGGCTCAGTCGTCGTCTACACGGATGGTTCAAGGACGGACACGAGGGTGGGCTGTCCGTTCGTTGTCGACAATGATAGGTTTCTTTTCGCTCCCCCGGAAACCTGTAGTGTGTACACAGCAGAGCTCTATGCTATCTGTAGAGCTTTGCGATACGCACTGTACAATGAACGCCGTCACTTTCTTTTGTGTACTGACTCCGTGAGTTCACTCCAGTCTATTGATACCTGTTTCCCTCGGCACCCTCTGGTGCAGCGGATCCAGGACCTGCTGGCCGGGTGTTCGGATGCCGGCACCAGAATTACGTTTCTGTGGCTCCCAAGCCACATGGGCATTGAGGGAAACGAGTTAGCAGATCGGGCTGCCAAGGAGGCAGTTACACTGCTCCCGTTGCCTTTCAAGGTTCCAGCAAGTGATGTTCGCTCTCAGCTGAGACATCTTGTCATGTCTCATTGGGAGATGGAGCGGCAGGCCATTCCACTTCCCAATAAGCTGAGAGCGATAAAAGGAACAACGAAGGTATGGAGGACTTCCTTTCGGGCTTCGCGAAGGGAAGCCTTGGTATTATGTCGTCTTCGGATCGGCCACGGCATCATAACTCACTCGCATCATTTGAAAGGAGAACCCCCTCCGGTGTGTACCTGCGGCGACCATCTTACCGTGGTACACATCCTTACGGAGTGTATGGACTTGGTCAATCTTCGCCGTAGTCTTAACCTTCCGGGTACCATCTCCCTTATCTTGCGAGATGACGAGCAGTCAGCAGACCTCGTCAACCGCTTTATGAGGGATAGTGGTCTGTTTTACGGTGTCTAGTGATGTCCTTTGTCTACGTGTATTTGTTTCAATTGCGTTTTTAACCTATTGACTTCATTTTAGTTTGTGTTGCGTATTTTTTGTGTTATTTTAACGTCTAATGTAAATGAAGTAAATAAATATGCACCACCAGGCAATGCCTTATTCCTTTTCTCCCTGTATTTTCTCTTCTTTTATTAGAAAATAAGGCATTGTTTATTAGATCCACTGACTGTTTTAATCTCAACCTCATTTTTCTCCATCACCATTCTTTTAACTCTAGTCAGTGGAAATGTTTTAAAATTTTAACTTCATCTCTCATGTCGTCCATCTCGTTCTATCAGGGGCCGATGACCTTCGATGTTAGGCCCCGTAAAACAACAATCATCATCATCATCATCATCATCATTCATAAATGCTCAATGGACAAAGGAAAGGAACCGTTTGTTGGTAGAATCAGTGAAAGGAATGTTACTTGTGAAGTTCAGTTTCAGAGATATGTCGTGTGAAGAATTTTATAAATATGTACCGGTACTTCAAGAAAATAGCTCGCGTCTTCTTTCAAAAGTAGGTTCTGTTGCAAAATACAGCTTCAAGGAAATGAACTGCAGCAAGGACTGATCATTAAGTAAGATACTTCCTTTTGTAAAATATTGTGTGTAATATATGTATAATTCTGTTGTCGATTGAAATTGTCAGGCATTTTTCGTAAATGTCGTGCTTTTTGCTAAGCAATGTCCTGCATTTGGAAATTTTCAGTTGGCAACCCTACACGTTGTGATGTTTACAGTTTCTTGTGTGTTTTTCATGATGATTCCTATCAGTTAGCGGATCTGCGGTTGTGTTATGTGATAATGTGACAATGTATAGTATTGGCAACTATTTTAGTGATAAGTGCGAGCTTACATTGATCGGCGATATTAAAGGAGAGTAAGCCTAAGTTAAGCCGTAAGTGCGGAGTGGAGAACTATTCACGATGTTGACCTCTTGTGCAGCTTTCAATTGCACAAGTCAGTATTAGAAAGGATGTGGTACGTCTTTTCACAAGTGAGTAGAAATTGAAACGTTATAAAATTACCATAATCGAGAATGGGCTACAGAGTGTTGGATTCAGGGATGCCTGGACGTAGAATTCGCGATGTTTAGGCTGCTTCTTGGCGTTTTTCATTTCATTAGGTGCAATTCTTAACAATTAAACAGCTATTCTGAAAAACCGAACATTTTGTTCTTACAGACTGTGTACCTGTATTAACATTTCGATAAACACGGGCATAGAATCCGAAAAATATGATTGATAAAGCTTGATAAACCCATCTATTTTAAGATGAAATTATTTCTTCAGATTATTGACAATTATCAGAAAAATGATTTATTATATAATTATCCTTGTTTTCACATCACTTTTATAATAACGTAATTGTTAAATATGCTGTTCCAGAAAAGTTTTACTAGGCTGACTCCTACTTTGCACTAGAAAACACTAATTAAACTACCTGTTTAACTGTTATATTCATATATGCTTAATATTCAAGCTCCTTTACCTTCTTCCTTATGTGAATCATAACGTTCCTGTAATAGAAAAGTAAGAACACATTTTCACTTTAAATTTGTGCTTAGGAAATCTCCTTTCAGTTCGAGTTTATAAAATCAATAGGCCTAATATTGTTATTTAAGATAAGAATGAGAGGGAATTTTGCACCTTAAATGATATATTTTTCCTCTCTTAACCCAAGATCGGTCGAGGGGGAGCGCAGCGCTAACAAACGATTTTATCTGGCCACTGCTAGTTTTTCTTTTGTTCTGCTGACGTGTGCTGCTGTCTAACTGACCGGTGATATGTCAACAATCGAATAGTGCTGTTAACGGCTGCCAAGTTGTCATCAGATTGACCTAAACTGCTTATTTGTGAAGTTGTGAGCGCTGCGCTAACACCTCGACCGATGTATGCTATAATCAAGGCATGTTTCTCTGAGCATTACGTTGGAGGAGTTCATAGAAGAGCTGGAGTTTGGGTAGAATAACCGAGCGTGCCATTGACATTTTCTTGAGGAGATATTTTTTAGCTAGGTATAGTCTTCTTATATGTAATGGTTGCTCTCCAGCTTCTACGCATTAGTAGGTGTAGTTTTTAGGGCTCCTAAGCACAGGCGAAGGGCACTAAGTTGAATGCGATCTAAGGTTTTGAGTTGTGTCGCTGCTGCAGAGTCAAAGATATGAGCGCCATAGTCCAGTCTGTATCGAATGGTTGCTTTATATGAAGTAAGAGCAATCACTGGGTCTGCTCCCCATTGCCTTCTAACAACAGATTTCAGAATATTGATATAGTTATGTGCTTGCTGTGTTAGTGTCTGAAAATGATATTTCCATGATAATTTATGGTTCAATACTATACCCAAATATCGATGAGAGGTTCTGATAGGAATTTCGATATTATCCAGGATGATAGGAGAATGGTCATACTGTCTGTGGTGAGTAAAAACCATCGTGGTACATTTAGAAGGTGACAATTGAAATCCATTATCGAATAGCCAGGCGTTAACATCTCGTAGTGTATCCGTTAAAATATTCCTACATGTGTCTGCGTAGGTGATAATTCTTGCTGTTCGTAGCACCAATCGTTCCAGTTCGTACAAATACAAGGCAAAAAGTAGTCCACTGAGTATATCCCCCTGAGGCAGGCCTTCCGACGTAGATCTAATTTGCAGTGGGTGGTTGTGATTCTTGATAATTAATCGGCGATGAAGCAATAGTTTAATCAATGGAGTTAGAAAGTTATAGGGCAGTTGTAGCTGATTCAGTTTTCGTAATAGTAGTTCAATTATAACATTATCATAAGCTCCTTTTATGTCAAGAAAAGTTGCTATCAATGTATGTTTTCTAAATTTTGCCAGCAGAATGTCGGCGATAAACACACTGTGGGCATCCTGTGTACTTCACCCTGGTATGAATGCATATTGATGTTTAGGTAAAAGGTTGTGATAAGTAAGGCACCATAATAGACGATTTAGAAGAATCTTTAAAAACACTTTTCTCAGACAAGAACCTAGAACAATCCCCCGTTAATTGGCTGGAGTTATGGGGTGAATATTTGTTTTTTGTATAGGTACTAGAAAGAAATCATTCCAATCTGGAGGGCTTAGCGATGTATCCAGAATATGGTTGAAATAATTGATTATAATCTGCTTGGCTTCTTGAGGTAAGGCATGTAAAATTAAGTAATATAGTCGGGTCCCGGGGCAGTAGATTTTTTCTTTACAATTCTGAATTCCAATTCCCGGAAGGATATTGGTTGCAATAAAATACTAAAGTGGGCACTACAATGGTGAATAGTCAGAGTAGACATAGGCTGAACTGTATCTGGCGTTAGTTGTTGATAAAACTCCTGAAGGGTTTCTTGGTCCAGTATCGCAGTGCTATTTGGATGATGTACATGGGCTATAGATCGTATAGCTTGCCATATTACTTTGGCATTGGTTGTCACCTTTAGATTGGAAATGAAGGATTTCAAAGCTTCTCGCCTCTTGTTATTAAAAATTCGTCGCATGGCTGCATTATGTTTTTTAAGCGAAAATTAATTTTGAGGGGTTAAGTCGCGCCTATAGCCTTTGAACAGCTGTTTTCTCATTTGAAGTAAGTGATGACATTGCTTGTCCCACCAATGTATTTTTGTGAAAGTATTCACAAATTTATGTATGGTCACCACTACAGGATGATACAGATCCAAATATTGTTTGATGGGGGTCAATAGTTGAGTATATGTGATCGTGACATCCTGATGAAAATGCATGCCAGACGAAATGTCATTACGAAACGTATCTGAATTAAAGTTTTTAAGTGATCTATGATAGGATTTATATGATTGATACTCCTGAATACGATTAGGTTTACTGACTCCAACTGTGATTATGATGAGAAAATTATCACTCAGATGGGTATCCGTAATGGTGTTCCAGGATATGTTATGAGCCAATGGAATAGTACAGAATGATAAATCAACTGCACTTGGTGGGGACCCAGTAGCAGTTAACCTTGTGGGTGATCCATTATTCAGTATCAATAATTGATTATCATTGGCTGTATGAAGTAAATTGTTGCCTTTGGGGGAGTCAACGGCACAACCCCATGAGGTATGGTGTGCATTGAAATCGTCTGCAATGATTAAAGATGGAAAATCTGCAAATTGGTTAAGAACCGTATTCCACTGTAATCTGGTGAGGTAAATGTCAGGTGGACAGTATATATTTACTACACACATATGTAAGAGTTGGACAGCGAGTACATACAAATTAGGGATATTATGCTGTAGTGAGGCACGTCGATAAGATAAATTAGATGCTATTAAAGTGGCTATACCATCATGGCCGTTGCCATCAAGTATTTCAATATTATAACCATGCAGATGAAAACGCGATGAATATTGAAAGCATGTTTCTTGTAAAATGATAATATGAGGAAAGTATTCCTGTATTAGTAATAGTAGTTCATGTTTTTGGGAATGTTACTTCTACTATCCCACTGGAGTATTTTGATCATATTGCCTGGAGCAAGCTTATTATCTTATCCCGTAGCTGATAGATCATAAGGGACCTCTGATCGGTAGGTCCTAGCAGTTGTAATAGGTGCCAGGCAACGTTCATAATTTCCAGGGTAATCTGATTTTTTTTGTTTCAAAGGTGAGGTTGATGTCCCATTGGTAGTCGTTGGAACTGATGAAGATGAAACAGACGCCTCTTTATCAACGATGGTATTCACATTATTTGTAGTAGACCTTAAGGAACTAGTAGTGGCGGCTTGGTGTGTATTAGCATAAAGGATTTTGTGATATGCGTCTCTATCATAGCCAGGTACCGGAGCTGGCCTCGGTTCCCGTACAATGACTGAGGTGAATTTTCTTTCCCTAGGCGTTTCAAAGGTAGATTGAGAGTTCAATGCGGAAAGGGGTGGAAAGTGTTGGGGGTGCAGTTGAGGATTATATGAGGAAGGATTTAATTTTTAATTAGCCTCTTTGAAAGTAATATTATTGGCACACATGATTTTCTTTACAGAGACTTGATAGTCGTGCATAGCACATTCGGGAGCCCCCACTTTATGGTTGCCTTGACAATCTACGCAAAGAAATATATCTTGTTGGCAGTCTTTAGTAAGATGTGTCGAGGCACAGCGTCCACATCGAGGAGTTTTTGCTCGACAAGGAATGGTTAAATACCCATAGCACTGACAATTCTAGCATATTAAGGGGTTAAATATGAAAGGTTGGACGTCGAAAACGACGTTGAAAAGTGAGACTTGATTAGATAATTTTTGAGCACGGAAAGTGACCTTGACGGAATCAGTTGGTAAGTATTCTATGCCATTTTCCGTTACGACTCGCCTATTTAGTCGCTGCACTTTCTTCACTGGGAAAATAGACTCCATATGCTCTTGTATTTCTTGTATTGTCAAGGTTTTATCAACGCCTTTTACTAGACCGACTCTCAAAACGTTCGAAGATGGAATATATGCCTTGAGCTTCTTATCCCGTAATATGGCATGAGTTAGAAAATAATTTGCCTGTTTGGCATGCTGAAAAACTATCTGTATTCTGTTTCGCCCTTTTCTAACAATGGTTTTAATACCCGGGATTTTAGAGTCATGAAAGAGCTTTCCCAATGCCATGGGATGTATACCGGCTACATTTTTATTTGCCGTGGATTCTATAAGTACTATGTAAGGTCCAAAGTGCAATCGGGAATATGTTACCTGTTCTACTTCAGGTGGATTAATCTCTAGATCCATGTTAGTTGATTGACTAGTGCTACCTAAATTACTGGTAGGAGACGAGTCAGGGATATTGGGTTTAAGACTGGAATTTACAGCTTTGCCTTTCTCAGCAAGGTTAAGTGGTCGATTGGTTCCACCACCTCCACTCTCGGTATCCATCTTTGCTCAAAAACTCACAAAAGAACTTGTTGCACAAGTCAAACTCACTCGCAAACACTAAGACCCGCACTCTTCCAGAACAATCGACGGAATGTTTGCCACTGACAACCTACGAATTATATTTGCAGCTTATAACAAAGAGAACGAGTGTTGCGGAGGGTTATAACTATAATCCTACTTCACAAGAAGCACGACGTTTGCGTCGTCCGGCTATCTGTTGACATGGGAACGGCTAAGACGTTGCCGTAGCTGTGCCAACATCTCACGAACAACGAATTGACTTGACATGTTTTCCACTTGGAGCGGAAAACACGCCAACATGTTAAAAGTGTTAACGTCAACATTCTGAGTTAACATGCAAAGCCAATTGGAAGACACAATCACAATATACATGTCAATTGTAACATGTTAAATTTAACATGTTGTTGTTAAATGTTAATCAGTGGAGACCGGCCTTAAAATAAATAAAATTACAGAACTAGCTGAGGAAGGTAATTTGAAAGCAAATTTCGTGATTGAGCAGATTCAAGCTTTTTGTAAACAGAAGTGTGAATTCAGAGAGAATATTATAAAGGTCTGCATATTACTGTCCAACAGGTCATGCACAGGCTGCAGGTTCCTAAGATCTCTTAACATTTTGCACCTGCCACACCAAAAACCGGTAAAAACTTCCATTGGCCATTCCAGAGAAGATACAGGAATTACTCTTTTGGTACGAGGTCGCCTGATTGCAGAAAAGAAATCTTTAGAGCACGATAATGAAAAGGTTTCTTCTCTCATCATAGATGGCAGCAAAATCAAGACTGGTCTATGACAGTAATATTGATAAGCTTCTAGTAGAGCTGGGGACGGAGCGGAGCAGTTGTTGTGACGTCATCACCCGGTAGTACCGAGTGAACTACCGAGTAAATGTCCTGACGCGGGACGTTTAAACACGTTATAGGTATGCACTGCGAAGGTATTGCATCCCTCTATTAATACCCTTCTCTCACAACGTAACAACTGTAAATAACTGCATATATATTCACTATAATTGTTATATACGTAACTGCTAGGGAGTAGGAGGTAGTATGTGGAATAAATGTTAGTTACTCGTATAGTTAACTCATTCGAATAGTGAAACAAAGTATGGCGCATACCTACCGAAAGGGTTTGTATACAAGGGGATTGGAAGTTAACAGAAAAGTAATGTATTAACAATTATTTCGTAAGTTCATGTGATACGGTACACTGTTAATGAGAAGAATAACCTGAATATAAAGAATCTTATCAGAATATAATGAAAAACACTGACATAATTTCATCTACAGGATGACAAAAGTAATTACGTAAATGAACGTTGACTGGAATGTCCTTCTTTGCAAATGTGATTACAAAACATATCTGACAACATACTACTACACGTCCCAATGCCAAACAGCTATCAGTAGAATGCTTCTATAAATACAGTTATTATATTATATTATATTATATTATATTATATTATATTATATTATATTATATTATATTATATTATATTATATTATATTATATTATATTATATTATATTATATTATATTATATTATATTTGATGTGCCACCACCCGTCGTGTATGTGCGGCCACAAAATTTGCATTTTGCGTGTTTCCTATTGTCAGTGATGTCAAAAAACTGCCAGGCATCCGACGGTTTTCGTGGCCATTGTGGAACAACTTTCTGTAAAAATTTCTTTAAATTCCTTTAAATGTTCTAAAAATATAACTACTATCTACGAATATGTTTAAATATCACACTAACACCACAAATATAATCTAACAGACTTTACATTATCTACAAAACATAACAAGCGAAGGAAATATATACGTACATTCGAAACAACACAGATTGAATACAGGTACTTTCGTACGTGTGTTGTGCGCTACACAGTGCTCAGGTCCTCCGCGAGTACTCGCAGTTGTAAGCGGAGGGGATCGGTGGTGCGCTCTACCCCTACAACCGGATTACTCATCGGTATTACTCGCTCCGTCCCCACCTCTAGCTTCTAGGAATGTCTGATGTACTGTAGAGAGAAGTAAAGACAAGCTTTCCAATAAATTGCTCTGCATTTTGCTCAAAGGTCCTTCCACACATTAGAGGATTCCTGTGACATATTATTTTACACACAGCAAACCTTTGAACAGGAAAGTGTTAAAGCTAAGTTAGACTGGGCAGTGATGTGAGATTCAAATGGTGAGTTTGAACTGGAGAACAATTACAAAGATTACTTTTAAGTATTAGTTCTACGTGTGTATAAACTGACTATAGATTATCACAAACACATTAAAACACCTTTTCAAATATGTAAAAATTCGTATTGACTGTGGGGCCCATACTACGACGGTTCATAACCTCAAGATATTGATATAAACAAGTTTCTAACAAGACATGTTAACATCATATTGATGGATTATTTGCACTACAACAAAAACGGATCATAAGTACAATTCAGAACACGTGGTTTCTCCGGAAGTATCATAGTTAGCTATATATTAGTGAATTTTCACAAGAATTTGTCACAAGATTCATGCTGAATATAAGAATACAATCAAAACTTGTCTTAGAAAGGCGATCCTAGGGGGAGAACTGAAAAATAATCCTGTGACCCCACTTCTCATTTTCCAGCCCCCTTCTTCTTCTTCTTCTCATGTGTTACTGGGCGCTGCTCACGGCAATTAACCCAGTCACCAAATGTACACTCGCTATATAACTTCATTCACCATTTGCTCCTTATGACAGTTTTATATTTATATATAGGGAACAAGTTTCAACATTTGTCGCCAGAATTTATAGTGAAGACTGGCATAATTTGACACATCTCATTTGAATAATTTCAGGCGTGAAGGGTCATTCATAGACAGATATGGCTATGTAGCACCACTCCTTCTGGGTGTTGCAATTTCCATTTTCTTCAGTGTAACTCACCGATATGTAGGTGTGGGAACTCTAAAGTGGGATGCGAACAACATTATCTTCCGACGTGAAAAATGTAACATCAAAGATACCTCCTATTCCAAAAATTAATAGAGCGACAAGTAGTTGTATTCCCCACCTGTGTCTCTTGCCTAGTATACAACCCCACACCGGAAATTGTAATTGCTGCAATTGAACATGCAGGACGAGTGTTCGGTTGTGATTCTATGATTACACTTTCATGTCTCTCTGACCGCAAGTTTGGACAACAATCAATACAGGATATTCCCACCACGAGCTGCATTACATTGATGAATTCATCGAGACATGGAGTCAATAAGGCCCTGGATCGCTTCCTAAGGAATTGTGACCCATGCTTGCTGCACTGCACGGGTCAGTTGTTCCAGAGTTGTGGGTGGGTGAGGACGGTTGGCCAGTTGTCGACCTATAATGTCCCACACATGCTCAATAGGACTGAGGTCCGGGGATCTGGCGGGCCATTCTAAGGTTGTGATGTCATGGAGAGCTTCTCTGGAGATCCGTGCAGTGTAAACCCGGGCATTGTCCTACTGAAACATCCCATTACCAATGTTCGCCATCATAGGGACAACGACTGGATTGAGTACCCTATCAACGTACTGTCGAGCAGTCATAGTGCCCTCAACAAGCACTAATTGTGATTTCGCATTAAAGCCAATAGCTCCCCAGACCATAATGCTTGGTATTGGCCCTGTAAGCCTCTCGACAATAAGATCTGTGTGGCCCCTCTCCCCGGTACTTCCGCGCATACGATTCCGGCGATCACTGCGGGCAAGACAGAAGCGGGATTCATCACTAAAGACGACCCTATGCCATTCGTCGACCCACGTCGATCTTTCTCGACAGCAGGCCAGCCTTACACGTCGCTGTTGTGGGGTTAATGGACACCTTCTGCAGGGACACGGGTTCGTAAGCCAACTGCACGCAGGCGATTACCAACTGTTTGATGTGTAACGTGGGGTGCCACAGCTGCTCAAATTTGCGCTGCTGTTGCATGGGGTTCCATCCGGGCCATCCGAATGATGCGGCGATCCTCTCTCACAGTTGTCCGTCGCGCTGGGCCTGTGCCAGGTCTACGAGTGTGGGGTACCTTCATTTGACCACTGCTGCCATACACGTTGCACCGTAGATGCCTGTCGGCCAACACGTGCGGCGACAGTCCTTAGCGATAATCCAGCCTCACACAGCCCTATTATCCGAGCCCTCTCAAACGGCGACAGTTGTTGATAGCGTGCTCTTCTCTGTCGTCGAGGTATGTTTGCTGGGGAACATTTCACTGCACAGACTGCAATTCAACTACGCTACACCAGAGTCCGTATACGGGAGTTGATTCCTTCGCGACCAATCACGTGGGGAGACCTGTAGCAACAATCCAATGGGTCTGAAACTTTGATCTTTACATACCTACATGGCATCGTTCCATATCTTGAAAATCATCACAAACGAACAATGCCCTCATGGTATTGCAATTTCCGTTTTCTTAAGTGTATTTAAATGAAATTAAAATTAGTAAGCGGGTGTGAGCACATGGTTAAAACTGAGGCGAATGGCAGTGGTGATATGCTGGCGTGTATATGTTCCATTAGAAAACCATGGTCGAAGACAGATGGGAGATTGGATATTGAAATTTAAAAAAACTCTACTTTTTCTGGTCCTTTCCAATCAACCTTCCATTCCTGACGAATTGTTTCTTTGATGAGAGAATGAATGTCAGTAGCAGGAATAGCGAGTTTAAAAATTAACCCGTTTCCCAAGGCAGCATCTTTGGCGAGTAAATCACCTTTTATATTGTAGAATGGCCTGGAATCCAGACTAGGGTTATATCCTGACTGTTTTGCTCTAGTTCATTTAGTAGCTTTTTTTGCTAGTTGCTTTACGTCGCACCGACGCAGATAGGTCTTATGGCGACGATGGGACAGGGAAGGGCTGGGAGTGGGAAGGCGTAGCAGGGGGAGAGGTGATACTCCCACGGGGCGCGTCCCAGGTGGCGGATAGGGGGGTCCTAACAGGCTTGCCAGCGGACTTGAGGGAAATAAAATACCTCTCGCGGACGAAACACACACCCCCTGTGGGTGGGGAAGGCAGACGAAGAATTCACCCACGGTATCCCCTGCCTGTCGTAAGGGACGACTGAAAGGGGTGACCAAGGGATGATTGAATTAGAACCATGAAACTACTTTTGATTCGTACCATCACGCGGGGAACACCATGGGTTGCCTGTACTTGCGAGTTGTACCACTATATTCGGTACGACCGAGCTCGATAGCTGCAGTCGCTTAATTGCGGCCAGTATCCAGTATTCGGGAGATAGTAGGTTCGAATCCCACTGTCGGCAGCCCTGAAAATGGTTTTCCGTGGTTTCCCAATTTCACACCAGGCAAATGCTGGGGCTGTACCTTAACTAAGGCCACGGCCGCTTCCTTTCCACTCCTAGTCTTTTCCTGTCCCATCGTCGCCATAAGACCTATCTGTGTCGGTGCGACGTAAAGCAACTAGCAAATATATATATATTCGGTACGAAATGGGTTTGTGATTAGTAGCAGTCATGAGCTTGGCCTGAGGGTTTCCAGTACCCGCGCGTTGTACCCATGTGAGCAACACCGCGGGTCTGGGCGTTGCCTGTGAGTTGTACCACTATATGAGCGACACCGTGGGTCTGCGTTGCCTGTGATTAGTATCCACTATGTGAGGAACACCACGGGGCCCGTGGGACCGGCACCCGTGCCTAGTTCACCTAGGTGAGGAAACTCATCGGTTTGCGTTGGCTATGAGTGGCGCCATTGTGTGAGAAACACCATAGGTCTGCGTTATCTGTACGAAATACAAAACTTGTGAGTAGTACTATCTTGTGTGAGCACCGTGAGTCTTCGCTACTTTTGATTAGTACCCCAACATGACAAATACCATGGTTCTACTTTACTCGCGACATGTACCATTCTGTGGGCAATTAGACATTGATTTTGCACCCCTTTAGGTATCATTATTGTGCTTTATGAGTGGTCCCTTGGTCAGTAATACCTTTATTTACGACCTTTTTTGAGTCTGATCCACTGTTTTGTTTTTTGTTTTTGTTGTTTTTTGTTTTTGTAGGGCTCATGTCCATCCATTCATTCTTCATGACATTTTGGTCAGTGGATTAATTTGAACTTTTTGTTATTTCATTTCGTATCATTAGGGGCCGATGACCTCGATGTTAGGCCCCTTTAAACAACAAGCATCCTCATCAACCATTTTCAGGGTTGCCGACATTGCGGTTCGAACTTACTATCTCTCGAATACTGGATACTGACCGCACTTAAGCGACTGCAGCTATCGAGCTCGGTTAGTAGTTTTTTAATATTGGGTGCATACCACGGACTGGGACTTTGAGTGGGTTGTATTCGTTTCAGGACAATGTGTGAATCGGAAAATAAAATGGCCTTGGATATAGCATTATGTTTTACATATAGTAAGGCCTATCTAATGGCGGATGCTATAGCTGTAAAGATAGAAGCATATTTAGTTAATGTAAATTTACAAGAAGTTTGAGAGGAGGGTGTATAGTAAGCTGGTCCAACATCTTTAGCATTTCGGGAACCATCTGTGTGAATACCTCCGTCGTCTCAATCCTATGCGGTTAACATGCTGCTCGGCGTGAGCTCTTAGTGTCACAAACCTCCGCTAGGGGCGCCAGCTAACGCACCCAATTTATATCCGTACCTGCGTTATTATGTTCCCGTGCGTTTTCATCGAGTATTATGTGTGTGTCTCCGGTCGTAAAATGATTAATTTTTGTGTTCCTTTCTCTATATCATAGCAAGAAATCCAAATTCTTCAGATTTGAGGTTTCCTGAAGTCCCTCTAAGTAAAGAAATTTGAGGAAATTGGCTTAACGCTATATCAAGGCAAGGATCAACCAAGAGTAGTCAATGGATACCATCCAACTATACTCCTGTTTGCAGCCTGAAGTTTAGAGATAGAAATAACAGATAAAACTGGAAGAAAAATATATTGAAGACAGAGAGTGTGCTTAGTCGGTTTGGGAATTATCCCCATTACCTTCAAACCAGAAAAGTAGCTCCACAAAAGACCAGACAGTGGCAGATATTTCTTCGGAACAAATCCATGATGAATCAAGCTCTTCAACCGCAGGAAATACATTGGATGGCGAGTACGAAATTCATGTGAACAATGATGTATGAATCCAAGACAATATTCCAAGAAGTAAAAATGATAGCAGACATAACAAAATCTTACATTAGAGGCTCCGATCGAGAATTCTGAGACTACGGCAAAAGCTGATGACTAACCATAATTTAAACTCACAATTTCATGTTTGGTCCATATTGAATAGAGATTACAAAACAATATGTCAGATTGTACAAGATTCAACGTTTCAATATAAGATGTGTTGTTGGTTAAAATTACAACCTCCTTTATTTATGGTACCGGTTTCGACACCCATGGACGTCGTCATCAGCCTATCAGGGTCATTATACAAAGATGCATATTAAAGTATACAAATAAAAATAACCGTTCATACGAGGCTCATTTCGAGGTCCCTTATTTACTTACTAACGTCCAGGACAAAGTTTATTGCAGACTTGTCAATGCACTATCCCAAAAGCAGTTTATCCTCGAAAAGAACTTCGATTCGCTCATGAGAAAATCAAAATCACATTATGCTCCTTCAATAAAATTTAAAGACTCCGGTACTTCTGACAACCCAATCGCTCAATTACATCAGCCGCTCATCATTTTATCCAACACAATACAAGATGCTGATGAAATCTCAATTCTTTTCAAAGGCCCGAAACACAACCGGCCCAATTCTAATGTACCTAATATCGCTTCTAAACTCATTATTGAAAAAGATGCCGCCATAAAAAAATGCCACGGGACTTACCATCTGAAATAAGGTTGGACGCTAAAAGACAATTAAACAAGATTTTTATTTCTCCCGAACTCATATAATGTACACATCGCGGAAAGAAAAAACATCATCAAACTAAAAAAAAAGAAGATTAAGGATAACCATTTGATAATATCTAAAGCTTACAAGGGTACTACTACCGTCATTATGGAAAAATATGACTACATTTTGAAACTAAAATATTTTTTACAGTTGGTACGTTTTCGGTGATCAGCAAAGACACTTCCCAATGTATTCAGCGGAAATTAAAACAGGCACTGAAAACCACATCTTTCCTTTTAACTGAAATAGAAAAACAAAAACTGATCAACATAAATCCAGGCTTACCGACCGTGAAGTCACTGCCAAAAATCCGTAAGACCGGTGTCCCCATGCGCCCCATTGTAAATTATAGGCAAAGTCCCTTATATAAGCTGTCACATTTTATAAAATTCCTTGAAAACACTATACATTCCTTTCGAACAAATCCATTAAGAATACACTTGAGTTGATTAAGAAACTAGACAGGTTCAAACTTCAACCTTACCACATTTTACACTCATTTGACATATGTATCCTAGTATAAAAACCGGGAAGCTTTTTTCTATTATCAATGTCAGACTGTAGAATACGTATTTGAACTGTGCGTTCGTAGTAGATATTGAACTGTATGTTAAATGATAGACTGTGAAATACGTTTTTGAACTGTGCATTCGTTGTACACATTGGATTGTGTTTAAGATTTGCATTTACAATAAATAATGAACCGTGAAATCAAATTGTACATTTATGACAAGCAGTGAATGGTGCATATGAACTGTGCGTTTACAATAGACAGTGTATTTTTCGTATGATCAAACTACGGACCGTGAAGGAATAGAAACCATTTCATTTAATTTCAAGTTAATAAACCAAATCGGTTTACGAGTGAAAGATTTTCTCTTTCAAGTGATTGACTTGAAATTGCACAGAAACTTAAAAAATACTTCGTGTTGTAACCGTACAACAGAGTTACAGATTCCATTCAGTATTTATTATTATTATTATTATTATTATTATTATTATTATTATTATTATTATTATTATTATTATTATTATTATTATTATTATTATTATTATTATTGTACCGGGTGGTACACCTCCACGCCGCTTATTTAAAATTAGCGCCAATTGAAACTCCTCTGCTGGAGGAAGTCTGAACTTTATCTACGGTATTAATTTTCAAGTTTCTCAGAAGATGTCCCTACTTGGAAATTTTGGAGTTTTTGAACTGGGTCATTTTGATGTATTTTTGTTTTACCTGTAGTAAGAAGTGTGAACTTTCTCTTCTAGAGGACACTACTGAAAAACTACAATGGTGCACCCTAGTGCGAAGTGAAAGAACTGTTTTTTGGAGAAATTTTTATTTCAAAAGTTTGTTTCTTGTTAAATTTCTGTCTGTTATTGTTTAAGTTGGCCGTATACCCCTTTCTGTCCCCTTGTTTTGAATTTAGCCAATCCTGAATTTCTCGAATTAATTTTCCACCAATAATATGTTTCTTCTTCGTATTGTGTAGGGGTTTTCTTGGTGAACCAATAAAATCCTTGTGGGAGTGTGTTCTCATTTCAAAAACGCCTCGAACTTTCCGCGAGAGTATATAAACTGCTGATTTTCGGGTCTCGGTGCCACTTCAGTACCATCTTTCAGTGTGTAAAGTACATAGCAGGGGGCGGGAAGCGCCTCTTTCTTCGGGCAGCAGTTCAACAACCAGGTAATGGCCATTTAATAACTTCTTTTCTTGCTAGCTCAGCGTTTAACTCTCGGGGCGGGTCCGAAGCGTTTCCACCATGTAACTTTCCCTAAAATGTAAAGACATTTTGTATTTATTCTATCTTTTAAGCTACATATTGGGATAGAGAGTGCTTAACCCTCTCGAGCTCCCACTCATATTGTTTTGAGGTGAACTTATTTCTCACAACCGATTCTTCCTTTATGTAATGTAAATTGTTCTTTTCTAAAGTCACCTCTGTAGTATGGGATTAGCCCTTGCATTAGTGGCCTAGAGCCAGATTAGGTTTTAAAACAAATGCATTAGGAGTGCAGATCGCCTCCTCTCAAGTTGGTATTTTAGAGGCCATATAATTAACCTTTTCTCACTTAATAGGCCTCAGTAGGTTGGGTATTTTACCCCTGTGTTTATGTCCTTAGAGGACAGCTTGAAGGTGGAATTAGGTGTGGCCTTTGACAGGCTTAAAATTTGAGAGCGGGTTGCTCTTTCTTGAATATTTTGTTTTCTGCGCGCCTCAAGCAGGCTTTACTGTGTAATTTGGAGCAAGTGCTCCTGGGTATGAATGGGGTTTTCCGCCCCTCTGTTGAAACTTGTGTTGGGGTAAAACTGGGCTAATTGCTCAAGAATTGTGAGGTCGGGGCTCGAAGCCCAAATCCTGTAAATATTGTAATTGTACTTTTATTGCCTTGCTACTCTGTACCTGTCTTTCGTGTTATTTCTGAATTTTGGAAAGAGAATGTAACCTTGTTAAATTTTACATTAACTTTAATTTCGTAGTTTGAGACCCGTTCACACCCGCACCTTCTTTCACCTCTACCTACCACAAAAATACGGTAACAAGTGGTAGCAGAGCGTGGTTGAATGGGTCTCAATTTAGCCCCTTTTGACGGCTAAACATTGTTTTGATTCGAACTCTAACAATTTTCTCAGTTGCTGGAATTTTTAAATTTTCCTTTTTCAAAATTGTTCTGTCATCATGCCCGGCCCTCGCGATGTTCTCCATCTTAACTATTTGCGCAAGGAGGAGTTGATCTATGAATTGACTATTAGAAATGTGCAATCTGGAGGCACGGTTGCGGTAGACACAAACAAGCTTAGAGAGTCTCTTGATTTGCCCATTTCCATCCCCACTTTGGGAGAGAAAGAGATTGACGACTCTCTTTCAACGATCATCGAGAATATTACTGGGCTAGCATCTGTAGTTAGTTTTTTGACGAAAATGATCCTTCTCCTAATCAAATTAAGCGTGTGCAAGCCAGGCTATTTCATTTTTCAAATAGAGTTAACGATCTGTTGTCTCTAAAGTTGAATGACGTTCAGAGGAAGGAAGCTAGTACGGTGCTTGAAAATATTTCTGAATTATCTAGTAAGATCACTCAATTGTTAACTGGGGAAGTTCCTCCCAAAACTGATCTACCCGCTACGGTGAATGTAGGTAGCGAGGAAGAGCCTCCTAAGGGAGAAGTCAATAGGAAAACCGTTGGAGCTCAAACTATCTCTGCCCCATTGGACAACGAGTCTGATCGCCGTACGTCGTTGAATAATGTACGTTCTGAACTAACTTCTTTGCCACTGAAACCTTTACCTACTATGTCACCTGGGTTCAGCAGCTTGCCTCATCCATTAGCTATGTTGCTCAGAGGTATCTCTAAGTTTTCTGTTAATACCACCAGTGACGTTATTTCATTCTTAAGGTTTTTATTTGAATTTCAAGATCATGCCCTTGTTTTTTCTCTTTCTCCGTGTCAAATTTTACAGATAATTTATCCTTATGCAATTGGTATTCTCTCAGATAAAATAGTAAGAGCCATTGCCGAACAGTCATCTATTGAAGATTTTCATGCTCATCTGCTTGCAAATTTTATTCCTGCTCACGCGAGGTCATCTCTGATTCAGAAGTACTATTATCGAGTACAGAGATTGGATGAAAATCTGGCTGATTTCATACAAGACATTAAATTCTATACTAGGGTGTTTGCTCTTCACTTCCCTGAGGATCAGATTGTACAAGCTATAGTGGAAGGTATTTCACCTTCGTATAGGTCATATTCGTGTTTCGCGGCGTGCCCGCAAACTTTCCCTGAACTCGAAGCATTGGCCGTCTCAGCGGAAGGAATTAGATACGCCGATTCCATGCGTGCCGCGAAAGAACCCCCTCCATCGTTTAGTAATACTCGGCCTCCACCTCGCCGACCAGTCACACCACGTAAATGTTATGCTTGCGGGTCGCCTGACCACCTTCGCAATAAGTGTCCATCAATCAAGTCTAGTGGGACAAGGAATGGAGCTGGTTCATCACAAGGCTGTTTTAAATGTGGGGCTTTCTCACATATCGCAAAGAATTGCCCAAATTCAAATAGCACCCCCTCCTGCTCAACTTCTGGTGCAAATTCCACCAATGACAATAATAAAAAATGACTAGTGGTTTCGGCTGAGTCGACTAATCCATCTTTCCGAGGCTCAGCCCCTGGTAAACAGATCGAAAATTCAGGGAACGTTCAATCTGCAAATCCATCTTTGGAATGCCCCAAAGAGTGTCTTAGGATTGCGGCGGATACCCCCGCACCGGTCCCCTTTCTCAAAATTGAGTTAAATAATGAGCCTATAACAGCCCTATTAGATTCAGGCAGTGTTTGTTCTATTATTTCGGCTGAATGGTATGCAAAATTGAAATCTGTTTGTAAACTTCCTGACTATTGTTCCTCTTCTATCCAATATGTTTCGGCTAATTCATCTCCCTTAGAAATTCTAGGTTCTTTACAGGTCAAAATTCGTATTTTTAAATTTACATGGAAAATCAAACTGTTTGTGGCTAAGCACCTGTCTTGCCCCATCATATTGGGAGCGGACTTCATTTCTCACACTGGTCTTGTGCTCCATCTTCAGAGTAAGTCGTGCACATTCAAATTTGCTTCCAATTGTAAAATCCCCTTGTTAAAATGTAATTCTGCATCATGTTCATCTATTTCGCAAACCCAGGATGAAATGTTGTTAGACCTTAGACATCTACCTGAGGAGCAGGCTGATGGTATTCGTAAGTTGTGTCAGTCATTTCCAGAGGTGTTCTCTGATACTCTTGGTGTTACTGACCTTATTGAATACAAAATTGAGGTCACGGATTGGATTCCTGTCCGTTTTCCACCATATAGGCTATCTCCACCTAAAATGAAGGCTCTGAAAGAAATCATCGATCAGATGTTGAAGGATGGTATTATTAGGCCCTCTAAGTCGGCGTATTCTTCGCCTATTTTTCTAGTCCCGAAACCCCAAGGTGGCTTCAGGCCTGACATTGATTATAGGGCTCTCAATCGGAAGGTGGTGTTGCAATCTGTGCCCCTTCCTGACCTTCATTCTTGTTTTTCATGGTTTCGTAAGGCCAAGTTCTTTCCTATCTTGGACTTGAATCAGGCCTATAATCAAATTCCCCTAGCGGAAGAGTCTAAATATCTTACAGCGTTTGCCACGGATTCGAATTTGTATGAATACAACCGCGTACCTTTCGGGCTCCCCACGGGAGCAGCTGTACTCACTAGACTGCTAGATAGGGTCTTCTCCGACATCAAATTTGAGTACTTGTATCACTACCTGGATGATGTCGTCGTATTTTTGGAGACCTTTGAAGAACATCTAGATCATCTGCGAGAAGTTCTCAATCGCCTTCGTAAGGCTGGGTTAACTGTCAAGTTGTCCAAGGTTGCCTTTGCTAAGCCCTCTATGTCATTCCTAGGGCATATTGTGTCACCTGATGGTGTTGCCGTCGATCATTCTAGAACACAGGCCATCCGTGATTTTAAACCTCCCAAGGAAATTAAAGGTATCGCCAGGTTCATTGGTATGGTGAATTTCTTCAGGAAGTTTATTCCTAACTTCGCTAATAGAGCGGCGCCCTTAAACCTTCTTCGTAGGAAAGGCATCAAATTCGAGTGGGGACCTTCTCAACAAGCCGCTTTTGAAGATCTTAATTTAGCTCTCTGTAATGCCCCTGTCCTTGCTATGCCTGATTTCTCAAAGAAATTCATCGTCCAAACTGACGCGTCGTCGTCAGCAGTAGCTGCAGTCCTTCTTCAAGAGACTGAACTAGGGAGCGACCCATCGCCTATGCATCTAGGACTCTATCGGCTCAAGAAGCAAAATATTCCATATATGAGCTCGAAGGTTTGGAAGTCTTATTTGCCTTAGAAAAGTTCCGTCTCTACCTGGAACATGTCAAATTCGACCTGGAGACAGATAATCAAGCCTTAAGCTGGGTCTTAGGTAGGCCGCGTCGTACTGGTCGTATAGCCCGTTGGGCAATCCGAATCTCTGCCTTCCAATTCGATGTCAGGCATATAAGAGGGACCGAAAATGTTGTTGCTGATGGACTCAGCCGTATGTTTTCCAACGACGTTGAGACCTATGAACCGGTCGATAGTTCATCTCCTCCCGAGTCCATGCTATCTGATGTTAATGCCATCTTAACAGATGCTCCCATGCTCTTTAGGGATATCGAGAAATACCAACGTGAAGATCCGACGCTGGCTCCGATAATGGAAACCCTTTCTTCTGGGGAACATGTCGTCCCTTATGTTCTGAGGAATGGTGTTTTATGTTGCCCTTCGAGGCATGATAAGACGATGAAAGTTGTCGTTCCAGCTGTTCTTGTACCTATGATCTTCAAGTATTATCATGAGACCCCATTAGGAGGGCATCTAGGCATCTTTAAAACTCGTGAGAAGATTCGTGAAATGTTCATCTGGAAGGGTATGGACGGTGAAATCCGTGAACTAGTAAAGGCTTGTAAATCCTGTTTGCTTAGTAAACCAACCAGGTCCACCAAGGTAGGCCTTTTGTCTTCTCATCAAGCGCCGCGCCCCATGGAACGCCTGTATATTGATTATGTAGGACCCTTCCCCCAGTCGAAGGGAAATGCCAACAAGTTCATCTTTGTATGCGTAGATGGTTTTACAAGATTTTCCTGGTTATTTCCGACTAAGCTGGCTACCGCTCAGTCCACCATTACTTGTCTAAATTCTATCTTTGCTTCTTTTGGTCCGTGTCAATATATTGTATCTGATATTGCTAAGGCTTTCACATCTAATTTATTTCGTAAATTCTGTTTTGACCTGTCCATATCTCATGTGACAACTTCTGCTTATTCCCCTCAACCATCTCTGGCTGAACGGGTTAATCGTAATCTGAGGTCCGCGCTTATTGCCTATCATCATGAAGATCATTCTAGATGGGACACGTCCCTGCATTGGTTAGCTTTTGCTTTGAATTCGGCGGTTCATGAATCACATAAATTTACTCCAGCGTCTTTGATGTTCAAGTTTGTTCCCAACACGCCGCTCTCTAACCTCTGGTCTCTGAGTGACATTCTACCCGAGAAAATAGACCCGGACAATATTAAAGATCTTTGGAAGAAGGCTAAAGCCAATCTTAAAGTGTCTCATGAAAAGGTTAGGGAAGGATATGATCGTGGACGGAGACCCACCAATTTGAAGGTAGGCGACCAAGTGATGGTCAAGAATTTTGTTCCCGCGGGCAAGCTTGCCCCCAGATTTCATGGGCCGTGTATCATTCTATATTTCCTTACGCCGGTCACATTACTATTAAGCAATCCAGCCACCGAGAGGATATTTAGGGTTCACCTGTCGCAGGTGAAACCTGTATAATTTCTGTGCTAACTTGCTTCATATAATCTTGAAAGGAATATGAAGGTTATATTTTTTTTTAGGTTTTCACTTTTAGGCCTTCTGCCCCTTCTATAATATTTTGTTTTATATGTAAGCATTTTTGTAAAACCTTCCCCGAACCGTTAAACTGCCATCCTGTCGTTGCCACGGCCATTACCACGCTCCCGTCTCCTGCTCCACTACACACAGTGGCTTATGGGAATTAAATAAATATCTCCACGCCGCTGGCCCCTCAACCTCACCACAATGAATGTACCCTATTATCATTCTGGTCCAACAGAAATTCTGCCGCCGAGCTTTAATGTTTCAGTGCCCCCGCAGCCGCGCGGCGCCGTACCGCTACTGGAATAGAGGAAGGGCCCCCTCTTCTCCAGAGAGGTCGACCAGTGTACGGCGAGCCGGAGCCCTCCTACCGGTCAAGGCTGATGTGCGGCGCACAACCAGTAACTGGCCCGCAGCGTGTATAAGTTCGCCGCGGGCGCGGCGTGCTTCAACACCACTACTCCTCTCATAGTGCGGGCGAGCGGTATCTCAGGGTACTTGAGGGGTCCGAGCGGCCTCCTCTGGACACAAGCCGCAGCGGCCGCTCTGGCCATCCAACTTAATCAACCTTGAAAATATTTAATCAGCTATATGGACCTTCCAGTTCAACATTACTACCTTTTCTTGGATTTTACTGTAATACCTGGTGGACTTAGAAAATTTTTCCTCAACTTTAAAAACTAAAGATTTCCTTCTGAATTTAACTTCTGCAAACATAAAGACATTACTTCAGCAGTTACTACGATAATTTTTGAAACTCGATCAAATCAAATTTCAACAATTTTGATAAATGCTTCTGCAATTAATCTCCATATCAACATCATAACTTGGACCTGGTTTTCAAACAAAAGTTTATGTTCTTCTGTGTTACCCCCTTGGAGGAACTTTTGGGGGGGGAGGTCTGTACCGGGTGGTACACCTCCACGCCGCTTATTTAAAATTTGCGCCAATTGAAACTCCTCTGCTGGAGGAAGTCTGAACTTTATCTACGGTATTAATTTTCAAGTTTCTCAGAAGATGTCCCTACTTGGAAATTTTGGAGTTTTTGAACTGGGTCATTTTGATGTATTTTTGTTTTACCTGTAGTAAGAAGTGTGAACTTTCTCTTCTAGAGGACACTACTGAAAAACTACAATGGTGCACCCTAGTGCGAAGTGAAAGAACTGTTTTTTGGAGAAATTTTTATTTCAAAAGTTTGTTTCTTGTTAAATTTCTGTCTGTTATTGTTTAAGTTGGCTGTATACCCCTTTCTTTCCCCTTGTTTTGAATTTAGCCAATCCTGAATTTCTCGAATTAATTTTCCACCAATAATATGTTTCTTCTTCGTATTGTGTAAGGGTTTTCTTGGTGAACCAATAAAATCCTTGTGGGAGAGTGTTCTCATTTCAAAAACGCCTCGAACTTTCCGCGAGAGTATATAAACTGCTGATTTTCGGGTCTCGGTGCCACTTCAGTACCATCTTTCAGTGTGTAAAGTACATAGCAGGGGGCGGGAAGCGCCTCTTTCTTCGGGCAGCAGTTCAACAACCAGGTAATGGCCATTTAATAACTTCTTTTCTTGCTAGCTCAGCAGTTTAACTCTCGGGGCTGGTCCGAAGCGTTTCCACCATGTAACTTTCCCTAAAATGTAAAGACACTTTGTATTTATTCTATCTTTTAAGCTACATATTGGGATAGGGTGCTTAACCCTCTCGAGCTCCCACTCATATTGTTTTGAGGTGAACTTATTTCTCACAACCGATTCTTCCTTTATGTAATGTAAATTGTTCTTTTCTAAAGTCACCTCTGTAGTATGGGATTAGCCCTTGCATTAGTGGCCTAGAGCCAGATTAGGTTTTAAAACAAATGCATTAGGAGTGCAGATCGCCTCCTCTCAAGTTGGTATTTTAGAGGCCATATAATTAACCTTTTCTCACTTAATAGGCCTCAGTAGGTTGGGTATTTTGCCCCTGTGTTTATGTCCTTAGAGGACAGCTTGAAGGTGGAATTAGGTGTGGCCTTTGACAGGCTTAAAATTTGAGAGCGGGTTGCTCTTTCTATAATATTTTGTTTTCTGCGCGCCTCAAGCAGGCTTTACTGTGTAATTTGGAGCAAGTGCTCCTGGGTATGAATGGGGTTTTCCGCCCCTCTGTTGAAACTTGTGTTGGGGTAAAACTGGGCTAATTGCTCAAGAATTGTGAGGTCGGGGCTCGAAGCCCAAATCCTGTAAATATTGTAATTGTACTTTTATTGCCTTGCTACTCTGTACCTGTCTTTCGTGTTATTTCTGAATTTTGGAAAGAGAATATAACCTTATTAAATTTTACATTAACTTTAATTTCTTAGTTTGAGACCCGTTCACACCCGCACCTTCTTTCACCTCTACCTACCATAAAAATACGGTAACAATTATTATTATTATTATTATTATTATTATTATTATTATTAACCCGATTCATGAGATTTTATATTCTGTTTTTCATCATTTAGACTGTAGTTATTAGGTATCACGTATATTATTGTATTCAATCATAGGTTAAGTGTAATTTTTTGTAATTATTCTGTATTGTAGTAAGTGAGATTTGTTGGTTTCATACAGTCATGCTGCGGCTTGTAACTCTGGCCAGATGAGCTGGTAGAGTATTTTGCAATAGAGGCTAAGTTTAACTGAGAATGTTATGTGCAAGTAGGTTTCCCGGTGACTCATGCAGCATAGTCATCTGTTGTCGCTTGGGTACGCTTATACGACACATGACTGATGACATCTGTGCGTGGGCACGTGATGCGACCAAGTGTCTGCATTCGCCAGCTACTGTATGTTGAGGTGGAAGGGATGAACAGAGAGTAGGGAGACGAGTCGTCATCGCGAGGTTATAAAAGTCGATGCAACGGTGGTGAGAGGTATCGTATCTATCAGATCATATGTATCAGTCAGATGTATAAAATGGAAGAAGTGGTCTTAGAGTGATGGTCAGAGGTAAGAGTTGTGTTTGAAGAAGTTTTGTAATAATCGAGGTCTACAAGTGGTAGTTGTATCCGAGCAGAGACGGGTACTATGCTGATAAAGAAACATCATCTTCTTGTGAGGACGGACTTCACAACATGTTTCAATAACATTTTCCAATTTCTTATAATATATTGAGTGGACATAATTACATTGGAGCTGCCTACACGCGTACATGGTTTGTAGGCCAACTCCTTGTTATATAAGAAGATAACAGCAGACGGCTCCCGACTTCAGCTCATAGGTTTTCCCAAGAATTTCAAGTTCAACAGCGGTGTATGCAGACATCAGGTAATTAAAGCATCAGACATGTTATGCATTCATAACATGAAGAAGAATGTAATCAGCGGCGATATAACATCTCACTTCAAGTTCATGCCAATAGCTTTTTTTTTTTGGATTAAAGTTTCCTTTTAATATTACCGCAAATCTCACTATATATATATATTGTTAAATTAAAAGACGTCAATGCTTGTTCATTGTGACGTAAATTATAGTCATAAACTCAGTTTTATTTTAATTATAATAAGTGATTCCAGTTCCATGTACAATCCTCAATTGTGGAAATGCAACAGTAATTTAATATTGTCCTGATCCATATCCCTGTATATTGCCAGATATGTGAGTTTATCACCTCACGCCTTGAGATAATTGATATAAGAGGTATGCTCTACCAAATTTTGTTGTTTTTATTTAAAAAGCAACTGGCGCTCAAACAAATGTTATGTATATTGTGTGAAGGAGATGAAGGTATAAGAGTAGTGGTTGGAGTAGCCACAGTGTGTGAGAATTTCAAACTGTTTCAAGTGTCACATTTTTAGTCAATGTTATTGATATTTGACGACACGAAATAACGAGTGATCCTTTAGTTCAACATTCAAATCTGTAGATTTATATTCAAGAAACTCTTTCCGTGTCCCAGGTGCTAATGTGTACATTCATAAGTCCTCCTTCGAGCAACCAAATCTCAACGCTCACTTTACTACGTTATCTCGGTCTTCTAGATATCGTATGGATATTCGAGAACTAGAATTTCCGTCGTGGGAGGAATCGTGGTTCCATGGCGCAGAGAGGAGACTGATGCCAGTACGAGGAGGGCAGCCGGATTTCGAGTACATCACCAGCCCGGATTAGGGAAGAACCTTTACCTTATATCTGCTGTATGAAGGCGATGTAACTTTGCACTTTGTTAATTGTTCATCGACATGGTGAATTCCTTCAGAAAATTTATTCCTAACTTCGCTACACTACAATCACTACTGATTTGCATTTAGGGCAGTCGCCCAGGTGGCAGATTCCCTATCTGTTGTTTTCCTAGCCTTTGCTTAAATGATCGCAAAGAAATTGGAAAATGATTGAACATTTCCATTAGTAAGTTATTCCAGTCCCTAACTCCCCTTCGTATAAACGAATATTTGCCTCAATTTGTCCTCTTGAATTCCAACTTTACCTTCATATTGTGATCTTTCCTACCTTTAAAGATGCCACTCAAACTTACACGTCTACTGATGTCCTCCCACGCCATCTCTCCACTGACAGATTCGAACATACCATTCAATCGAACAGCTCGTCTCCTTTCTCCCAAATCTTCCCAGCCCAAACTTTACAACACTTTTGTAACGCTACTCTTTTGTCGGAAATCACCCAGAAAAAATCGAGCTGCTGACAGCCGCTAACAGAGCGGAGCCTTTCAACTTACTCCGTAGGAAAGGCGTCAAATTTGAATGGGCTCCTTCTCAGCAATACCGCTTTTCAAGACCTGAAATTAGCTCTCTGCAACGCCCCTGTCCTTGATATGCCTGATTTTTCGAAGAAATTCACCGTTCAAACCGACGCCTCGTCGCCGGCGGTGGCTGCTGTGCTTCTTCAGTAATCTGAACTCGGAAGGTGACCCACCGCCTATGCGTCGAGGACATTATCGGCCCAAAGAGGCCAAATATTCATCTATGAACTTGAGGGCTTGGCTGTTTTATTTGCACTAGAGAAGTTCCGACTCTATCTGGAACATGTCAAGTTCGACCTGGAAATAGATAATCAAGCCTTAAGTTGGGTATTAGCTAGGCCGCGTCTTACTGGTCGTATAGCCCGTTGGACCATCAGGATTTCTGCGTTCCAGTTTGATGTTAGGCATATCAGAGGATCTGAAAATGTCGTGGCGGATAGACTAAGCCGCATGTTTTCTCATGATGTGGAGACCACCGAACTGGAAGATAGTTTTCCTCTTCCCGCGCCCATACCTTCGGGTGTAAATGCCATTTTAACTGATGCCCCCACGTTGTTTCGGGACATTGAAAAATATCAACGTGAAGATCCTGTGCTGGCCCCTATTATTGAAACACTTTCTTCTGGGGAACATGTCGTCCCTTATGTATTGAGGTACAGGGTTTTGTGTTGCCCGTCGAGGCATGACCAAAATATGAACGTAGTGGTTCCAGCCGTGCTTTTACCTATGATCTACAAAGGACTATTATGACACACCATTAGAGGGGGCATTTAGGCATCTTGGGAGGCAGAACGTATCACCTTAGTTTTGCCTCTCAAGCTTCAGAGGACTATAACGTGCCCTTTACGCAGTGGGAACTCCGCAGCGCCCTAGCGCTTTGCAAGGACACGTCTCCTGGATCGGACAACATCCATAACCAGATGTTGAAACACCTTAGTGATGATAGTCCACTCTATCTCCTTCGTGTGTTCAACCGTATCTGGATGGAGGGTGATTTTCCGTCTCAGTGGCGAGAGGGCATAGGCATTCCTGTCCTCAAGCCTGACAAACATCCTAAGTATGCAGGAAGTTACAGGCCGATTTGTCTTACAAACTGCATGTGTAAGCTATTTGAGAGGATGGTAAATCGCCGACTCGTGTGATGTCTGGAGAAACAAGAACTTTTGTCGGAATACCAGTGTTTTCGAGCCGCTCGATCCACCACTGATCACTTGGTCCGCCTGGAGAGCTCTATCCAGGATGCGTTTCTCCGTAAACAGCACTTGGTAGCCGTTTTCTTTGACTTACCACGAACCTCCTACGAAGGCGTAGCAGGGGGAGAGGTGATACTCCCACTTGGCGCGTCTCAAGTGGCGGATAGGGGGTCCTAACCGGCTTGCCGGCGGACTTGAGGGAAATAAAATACCTCTCGCGGACCAAACACACACACCCTGTGGGTGGGGGAGGCTGACGAGTAATAGACCCACGGTATCCCCTGTCTGTCGTGAGAGGCGACTAAAAGGGGCGACCAAGGGATGATTGAATTAGAACCATGAAACTACTTTTGATTCGTACCATCACGCGGTGAACACTATGGGTTGCCTGTACTTGCAAGTTGTACCACAATGTTCGGTACGAAATGGGTTTGTGTTTAGTAGTAGTCATGAGCGTGGCCTGGGAGTTTCCAGTACCCGTGCGTCGTACCCATGTGAGCACCACCGCGGGTCTGGGCGTAGCCTGTGAGTTGTACCTCTATATGAGCGACACCGTGGGTCTGCGTTGCCTTTGATTAGTATCCACTCTGTGAGGAACCCCACGGGGCCCGTGGGACCGGCATCCGTGCCTAGTACACCTAGGTGAGGAAACTCATTGGTTTGCGTTGGCTATGAGTGGCGCCATTGTGTGAGAAACACCATAGGTCTGCGTTACCTGTACGAAGTACAATACTTGTGAATAGTACCGTCTTGTGTGGAACACCGTGAGTTTCGCTACTTTTGATTAGTACCCCAACATGCCAATACCATGGTTCTACTTTACTCGCGACATGTACCATTCTGTGGGGCCTTAGACATTGATTTTGCACCCCTTTCGACATCAAGCATCATCGTGCTTTATGAGTGGTCCCTTGGTCAGTAATCAATTATGTATGAGTTTTGAGTCTGAGCCACTGTATTTTGGTTGTTTGTTTCCTTTTTTTGTTTTTTTGTTGGGTTCATGTCCATCCATTCATTCTTCATGACGACATTATTATTTTTTGGTCAGTGGATGAATTTGACATTTTTGTTCTTTCATTTCGCACCATTAGGGGCCGATAACCTCGATGTTAGGCCTCTTTAAACAACAAGCATCATCATCATCATCATCATCTTTGACTTAGCGAAGGCCTATGACACCCCATGGCGATATGGTATCCTTTCAGTCCTGCATCAATGGAGATTCCGAGGTAACTTGCCTGTTTTCATTGAGAATTTTTTGTCCCTCCGTCTATTCCGTGTCTGAGTAGGGAGGACATATTCGCAATACCACGTTCAAGAAAATGGAGTCCCACAGGGATCGGTCCTTAGTGTCACTCTGTTCGCGATTGCCATAAACGGTATTATCGCTGCCGCTGGTCCAGCAGTAATACCGTCGCTATATGTGGACGATTTTGCTCTGCACTATAGGCCGTGCAGTATGGCAGTCGCAGAGCGACAGTTACAGCAAGTTATTAAGAGGGTGGAGAAGTGGACCTTAGAACATGGCTTTCGGTTTTCTGCCGCAAAGACCTCCGTTGTCCACTTTTGTCGTCAACGTACTCTTCACCCACATCCTGAGCTTTATTTAGGAAATGTCGTTCTTCCAGTTGTTGACACTTACCGATTTCTTGGGCTCCTTTTTGACAGTAAATTATCGTGGGAGCTAAAAGTGCAATGCACCAAGAGGCTTAACCTCTTGAGGTTTCCTAGCAGCACTAATTGGGGAGCTGACCGCGTGGTGCTCTTCCGATTTTACAGGGCACACATTTTATCCAGGTTAGACTACGGCAGTGCAGCATATGGCTCAGCAAGGCCAAGCGTGCTTGGGAAGCTGAACAGCATCCACCACAGCGAGGTTAGGTTGGCGACAGGAGCTTTCCGTACAAGCCTCATTGCCAGCCTCCTCGCTGAATCTGGTATGCCGCCTTTTCATCTAAGGCGCCAGCAAATGCTTCTTCCGTATGCTGCAAATTTGCGACAGATGCCACTTCATCCAAGCTATCCTTGCGTGTTCAACAATGGCAACCGTTTGCTGTACGCTGCTTGTCCTCGAGCAACGCGGCCGGTTGGAATACGCTTGGATAGCAGTTACAGATTGTTCGACGTACCTTCGGTTCCTTGCCTTGTCAGACAACCAAGTGGGGTACCTCCGTGGGTAGTACGACGACTCAAAATAATCCTGGATCTGCACACTGGTCCGAAAGAAAACACGGACCCTTCGAGTTATCGGAGGCTCTTCCTGTCCGTTGTTGGCCGCTATCCAGGTTCAGTCGCCGTCTACACGGATGGTTCGAGGACAAATACGAAGGTGGGCTGTGCGTTCGTTGTCAACAATGATAGGTTTCTTTTTGCTCTCCCGGCAACCTGTAGTGTGTACACAGCCGAACTCTATGCTATCCGCGAAGCTCTGCGGTACGCACTGTACAATGTGTGCCGACACTTTCTCGTGTGTACTGACTCCTTGAGTTCGCTCCAGTCCATTGATACCTGTTTCCCTCGGCACCCTCTGGTGCAGCGGATCCAGGACCTGCTGGCCGGGTGTTGGGATGCCGGCACCAGAATCACGTTTCTGTGGCTCCCCAGCTACATGGGCATAGAGGGAAATGTCTTAGCAGATAAGGCTGCCACGAAGGCAGTTACACTGCCCCCGTTGCCTTTCAAGGTTCCAGCGAGTGATATTCGCTCTCAGCTGAGACATCTGGTTATGTCTTATTGGGAGATGGAGTGGCAGGCCATTCCACTTCCCAATAAGCTGCGAGCGATAAAAGGAACAACGAAGGTTTGGAGGACTTCCCTTCGGGCTTCGCGGAGGGAAGCCGTGGTCTTATGTCGTCTTCGGATCGGCCATGGTATCCTGACTCACTTGCATCTTTTGAAAGGGGAACCGCCTCCGATGTGTACCTGCGGCGAACACCTTACCGTGGTAGACATCCTTACGGAGTGTGTGGACCTGGTCGATCCACGCCGTAGTTTTAACCTTCCGAGTATAATCTCCCTTATCTTGCGAGATGACGAGCAGTCAGCAGACCTCGTCATCCGCTTTATGAGGGATAGCGGTCTGTTTTATCGTGTTTGATGATGTCCTTTGTCCTAGTGTTGTTTATGTCAGTTGCGCTTTTATCTCATTGACTTCATTTTAGTTTGTGTTGCGCATTTTAATGTGTTCTTTTAAAGTCTAATGTAAAGTACGTGTATATATATATATATATCTGTCCTAGCAAGCAATGCCTTATTCCATTGTCTCCTGTATTTTCTCTTATTTTATTACAAAATAAGGCATTGCGAATCACATCCACTGATTGTTTTAACCTCATACTCATTTTCCATCACCATTTTTTAAACTCTACTCAGTGGATACGTTTTAAAATTTTAACTGTCATGTATCCGGTCGTCCATTTCGTTTCATTAGTGGCCGATGACCTTCGATGTTAGGCCCCTTAAAACAACAAGCATCATCATCATCATTTAGGCATCTTAAAAACTCGGGAAAACCGAGAGATGTTAATTTGGAAAGGTCCACGAACCTACTACGGTGGCGTAGCAGGGGGAGAGGTGATACTCCTACGTGGCGCGTCCCCGGGTGGCGGATAGGGGGGTCCTAACCGGCTTGCCGGCGGACTTGAGGGAAATAAAATACCTCTCACGGACCAAACACACTACCCCCTGCGGGTGGGGGACGCATATGTAGAATACACCCGCGGTATCCCCTGCCTGCCGTAAGAGGCGACTAACATGGGCCCAAGGGGCTCTCAACTTGGGAGTGTGGATTGCCGACCACGGGGCCCTTAGCTGAGTCCTGGCATTGCTTCCACTTACTTGTGCCGGGCTCCTCAGTTTCGTCTATCCTGTCCGACCTCTCTTGGTCAACTCTTGTTCTTTTCAGACCCCGACGGCATTAGAGCATTCAAGGCTTAGGGAGGTTTTCATTTTCACGCCCTTCGTGGCCCTTGCCTTTCTTCGTCCGTTACTTCATTTTTCGAAGTGACGGATCCCTTCTTTTTTTCCTTTTTTCTCTCTCTTTCCCCCCCCCTGTGGGTGGGGGACGCAGACGAATAATACACCCACGGTATCCCCTGCCCGTCGTGCGAGGCGACTAAAAGGGGCGACCAAGGGAAGATTGCTCTAGTCAGTGGATACTTTTTAAAATTTTAACTTCATGTCTCATGTCATTCATTTCGTTCCATTAGGGGACGATGACCTTCGATGTTAGGCCCCTTAAAACAACAAGCATCATCATCAAGGGAAGATTGAATTAGAACCATGAAACTACTTTTGATCCGTACCAACACGTGGGGAACACCATTGGTTGCCTTTACTTGCGAGTAGTACCACTATATTCGGTACACAATAGGTTTGTGATTAGTAGCCACAGAAGGGGTTCAGTGTGGTTTTCCAGTACCCGTGCGTCGTGTCCATGTGCGCAACACCGCGGGTCTGGGCGTAGCCTGTGAGTTGTACCGTTATATGAGCGGCACCGTTGGTCAGCGTTGCTTGTGATTACTACCCACCATGTTGAGGAACAGCACGGGATAGTGCGAGTCCCTGTGGTTAGTACACTCGGTGAGGAGCCTTCTCGGTTTGCGTTGGCTTTGAGCGGCGCCGTGGGTCAGCGTTGTCTGTGATTGGTCCCCACTATGTTGAGGAACACCACGGGATTGTGTGAGTCCCTGTGGTTAGTACACTCGGTGAGGAACTTTAACGGTTTGCGTTGGCTATGAGTGGCGCCATTGTGTTAGGAACACCATAGGTCTGCGTAACTTGTACGATGTACAATACTTGTGAGTAGTACCGTCTTGTGTGGAACACCGTGAGTTTTCGCAACCCATGGTGTTCCCCGCATGATGGTACGAATCAAGAGTAGTTTCATGGTTCTAATTCATTCATCCCTTGGTCGCCCCTTTTAGTCGCCTCGCACGACAGGCAGGGGATACCGTGGGTGTATTATTCGTCAGCCTCCCCCACCCACAGGGGGTGTGTGTTTGGTCCGCGAGAGGTATTTTATTTCCCTCAAGTCCGCCGGCAAGCCGGGTAGGACCCCCCTATCCGCCACCTGGGACGCGCCACGTGGGAGTATCACCTCTCCCCCTGCTACGCCTGCGTAGCAGGTTCGTGGGCCCAAATTCGAATAGCACCCCCTCCTGCTCAACTTCTGGTGCAAATTCGACCAATGCCAATAATAAAAAGTGACTAGTGGCTTCGGCTGAGTCGACTAATCCATCTTCCCGAGGCTCAGCCCCTGATAAACAGGTCGAAAATTCAGGGAAAACTCAATCTTCAGATTTATCTTTTGAATGCCCCAAAGAATGTCTTAGGATTGCGGCGGATTTCCCCGCACCTATGCCCTTCCTCAAAATTGAGTTAAATAATTAACCTGTAACAGCTCCTTTATATTCAGGCAGTGTTTGTTCAATTATTTCGGCTCAATGGTATTCAAAATTGAAATCTATTTGTAAACTTCCTGACTATTGCTCATCTCCTGTTCAATATGTTTCGACTAATTCTTCTCCATTAGAAATTTTAGGCTCTTTAAATGTCAAAATTCGTATTTTTAAATTTACGTGGAAAGTTAAATTGTTTGTGGCCAAGCACTTATCTTGCCCCATTATATTGGGAGCTGACTTCATTTCTCACTCTGGTCTTGTGCTCGATCTTCAGAGTAGGTCGTGCACTTTCAAATTTGCGTCTAATTGTAAAATCCCCTTATTGAAATGTAATTCTGCATCATGTTCATCTATTTCGCCTACCCAGAATGAGATGTTGTAAGACCTTAGACATCTACCTGAGGAGCAGGCTGATAGTATTCGTAAGTTGTGTCAGTCGTTTCCAGAGGTGTTCTCTGATACTCTTGGTGTTACTGACCTTATTGAATACAAAATTGAGGTCACGGATTCGATTCCTGTCCGTTTTCCACCTTATAGGCTATCTCCACCTAAAATGAAGGCATTGAAAGAAATCATCGATCAGATGTTAAAGGATGGTATTATTAGGCCCTCTAAGTCGGCGTATTCTTCGCCTATTTTTCTAGTCCCGAAACCCCAAGGTGGCTTCAGGCCTGTCATTGATTATAGGGCTCTCAATCGGAAGGTGGTGTTACAATCTGTGCCCCTTCCTGACCTTCATTCTTGCTTTTCGTGGTTTCGTAAAGCTAAATTCTTCACCATCTTGGACCTGAATCAGGCCTATAATCAAATTCCCCTAGCGGAAGAGTCTAAACATCTTACAGCGTTTGCCACTGATTGGAATTTGTATGAATACAACCGCGTGCCTTTCGGGCTCCCCACGGGAGCAGCTGTACTCACTAGATTGCTAGATAGGGTCTTCTCCGACATCAAATTCGAGTACTTGTACCACTATCTTGATGATGTCCTCGTATTTTCGGAGACTTTTGAAGAACATCTAGATCATCTAAAGGAAGTTCTCAATCGCCTTCGTAAGGCTGGGCTAACTGTGAAATTGTCCAAGGTCGCCTTCGCTAAACCCTCCATGTCATTCCTAGCGCATATTGTCTCGCCCGATGGTGTTGCTGTCGATCACTCTAGAACACAGGCCATCCGTGATTTTAAACCTCCCAAGGACATCAAAGGTATCGCCAGGTTCATTGGTATGGTGAATTTCTTCAGGAAGTTTATTCCTAACTTCGCTAATAGAGCGGCGCCCTTGAACCTTCTTCGTAGGAAAGGCATCAAATTTGAGTGGGGAACTTCTCAACAAGCCGCTTTTGAAGATCTTAAATTAGCTCTCTGTAATGCCCCTGTCCTTGCTATGCCTGATTTCTCGAAGAAATTCATCGTCCAAACCGACGCGTCGTCGTCGGCGGTAGCTGCAGTCCTTCTTCAAGAGACTGAACTAGGGAGGCGACACATCGCCTATGCATCTAGGACTCTATCGGCTCAAGAAGCCAAGTATTCCATCTATGAGCTCGAAGGTTTGGCAGTCTTATTTGCCTTAGAAAAGTTCCGTCTCTATCTGGAACATGTCAAATTCGACCTGGAGACGGATAATCAAGCCTTAAGCTGGGTCTTAAGTAGGCCGCGTCGTACTGGTCGTATAGCCCGTTGGGCCATCCGAATTTCTGCCTTCCAATTTGATGTTAGGCATATCAGAGGTACTGAAAATGTTGTTGCAGACGGACTCAGCCGTATGTTTTCCAACGACGTCGAGACCCATGAACCGGTCGATAGTTCATCACCTCCCGAGTCCATACTATCTGATGTTAATGCCATTTTAACAGATGCTCCCTTGCTCTTTAGGGACATTGAGAAATATCAACGTGAAGATCCGACGCTGGCTCCGATAATGGAAACCCTTTCTTCTGGGGAACATATTGTCCCTTATGTACTGAGGAATGGTGTTTTGTGTTGCCATTCGAGGCATGATAAGATGATGAAGGTTGTCGTTCCAGCTGTTCTTGTACCTATGATCTTCAAGTACTATCATGACCCCATTAGGGGGGCATCTAGAAATCTTTCTCGTGAAAAGATTCGTGAAAGGTTCATCTGGAAGGGTATGGACGGTGAAATTCGTGAACTAGTAAAGGCTTGTAAATCTTGTTTGCTTAGTAAACCAACCATGTCCACCAAGGTAGGCCTGTTGTCTTCTCATCAAGCGTCGCGCCCTATGGAACGCCTGTATATTGATTATGTAGGACCCTTCCCCCAGCCAAAGGGAAATGCCCACAAGTTCATCTTTGTATGTGTAGATGGTTTTACTAGATTTTCCTGGTTATTTCCGACTAAGCTGGCTACCGCTCAGTCCACCATTACTTGTCTAAATTCAATCTTTGCTTCTTTTGTCCGTGTCAATATATTGTCTGACAATGCCAAGGCTTTCACATCTAATCTATTTCGTAAATTCTGTTTTGACCTGTCCATCACTCATGTGACAACTTCTGCTTATTATCCTCAACCATCTCTGGCTGAATGGGTTAATCGTAATCTGAGGTCCGCGTTGATTGCCTATCATCATGAAGATCATTCTAGGTGGGACACGTCCCTGCATTGGTTAGCTTTTGCTTTGAATTCGGC
This sequence comes from Anabrus simplex, assembly GCF_040414725.1. NCBI lineage: Eukaryota > Metazoa > Arthropoda > Insecta > Orthoptera > Tettigoniidae > Anabrus > Anabrus simplex. The sequence goes on along the minus strand of NC_090268.1, from coordinate 84,635,574 downwards.
GGTTCATGAATCTCATAAATTTACTCCAGCTTCGCTGATGTTCAAGTTTGTTCCCAACACGCCGCTCTCTAACCTCTGTTCTCTGAGTGACATTCTACCTGAGACAATAGATCCAGATAACATTAAAGATCTTTGGAAGAAGGCTAAAGCCAATCTTAAAGTGTCTCGTGAAAAAGTTAGGGAAAGATATTATCGTGGACGGAGACCCACCCATTTGAAGGTAGGCGACCAGGTGATGGTCAAAAATTTTGTTCCCGCGGGCAAGCTTGCCCCCAGATTTCATGGGCCGTGCGTAATTCTAGATTTCCTTACGCCGGTCACATTGTTATTAAGCAATCCAGCCACCGAGAAGATATTTAGGGTTCATCTGTCGCAGGTGAAGCCTGTGTAGCTTCCGCGCTAACGTAGCTGATTTTATGTTTGCTTTAACATTTTTGAAAGAATTCGGAAGGTTATATTTTTCTTTTTTTGGTTACATTTTGAGGCCTTCTGCCCTTGGAGTCAGGTTCTTTAAGCATTTACTGTATACCTTCCCCGACTAGTTAAACTGCCATCCTGTCCTTGCCATGGCCATTACATTGCTCCCGTCTCCTGCTTACATAAAACAGTGGCTGAGTGAAATGAAATAAATATCTCCACGCCGCTGGCCCCTCAGTTCCACCACCATGAATGTACCCTAAAATCATCTGGTCCAACAAAATTCTGCCGCCGAGCTTTAATGTTTCAGTGCTCCCGCACCAGCGCGGCGCCGTACCGCCACTGAGGTGGGGTATGGGCCCGCTCCTCTTCAGTGAGGCCAACCAGTGTACGGCGAACCGGAGCCCTCCTCCCGGCTAAGGCTGATGTGCGGCGCACAACCTGCAACTTGCCCGCGACCTGCATGTTCGCTGCGGGCGCGGCGTGCTTCAACTCCACGGCTCCTCTCATAGTGCGGCCGAGCGGTATCTCAGGGTACATGAGGGGTCCGAGCGGCCTCCTCTGGACTCAAGCAGCGGCGGCTGGTCTGGCCGTCAAAGTCGTCAGCAACTGATATACTCAATCAGTTACATGGACATTTAATTTCAACAATTACTACAATTTTGAATTCAACTGCAATATTTGGTGGACTTAGAAAATTTTTCTTCACTTTCAAGTATTAAAAGTTTTTCCTTCTGAATTCAACTTCTACAAGCATAAAGACATTACTTCAAAAGTTACTACAAGAAATCTGAAACTGGATCCGATCATTTACGAAAAAAAATTTCTTCTGCAATTAATGTCTATATCAACATCATAACTTGAACTTTGTTTTCAAACAAATTTGATGTGTTACCCCTTGGAGGGACTTTTGGGGGGGGGGAGGTCTGTACCGGGCGTTACACCTCCACGCCGCTAATTTAAAATTTGCGCCAGTTGAAACTCTCCTACTGGAGGAAGCCTGAACTTTAACTACAGTGCTAATTCTCAAATTTTTCAGAAGATGTCACTACTTGTAAATTTTGGAGTTTCTGAACAGTGTCATTTTCGATGTATTTTTGTTTTGCCTGTAGTAAGAAGTGTGAACATTCTCTTCTAGAGGACACTACTGAAGAACTACAATGGTGCATCCTAGTGCGAAGTGAAATAACTGTGTTTTTGGAGAAATTTTGGGTTCAAAAGTTTGTTCTTTGTTAAATTTCTTTCAGTCCTTATTTAAGTTGGCAATATTAACCCTTTCTTTCCCCTTGTTTTGAATTTGTCCAATCAGGAATTTCTGTAATTAATTTTCCACCAATAATGTGTTTCTTCTTCATCTAGTGTAGGGGTTTTCGTTATTAACCAATAAATGATTGTGGGCGGGTGTTCTCATTCCTGAAACGCCTCGAACTTTCCACGAGGGTATATAAACTGCTGATTTTCGGGTCTCCGTGCCACTTCAGTAACAGCTATCAGTGTGTAAATTATGTAGCAGGGGGCGGGTAGCGCCTCTTTCTTCGGGCAGCAGTTCAACCACCAGGTAATGGCCGTTTAATAACTTCTTTTCTGCTAGCTCAGCAGTTTAACTCTCGGGCAGGTCCGAAGCGTTTTACCGTGTAACATTCCCCTAAAATGTAAAAACACTTGGTATCTATTCTATCTTTTTAAACTACAAATTGGGATAGAGAGTGCTTAACCCTCTCGAGCTCCCACTCATATTGCTTTGAGGTGAACTTATTTTCACAACCGTTTCTTCCCTTCTAATGTAATGTAAATCATTTTCTTATATAAGTCACCTCTTTAGTATGGGATTAGCCCTTGCATAAGCGGCCTAGTGCCAAGTAGGTTTTAGTAAAATATATTAGGAGTGCAGTTGTGCCTCCTCAAGTTGGTGTTGCCGAGGTCATGTAATATTTCTGTTTCTTCACTTAATAGGCCTCAGTAGGTTGAGTATTTGTACCCCTGTGTCTATGTCCTTGGAGGAAAACTTGAAGGTGGAATTTGGTGTGGCCTTTGATAGGCTAGAACTTTGAGAGCGGGTTGCTCTTTCCAAAATAAAAATTTGTTTTTGCGTGCCTCGAAGGAGGCTTTACTGTGTAAAGGGGAGCAAGTGCTCCTAGGCATGATTAGGGTTTTCTGCCCCTTTGTTGAACCTTGTATAGAAGGAAAGTTGGGCTCATTGCTCAAGAATTGTGTGTCTGGCTCTCGGAGCCCAAATCCTGTAACTCTGTAATTGTACATTATCGAATAGTTGCTTTGCTACTCTGTACCTGCCATTCTTGTTATTTCTTGATTTTGCAAAGAAAATATAACCTTGTTAAATTTTAAATTAACTTTAATTTCGTAGCTTGAGACCTGTTCATCCCAGCACATTCTTTCACCTCTACCTACCACGGACAACTCCGTAACAATTTTATATCTCCCCGCCTCCCCCACCTCGAATTGTTTTGAAAATAAAATACAGCCCATGTCTCTCAGGGATAATGTATATTTACATTAGTAAAAGGATTTTTAGAATCGGTCCAGTAGTTTCTGAGATTACCCTCCAGATATACACAAACTAACACAATTCCTGCTCTCTCTTTATTATGTTAGTATAGATTAAAGGAGTCGGACTATTTTGTCTTTTGATGATTAGATATAGAACTTACGATGAACGAGGTGTGCTTGAATGACGAGCATTCTAATGTTTCTATGTCATTAGACTCCACGACTATGCCACAGCCTGCCAAAGTAATGAAGTTTTCTTCGTGGATTGACGTTCATGATGCTCCTATTCCAACAGATGAGCTGGAAAGATATTTAAAGCAAAATTGTGGAATGGAACAAGATGGATATAGCGTCCTATTGGAGAACAAACGGACAAAACTACTCGAAATTTCACCAGATCGGTAAGAAAGTAATATGTATGCAAGCATCAAGTTCAGCTTCAGAGAGAAATTTCAGTTCAACGGGCTTCATTCTCTTCTACAACCAGACAATTGCTGATGCTCTTCTTTTGAATCACAGAAATTCCATTCCACCACCATTAACAATGACCAACCTACTACGCACACTAAGTAAAAGCTATGTTCAGGTTTGTTTTTGTTGTTGGCACATTGCACGTCATTTCTGTTTGTATTTTATTTTGAGGCAAACGCGAATGAAGTCCTATGAATATGCTTCGTGTTATTTAGATTCATTTTCAGTTAATTTGGTGTCAATTGCAAACGAATATTAGTTTATAATAAAGTTTCTGTTTGTTTTCAATTATTATTATTATTATTATTATTATTGTTATTATTATTATTACAGTGCAGGAGAAATCTCTACCGTTTAATTTCCAAATGCGATTAGCCTACTTTAAAATATGTAATTAGCGCACGGGAATTCGTAGAGTGAATGATCCGAATAGTAGTGTGACGTGAACATTTCGTTGTGCACAGCGCACATGTTATTTTGGAGAACTACTCAAGGTTATTTCACTGAGCCCGCCCAGTGCGGTGGACTGCGGTGGGCCGTATGAGCCCAGTGATGTGGGCCAGTACGCTGCCGCGTCAGAAGAGAACGGCACTGCACGGGCTGGGCTGCCGGAGCCCATGGGTTTGAAGTGCTGCGTGGTAGGTCTGGCTGCAGAACTCTGCTTAATAGCCATCCGTTCATTTTTCGTCCTCACGCTTTGAATTCTGGTCAGTGGAGGATTTTGAATTCTTATTACATTTCGTCTCATTTCGTACCATCAGGAGCCGATGACCTCGATGTTAGGCCCCTTAAAACAACAAGCATCATCATCATCATCATCATCATCTTCATCATCGTTAAAATCCCTGGACCAAAGGCTAGCACACTAACCATTTAGCCATGGAGCTGGATATGGGACTGATGATTATATTGAAAAGTTTTGTGGAAACATTCATGAAAACCTAAATATAACAACAAATTTGTTAATAGCAATACCATTGGGAGATTTCAATGCAAAATTGGGGGAAAATATGCGTGGGGATATAACTGGCAGTAAAATTACAGATCATGGAAAAGTTTGTCAGTCCAAAACTTGATACTGTAAAACTCCAAGACACAAACATGACGAGAGTAGTACTGAAAGACCTAAGTGAACAGCTATCCAACCAGACTGAAATGTCAAAGGACATTGAAACCAGTTGTTACGGTGTAACGCAATTTACTCTACCCTGTGAACCTATTTTGAACTGGCAATATCGCCGTAGAAAATTTTAATCTTTCTATATGTCTAAGCGGACGGATTCCCTCGTACTACTACGTGCTTTGGTGATACTAATCGAACTTATTTATAATTCTTATTGTGGACTGATGGCAACGTCTTTGGATTATCGCATTTCTGAATTGTACAGACTGTTTCATTTCTCTTACTATAAGTGCTGCAATCTTCTGCCAGACACCCACAATGAGTTTCACCTCCCCTAGCGCGCTTCTACCTATCAGAGCGCGGCTACTTCCTCATGGAGAAAACCTCGCCATTTTGTCCCCGACAGTACGCATTGAGAAGTCATGGCGTGCGGTTGTGTTTATTGGATCCTTAAGATGTTGGCGTCGTGTTGGTGTGAAGACCCCGGCTGAGAGTCTCGAGATGTGGGTTTTAAACCCAAATTTCTTTGTTTCCTGCATCGTCCTATTTTGATACCTTTCAACTAATTCTGACCGGGGAAAAGCAAACTCATCATGAAGGATCTGTAAGTATGTGAGGAACCAGCTCATCATGGCTAAGCGTCAGCTTCACCCAAGTAAGTGGCTTCATCATTTGGCAAGTTATATCCTGTGAATATGAAACGGCAAGCAAATTCGTGTGATTCGTGACTTGAAAATTAACTCCTTCAAGGTGGAATTTCGTGAAAATAATTATTTTGGAAATTACTAGCAGAGGGACGTGTGTTAAATTCTAATAATATAATTATTGGTATGTAACAACTACAAAAATGAGGAAAACCTTTTAAAAATAACTATCATTTTCACCCGTTAATGAACTTCTTTGATCATGTAAATTCAAATTGTGTCGGGCACTTAATGCCATTTATACTGCGTGAGGTTCCGCAGAAGCATATAATTCTGGTTTCCTTGGTTTAAAATGGTAAACCCTTGCTTCTATTTTTCTGGTAATTTAAACTTTTGTGTTTCCTGATTTTATTTTGTTTCCTGCCTTTGTTGTGCTTGTACCATGTTTGGTTTGGCGGGCGTATGTTTTCGTTGCTATGGTAACGATTTGTTTTCGAGATATGATGGTGATTGTTGTCGTTTTATTGGCGTGTTTTATTGTGGAGCCGGAGTTTGCTTAAGAATTTCCGCTTTCGGTGGAAAATTTATTTGCTCCTCACTTGATCTCTTACGGTTTTCTCCCTTTTCCCCTTGTTTACTGTGTGTGTTTTCCGTGCGCTAATCTTATTTGACCCCTCGTAGTTTATTAATTTGGCTAGAGTTCTATGCTCCTGCGAAGCCTCCTCTTATTAAGAAGGTGCAATGAAACTCGTTGATTGAGTGGCTTTCCCTAGGTTTAATACGTTAGTTTTAATTTCATTTTAGTTACGGTAGTCTAACAAACGGGCCCCATTTAAACCTTTTGTGAACAATTTAAGTTTTAATTCGAATCATTTTCTGTTATTATAGTAAGGTTATCAAGGTGTACTGTTTCTGGTAATGATTTAGTGTCTTTAATTAGTACAACCTTCTGTTTTTAAACTAATGATTTGCATCAGTATCATTTTCTGAAAAGGTCTACGTTTTTCAGTTTCATCCGTGTATTTTCTATTATTCACTAATTGTTTTGAACTACTTAAAATACTTTTATTCCCTCAGATAGGACGATGTTCTTTTGGTTTCATGTTAAGTTTTCATTCTTTAATTAAAAGTTTATTTCATTGAAACCAGTGTCTCCTTTATTATTTGTGTGGTTCAACGCCGAAACAAGGAATTTTTATCCATTTCCTCTGGGAGTTTTATTCGGGCCTTCCTGGGTAAGTAACTGTTGGATGTAATTTTCCTATCCTTGTGACTGATTTCCTTGATTTGTTTAATAAACTTTGTTTATTTAACACCGGTTTATAGGTAGTACCGACCGGTGCATGTTTGCTAACCGCTAGTGTAGTGCCTTACTGCGCTGGTGGCTTAGTAAAGTGGTAGCAGAAAGCTCTGGTTGTCTTTTTTCTTGAGGGCGCTGCTAACCATTGTCATTCTTTCCCCTTTTTCCCCTGGGTTATTGTACTTGTGATGGCGTTGAAGCACTGGATTATGAAGGTTGACTATGTATGATAACTATATGTATAATTGTGAAAAGAAGTGCAAGTATCTTTCCTAATTTTTTTGAATTCTGTTTCATGTTAATTCATCATGTCCCGAGCGGTGTTGTTTCCATATCATTTGCGGAAAGCCGAACTCCTGTATGAGCTCCAGGTTCGTGGCTTGGAGACTGACGGCACTGCTACTGAATGTGCAGCTCGTTTGTCATCCCATCTCCAGGTTCCGATTGATCTTTCTAAGGTAGAAGTTAACAACTCCGGTGAGTCCATTCTTGAGATTAAAAGTAACGTAGAGGAGATTCAATCCTTCAGAAATGAATTTATTGAGGTGACGCCTACCAAGGCCCAAGTAGATCGGCTCAAGGCTAGGTCAGTCCATTATTGTGGGCGGATTCAAGACCTTTTAACCATTAAACCTGCTGCAGAAAATGTTAGTGAGTTAACACGTTTGTTATGTCTCGCCTCTAGTATCTCAACTGAGTTAGACCTGATGTTAGCGTGTAGAGAGGTAGAAAAGTTATCTGAGGTTGACAGGCAAGGTCCTTTATGTCCTAACCCTAATAACCATCCTAACCGAGTTGCTTCCAATACTAATGAACAAGAGTCTACCTGTGTTTCTACTTCTGTGTTAGAAAGCCTTATCTCTAAGTTAAACGTTAGCCCTTCTCATAATTCCCTTAAGGAACTGTTTAACGGAGTTAAGAATTTTACTGTGAATTCGATCGAAGAAACTTTAAGATTCCTAAGATTCCTTGTAGAAATCAAGGAGTCCGCTTGCGTATACTCTGTTGACGATCTGGGTATGTATAGAGCCTTATTTTCCCATTGCGAGGGTATTTTAAAGAGAGAAATTTCTGAGGCTATTTCTCAGAGGTGTAAAATTGATAATTTTCATGAATTAATTCTGGATAAATTTATTCCCTCATTAGCCCTTCAGAGTCTCATTCCACAGCATTGCTTCAGGACTCAGTACCTTCATGAAAATCTGTTAACATACATTGTGGATGTGAAATTCTTTTGTAAGGTGTTCCGAATTACGGTCCCTGAAGAAGAAATGGTGACTCGTATAATAAAAGGGATATCTCCTGCCTATCGGTCTTACCTTTCCCTCACGAGATGTCCTACTAATTTCAGTGAACTTGAGGCCGCGTGTTCCTTTGCAGAAGATGTAAAGCATGGAGACGCGTCCAGATCGGTACACCTACCTCCCCCTATTCATCCCAGTTATCCAGTGGGTCCTAAAACTGGTAATGGTTCTAATCTTAAAGCATGTTTTATATGTGGTTCTGTCGAGCATCTCAGGAATTCTTGCCCTTCCAAGAACAGGAAACTGGATATTTGTTGCTATTTGTGTGGTTCTCGGCAACATTCCAAGAATTCCTGCCCTAACTCCTTCCATAGACGTAGCAAATGACAAAAGGGTAATGGTAAACTATCTGCATTTCAAAATTCTGTGAATTCAAACAATGTGAATGAAGTTCTCTGTCCCCCCGAATGTAATAAAATATATGGGCTCGTTTCTTCCCATGGTGCTTTCACTAAGGTGGAAATAAATAATGAAGCTGTTCTTGCATTGGTGGATTCGGGTAGTATGGTGAATTTGATTGATTTTGATTGGTATAATCGCCTGAAGAGTGCCTGTAAATTTTCTGAATTGCAACCCGTTGGCATTAAATGTGTTGCAGCTAATGGTAACAAATTGGATATTTTAGGAACTGTGAGAGTAAAATTAAGAATAGGGAATTTCACTTGGAAAATTACCTTCCTTGTGGCATCCCAACTACCCTGCAATGTAATTTTAGGATCTGGATTCTTGTCAAAAACGGGATTAGTCCTTGATCTTCAAGACAAAATGTTCTTTTTTAAATTTTCCCCCTCCTGTAAATTTAAATTGATTGAGAGTTCTAGGGGTACCCTTAATGTCTCTTGTGTATCTGGGTCTGAACCAGATGAAAGTTGTGGTATTGAAAACTTAAAACTCGATCATTTAAGTAAAGAAAAGGCTGAGGTAATCCGTGGTCTCTGCAGTGAATTTCCTGAAGTTTTCACCAGTAAATTAGGGCTAACTAATGTTCTTGAATATGATATCGAACTAACTGATACCAAACCTGTGAGGTCTCCCCCGTATAGACTCTCTCCTCCACGTATGTTGGAATTAAAAAAGATTATTGAGAAGATGCTCGCAGAAGGGGTTATCCGTCCTTCTACCTCTCCATATGCCTCTCCTGTTTTCCTTGTACCCAAGCCCTCTGGTGGCTTCCGTGCTGTTTTGGACTATAGGAAATTAAACCAGAAAGTGGTTCTTCAGTCTATTCCGTTACCTGACCTGCACACCTGCTTTGGGTGGTTTTCTGGGGCAAAGTTTTTCACAGTACTGGACCTTAACCAGGCCTACTATCAGATTCCTTTATCTAAGCGGTCGATACCTCTTACTGCCTTCATTACTGACTGGAATTTGTATGAATTTCTCCGGCTCCCGTTCGGTTTAAATTCTGGGGCTGGTGTTCTCACTCGTTTGCTTGATTCTATCTTTTCTGATATCAAATTTAAATGCGTTTTTAACTATCTTGATGATGTCCTTATATATTCTAAAACCTTTGAGGAACATGTGACCCATGTTCGGGAAGTTCTTGAGCGCTTGAGGAAAGCTGGCCTCACCGTTAAGCTATCTAAGGTAGCCTTTGCCCAACCGAGTATGTCCTTCCTTGGGCACGTTGTGTCTTCAGACGGAGTTTCCGTTGATCAATCCAGGACACAGGCCATTCGTGAGTTCCAGCCTCCTAAAGATGTCAAAGGCATTGCCCGTTTTGTGGGAATGGTTAACTTTTTCAGAAAATTTATTCCCAATTTCGCCGAGGTAGCTGCTCCTCTCAATCATTTAAGGCGGAAGGATGTGAAGTTCTTCTGGGGTCCTCTTCAACAAGAAGCATTTGAAAAATTGAAACTTGCTCGGTCGAACGCCCCTGTTTTGGCCATACCTGATTTTTCTAAACGCTTTATTGTTCAGACCGACGCATCTGGAAAGGCTATTGCTGGTGTTCTCCTGCAAGAGTACGAGGATGGACGCAGACCTGTTGCATATGCCTCCCGTGTCCTAACCGATCTTGAGAGTAAATACTCTGTTTACGAGCTGGAGTGTCTTGCAGTCCTGTTTGCCCTCGAAAAGTTTCGGCCATTTGTTGAACATGTAAATTTTGACCTGGAGACAGATAATCAGGCTTTGTCGTGGGTTTTGAACCGGCCCAAAAGAACTGGGAGGATCACTCGATGGGCACTTAGAATTTCTGCCTTTAATTTTAAAGTTAAGCATATCAGAGGTACTGATAATGTCATCGCCGATAGTCTAAGCAGAATGTTTGATGGGGAACCTCGTCCTAAGGAAAAATCTGATGTTGTAAATTTTGATGAAAGTAATGTCGTTGGAGTTAGTGCCATCCTTACTAATCTACCTTTACTTTACCATGAATTTGAAGATCATCAGAAATCTGACCCGGAATTAAGTGAGATCATCGACAAAATTAATAATGGAAATCTTGTGAAGCCTTACTCTCTTGTCAAGGGGGTCCTGTGTTGTAAGGGTCGAGGAGACCATAGTTTCAAAATTGTTGTGCCCAAGGTGTTAATACCGACTATCTTCAAGTATTATCACTACTGTCCTATCGGAGGTCATTTAGGTGTGTTCAAGACAAGGCAGAAAATTAGGCAGTTTTTCATTTGGAAAAGGATGGACTGTGACATCAGAAACATGATTAAGTCATGTAAAATTTGTGCCATCAGTAAACCTAGTTTGAACAACCGTGTAGGTTTGTTATCATCCTCACAAGCCTCTCGCCCGATGGAGCGACTATTCATAGACTACGTGGGACCAATGGTTCGATCTTCTCAGGGAAACACTCATATCTTTGTGTGTGTCGATGCGTTCTCACGGTTCACTTGGATCTTGCCTACTAGGTCTACCACTTCTCGGACTACTATTAACTGTCTAAATTATATCTTTGCTTCTTTCGGCCCTCCCAAGTTCCTTGTTTCTGATAATGCCAGTGCTTTCACTAGTCATCTGTTTAAAAGATACCTTTTTGAGTTGTGTATCTCACATGTCACAACCACTCCTTATTATCCAAACCCATCTTATGCTGAAAGAGTAAATAGGAATTTGAAGTCTGCGCTGATAGCCTATCATCACCATAATCAATCTAAGTGGGACTCCTGTTTGCATTGGTTAGCTCATGCTTTCAACTCTGCAATTCATGAGTCTCATGGAAAAACGCCTATGTCCCTTATGTTTTCTTACATTCCATATTCCCCAATGTCAAATGTGCTTGCAATTGATGATCTTTTGCCTGATCTCTCTAAACCACATGATGTTCGGAAGGTTTGGGATGAAGCAAAGAAAAACCTGTCCGTGTCATATGAGAAAGCCAAGAAAAGGTACAATTTGGGTAGGAAATCAAATAGAGTGAAGGTTGGCGATTCAGTCTTCATTAAATGTTATCCCATCAGTAAAGCTGTTAATAAATTTTCAGCCAAACTGGCACCTAGGTATCAAGGTCCTTGCACCGTATTACAATTTCTGTCCCCGGTATCTATGTTAGTGAGTGACCCGGTTGCTAAAAGAATTAGGCGTGTCCGTCTATCTCAAATTAAACCTGGTTGATGTACTGTACTGTTCTACTATTTCCCTTCCTTTGGGGTTTCTGTTTTGTCAAGCACCTGGGGTGCTAGAAACAACATACAACTGAGAAGTGCATTTCAGTGAGCTAATTAAACTATTAACACGTTACCGTTTATTGTAAGTGTACTTGTCAGTTTCATTTAGGTACATGTTTCTGTGACTTTGGAACCTAAGGTTGTTATGCTCCTATTTGTTTTGGTACTGCTAATGTTTCAGGTGTGAACATGGTGGTTTGGTGGTGTGTGGAATTTATCACATGTCTGTTTCTTGGGGTTTGTTACCAATAAATTTCCTGAGCTGTACACCTAATATCTTACCTTTCCTGGGTTTAAATTTTTATTTATCATGTCAATTCTGCCTTGGCTGTGAGTAGGATTTGATAATGAATTCTTCGAGTCTGCCTTTTGTCATCCTTGATACTCATACTGTGGTATTGCAAAATGTAATGACCATGTCCTGTTGATATGTATTTAACCTCCTGTGCAGGGTATGCAGTTGGTAGCCTTCTGAACTATTGGTTGCTTGTTTTAATTTTGTCACCTGGGTGATCGTTCTAAAATATATTAAAAAAAAAAAAAATAATAAAAAAAAAAAAATTGGTCGAGTTTTAACTATCTGGTGGTTGATTTAATCATGGAATATTTTGTTTGTATTCTTAGCTTCTTTCTGGTGTTGGTGATCTTATCATAATTTATCTCTTTGAAATTAGGTTCAATATTTTATTCTGTATCTTATTTGTGGGCTACTATCGACTTTCAATAATTACTGTACCCGAGTGGCATTTATTTAAGCTTCGAAGTTTAACACAGTTACTTACCGCTGATCAGTTTCTGCAATCCTTTTGTTTGGGTGAAATCCTTTGGGGTGGTCTGTTAACCTGTGTCGGAGTTGGTAGACCGTTTGCTTCGTGCATGGATCTTGGATCTTTATGGTTGTTCCATCTCTAGCTATTGGTTTCAGTCCCTCTTCATATCAAATGATGCGTTGCCCTTTGATAATTATTCTAGGAACTGACAGTAGTACCTCTATGCTTAGTAATCTCAATTTATTCCTTATTTAGCTTATGGTTTTCCTTTGGTTGAATGTATTATCCCATCGTTTTGAAATTTGGTCCTGTTTTAAAACTACTCTTCCTCTATGGGTGGTATTAGGTTGTCCTTTATGACGTTATGGATCTTGTTGTATTTTATTCCACGCATTACTATTACCGCCACACTACTGAAATATTTTCTTAAATTTACTATCTTCTTGTTGATCTTATCGTTCTGTGCGAGTTGTGGAGTGTATGTTGGGGTGTTATCTGTACCATCTTCCATCTATTGATATTATGTTGAGTAGAGAAATCAATACATGGACTTGAAGCCTGAGAAGTTATCTTCTTTTACCTTTGTGCTTGGTTTCCTGGTCCTGAATTTGGTGGTGGTGTGGTTTTGCACCATGATTTGGTTAAGATGTTGTGTGGCATGTCGTGGTAGAAAGACCCTGTTATATTGTCTCTTAGTGCTGGTTAGCATTGCTCCTGTGAGGGTTCTGTGAGTCAATATTAGTTGTGTTATTGCACTCTGGTGGGTGTTTAAGCACCTTTGATTGAACCATTGTGTCTTTGTGAAGATGGAAATTAATTAAGCAGTTTGTGCCTGCAACTCGTATTGTATGTTATGGACTTGGTGAGTGAAAATTGTAATTACCCGCATAACCTATTGCCCTGATGTCATCCCTTTTTCCACTTATAATATTGTAAAGTTCAATTTTGTTAATCCTACCTTCTATGGTTGTTTTTTTCTTTGGTTAATTTGCTAACATTAGTAGTTATCGTCCATTTGCCTGCTTACCGTTCTGCGTTCTGGATTGTTGAGCGTGTTATTGCTTACCTAGGTGCTATCTCCTTTTTGGAGTCATCCTGCCCATTAATTTGATGATCCCTTAGTGGAATTCATCCTTATTCTGTATGTTGGGTTATTGCCCATCACGTCCCCAGTAGTCATCTAATTGAGGTATCTCATTACCTTTTCTGTTTTAATTGGGTGCACTATTGTGGAAGGTGCTCTAGTTTTTCCTTTCCCAATGTGGGTTGGTTATGTGACTCCGTGTTATATCCTCCTGAAGCCTTATCCATCAATTCTTGAATGGTTCTTTCATCTGTGCTAGTTTGTTCCTTGCTTAGTGTACCTCCGCGGAATGATTGTCGATGACAAACTGTTGCGCTCCCTACACCTGATAGTACTAGAGGTCTCCAATTCATTCTACCTAGGGTTTCCTTTGCTCGGAAAGACAATTACCATTAACTCAGTTATGGCTTCACAATGTTTGTGCTATGGTCGGTAGTTGCTCTACTTGATGTGTCCTTTTTGAATAATCTCTTCTTCTGGGTTATGCGTGGTCAATTGCTTATGATTTAAAATCTGCCATACTTTAATCTAATTACTTACTTGGGTTGAGGCATGGTGGGTTCTTGACAATTAATGAACCAGTGGCTCACTGATCTGTAGATCTCAGTCTGTTTTTTAAAGGAAAAAGTAGGGGTTCTTTCTCATCTTATCCGTCTGTGGGTGTTTAACTAAAGCTGTGTTTTAGAGGATTGTATCTTAGTATATTACTAGTTTTGGGGATTTTTTTTTCTTATTGTGGTAAGGGTTCTCCGGTGGAGCACGTGAATTGATTGTTCTCCTTGTGGCTCCCTGTATAGGTAGAAAACCTTAGTGGATGTCATGTCCATTGTTCTCATTTTCCTCCTACGTTTAAGTTTAGTGTACTGAACCATTTGGTACTTTGAGGTAAGTACTGTAAGCTTGACATTTATGTTCCACCCTTGGAGTGGGGTGGGTTAAAATTACCCTTGCTTATGTCTATCTATTATGTGTTGTAATCTTGTGATGTTTGGGGTGCTGGTAGATTATTAGGTTCGTACCTACTTAGTTTAACCTAATTTGTTTTCTTGTGTAATTTTGTTTGGTGGGTCAATTGGTATGATTTAGTCTTGAGTCCGCCTGCTACTAAGTTAAGCTATGTGTGATTTATTATTGATTTTATGAATTTTCTTTACTGTATGAATCACCGGACTTGTTTCTCTCCTTGTGATTTTTCCTTTTCCTTTGCTTGTATGATTGACTATTATGTCAAAAGGAAATGGGCGAGATACTGCATTTCTTGATAATCTAGAAAATATTTATTTCCTCACCTGTAATAAAGTACTTAATCTTAATTTTCTTTAAACGGGTGAATTGTAATATGTAACAGGCTTTACTGGAAGCGCACGGCCTAAAGAGTGTAAATTCAGCTAAACCTAGCTGTTATAAACGTTAGGTAAATGGAACCTTGTTTGAGGGAGCGTGATCTCTTTACTGAACTCTTGCCACCACAAATTTGAACTGAAGTGAGGATTGTGATGTTAATATGATTCAAGGTTCGTGTGTTATTATTATGCATACATGAAGTCGTCATTTGTGGTCTCTATCTAATGAGGACTTGATTTGAAATTTAGCTTACTTCTTGACCACTAAACTGAACTGGAAGCTATATCAGTGAATACACTAAGCTTCGGGGGGAGAGGGCTGTTACGGTGTAACGCAATTTACTCTACCCTGTGAACCTATTTTGAACTGGCAATATCGCCGTAGAAAATTTTAATCTTTCTATATGTCTAAGCGGACGGATTCCCTCGTACTACTACGTGCTTTGGTGATACTAATCGAACTTATTTATAATTCTTATTGTGGACTGATGGCAACGTCTTTGGATTATCGCATTTCTGAATTGTACAGACTGTTTCATTTCTCTTACTATAAGTGCTGCAATCTTCTGCCAGACACCCACAATGAGTTTCACCTCCCCTAGCGCGCTTCTACCTATCAGAGCGCGGCTACTTCCTCATGGAGAAAACCTCGCCATTTTGTCCCCGACAGTACGCATTGAGAAGTCATGGCGTGCGGTTGTGTTTATTGGATCCTTAAGATGTTGGCGTCGTGTTGGTGTGAAGACCCCGGCTGAGAGTCTCGAGATGTGGGTTTTAAACCCAAATTTCTTTGTTTCCTGCATCGTCCTATTTTGATACCTTTCAACTAATTCTGACCGGGGAAAAGCAAACTCATCATGAAGGATCTGTAAGTATGTGAGGAACCAGCTCATCATGGCTAAGCGTCAGCTTCACCCAAGTAAGTGGCTTCATCATTTGGCAAGTTATATCCTGTGAATATGAAACGGCAAGCAAATTCGTGTGATTCGTGACTTGAAAATTAACTCCTTCAAGGTGGAATTTCGTGAAAATAATTATTTTGGAAATTACTAGCAGAGGGACGTGTGTTAAATTCTAATAATATAATTATTGGTATGTAACAACTACAAAAATGAGGAAAACCTTTTAAAAATAACTATCATTTTCACCCGTTAATGAACTTCTTTGATCATGTAAATTCAAATTGTGTCGGGCACTTAATGCCATTTATACTGCGTGAGGTTCCGCAGAAGCATATAATTCTGGTTTCCTTGGTTTAAAATGGTAAACCCTTGCTTCTATTTTTCTGGTAATTTAAACTTTTGTGTTTCCTGATTTTATTTTGTTTCCTGCCTTTGTTGTGCTTGTACCATGTTTGGTTTGGCGGGCGTATGTTTTCGTTGCTATGGTAACGATTTGTTTTCGAGAGATGATGGTGATTGTTGTCGTTTTATTGGCGTGTTTTATTGTGGAGCCGGAGTTTGCTTAAGAATTTCCGCTTTCGGTGGAAAATTTATTTGCTCCTCACTTGATCTCTTACGGTTTTCTCCCTTTTCCCCTTGTTTACTGTGTGTGTTTTCCGTGCGCTAATCTTATTTGACCCCTCGTAGTTTATTAATTTGGCTAGAGTTCTATGCTCCTGCGAAGCCTCCTCTTATTAAGAAGGTGCAATGAAACTCGTTGATTGAGTGGCTTTCCCTAGGTTTAATACGTTAGTTTTAATTTCATTTTAGTTACGGTAGTCTAACAAACGGGCCCCATTTAAACCTTTTGTGAACAATTTAAGTTTTAATTCGAATCATTTTCTGTTATTATAGTAAGGTTATCAAGGTGTACTGTTTCTGGTAATGATTTAGTGTCTTTAATTAGTACAACCTTCTGTTTTTAAACTAATGATTTGCATCAGTATCATTTTCTGAAAAGGTCTACGTTTTTCAGTTTCATCCGTGTATTTTCTATTATTCACTAATTGTTTTGAACTACTTAAAATACTTTTATTCCCTCAGATAGGACGATGTTCTTTTGGTTTCATGTTAAGTTTTCATTCTTTAATTAAAAGTTTATTTCATTGAAACCAGTGTCTCCTTTATTATTTGTGTGGTTCAACGCCGAAACAAGGAATTTTTATCCATTTCCTCTGGGAGTTTTATTCGGGCCTTCCTGGGTAAGTAACTGTTGGATGTAATTTTCCTATCCTTGTGACTGATTTCCTTGATTTGTTTAATAAACTTTGTTTATTTAACACCGGTTTATAGGTAGTACCGACCGGTGCATGTTTGCTAACCGCTAGTGTAGTGCCTTACTGCGCTGGTGGCTTACAGTTTAAGTCAATTTAAAACTAACTGTAATGGATAAATCGTCATCTGATACAAGACAAGTGAGTTTAAAAAAGCACATAGATGACTGACAAAACTCTTGATTTGACATACCAATGAAGGCTGGTAAAAACAAGAACTGGGGAAGTATAAAAAAACTCCAGACCAAAATCTGCCAAATGATTAGAAGCACAAAAGGTGAACGGCTCGGTACCGGTAATCAGTGTAAGGACATAGAAGAAGGTGAATCTAACCATGACACTTTTAACATGTACAAAAAAGTTATAAAGAAGCGGCAGGGTTACATACCAGGAGGACAAATTAGTCATCTGGTTGCAAAACTCATTATGTCTGTTTTTTATCAAAATTAGTAATGGCCGCCATTGTACACAGCTCATAAAAATACACATTCCATTAATGTAATACGTATGTAAAGTTAGTTTCATCTATGCGTTTGAAGGTGACAAATAATCAGAACTGTTGCAGAAATCCTCATGTCCACCTTGTGTAATGCAGCAAATTATATTACGTCCAAACCAACAAAACGAATGATCATGTGTGTCAGAAAGTTGATGGAGAAATAACATTTATGTCTGATTACCAGAATATTCCGTCAGATGATGATTTATCGTATGTGTGGCTTGAAAATTCTTACAGGTACAGATCAAACCATATCGCATTTGCACTTTACCACAGGTTGAAGTCTACAGACCTAGTAAATTACCGTTCTATCAAGCTGGTCTGTGGTGGCCAGAATGTGAATTTAAAAAATCATTGTGTGCCCGTTGCATTTTCGGACGTGTTCCAAAATGGCGTCCAGGAAAGGTATACACCACTCAGGCCCAAGAGAGTATACAAGAAAGTCTTGACATGTGAATACAATAGGAGGCCATGATTAACTTGGGACGACTACCTTTCAAAGACGGTGCAGAACAGAGCAATGTCAGGGGGATTGTCTCAAAAAAAAAAAACAAGTAAAATAATAGATAGTATTGAAAAATATCGTTGCCTACGTTATAATACAAGGCCTGGAAATAGAGCCCGTAAAACGCTATGGAAGTGGTTACACTGAAGTTCAATGCCGGGCCGCTAGGATCGCTATCTTGCCCCCTGTCTACCAGGCTCGCGCCTTTAAACGTGTTCATTAACTGAGTTGGGTGTGAATGTATTATGTATTTGTCTGATGTTAAGCATTCGCAGTTCCAGTCATGGTTTATTCACGAGAAATTAAAGGTAGTGGAATTTTGTTTCACAAGTTTCCAGTGAATGTTCAATGTTCGAAACATTATACAGAGGAAGTATTACGCTTGAGATACGACTTCAAGCTGATCGAAGTAGGCCTCTGTTCCTAAGTTTTGATCCGAGTTACGTCATAAGAATCGGGTGATCCCAAAATTTGTCACTGGACTTTCTTTAAACTATGCTACCGTGACCGGCAATCATTTGAGAGGCATCTTCAAACTCAGAAATCTTAAATTAAGAAACCAACGAGGAAAATAATTTGCTACGAAAATGAATGTAGCAAGAGCTAAAAATATTGTATTTTACCCTGAAACAATCTCTGGCTTGTAATGTATGGTTTTGTCCCGAGAGCATAAAATACAGTTTAAAAAAAGCTATTTGTTTTATGGAGCATTTTATTAAATTGTTCAATGCGCATAACGTCTGCAACACCTCACATGGAACATATTCAGTAACGAGAACAAACGAGCATCTTTTAACCGGGCGAGTTGGTCGTACGGTTAGGGGCGCACGGCTGTGAGCTTGCATCCGGGAGATAGTGGGTTCGAATCCCACTGTCGACAGCCCTGAAGGTGGTTTTCCGTGGTTTCCCATTTTGACACCAGGCAAATGCTGGGGCTGTACCTTAATTAAGGCCACGGCCGCTCCCTTCTAACTCCTAGGCCTTTCCTATCCCATCGTCGCCATAATACCTATCTGTGTCGGTGCGATGTAAAGTCACTAGCAAAAAAAAGGCATCTTTTAGTCCTGAAAATGAACTCCTCAGTTGGTTAATTAATGATTTCCTGTCATATATTAAGAGACTTAAAATGCGTTCAGAGAAAGTAAAAAAGAATCATGAGAGAAATGTATCAGGCATAGATCTTGACTACCCAGTCCACTGTGGCCTGCGTAAAATACCTCATAAGTATACATTTGCATTATGCATTGATGAGGAACCTAACGAGCTATGACATCGAGCTCTTCTTCAGCTACCTAAGACGCCAAGCGGAATACAATGACATTATGGTTCGTGTGGCAAAAGAAAAAAACAGACTGTAAAGGCTGTTTAGATCATATCTGTTCTCCAGCTACTTAAAGTCCAACATTATGTCTTATTCGTTTTCAAGATCGAGGAGCCCTCAGATACCGAAAATCGTCTGTGGCACTTTTGCAGTGAACGGCGGGATTTGTCACTTCCGCTACGCAGTACTTGTCCCGAAGAGAGTTACTAAAAGGTGTATGTTTATTTTTTCGAAAGACATGTTCAACAGTGAAATTAAGTGTGGAAAGTGTAAAGGCGACAAACCACCTCTTCTTCTACTATGAAAATTTCTGAGAACTCTGTTAGACAGCATTGCTTTGAGCCACTCAAGTAGAAGAGGGAAAGTTTTGAAACTTGATAAGAAGCCCCTCAGAAGGAAAGTTTTGAAACTTCAATGACATATCCAAGCCAATGCAGCACCGCTCTATAAATAAAGTACTGACAATACTCGCAAAAACATTCAGTTCTTTTTATTTAGGATATACTTTACTTATTGACATATACGACCATGCGAATACAAGGGAGCAAGACCGCGATCCTAGCGGCTGAATGGTGAACTAGGAAGCAACCCGTTTCCACGAGTGCATTTCAAGGCCTTGTATTATAGCGTAGGCAACGAAAAATATACTTGAAAAAACTGAACTCGAGACGAGAGGAAGCAAACTGCTGTTGCTGCATCGAAGGAGGAAAATAGTAAAGATTACGGCAGAAGTTTTGAAGAATAACTATTATAAATTAAGAGAAGATGGCAAGATACTTGCAGAAACATTGTGACAAATATAGAGACAACGGGATATACGAGAATGTATTTAAATACGTACACTGATAGACCCGTGGCGCAAGATGAGCGATACATCGGAAATCATTAATTGGAAGTCTTAAAAGAAGAAAAGGATAGGAAAGAATTACTCCGCCAGAAGAAGAATCGAGGAAGGAATAGGCCTAATATTTTCAGAAAACAAAATAATTTTAAAATTGAAGATTTTTATAGAACGAGACGAAAGATCTTACGCGGATTTAGAAAATTGGTTAACTAGAACACAAGAGAAGACTAATAGAATATTTTTAAAAAGAAATATTACTCTTAAGAAAAACTTAAAAAATGAACATTTACGTGTCGACATTATTTGATTATACTGGCAGTTATTCCGAGAAGAAGATGACTTGCTAAACATCCAGATGGACCAACCTGGAGGGAGGTATGATCCAACCAGCTGACCCTACCTAAGATGAGATGAAGAATCCGACCGAACCTCGAACCATGGCCAATGAACCAGCGATGTGACGAGCAGGAGAGAGCAACTGACAGCTGATATGATGAAAGACATGCTAAGTGTTTGCCATAGGTATTATCATTCTTAGTTTAGCTAGGCATATGCAATAGCTTAGAGAATTCTAAGTGCTAAATATTTAAGAGTGTAAGTGAAACAGTGAAGTGAAGTGCGTTACATTTAATCTGCTGATACTATATTAAGTTAGTGTATAATTAGATTGATATCTCATGCAGTATGGCTATGCATGAAATACTGTAGGTGAATTACCAAGGTTCCATTGAAGATAATGGGGGTTTGTTCCTATAATTGTATTAACTGTGAAGAACTTGTCAGAAATGTCTTGAAAGAAGACAGATTCATTGATGTGATTGTAAAATCAAAGAGTAGCATGTAAGTACCAATGGTTTGGTATGTTTTCTTTCATTTATTGATTTACAGGTGTATAATTCTTACCTGTACAAAGTAGCCTATGTAATAAAATAATGTCACCATATTTATTTCAGTACGGTATTATTATTTATCATATGGTGTATAAAATTAACAATACTTTCTTATTATAAATATTACACCGAGATGTCTAAATTGGTATTATGATATCATCAGTTGTCATCAGGAAGTCGTTGAAGTCCCCGTTATAGGACCTGATCTTGCAGTCCAGTATAATGTGGCGGATGGTCTACCTGTCAACTCCATGGTCACGTTTTGGAGATTGTAATTTATCTTATTTGAGTTGAGCATCTATGCATCTGCCCTGGTTGATCCGTATTCTGTTTAAGGCAGATCAAATTCTGCAAGGCTGCTCATATGCAGGAGGTTTCCTTATTATGCAGGGTAGAGTTTGACAGCTTGGAGGGCTGTTTTCTTGCCAGCTTTGCTTCCAGGAACTAACAATTTTGAAGTTTGTCATAGTTAATTCCCTATCAGTGATCATTGGTGGATGCCTAGATACTAGTTGGTGTGTTTGTAAATCCACCATGTCATAATGTATTGGAAGCTGAGGGTTGTGTAAAATTTTCTTGTACTCCCGAAGAAGAGCGTTCTTGCACCGAAGGTCTGGAGGAGGTGTATGACTCAAGATTGGTAACCAGAATGTGGGTGTTATTCTTATAGTTCCACTGATAATTCGGATTGTGCTGTTTAGCTGAGAGTTGACTTTTCTGTGTGAGCAGAGTTTAGCCACAGTCAGGAACAATATTGTGCCACTGAATAGATTAATTCAGGTGCAAAGATATGCCTTGTGTCGGTGGAGGAACCCTATGTAGTGCTACATAACTTATGGAGGATATTGTTTCTGGTTCTTAGTTTGGCTGCAGTATTTTCCAAGATGCCTCTTGTAGGAGGACTTCCTATCAAAGGTAATCCCAAGGTACTTGGAGTGGATGTTGTGCTTAACTTGATGGCCTTCAAAGTAGACAGAAAGTTGTCTGATTGCTTATCTGCTACAGAGGTGGAATCATGCTGTTTCTGTCTTTACAGAATTCAGTTGTAATCTCTATCTTAGAAAATGTGTACCAAGGTGTGATAGATCAGATGTTGACGTAGCTTCAGTTGTCTCAAAATTCACCTACAAACCCAAACTTCCTCCAGATGGTGTCTGGCATGTCGGGAACAGTGGAACTAACAGAACCTTGTGGTAAGCTGTTACTAATAGTTTTAGAAACACTTATGTAGTATCCATTTATCACCTGTGAGCCACACCCCTCACGCACAGAGTCCTTGTCACCATGCATAATATAACATCATTTAGCTAAAAACTCAAATGCACATGAAACTTAAAATACACATAACCTGCTTGCTGTAGAATAAAACATGGTGTTCCAAACTTGTGGCACAAGCAATGGACATAACTCCTGATGCTCCATCTTTAGTATTTAGGATAATGGTTTCAATACATATCCTAGACTTTCTGATCTTCTCTGCTAGATTTGGAGCATAGAGTTGGGCAGCGACTGTGTCTACTGATAATGAGTTGATTCTTATTGCCATCATCCTGTGATTCATTACAATTAAGTTACATCCTTCAGAGTGGCTGTAGTTCTTTTGTCCAATAGGATTACTACACCTCCTTGGCCTTTGAGGCTTCCAGAGTGCACCACTCAATCATCACTTTGAAATTCCCCTTGATCAGGCCATCTAATTTACCCAGATTCAGCAATGTATGAATGTTCCATGTGGCAATATTTATGCAAGGTTTTCACTTGATGACCACCAGGGAGGCCTTGCCTCCTCCCCTGCTGGGCCTGAGTGCTGGTTTCCAAACTTGCCAGCTACTAGTATCTTTGAGATGCCATATGCATTTCATGGCATTTTCTTGGGGAATGAACTGAGGTGATTTCCTCTTGCCTTTCTCACCAGCAGTGGCCTATTGTGTGGTATTTTGTGCTAGCATTGTCCCACAATATGTAGTAAATAAGTTATATATTTTTGTGTATGTAATTGTATTGACAAGGCAGACCCATTCATAGCCCTTTTTTTTTTTTTTTGCAGGATTCTATTAACTGGATTGAAAGACTCCAAAAGGAAATAATTTCTGTTCATAAAAGAGAAAAGATCAAATTAATTTTCCTATAAATATGTTTATATAAATTTCCTTCATAACTATTAATGATTCATCATTCATCATCAGTTTGCCCTTCTAGCGAGCTGGGTAGGGTGTTTGAAAACTCCTGATGCTCCATCTTTAGCATTTAGGATAATGGCTTCAATACATATCCTCAACTTCCTGATCTTCTCTGCTAGATGTTGGAGCATAGAGTTGGGTAGTGACTGTGTCAACTCATAATGAGTTGATTCTTATTGCCATTGTCTTCCAAAGTTGCCTATTCAAAAAGATTATGTTGTCCATGACAGATTCCCAATTCCATCTTCTTCTCTCCACTTCTTCCCTCAGTTGGTCCATCCATCTTCTTGGTCTTCCAGGTGGTCTTCTACCTGTTATTCTCTTTTCCAAATAAGCACATGGTAACCTTGTGCTATTCATTCGTTTAACATGCCCAAACCATTTAAGTCTAGATGACCTAAGTCTTTCCTCCATCAACTCATTTAGACCTAGGTTAGATTGGATCTCATCATTTTTCACGTGTTCAAGTCGTGTCTTTTGGAGGGCAGTTCTAAGAAATTTCATTTCACAGGCTTGAGTCCTACTACAATCCTTTGATGTTACTGTGCAGGTTTCCAGAGAATATGTAAGGAGGGGAATGAAATATGACTTGTACAGGGTCATTTTTGTTCTTTGTGGAACCTTCTCATCCCATAGTAGGTGTCTAACGATACTGTACAAGTTAGAGCCTTTGGTTACTTTGTTTATTTTTTCTATCTCAGCTCTATTATTACTAGCCATTACGCTTCCTAAATATCTGAATTGGTGTACTACTTCAACTTGGTGGTCTTGTATGTTCTGTTCTGTATTATGTCTGCTGATTATCAATGCTACTGTTTTTGATGGGTTCAGTTTCACTCCATAATCATCAAACTTCTTACACCATGCATTCAGATTATTTTGCACTCCCTCCTCTGTTTCATCCAATATTGCCACATTGTCTGCAAACACCAGAGCCTGAAGATCTTTATTACCTTTTCCTTTTAGTTCCTTTAAAATGGTATCCATAACTGCTATGAATAGAAGAGGTGATAAGGCACTTCCCTGTTGCACTCCTTTGGTTGTATTGAACCATTCAGAGTGACCATCTCCAATATTGACACAGCTTTTGCAATTAGTATATAGCATTTGGATCTTCCTAATAAGGTACTCCGGTACACCAAGTTTTCTAAGACTTTCCCAAAAAGTTCATCTAGGAACATTAGCATAAGCCTTTTCAAGGTCCATCAGCACAATAATTACTTCTTTTCCTCTTTCCCAGTGTTCCTCTGCCAACATCCTCAAAGCAAATACCGGTATCAGATCTGTTGTGCTTCTTCCAGCCGTAAAACCATGTTGTTCCTCTTCTAACATAGGCTCTAGTATATCCCTTACTCTGGCTTGAATGATCTTCTCCATAATTTTAAGTCTGTGTGATAAGAGTGTAATGCCTCTGTAATTTTCACTTTTCCTTCCACTTCCTTTCTTAAAGATAGGAACTATCACTCCTTTTGTCCAATCTTCAGGTATTTCGTTATCCTTCCATATTGTTTTGAGAACTCTATTATACAGCCACTGTATTCCTGGCGGACCAGCAGCTTTAATCATGTCAGTTGCAACTTCATCAGCTCCTGCTGACTTAGCAGTTCTCATCCTATGAAGAGCTTGCTCTACTTCTGTCCATGTAATTGGGATATCTTGTTTTCTGTCCTACATCCTCAACAGAGATCTCATTAGGGCCATTTAGGAGCTTGTATCTGTGATATATTTCATGTTCAATCAATCAATCAATCAATCAATCAATCAATACTGATCTGCATTTAGGGCAGTCGCCCAGGTGGCAGATTCCCTATCTGTTGCTTTCCTAGCCTTTCCCTAAATGATTTCAAAGAAATTGGAAATTTATTGAACATCTCTCTTGGTAAGTTATTCCAATCCCTAACTCCCCTTCCTATAAATGAATATATGCCCCAGTTTGTCCTCTTGAATTCCAACTTTATCTTCATATTGTGATCTTTTCTACTTTTATAAACGCCATTCAAACTTATTGGTGTACTAATGTCATTCCACGCCATCTCTCCACTGACAGCTCGGAACATACCACTTAGTCGAACAGCTCTTCTTCTTTCTCTCAATTCTTCCCAACCCAAACTTTGCAACATTTTTGTAACGCTACTCTTTTGTCGGAAATCATCCAGAACAAATCAAGCTGCTTTTCTTTGGATTTTTTCCAGTTCTTGAATCAGGTGATGCTGGTGAGAGTCCCATACACTGGAACCATACTCTAGTTGAGGTCTCACCAGAGACTTATATGCACTCTCCTTTACATCCTTACTACAACCCCTAAACACCCTCATAACCATGTGCAGAGATCTGTACCCTTTATTTACAATCCCATTTATGTGATTACCCCAATGAAGATCTTTCCTTATATTAACAGCTAGATACTTACAATGATCCCCAAAAGGAACATTCACCCCATCAATGCAGTAATTAAAACTGAGAGGACTTTTCCTATTTGTGAAATTCACAACCTGACTTTTAAACCCGTTTATCAACATACCATTGCCTGCTGTCCATCTCAGAACATTTTCGAGGTCACGTTGCAGTTGCTCACAATCTTGTAACTTATTTATCACTCTATAGAAAATTACATCATCCACAAAAAGCCTTACCTCCGATTCCACTCCTTTAATCATATCATTTATATATATAAGAAAACATAAAGGTCCAATAATACTGCCTTGAGGAATTCCCCTCTTAATTATTACAGGGTCAGATAAAGCTTCACCTACTCTAATTCTCTGAGATCTATTTTCTAGAAATATAGCAACCCATTCAGTCACTCTTTTGTCTAGTCCAATTGCACTCATTTTTGCCAGTAGTCTCCCATGATCCACCCTATCAAATGCTTTAGACAGGTCAATCGCAATACAGTCCATTTGACCTCCAGAATCCAAGATATCTGCTATATCTTGCTGGAATCCTACAAGTTGAGCTTCAGTGGAATAACCTTTCCTAAAACCGAACTGCCTTCTATCGAACCAGTTATTAATTTCACAAACATGTCTAATATAATCAGAAACAATGCCTTCCCAAAGCTTACATACAATGCATGTCAAACTTACTGGCCTGTAATTTTCAGCTTTATGTCTATTACTCTTTCCTCTATACACAGGGGCTACTATAGCAACTCTCCATTCATCTGGTATAGCTCCTCCGACCAAACAATAATCAAATCAGTACTTCAGATATGGTACTATATCCCAACCCATTGTCTTTAGTATATCCCCAGAAATCTGATCAATTCCAGCCGCTTTTCTAGTTTTCAACTTTTGTATCTTATTGTAAATGTCATTGTTATCATATGTAAATTTTATTACTTCTTTGGCCTTAGTCTCCTCCTCTATCTCGACATCATCCTTGTAACCAACAATCTTTACATACTGCTGACTGAATACTTTTGCCTTTTGAAGATCCTCACATACACACTCCCCTTGTTCATTAATTATTCCTGGAATGTCCTTCTTGGAACTTGTTTCTGCCTTAAAATACCTATACATACCCTTCCATTTTTCACTAAAATTTGTATGACTGCCAATTATGCTTGCCATCATATTATCCTTAGCTGTCTTCTTTGCTAGATTCAATTTTCTAGTAAGTTCCTTCAATTTCTCCTTACTTCCACAGGCATTTCTAACTCTATTTCTTTCCAGTCTGCACCTCCTTCTTAGTCTCTTTATTTCTCTATTATAATAAGGTGGGTCTTTACCATTCCTTACCACCCTTAAAGGTACAAACCTGTTTTCCCATTCCTCAACAATTTCTTTAAACCCATCCCAGAGACTGCTTACATTTTTATTTACCGTTTTCCACCGATCATAGTTGCTTGTGAACTATATTCCCATCTGCTGTCTCCAGAGCTGTAGTTGCTTCTTTATCTGATCTTTTACTTTTTACTATTCCATGTATCTTTTTCATATACCCTTTACTGTCTTCTTCCAGTTTAGTTATAAATTCTTTCCAACTTTTCTCTTTTTCTTCCCATACAATTCTCTTGACTTCCAACTTCCTGTTTCTATATTCTTTTGCCATCTCTTCCAATTTATTGTTGTTTTGTTGTTGTTGTTGTTGTATTAATGGTATTCCAGATAATTATGTGTGTTAACTGAGCATTTGAGCTTGTGGACCAGAGTGGAGTCTGAAATAAGTTATATGGAAAATGATCAACTGTCAGCTGAGTCTGTTTGACCCATGCTTCTATTGCCTTGAAATATCTGGTCATATTTGTACCTTATTTATGGTATAAAGTACAATATAGTACTGTTTGTGAGTGAAGACATTATTTCTTCCACTTGGTTTTGTCAATAATGTTCATCAGCACAGTGAATAAGAACTAACAGTAGTCAAGGTTTCAGTTATTCTAGATAATACTCAATGTCCTACTGAAGGAAAGAAAACTATGTTCGAGACCTTCTGTGTCAAATATTCTTATTCAACCTATGGACCAGGAAGTTCTTAAAAAAAAAAATTAAAAAAAAAAAAAACCTCTGAAATAAGAGATTGCAATTGGAAGAAAGCATTGTAGACAGTGTTTATACCAAAAGAATAAAAAAGAAGGTATATCAGCTGTATGTTAACCAATGCATGGAATTCACATCTATGACGAAGTTTTATAAATATGTGCAATAAACTTTCTCTTTAAAACAAAGGAAGAAAAATTAAATAATATGCCTAGTTTACTGTAATCCCTAGATTTCAAGAATGTGATACAGCTAATGCAAGAACATAGCTAGAAAGTGATAGTGTAGCTACGGAAGTTTCCATTTTGAGTAATACCGTACTGAAATTGCAAGCTCTCTTTAAGAAAAATGTTGCTGCTCTCGTGACACTGGAGATTGTTATGACAAGGTTTGAGCACCAGCCTAATTGTTGTTCTACCCATCTCCTTTTGTTAAGTACAACAATGGAAAAGGAAGAATCAATATTTGAAAATGTTGCAGAAAATAATTATTTCCCCCAAGGTATGTAGCAATAAGCCTCTTTTTGTTTCTCAATTAAGTCCCATGTTCCCTCAGACATCCAGTCTTTCTGTTCATAGCTCCTATAACCAATTACTTTTTCACACATTTGTATATACGGTAAGTATTCTTAACATTTTCCCAAGTTCTTTCCACACTCAACTCTTCTTCAAGATTTGAAAGGAAGCAAAGAGCTATAGTAAATCAAAGCAGAACAAGACAGCAGAAGTCAGAAGCCTAAATTAAATATTCGATAAATTGACAAAATGGTTAAAAGGAGTGTGAGAAGCGATAAAAGAAAATGGATTGACCAGCAGACACAAATTTCAGAGGAAGCTGAGAAGAAGGGTGATATGAAACATATCTATAATATTACAAGGAAATATGTTGTTATCTCAAGAAAAACAATTAAGAAGATGGCAAGAGTATTTTTCATAAATTTTAAACAAAGACGGTGGAAATAAGCAGGAAATGTAAGAAGAAATAAATGAAGGCTTCGATAGTGAAGACTCAAAAATAAAGCTAGATTCCCCACAAAGGCATGGAGTTAGGCTAGCAATGAAACAATTAAAGAATGGTAAAGCACCAAGTATAAATAATATAGATCCAGAAATACTAAAAGTGGATGAAAAGGCCACCTTTAATTTGCCCTTACCATTATTGGGGAAAATATGGAAAGAAGTGAGAATTCCATCTGATTGGAAAGAGGGACTGACTGTGAAACTTCCCAAAAAAGGTAACACCACAGTGTGTAAGAATTGGAGAGAAATAACACTACTGAGCATACCAAGTAAAATTCTCTCTCGAAAAATTCTAAATAGAGTGAGGGACTCAACTGAACAGCGTCTTCAAAAAGAACAAGCTGGTTTCCGTAGACAGCGCAGCTGTGTTGATCTAATAAATACACTAAGAATAATTTTAGAACAAAGTAATGAATGGCAGGCCACACTGTGCTTGACATTCAAAGACTTCAAAAAAAGCATTTGACTCAGTAAATAGGACTGTAATATGGAAGACCTTCTTAAAATATGGAGTACCGCATAAGATCCTGAATCTCATGAAGGAAATGTATGAAGGGTACAGACGCAAAATAGTACATGAGGAAAAGCTCTCAGATTATATGAATGTCACAAGTGGAGTTTGACAGGGATGCATTCTTTCACCAACAATCTTTTCAGTGGTGCTCGATAATGTCATAAGAAAGATGTTGGGTAGAAGAAAAACAGGAATACAATGGAGAATGGAGGAAAGATTGGAAGATTTAGACTTTGCAGATGATATTTGTCTTCTGTGTTCAAGAATTAGTGATATGAAACACAAGTTAGAAGGATTACAGAAGGAAACAGAGGCTGCAAGACTGAATATAAATGTTGTTAAGACCAAAGAAATGAGAGTAAATGCTAAAATTGATGGAAGATCATATATGGCAAAAGAGATGGAAGATCTACTTTTGAAGTGTAGTGACAAGAGAAGGAGGGGCAGAAGAGCTGGAATAAGGAAATCAAATGAAGCATTGATGCAGCTGTACGCAGTGTGGAAGAATAAGGACATTTCAAGGAAAAAGAAAATAAAAATGTTCAATGCAAATGTTAAATCAGTCCATTTATATGCTTGTGAAACTTGGAAGATTACACAAACTAGCACTAATCTCTTGCAGACATTTATAAACCGTTGCTTATGACGTATCAAAAACATCAGATGGCCTGAATTTATATCCAGTGACGAGCTATGGAGAACAACAAACCAAGTTCCAGTCACACTGGAAATCAAGAGGAGGAAATGGAAATGGATAGGTCATACTTTGAGAAGGCCAGCAAGATCTATAGAGTGCACAGCATTGGAATGGAATCCGCAAGGTGTACGGAGGAGAGGTCGTCCTAGGAAGACCTGGAGGAGGAGACCCTTGATGTAGGGAAGACTTGGAAGGAAGTTAAAGCATTGGCATGTTGACGACCGCAAAGGACACATTTTACGGATGCCCTATGTTCCAGTGGGAATGAGAGGAATTAAGCCAAGTAAGTCATGTACTGGTAGCAATAACAACTCATCTTTACTACTAAATTTGTTCAGTTAGTCACTCATATTGTCAGTGGTGAGAGGTGAAAGACATCTTTATTCAACTTTCTGTCATCAGACATTGCCAAACAACAAAGTATGGTAGCAGCATTTAATGCAAATGTTTCTTTGCAATGTCTTGGTTTCAGTTTTTATTGACTTTAGCACACTAAAATATTTGGCATCATAAAACCTTTTGGGTATGTGTTGTATGTATAGCATTGGAAGCTTTATGTAAAGTAGCGAACAAACATACGAAGGAAATATATAGGCCAGGATATTTTAATGGCATGAATTACTTTTCATAAATAGTGTTTTATTAGTTATAGTGTAAATAACAGTTTATATTTATTACAGTAAATCAGTCCTATTTTATGTTATTTTCAGGAGGCTTTGATTAAATGGAAATCAGTATATTACATGTAGAAATCCATTGTTGATGCACATGAAATTGTACATCAGCTTTACTGAATTTCAGAACAGTAAATGAGCAGAAACAGCTCAGCAGGAAAGATTGCAAACTAAACTTTCCAGATCACGTACTGAACACAAATTGCATGGCAGTAAAAGCAATGGGTGATCAGAAATTGATTAGTAATGAAGGAAAACTACCAAGTGTACAAAAACTTACTGGAGATGAAAATAATTTATCAGAACTTGATAAAGTTACTGGAGGGACTAAATGTTTGGAAGAACAGGGTATGCCAAAAATTGTTGTGGAGGAACCAGACATTATATTAGCTCGAAGTAGGAGACACTTTTTTGTTCAAGATGAAGTTGTCTTGATATTAAGTACCGATATGGTGCAATATATTGTTGACAGGTAAGTCACTGTTTTCACACTCACATTAGCAATTTTGTTATTAATAACCTCATAGCTAATTGGCTGCAATAAAGAAATTATTATTATAACGGATGGTGAAGTGGACTTATAAAGCTCTTTTTGTTTGTGTGTGTACATACAAACTGTTAGCCAGAACCCTTCAGACCAATACTCTCTGGCAGGTTGTGATATGTTGCCCTTTGATGAAATTTTGATCATGACCCTCTTCAATAACAGTTTCCTGAGGAATTATCTGTTTAGTTCTTTCATTTCTGCATGTGTTCCAGCTGTTTCAAAGGATGGACAGTATTTTAAAAGACTGATGGTATAACTGAGTGCAGAGCATATGTGCCCGTATTTACTCATTTCTTCAAGGATGATGGGGCATTGCAGTAAATGTAACCTATTAGCCGTAGGGGCTAGTGGCGCAACTAGTCGCCCAATGTAGCTGCGCGTGCATACGGAACATCATCATAGTTTATAATTTTTGTTATACATGTTGATTTTCCCAGTCTCAGGAAACAGTCTGCACATAAGGTACCGGCGAGAAGGTCATCACGGGCGAGAGGGAGTTCCATTCTTTCTTCAGATCAGTACAACCTGGAACCTAAAAATGGATTGAAACACATTTTGATTTCCCAATTTCATATTGGTCCATTTGACCTTTAAACAACATATAGTAACTTTTTAAGGCTATCTCCCTTTCATAAAGCCCCACCAGTTTTCTTCCTTTTGTAATAACAAAGTATTACCACTGTCAGCAGTAGTTTTATAACACAAAATTATGAGAGATTGTATGCATTACATTTGTCGGTTACCTGTCAACAGTGAAATTTTGTAAATAAGGTGTTTGATTTCACTTCAAGACATAAATGTGCAGTACTTTTCACAACAACTAGTTTTAAGGATGGTGCAATTTGTCAAATGACAATCAGAAATTTTAAAACACCCCTTTTAGAAAATGTTTTTCTCATAATTCACACAACAAATCTTAAAGAAACTTTTACGATTATTAAAAGTGGATGTTTGGACTCATCTTAGAAGACTATGTAATCTTGATGTTGTTTATCACATAATTTTTTACATGTAATGTGTTTTTTAGTTCTTGAGTTTCTATGTATGTGGCTGAGGATAGTCTAATATTGACCAAAACTAGTACTACATCTAATGAAGTAGATTTAGGATGCCCATACTTCGCTATGGTTTTCTACACTGTATACGGATTTCTACAAAAATGACTTTACACGCAGTAATTGAGATTTTATTAAATTTATTAAAGTGCTGACATTTCACTTCGAGATTCACTGCTCCTAAACTGTACATCATATTAACAAACAGTTTGCACCATTAAACGACCCTTCTATCCTTCTACATGTTTGGTTATAAAACCTTTTCTCATATTCCCCATATTTATGGATTAAATTGAGTTCAAAATTTGAATAAGGTGAAATTTGGGTAAATTTTTAATGCTTTACATTATGTTTTGCATACTTATGTATAAGCTAGAATAATGAAATTTGATCCATGTATGGCCTTTGATTATGCCAATGTGGGCACCAAACTTGATGACTCTGTCTAATGAAATATAGCGTAAAAATCACCAAAGTTATGAACAATCCAGAAATACAACCAAATCTAACATATAAGGGAGAGAGATACGAGAAAAGGTCATAGAACCAAAGTTGTAAATCACTCTAAATTGAATGGAGATTGTGCCATCTGTTTTGTGTTATGACTTACCGTTTAGCCAACAAATAGCTCAAAAGGAATGTCTGCAGTCATTCAAATTGTTTCCATATTTCGACAGTTTTGAGGGTAAAAAGTAAAAAATTTGAACATCTCAGAATTTTTCCATCGGTTACAGGCTAAAACCAATAATTTAGCCAAATTTCAATTTATTTACTCGTCTGGCAGATTGTGCCACCATCTTGATTTGGGGGAAAGGGGGATAAAAATGAGGAAATTCATGACTTTTTTTTTAAGCCCACGAAACCTATAGGTTATCATTAGGTTTCATTTCAACTGGTTCACATGTTTTCAAGTTGATTGTAGCAAGACTGACAAGTCTGTTCAGTGTTCTAGAAACACACAACAGTATACTTTTAACCCAGTTCCAAGATCTTTCTTAAAGTGCCAAGTGTTTCATGTCATTGTGTACATAATTTGTCGTATGTTTTAGGACAACCTACTGATAAGTATTTTAGGCAATTGCCATTGTGTGTATAATTTTGTCATGATTTTTTGTCAACCTATAGAGATGTATGTAGGCAAAGCCCATGATGATTGTTCTCAGATTCCCATTGATTTAATTATCTACAAAAACTGATGATGACTCCAAGGGAGTCAAAACCGGTCTTCATTTTATAAATTTCAAACATTTTACATTGTGTTGAATGGTGGAACATCCCTCAAACTCTATTATATTACCTATAGGTTGTCGCTTTGGATAAATTATACGATTCCTTATGTCTTATGTCTAGTCCATTAGCCCCCATTTTCATCTGTGTAATCCCCCACGACGTACCCTATCAAAAGCCTTGGATAGATTAGTAGCAAAACATCCATTTGACCTCCTGAATCTAAAATATTGGTAATATCTTGCTGGAATTCTACAAGTTGAGCTTCACTGGAATAACCTTTCCTAAACCTGAACTGCCTTCTTCCAAACCAGTTAGTAATTTTGCAAATGTGTCTAATATAGTCAGAAAAAATAATTTTCCAGAGATTACAAATAATACATGTCCAGGTGACTAGCCTGTAATTATCTGCTTAATGTTTGTCACCCTTTCTCTTGTATACTGCAGCTACTATTGCAACTCTCCATTCATTTGGTATTGCTCCTTCATGCAAACATTAATCAAATAAGTATTTCAGATATGGCATTATATCCCAACCCATCCAAAATAAACCCCATGGCGCAACTGCCCCAAGGGGCCATGGTCTACCAGGTGACTGTTGCTCAGCCCAACAGCCTGCAGATTATGAGGTGTTGTGTGGTCATCACGAAGAATCCTCTCGGCCGTTATTATTGGCTTCCTAAACTGGAGCTGCCATCTCCCTGCCAAATAACCCTTCAGTTGTAATCATTGTTCGCATATAGGCTGAGTGGACCTCAAACCAGTTCTCAGATCCAGGTAAAAATCCCTAAACTGGCTGCGAATCGAACCTGGGGCCTCTAGGTAAGAGGCAGGCATGCTACACGTATACTGCGGGGCCTTCTCAATCCATAGCTTTTAAAATATTCCCAGAAATCTTATCAATCCCAGCTGCCTTTCTAGTTTTCATTATTTGTCTTTTTTGTCTTCTTCTTCTTCTTCTTCAAGTGCCATATCCGGTTGCCCAGACGTCGGCGATTACTCTGGAGAAAGTTTTTCTGTCTTCTGCTAGTCGGAAGAGTCTCTCAGTTGTCTCAATACCAGTCCACTGCTTGATGTTGTGTAACCATGTTATCTCTGGTCTGCCAACTCACTGTTTGCCCTCTATTTTACCTTGGAGAATGAGTTTTATGAGGCCATATTTGTTTCCTCTTAATATATGGCCTAGATAAGCTATTTTGCAAACTTTTATAGTTGTTATTAGTTCTTGCTTCGTCCTAGCTCTCCTTAGGACTTCATCGTTTGTTATCATATCTGTCCAGGGTATTCTAAGCATTCTTCTGTGCAACCACAGTTCAAAGGCGGCAAGTCGTTTGATACTTGTGGCTTTTAAGGTCCATGTTTCTGCTCCATATAACAGTACTGACCAGATGTAGCACTTCATTAATCTCTGTCTGAGCTTCAGATTTAGATGATTATTACAGAACAAAGAGCTCATCCTGCGAAATGCAGCTCTAGCGTTCTCAATTGTGCATCTGATTTCCTTATCTGGATTCATACTGTCTGTTGTTATGCTGCTGAGGTACTTGAACTGGTGGACTTGTTCTATTTTACGGTTGTTTAATGACAAGATGACATTTGTATTACTATTGCTGCTAAATACCATTAACTTAGTTTTTGTAAATGTTTATATTATCATAGGCATATTTCAGTGATTCATCAGTATTAGTCACTTCATCTATCACACTAACAAGGTTGTAAGTGAAGGTTACAGATCTCTTCATATGGTTATGAGGGCATTTATGGCTTGTAGTAAGGATGTCTGTCTGGCCAGTTAAATCTGCTATGGTAATGGAGTAAACCATACAGCCAGTGTCTCCACGTGGAATGTTGGGCGGCAGTAAATAGCCTGACCAATTATAAGGACCAATGGGCGGCTACAAAAGGCATCTGTTCTCCATGTTAGGAACGGCCTACAAGTAGGTCTCTTAATTAGAAAAGACCTAAAGGTATACCTAGAATTGGTGGAAAACATAAATGACAGGTTGATTAAGGTCAGATTGAGACTTGAAATTAATTTTTCAGATATAACAGATATAACAAGAAATACAAACAGGAAATACAGATCTAGAGGAATACCATGAATATCTAGAAGGCCATATACAGGACCTACAAGTTGTGATCATGGGAGCCATAAATGCTCAAGTAGGTCAGAAAAGAAAAGGAGATGAAGAGATTATAGGACCATTTAGATATGGGAAGAGAAACAAGGCTAGAGATATTTTGGTAGACTTTTGTAGAAGAAATGAGCTGATCACTGGTTACATATGGTTTTGAAAGAAAAACAGTCAGAAGATAACAAGATATAGCTGGGATAACAAAATCAAAGCTCTGATAGATTAAATTTTGTTTGAGAAAAGTAACAGGAAAATGTTGGTAGATGTAACAGACCTCCCAAGTGAATCTTTTGAAGGAGATCACAGAGTTGTGATAGCTAAGTTGAAGATGGGAAAGATACAAAAGATGACTGAAATTAGGCAAGGAAGCTAAGAGTGTGGAAATTGCAGGAGAAGGAAATAAATGAAGAATTCCAGATACACATTAAATCAAGTATACATTAACAAGACATTGGAAGGGTCGAAGAAGAATGGGCGTACTTTAAAACAGTCATGGTGGAGTCTGCAGAAAAGACCTGTGGAAGTGTATCAGAAAGGAAGAAAGATCAAGAAATGCCCTGGTGGAATGACAGGATAAAAGATATAGTTAAATGGTAAAAACAAGCTTGGAAAAAATGGCTGAGAAACAGAACAACAGAATGCAAAACAGAATACAGGCACTGCAAGAAGGAGTGCTCCAAGGTGGTTCAAGAAGAGAAAAAGAAATGCTGGCAAAAATTCACTAAATATCTGCAAGAAGATACAACCGGAAGCAAAAAGATCTTATTCCAGTGGGTGAGAAAAGAAGAAAAACTCAGGTGAAGGTGCTAACTTCATTAAAAATGAACAGGAGGAAGTGATGACCCAGAAGCAGGATATATTGCAGAGATGGGGAAAATACTTTGAACAGCTTTACAACGTGCAAAATACCTTGGTACAAGAAGAAATCGAAGAACCAGATTTAGTGAAGATGGAAGATAAGGAAAACGAGGCATCCATGGCAGAGATTGAGTGGGCCACTAAAGGGATGAAATCAGGCATGGCAGCTGGAATTGATGAGGTCACCATAGAAATGATAATAGCAGCAGGAGCAATTGGCGTACAGTGGTTGTATAGACTCTTCAGAGTGATATGGAGAGAGAAAAGACTCTTTCTTCTAAAGGAGTGGACAAAAGGGGTTATTATACCAATTTTCAAGAAAGGAGACAGGAAGCAATGAGAAAATTACAGATGATGCAATGTTATTGGGAATATGGAAAGGACTTGGTAGTAACATTTCTAGATATTGAAAAGGCATATGACAGTGTTCCAAGGAATTTGGTATGGGAAACATTGACAGAGGCACAGATTGGGAATGAAAAAATGCAGATGGTAATAGCATTGTATCAAAATTGCAAAAGCTGTGTTAGAACCAAAGTGGGTCAAACTGAATGGTTCAGAGTTGAGACAGGCTTAAGACAGGGAACAGTATTGTCTCCCTTACTCTTCATTATCATTATGGATGGAATTCTACATAATGTCAAGGAGATGATGACAGGCAGGTAAGTAATGTCTATGTGCTTTTTCTGATGACATTGTAATTTGGGGAGATAATGAAGGGGAAGTATGGACACAAGTTGCTTTTTTCAGAACTAATCTTCATTCCAAAATTTCTCATCTCCTCATTCCATAAATCAAGACTTTGGTCCTGATGAGAGGTAACAGAAAATCCAGGGGAGTAATAAAAATAGGAAATGAACCTCTTGAAATAGTTACATTTTTTATATATTTGGGTAGCTTGATGTCACAAGATAGAAATTTGGATGGAGAAATTGATTTAAGAATACAGCAGTCTGCAAGATTCTACCTGAGTATGAGAGACATTGTATGGAACAAAGATGTGCCAATGCAGTGCAAGAGGGTTTGATACTCATCCTTTTATAAACCTATACTGACCTATGCTTCAGTAGTCTGGATGTTGACTAAGCGGAACCAAAGTAGGATACAAGCAGCTGAAATGAGGTTCTTGAGGATCATACAGGGAAAGATAAGACGAGATAGAATACGAAATGAAAAAATAAGGAGAAGTGTGGAAGTGTGTAAACTTCAAGAAGAAATTGATACAGCAAGGCTAAAGTGGTTTGGACACATGATGAGAATGCCAGGAGAGAGAATACAAAAGAGAACATTCATGGATACAGAGACTGCAAAGAGGCCTAGGGGACAACCTAGAATGAGATGGAGGAGTTCTGTTGTGGACTGTATTGCAAACAGAGGAGTCAATAGCAGTAAAGTACTAGAAGAGGAATGGTGGAAAGATCAAGTAAGGTAGATGGTTTGGTACACTACACTACCCAGAGAGAATTTGGAAAAGGTATTGGATGAAGAAGTAAGGATATAAAAGGGGTGGTGTGTAAATCGGTGGTAATACCCTCGTTAGAGTATGTTTTCAAAGGATGTAAAAGAGGGGGGGAGTGTAAATCTGTGGTAATACCTCAGTTAGAGTATGTTTTCAGTATATGGAATGCACACCAGGATTATCTGATATGAGAAATGAAAAAAGATCCAAAGGTAAAAAGCATGATTATTTCTGGGTGATTTCCGAAAGGAGAATTGTGTTATGAAAATGTTGCAAACTTTGGACAGGGAAGACTTGGGAGTAAGGAGACGAGCTGCTCAACTAAGTGGTATGTTCCGAGCTGTCACTGGAGTGATGGCATGGAAATACAGTAGTAGACAAAGATGTTTGAGTAAAACTCTTAAAGGTAGGAAAGATCATAATATGAAGATAAAATAGGAATTTAAGTGGACAAATTTGGGCAAATTTCTTTAGGGGAAAGAGAATTAGGGAATGGAGTAATTTGTCAAAGGAAACGTACAGTATATATAAAATAAAAGTTTTATGTGTACAATGCTCATAATTTAAAAAGAATGGTATTTCTGTATCGGTCGTATCCACAGTAAAACTTTTTAATTTTCTGTCATTTCTCTTTATCTCTCTCTATGTACAGGCATCATGAGAAAAT
This sequence comes from Anabrus simplex, assembly GCF_040414725.1. NCBI lineage: Eukaryota > Metazoa > Arthropoda > Insecta > Orthoptera > Tettigoniidae > Anabrus > Anabrus simplex. Next base: position 84,597,203 of record NC_090268.1, on the reverse strand, counting down.
GGTTCAAGAGAATTTAATGAAAACTGGTATGTAAAGTTGGAGAATGATGCACTATAATTTAGGCTATAAATAATTTTATTCATGCTGAGTGAAATGGTAGTTTAGGGGAAGGCCTAAAATTTAATTCTCAAATATTTATGGTATTAATGGTCCTATCTATAAATACTGCATAACTAAAGTTATGTAGAATTCAATTTCCAGTCATTTGTCTTATTGTTGATTTATCTTCATTTCTACTCATTACACCAGTTTAGGTAAGCAAATTATACCATAGAAACACCAGCTTCATCACTCACATCCTTTTATTACGAGCTGTTATCCACAACTGCCAATCACACACACCAAGCAGTTCAAAGAATAAAGCAAAACCAAGATAAACCACTCGACTCAATTATCTGGGTTACCAACACATAATCTTAATGTTGTTTTCCTTATAACTAATACAAGATATATATACATAACATCTTATTTTTATGTGAAAATTATAATATTCCAGCACATACATTTTTACCGTATCAGCTATGATAACAGAGATATTAGTGAATTTCAGTTTTGTTGCTAAGTCCATGTCAATGCCAAATTACGAGAAAATGGGTAAACAGAATTTAATGAAAATTGGTATATAAAGTCTGGGAATAAAGTGCTACAGTCAAGAATATAAATAATTTTTATTCGTGCTGGATGAAATGCTAGTCTAGGAGAAGGTGCCTACATTTTTTTTTAAATACCTATGTTATTGGTCCTATCAAAAAGTATTATACGCCGGTACCATAACAAAAGTTATATAGAATACAACTTCCAATCATTTATGTCTTATACAGTTTTACCGTACCGAATATGAGCATTGTTAACCAGTGGCAGTTCGTTCATGAAGGGCTTTTGGGCACTGCCCCATAGCCTTTTCAAAAACATTTATCATTATTTCACTCTGTAATTGATTACATAAAGGGATGGGCAAATGTAGCGAAGTCAAACTTATAGTGATGTGCTGTTCAGTTATACAATGTTATCTTTATTATTTTGGCTGTAAACATTTTGCTTTTCTATTTTCAAGAAAATGGCAATGCCTTTCAGACCATGGACGCTGTCCAGCACGCTCATTGTTTTCTCTTTAGTTGGGAGGCTTTTGGATTGTGGCAGCAGAGCCCTAAGCAGGTCCCACACTTTGCAAGTGTGCAGGGTGTGGGAGGAGCCTGGAAAAACGATGTGGGCTTGTCAGAGGAATGAAGAGTGCAGGTGGGTGTATGGTCTGCAAGGTTAGTATAGTCTGTCCGGCAGAGCCCTCAGAAGGTTTATAGAGTTTAGCAAGGATACGGGGTGCGGGAGCAAGAGGAGACTGGAAGGACGATATCTGCTTGTCAGGGGAAAGAAGAGCACAGACTGGTGTAAGTGCTGAATGGCAGAGTCCTCAGCACATCGACAACACTTTGCAATGTACCTAGGCTTTTCCCCCCACGTCCTATATTAACTGTTGTTAGAGATTAATTCCATTATAGCAACTATTTAAACAATTCAGTTCTATAATGAAGCTAAAATAAAGATTAAAAATGTAACCATAATGTGACTGCACTATTTATAGTGTGATTAACTTGTTAAATATGTTGTCATGCTTTGAAATTTGAGCAAGGAGAGAGAAATTTGGGAATGCACTGCTTATTTGTTTTCATGAATGTTGTTATTATCATTTGTGATTGTGATCAGTGAAACAGTGCAGTTCCATAAGAGTCAGGATTTCATTAGCTGTTAACCTATTATGTGTGTGCATAAATGCCATTGTAGTGCAGATTTCTGTTCAGCTAGTGCCATCGGATTATTATTATTATTATTATTATTATTATTATTATTATTATTATTATTATTATTATTATTATTATTATTATTATTATTTGCGTATGGACCCAATGGATCACGCAAAGCTCTAACGATTCTGTTTTCTGAGTTGCCAAACAGCTCTTATCCTTTCTCCGTGGATCCTTTTTCGTTCTTCTGTCCACTTTGCTCCAGTCTTCTTTTTCACTTCGTTCTCTGGTTGCACTTTCCATCCATTAACTTTTTTCCTGCAGAGGTTTCTGTCCGCGGTGTCAGTTGAGTTCATCTGGGCTTTTTCCAGATCCTTCTTCATTTCCAGTACCCATGGAATATTTTTTAGATGTTCTATGTAGGTGAGAAACTTGTGTGTCAGTCTACTTGCCGGCAGTCTGTCAACGTGCCCATAAAATTTCAGACGTCTTTTGCTGATGTCTGCTGCAATGTTGGAAAGCTCTTCTGCCACTTTGCGTGACCTCAGTCTATAATTTAAGATATTACCAAAATTTATTAGGATCAACCTATTCAATACAATGGAATTTATTAAATTAGTACTTTCATCCTATTAAATTAAAATTTGAAGGGACATGTTTCACCCTTTAAAAGGGCATCATCAGCCTTTTTACACTCATACTTAAAGATAAAAATGAGGATCCTGATTGTCATGGTAAAAAATATAAAATGAGAATATAAGATTAGAGTGAAATTATACAATGTGAGAAATTGTTATGAGTTCTTAAATAATCAATTAAAACTTCATTTAAAATGTTTGTGAAGAAAAAAATTTTTTTTTGAAGTTGGTATGATATTACACTAGTAATTTAAAAAATGATTTTATAAATTAGACAAACTAGAGGCCTTAACCACATAATAACAAGAAGGTCTATGGCTAAAGTTGCCGTATCAAAGTTCTAGTGAAATTCAGCTGGAAGCAACTTGATTTACATGTTGAAGAGAAGGTTAATGGAACTTAGTAGCCGCTTGAGATGACATTGAAACTTTCTTGTTGAAAAGTCGTGATATTTAACTGTAGTATTGCGCTATGTAGATTATAAAGTTGGATCCAGCTATTCCATTAGTCTCGTTATTTACGTAGTGGGTTCGCAGTCTCCGTAATCTTGTTGAAGGAGTTATAAAGAGTTCATAATTGAATGTTGCCGTATAGATCTTTGTTAACTTGTATACTGATAGTTAAATGGGAACATTCTTACTTGTTGTTGGCTGTAGTTTTGAATATAGACTAACTATTGAAGAATATATGGTGAAGAATATTCTCGATTTTTGCAGTATGAACTTGTTGTCTGTATGGTCTTGGAACGAGTAAGATTTGAATGTCGTGTGTTGTATCTGTGTGGAACTCTTCACTCTAATCTTATATTCTCATTTTATATTTTTTACCATGACAATCAGGATCCTCATTTTTATCTTTAAGTATGAGTGTAAAAAGGCTGATGATGCCCTTTTAAAGGGCGAAACATGTCCCTTCAAATTTTAATGTAATAGGATGTAAGTCCTAATTTAATAAATTCCATTGTATTGAATAGGTTGATCCTAATAAATTTTGGTAATATCTTAAATTGACGTACATTTCAATACGGACCAAATATGAAATTTGTAACATGTAACCTCAGTCTATATCCGTCTTCTGCTTTTCGGGGGCCAAGAATTTTCCTCAGGATTCTTCTTTCTTCTTTTAAAATGTTTTCTAGGTCACCTTTCCCATTTAGTGTAAGGGCCTTGCTAGCATATAAGACTTCGGGCTTGATTACTGTATTATAGTGTCTGATCTTTGCATGGCAGGACAAGCACTTTTTATTGTATATGTTGTGAACCCTATAGTAGGCTTTCCGAAATTTTTGTAAGTAAATTTTCTGGGCAGCCTTCTCGCCTCCCGTTGGTTCAAGTATTCATCTAAAAATATCATAGTGCTGGTCAGTGAAAACTTGACTGATTGGATGGGGAAAGAGATGGCGGCACAGCCCTGCCAGAGTAAAACGTCACAAACCGCCACTGTTGTTAACATGGAAATAATGTTTAATCATGTTAACTGGCAATGGTTTTTTTTGGTCATGATTATCTTAAGGTGTAAACAGTGTGGTCATCAGCAAGGAAAAATGTGAAGATGATTATAAAAAATGAGAAAAACTGTAAAGGAATGATCATTTGAAGAATAAGACATGAGGGAGTCATGAAAGAAGGAAGGACTGCCTTTACATTACATGTTCTTAATATTCCAGACTCTGAAGAAAACTACATGTGAAGGTCTACAATATCAAAAGCTCATAAAACTGATCAATAATAACATTACATTGACCGTTGTTGTGATGTGATTGTCTCTTCTGCTTCCACTCATCTCCAATAAATGTGCATCCCGAATAAAACAGCCTGCCAGAATATTGGTGGAAAATAGTTAGAGAGTTAGATAACTTTTCACATACACAAGAATGAAAAAAGGCATTAATAAATAAATAAATAAATAAATAAATAAATAAATAAATAAATAAATAAATAAATAAATCTCGTTTATCCGGCCCTCATTAATCCGGATCTTCGGTTTATCCGGATCTCCGGTTTATCCGGATCAAAAACAATCAAAATTTATTTTTACTTGTACAGTGTATCCTTTATGGGGTCAATTCTTCTCGAATCTCTTTTCTGCCAAGGATAGCTAAGGACAGGAATTGGAAGTAATTCGGCCATGGTCTATTAAAGGTACCGTCCCGGCATTCGCTTGAAATTGAGAATGGAAAAACATGCCCAGGACAGCTGAGGTGGGACTGAAACCCACACTCTTCTGAATGCAATGCACTGCTATCGTACCTCAGCACGCAGAGCTATGCCGCTCAGTAAACATTATTTAGTCGCTTCATCAATCACTTTTTTAATGAAAATTCTGCTGACATGGAGTCTATAACACTCATCCGCTTCTGCAGACGTTGTTATCTCGGGTTCACATCGTTGCTCAGTGATGACCCACTGTGTGATTGCTTAAGACGATAAGAGAGGAAGGGAATGAGTCATCATATACAGTAGTCTATGAGAGACCACATCAGTAGCTGAAGGTTAACACCAGTTGTAGTTATAGTATTTTCCTGTGCAGTATTGTATTGTTTGAGTGAGCGTGCAATGGCTTCAGAACGGAAGAAAGTGGTTGTTTCCATGGCCAAAAAGTTAGAAACATTAATTAACAGGCTGGACAAAGGAGAACTTTTGAAAAATATTGCTGTAGATTATGGTGTAGGGACTTCAACTGTGTGTGATTGGAAGAAAAACTGAAAAGAAATTGAAGACTTCTGCTTTAAAATGATGACGAAAGATAGTTTAGAGAATCGTGCCAACCAAACCAAACCTCATGGTACTACAGCCCTTGAAGGGCTTTGGCCTACCAAGCGACCGCTGTTCAGCCCAAAGGCCTGCAGACTACGAGGTGTCATGTGGTCAGCACGACAAATCCTCTCGGCCGTTATTCTTGGCTTTCTAGACCAGGCCGCCATTTCACCATCAGATAGCTCCTCAATTCTAATCATGTAGGCTGAGTGGACCTCGAACCAGCCCTCAGGTCCAGGCAAAAATCCCTGACCTGGCCGAGAGTCGAACCTGTGGCCTCCGGTTAAGAGGCAGGCATGCTACTCCTACACCATGGGGCCAGCAGAGAATCATGTCACAGTAAAGAAAGCTAGAAATGAACCTCTAGATGACACATTATTCATGTGTTTTATTGAAAAAAAGAGAGGATGGTGTTCTGATTTCAAGGCTGATTTTACAAGAAAAGAAGCTTAGTTTAAACAGCGTGCCAGCAAATGGAGATCCTAACTTCACAGCTAGTCAGTGTTGGTTGGAAAGGTGGAAAGCTCGCCATGGAATACGCCAGCTTTCAGTGACTGGTGAAAGTTTTTCAGGGGATAAAGTCACTGCTGACAGTTTCATAAAGGAATTTCTGGACATTATTTGCTCCGATAACTTAATGCCAGATCAGATATATAACGCCGATGAAACTGGGCTGTTTTATCGCATGCTACTAAATAAGACACTAGTGTATAAATTAGATAAATCCGCAAGGGGTTATAAACAAAGTAAAGATCGCATTACAATTATGGCATGTGCCAATACATCTGGAGGACATATATTTCCTCTCATGTTAGTAGGGAAATAAAAAAATCCCCGTGGTCTTAAAAATGTGACTCGATTTGTTTAGCCGGTTTCTTAGACATCCCAAAATAATGCGTGGATGGACAGTGGAACTTTCAAAACCTGGTTCCAAGAAGACATTGTGCTGAACATAAGGTTTTTAATGAAACATGATTTGCCACTGAAGGCCATTTTGTTCATTGACAATGCGCCATCACATCCAGGAGTAGAAGAGTTGGTCAGTGGTGATATCCGATTGAAATTTCTGCCACCTAATGTAAGAGTTCTGTTGCAACCAATGGACCAGGATGTATTGGAAAACATCAAGTGGTTATATGGGAAGCAGCTGCTCAGCAAACTGATCGAAGAAGAGGGGGGGAATATGGAGTGATTTCGGTATTGAAATCAATAAATATGAAAGACATTATTTATATGATCGCATCTGCATGGGATCAAGTTAGTGAAATGACAATTAAAAAGTCTTGAAAACATCTATGGCCTTCTATCTGTGCATCTACCACCGAGGTTTGAGAAATTGTGGACTCTTCTGAGTTCCTTGACATATTTGCATACATTCCCGGATGCTCGGACATAGATGAGAATGATGTAAATGACTGGTTGGAAAATGACTGTAATTCAGGCTACGTCATAATGACAGATGAAGAAATTATTGCCTGCTGTTCCTCAGCAGGTAATGACGAGTGTGATGGTGAATTCGAAAATAAAACCGGTGCTCCATCAGAAGAAACAATGACTCGTGGAGAGGCAACAATGCAGCTGGGCAAACTGATGGCCTGTTTAGAATCCCAGACTGAAACCATACTGGCAGAACAGTCAAGCTGGCAGGTGGTACTGCTTAGCACCTGAGTCACCAGTAAATTGTACTAGAACTGATGTTAGTAAAATGTCTTCGTGACTTCAGTGGTATAGGTTCCTTATGGGAATGAAGAGCATACTTCGATGTTACTATCCAAGGAAAAAGACCAAGGGAAAGGTGAAGGAAATACTGGATAGACTCAGTGAAATCAGATGTGGAAGAAAGAGGTCTCGAATGGCAAGATGTCCTGGAATGGAAGATGTATGCAGACAGGAAGAGATGGCGAGCGATTGTACACCACACCTGGGAAACTGGAGTTGGAAAATGATAAGGATGATGATGATCACTGTTCAATTACTTACATCCATTTTGGAGCATAACTGGTAGAGATCGGGCCAGCTAGGAAGACGTCTGGGAGCACATGCGCACTTTGGACTATCCCGCATAGCGCATCCCCTCCTAACAGAGCTCCTGCTACAAGGACAGTACAGTGCATAAGTTTACACTCAGCTGTCGCGCACTGCTTTCTAATTTCTCATTGTGAAGTAACTGTGGTTAGTGGTGGTGTGCGTTAGGCCTATCTATGACTGTATGGAAGGCATTAAAAGTAGCCTGCATTGTAAGGTGCAGCAATCTTGAACGTTATAGACTTTATGGAAATGGTGGCAGTGGAAGAAAAGTTTGTGATAGATTGCAAGAAAGTGCAGGAAAGAGTAGCATCAGCTGAATTTTCTGTAATTTTTTATTCTACCAGGTCCTTTTCAGTTTCTTTAAACCAGTTCGGTTTTGTTTTGGGTTACGGAAGAAGTCAAAGATTTGTTTGGTTAATCTATTAGATTTCATTCTGAGAAGATGATGACCGAAAAAAAATCATCCTCCTTCTTCCCATCGTATCTGAGAGTTTTTCAGTGTTCTTGTAGCGTATTTCATTCTTGATGTATATTATCTTATTATTATTAATATTATTATTGAGTTATTTTACATGACGTGGCTCAGGTTATGAAGCCTGGTGTTATAGCAAACCATATTCTACACTGTACATCTACAGCATTGTAAAGTTAATTTTACATCAAATTATAATTTAAAATAAGGACTACGCAAATTGATACATGAAAACTATTTTGACAGCTACTATAATAAGAGGATAAATTATATTTTAACTCCTTAAATCTATCCATATGTAACACTTCTAAATACATTCATTTCGGCTAGGTATGTCTAATTTACAGCTAGAAGGTAATTCCACCAACTGAAAATCTGCGGAGTGTTACATGTCAGTTATAACAAATATTTCAGGTCAACTGAACGTCGCCACAACACTCAGCAAGAAGGGGAAGTCAGCGTTCTTGCTCCCATGGCTCTGGTTTCTCACTCGCACACTTCCCCTCATCGGGTGTCTTCCTAGCTGGCTCGATCTCTAGCATAGTAACATTTGACGCATTATTAACTAGCCACTAATGCACATAGACTCCATCTATCAGTGGTATTTAGTAGAATGTGACAAGGGTTGAGGCATAAGTCATGACAACTTTTTTTTTTTTTTCCACATGAATGCGGGATTTACCAGGCCAATGGATATATACCGATGGGAGTGGGGAGCATAAGTTGCAGTGAAATGAGTGAATAATGCTGTGTAGGTTTACCGGGTTTAGAATATAGAGCAAGGAAACTGCCAGCCATGAAAGCCTTGTGGTAATGTTTTTGGTCACTTTCCAGGTCTCACTTCCATACAGTAACATAGATTTAACATTTGAGTTGAATATCCTTAGCTTTGTTTTTATACGAATGTGAGGGGATCTCCAAATTGGTCGTAACTGTGCAAAAGCTCCTTTGGCTTTATTTATACGACTCACCACATCTCTAAAAGCACCTCCATCCTGGCTTACCATGCTTCCTAACTAGCAAAATTCCTCTACCCTTTCTATATCCATTCCATCTAGAGTCAAGCTACAATTGTTATGATGGTTTATGCACATTTAGTCTTTTTGTTATTAATCTTTAAGCCTGTTTCTTTAGCTTCTATTTTTAAGTCATTCAGTTTGATTCCCATGTCCCGAAAACATTCTGCAAGAAGACAGAGATCATCCACAAAATCCAGTTCTTCCAATCGGTTATTTAATCCCCACTGAATGCCACGCTTTCTATTTGTTGCCTCTCTCAGCATACAATCCATTGTCATGATAAACAAGATTGATGACAGTAGACATCCTTGTCTTACTCCAGATTTTACAGCAAAAGGTTCAGACAGCTTCCATTTATGTTCTACTTGACAAGTATATCCATCATACATTGCCTGTGTAAGATGGACTATTTTTTGTGGAATTCCAAACTTTTCCATAGCCTTCCACATTTTCCTCTGGTTGACAGAGTCAAAGGCCTAAATTGCTACGAGGAGGAAGGATATGGTTTTTTGTTTTTTTTTTGTTTTTGTTTTTTTTGTTTTTTTGCATCGCAGTGTGACTTCTGATGAAACTTGCGTTCATCGTTACACCCCGGAGTCAAAACAAGCAAGCATGGAGTGGCGGGAACGAGGTTCAGATGATCCAGTCAAGGACAAAACATGCCTTTCTGCTGCAACTGCTTTTTGAGACTATGCAGGCATTTTTCTTGTGGATTTCTTGCATGAACAAAGGACAGTGAATGCAGCCCATTACTGCCAGCTGCAGATCACAACAAACATCACCGGCAACCAATCCGAGATATTCTCCTTCTGCACGACAATGCAAGGCCACACACTGCTGTTGTAACATGGGGAAAAACTGGAGGAAATGCATTGGACACCTTTGGAACATCCTTCTGACAGTCCAGACTCATCACTTTGTGACTACCACTTGTTTGGACCACTGAATGATGAACTGAGAGGAAAGCGATTTCATGATGATTCAGCGGTAGAGGAGTACGTGCACAACTGGTTGCACACACGTTCTTCTTCTTTATTTGAGGATGGCATAAACAAAGTTGTCAATTCAGTGGCAAAAATATATCTCAAATTCGGGAGACTGTGTAGAAAAATGACGTGCTTGTTGTGTATTTGTTGGTGCATTCAATAACATTTTTTTTTTTTTTAATTCCGCTTTATATTTGATTCTCCTGGTATATATGGGACTTAACACGATCCCACATGTTCGGAAGATATAATAGTGTTTCTTATGAAATTACCTCTATATTTGGCAAAGTGTATTTTTACTTTGCCTCAGTAGATTTCTCTCTCATCATTTGCTTCTGTTTATAACTTATACCGGGCGAGTTGGCCGTGCGGTCAGGGGGACGTGGCTGTAAGCTTGCATCCGGGAGATAGTGGGTTCGAATCCCACTGTCAGCAGCCCTGAAGATGGTTTTCCATTTTCACACCAGGCAAATGCTGGGGCTGTACCTTAATTAAGGCCACAGCCTCTTCCTTCCAACTCGTAGGCCTTTCCTATCCCGTTGTCGCCATAAGACCTATCTGTGTCGGTGCGACGTAAAGCAACTAGTAGTTTATAACATTATAATTCATCAGTGTTTCACAGTGAAGTTTCTTAAATGTGTAGAATGGTAAAACAGTATACATAACCAATGAATTGTAGTCTTATCTCACTATTGCAAAATAAAAACTATATTTGACCTGAGGAGTCTTATCTCAGAAGTTTATATAAATGATGAAAAATTTAGTAATCTAATAATCTAATATTGTTGGCAGCTGGGAAGGAGAACCTTGCAAACGTAGTGTGTTCATGGATCCAGAAGTGGTGCCTAAAGATCACCAAGAAGATAAATCAGGAGAAGAAAGACCAGTTGAAGATACAGTAACTTCACCAGATGGAAAATCAAGGTCTGCAGCACAATCACCTGATGCTAAAACAACTAAATCTGAAATTGTAGATAAGGGAAAGAAGCGGAGAAAGAAAGGCACGGAAGGGTCATTTCAAGAGCTTGCTGAAGACACTGTAAATTCATATAAGCAAAGCAAAGGAGGAGAAGGTTCTACAACTCTGTAAGTATTGTTTCATTCTGTATAATTTTACCATCACATCAAAGGATCGAGTATGTATCAAATAGATAAATAAATTAGTAAAAACTCCTCAAGAGTTCACAATTTGTAAGCATTAAGTGGTGACCATGGAGTTCCAGTTGACTCTGGCATGACTTCAATAATAATAATAATTATTATTATTTTTGTACTGGGGTTATCTGTGGAACGCAGAGGGGAAAGAAGGTGCAGGCTGGAATGGCTCTATCTATGATAGTCAAAGATTAATTTAAAACTTTAAAATAAAAGTTATATTTCTTCTCAGATCTTAAATTTCAACAAATAACAAGCTTTCAGGTACAGAGGTAGTTGTTACAAAAATAGAAAAACTAAGAATTGGTCATTTACAATTTTGAGCTTCAAGCTCCTAACTTAAGGTTCCAACATTGCCAATGTTGCGTTTAGTTAGGTAGACAAGGAGAGAAATCTCCCAAAACACAACTTTCAAGAGCACTTTGCTCCAACAGTTACAAGTGGAAAACTGTGGAAAACAGTAAATAAAAATGTAAACAGACTCTGGGATGGGTTTAAAGAAATTGTTGAGGAATGTGAAAACAGGTTTGTACCTTTAAGGGTGGTAAGGAATGGTAAAGACCCACATTATTATAATAGAGAAATAAAAGAGACTAAGAAGGAGGTGCAGACTGGAAAGAAATAGAGTTAGAAATGGCTGTGGAAGTAAGGAGAAATTGAAGGAACTTACTACGAAATTGAATCTAGCAAAGAAGGCACCTAAAGATAACATGATGACAAGCATAATTGGCAGTCATACAAATTTTAGTGAAAAATGGAAGGGTATGTATAGGTATTTTAAGGAAGAAACAGGTTCTAGGAAGGACATTCCAGGAATAATTAATGAACAAGGGGAGTGTGTATGCGAGGATCTTCAAAAGGCAGAAGTATTCAATCAGCAGTATGTAAAGATTGTTGGTTACAAGGATAATGTCGAGATAGAGGAGGAGACTAAGGCCAAAATGACATTTACAATAAGATACAAAAGTTGAAAACTAGAAAAGCGGCTGGAATTGATCAGATTTCTGGGGATATACTAAAGACAATGGGTTGGGATATAGTACCATATCTGAAGTACTTATTTGATTATTGTTTGGTCAGAGGAGCTATACCAGATGAATGGAGAGTTGCTATAGTAAGCCCTGTGTATAAAGGAAAGGGTGATAGACATAAAGCTGAAAACTACAGGCCAGTAAGTTTAACGTACATTGTATGTAAGCTTTGGGAAGGCATTCTTTCTGTTATATTAGACATGTTTGTGAAATTAATAACTGGTTCGATAGAAGGCAGTTCGGTTTTAGGAAAGGTGGATCATGGGAGACTACTGGCAAAAATGAGTGCAATTAGACTAGACAAAAGAGTGACTGAATGGGTTGCTATATTTCTAGAAAATAGATCTCAGAGAATTAGAGTAGGTGAAGCTTTATCTGACCCTGTAATAATTAAGAGGGGAATTCCTCAAGGCAGTATTATCGGACCTTTATGTTTTCTTATATATATAAATGGTATGAGTAAAGGAGTGGAATCGGAGGTAAGGCTTTTTGCGGATGATGTTATTCTCTACACAGTGATAAATAAGTTAGAAGATTGTGAACAACTGCAGCGTGACCTCGAAAATGTTGTGAGATGGACAGCAGGCAATGGTATGTTGATAAACGGGTTTAAAAGTCAGTTTGTGAGTTTCACAAATAGGAAAAGTCCTCTCAGTTTTAATTACTGCATTGATGGGGTGAAAGTTCCTTTTGGGGATCATTGTAAGTATCTAGGTGTTAATATAAGGAAAGATCTTCATTGGGGTAATCACATAAATGGGATTGTAAATAAAGGGTACAGATCTCTGCACATGGTTATGAGGGTGTTTAGCGGTTGTAGTAAGGATGTAAAGGAGAGGACATATAAATCTCTGGTAAGACCCCAACTAGAGTTGGGACCCTCACCAGGATTACCTGATTCAAGAACTGAAAAAAATCCAAAGAAAAGCAGCTCGATTTGTCCTGGGTGATTTCCGACAAAAGAGTAGCGTTACAAAAATGTTGCAAAGTTTGGGTTGGGAAGAATTGAGAGAAAGAAGAAGAGCTGCTCGACTAAGTGGTATGTTACATAAAATTTACAAAATATACATTTAATGTTAACCTAGTCAATACTTTCAATACTACATTTTGTGGTTAAATAATTATAAAAGATAGAAAGGTTGTGAACATGTTTCGCCCTTCTTAATGGGCATCATCAGCATAATGGATAACCTTAAAACAAATAATTACAATTAAGAACGTTTACAATTATTGGTCATATAAAATTGGAATGGGATGTTGTGATGTTAAAAGTTATTTTCGATATCATGATTAGAAAGTTTGACGCGAATATTACAAATACAAGTTAAAACTATTGTAGTACATTTTTACAATATTGTCTAAAAATATGTATCGGCATTCGTCTGGAACTGAAATGGATCCTCTTCTTTTAACTTTTGGTGAAAGTCAATATTATTGTCGTGTTCACCACCAAGCAGATTTGAAGAATAAGATATGTTTAAAACATATGTTCCTATTGTAGAAGGTAGGTCAGGAATGAACAATTGGTGTTTCTTCTTGAGTTAAATTGGTTAAAACACATTCAGGTGAGAATACGTTGAAATGGAATATACGTTGAAAATTTATCCGATGTACAAGTTGGAATGATTATCGCTATAACAGTAGTCTTCCAGATTGTTGTGTAAATCTCAATGGTTAGAACTACAAAGGAATATAAAAACGCATTTAATGTGTATGTATAAATAATGTATGTGATTGTACAGTGTTATGGGTTACGTAAAAATGGATACTTACTCTAATGCCGTGGAGTGTCTATCTTGTTCTGTTATTAGCGTTAGTCTGACTGGCGTTTCTGCTATGTATTTTGTATGGGTGTGGCGGAGGGAGAGGGGCAGGTTGAGGGAGGGAAGACTTGGGCGGAGTAATATGTATTGGTATTGGTACAGGAGGGGGATTATTTGGAGGGTGATTGTAGGTTTAGTATTCGAGGGGGCGGGGGTAAGTGGAGTTATAGAATTGACAAGTTTTAATGTATGCAGACATTTCTTTTGATTTGGGATAACTGTTCTCAATAACTTAGGTATTAATGTGTATAAAGAACTCTTAATCTCCATGTCGTCATTAAGGTTGTGATCTTTATTAAGTGTTTTGTCCAGATAAATATAAATATTTTCTAATTCATTTAGTAGTTTTCCCTTGTTAGTATTCCTTATTATTGTCAGATCTTTTTCTATTGAGGTAAAATGGTGGCCCGTTTCCTTCATAAGTGTACTCATAGCGGAATATTTGTTATGTTTGTCGGCATTGAAATGTTCCATATATCTTGTAATAAAACTTTTTCCAGTCTGGCCAACGTATGAATAACCACACTGCGAACCTGTCATATACCCCTGAACCTGAATATTTGCTGTTATTATTATTATTTATTTTATTATAATTGAAAGATAAGTTCTGTGTAGTATTGGTTGTTCTGTAAGCTATGTTTATATTATACTTGTTAAAGGTATTAGTAATTTGGTGGATAGTTGGGCTATTATATGTGAAAATGGCATGTTTATTTCTGTTAGGCCTATCTGGTTTGAGGTTAGTGGATAGCTTGTTTTTATCTTATATATCAGACAGTTCATCATTTCAATTTTATATCCATTGGTTACTGCAAGATTTCTTATGTAATTTAATTCAGTTCTCAAATTTATGGGAGATAAGGGGATTCATATGGCTCGATATATCAGGTTGTAAAAAGATGCCTGTTTTTGTGATCCAGGATGTAATGAAGAATTATTTATTGTAACTGACAAGTGTGTAGGTTTTCTGTGAATTTGATATTCAAAGGAGTTATTAGATCGGGTAACTTTTATATCCAAAAAATTTAAATTTCTTTTGTAAAATTTATGTTGGGGTTGATCTTGTTTAATTTATCTAATATTTCATTACTACTGGTGACATTCTTGTCAATTATGACAAATGTGTCATCCACAAACCTTAACCACAAACTAATTCCTTTTATGTTGGTTCTAATTTTTGTGTGCTCAGTCGTATCCATATAGATATTGGCTAGGATACCCGAAATAGGGTCTCCCATCGCCAATCCATTCTGTTTGTAAATTCTACCATTAAACGTGAAATAGTTATTATCTAATGTAAATTTTAATATAGTCATAAATTCTTCGATCTCCATTTTACTGAGGTTACTGTATTTACTGATATTGTTGTATATAATATTAATAGTGTCTTTTAATCGGAATATTTGAAAATGTGTTAACTACGTCGAAAGAGCACATTATATGATGGGATTGTAAGTTGAATTGGTTAAGGGTCTCACAAAAATCAATTGAATTCTTTAATGGTTGCTTGTTATTAAATGTATAGTGTCTTTTGAGGAAGCTATGAATGTATTTAGAAATTTTGTAGGTTGAGCTGTTACGACAGTTAATAATGGGACGTACTGGGATAACTTTCTTATGTATTTTGGGGAGGGCTCTAGCTTTAGGGAGGCTGGGATTCATGTTTGTGAGACTTTGTTGTTCCTGGTCATTAAAACATTAAATGTATATTTTGTAAATTGTATGTAATCGCTGTCATCAATACGGACCAAAAATGAGATTAATGACTTGTAATAAGTGGTATGTTCTGAGCTGTCAGCGGAGAAGTGGCGTGGAATGACATTAGTAGATGAATAAGTTTGAGTGGCATTTATAAAAGTAGGAAAGATGACAATATGAAGATAAAGTTGGAATTCAAGAGGACAAACTGGGGCAAATATTCATTTATAGGAAGGGGAGTTAGGGATTGGAATAACTTACCAAGGGAGACGTTCAATAAATTTCCAATTTCTTTGAAATCGTTTAGGAAAAGGCTGGGAAAACAACAGATAGGGAATCTGCCACCTGGGTGACTGCCCTAAATGCAGATTGGTTGATTGATTGTTACAGCCTTCCAAAGGCACCACTCAATAGTACACAAACATCTATTACATTACCACAAAAGAGCTTACATGCCCTGTAAAATTCTACCAAGGAGACTCTTACAGCCTACTCAAGGCAACCATTAACTATTACAAGACGGAAAAGAGCGTCTCTGCTCAATACAATTACACCTTCAGGCCTCTCTACGCACAACCTGCAATTTACAATACCATATGAATTACCTTTTAGTTTACACAGGGGTATCTAGTACCCATTCTACTGGGCCTTTGTGAAAAAGAACAGGTTAAATTACTGGCCCAAACTCAAAAATATATGGAGGTGTACACTTATGCTCCTAGAAAACCATATGATGCAGAGGGTAATCCCAAACTACTGAGGTGACTAGAAGGATAAGTTAATTTAAGATTCACAAGAGAGAAGCAGTTACAAAGTCTTAGTCACCTCAAGATTAATTGAAGAGGAATTCGAGAGGGTAATGCACTCTCCATCCCCAATTTACAGTTTAAGTTCTTAAGATTTACATGAAATTTTACATGAGAAGGAAGAAAGTTTACATTTAGGAAACTGACTGTTACATAGTTAAAAATTAGAACCTTCCCCTCGAGTTCAGCTTCGGAGATAACTACAGAGACAGAAAACTGGTGGCCATTACCTGGGCTGATGTTCTGCCTGCTGAAGAATGAGGACGCCCATCTCCTCTCTTAACACACACACAGTAATTCGGCGATCAATAAGACAGGTCAACTCTTTTTTTTTTTTTACGGGGGGCCCCCGTAGCCCGCTCCCCCGCCGTGACCATCGACTCAATCTACATGGCCTCCGACATGCTATTAATTTATAAGAAGAAAGAGATAGCAGGGAAGAGTGGGAAAGTGATACAAGGAGTATCTGCCGGTTTCCGAGTTAGACTCACTACCACAGCAAGAGTTTGTATTGGTAAGGTAGTGTTGAGGTGTGGTATTGAAGGGTCAGGGAAAAACCACATAGGCAGAAAGAGCCTACATGTAAAACCTGACATTTTGTGATAGCACATGCAAGGATGTGGACTGGGAAAGGTCCAGTGGTAGTGTTAGTTGAGAAGAGGTATCATGCACCAGCTAGCCATGAACCATAGTCTCGTCGTTCCATCTGCCAGGGGATCAGTCCGTCTGGGCACTGACGTGACTAGCACGGGCCTTGCCGGCTGCGGAGCCATGCGTTGAGTACCACTAGGGCCCGCTGCACCGCACCACCTCCTTGGGGTCCCTCGTACCCAGTCTCCGATCCCGGAGAATGAGGCCAAGCCCGCCGAGGCGGGGGCCTTCTGGAAGGGGGTGGGTCATGACGCCGGGCCTCCTTCCTCTCTGCCCGCGCCATGGCCCGGTAGACTGGGCAACTACTATGGGAGGCCGGGTGGCCCCCCGCGCAGTTGGCGCAAACCGCCACCTCCTTAAGTGTCGCACAGGCCGTGTAGTGGTTATCACCCCCACAGCGGTTGCACTTAACTTTGAGCCCACAGCTCTCCTGCCGGTGGCCCCACCTCAGACAGCGGAAACACTGCAAGAGCTGTTGAGGAGGACGTTTCCATCTCACCTGGCTGCCGCTACCCGCTGAGGTCCTCTCCTGATTTGTTCCTCGGCAGACTGCTGTCCTGGGAGCAGTCCTGGGTTGCGGCTGGGCGGCCCTCTCCTGGTGGGCCGGCGTCGCCTTCTGCTTCCTCGTCCGGCGTCGCCTTCTTCTTCTTTCCAGGGGTCCTTCTCGGCAGGGGAAGAGGCCTTGTTCTGGTGGCCCTCCTCCTGGCCTGGTGACCCCGGGGTAGCTGGTGGCTCCGCTGCGTCGCCGTCATCTTCCATCTCCTGGTTGGCGGCGGCGGCATCGGTCGGTGCTAACACTCGACTGCATTCCCTGTCCTGAGGGGCGCATATCGAGGTCTGTAGCTTGACAGACGTGCAGGCAGGCTGGGCCTGGGCAGCAGTCGCAGAACGCCAGGGGGCGTCCTTCTCCACTGCTGTGCTGCTGTCCACCATCACGGGCGCGTTCCTGGCTTGCGCCCGGGTAACAGGCCCTTCCTGGTAGGCCTGCGTCTGCGACCACTTCGCCTTGGTAGGTGGTCGACGATCCTGGTTGGTGGCCTTGTTGGTCTGCGTGTACTTCGTAGAGTACAGCCTTCCAACTGGGGTCGCACCGTCGCGGCGCTCGGGAGCACCGCCGTCGTACTCGGTCCTCGGCTCCGTCTGTATGGCTGCCTCCTGGTAGCCTGAGACGTCCAGATGCTCCCTGAGTCCTGGTAGCCGGGCAACCTGGAACTCCTGGGACGCGCGCTCCTCGTAGACCTTGAAGCTAGCTGCGTCATTAGGGCGAATGATGATCGCCCAGGCAGGGACCATATGGCCTATGATCTGCAGGATTGGCTCCCCGATGGACTCCGCGATCGCGTTGAGGTGGTCGAATACTCTCAGCGTCCCCTGGTGATTGTCCTCCCCCCACCGGTTGAACACCACCAGCCCCGGGCGTTCATAGTGGGGGGCTTCCATCGTGTAGAGCGCGTCTTGTAGTTTCTCGAAGGCTGCCTCGTAGTCGTGGTCGACCAGTCTCACTGGTAGGGTCGGCTTCTCCATCCTGGTCCTCCTGAAAATAAATCTCCTGAAAGAGAAATAGCGAGCACTGAAAAGTGCTCAGCTCTGACAAATGCTCTTTTGAAGATGTACTAACAAGTACAGCTGCCTGACTAGTACTGAGAAAGTACAGAGCGCCTGGCGAGGAGAGAGAGAGAGTGAGCAAGAGGAACACGTCCTTCCACTACGGCTGTCGAACTCGTCCTGTTACAAGTTAACTCGAAAAAGCGAGAGCTTTTATACCCGAGAGGAAGTTTCGAGGAGGCTCTGGACTAAATCCAGACACACCCTCTCATTTTTATTGGATAAAAAAAAAAGTTACAAGAAGCCTATGATTGGCTGGAAAATAAATACACAAACTTTCTGATTGGTCAGAACCCAACGCTAGCGGGATGAGTAGGAAGTTTTGCAAACCTTGAAGTATCAAAAATAATGAAAGTCAATTCAGTTGATAAAACCTATAAACACAAAACTTCTTTAAATTTCTAGTTATTTCACTTTGCACCAGAGTGCATGATCTCAGTTGTTTCATAGAGACATCTATGGAGAAAGGTCTGAACTTCCTGTGATACACCAAAACAAAACAAAGAAATCCAGGCAGTTTAGGAAATTGTAAAATAACATATTACTCCATCATTTAGTAGTGACATCTTTTGATTAGCGTTCCAACTTCTTGAACTAGATGTTTCAATTTTTATATGATAGATAGCGTTCTTCAAGGCACTTCATTTAAATGTAATGATTACCACATATTACAAAAGTTCCATTTGCTGAGGTTGAAATTGGATAAACCCTAAGAATTGTATCCAATTTCAACCTCAGCAAACGGAACTTTTGTAATATGTGGTATTCATGGGGCCAGTGTAAAACCCATCAACCCCATAACTGTACCATATGTATATATTTTAAGTATTTTTAGAATAGTGGCACCCACTAACATATTTTTCAGCAGTGATATAAACTGGATATAAGCTATGTGTCCGTGAATTGGTCGCTGAACCTCTTATTCTAAGGAACACGACACCCCCGAATATTTTCAGCACAACAATGCACTTCAAAGATCTCATAAACTGTTGGGCATAATAGTGGCTTTAACATAGATAACCTGACATCTGAATACCAGTGATTCTTGATCAACTCTAAGAACTGTATCTGATTCCAGCCTCAATATATGTAATATTTGAAAATAACACCCTTAACCCCAAAACTGTACCATATGTATATATATATATTAACATTAAGTAATTTTAGAATAGTGGTATCATGTTTATTTAATGGCATTCTTGTTTAATTTTAATTTTAGTAGTGTTTATTCTGTACAGTCGCTATGAAGTAAGTTCTCTAGCAGCTGAAGATGACCTATTTACAGGTCGAAACCGGTACTGTTTTTATGTAAATAATTGACACTATGTAAAATAAAGTATTGATTAGGTGGAGAACTCATCCTTCACACATGTACTTATAATTCTAGAGCACTGTGAAGAATAGAACTGTCATCACCGTATCACAACCACCTGTTAAGCGATGTCTCTGTGAATACACTTTATGGCTTCATTTCACAATTATCTCATACCTTGTACCGCGTGAGTTACAGCCAAACAGCACAAACGAAAAATGAAACAAGGTCCTCCGACACTCTTTTAAACACTCACACACTGTAAACGTAAACAAATACATCCAATACATATGATGACTGAAGGATTTGCTGCATGTACCCTGATCCCGTGTGGATAGCTGTTCCACCATGATGTCATGCACTAAGCGAGGAAAATGCAACACCTTCTGTGCACGGCTGAGTGCAGCCACCTGCTTATACCCATCCATAGAAGTGAAGAGTCTTCTTCCATAGGTCCAGCCTTACCTTCTCTGGTGAGATGGTAAGCACCACAGATGTCCCCAGGAAGCACTTCCGGGAACTTAGCCGTTGCTGAGGAGGACTATGTCCATGTAGTGGGTGGGCGCTGCTCTGTTCCACTTTAAGCTTCTCCTTGTTAGCAGCCACTTCTCTACATACACAAGGTGGAGCTATCCCAGCCAGGTAATAGAGCTTACCTGTCGGAGTAGGCTGTAAGTAACCTGTAATCAACCTGCAGGTTTCATTGAAGACTGTATCCACCGGTCTGACATGAGATGAACAGTATCAGGCAGGAGAAGTTTATTCAGCAGTAGAAAAATACAGTACCATTGCTGAAATGCAGATTGTTTGAGGATGAGAGCCTCATTGTGACCCTGCCAGTTTGTGTGGAGATTTTCATCTTATGACTCTTAAAATGAGTTTTGAATGTAAGAGCTCTATCAAGGGTCACTCCCAGGTATTTTGGAGTGTGACAGTGCTGCAATTGGATACCTGACCATTCTAGACATAACTCATGGTGGGTTTCCCTGTTCTTAGATGGAAGGAACATACTTGTGTCTTAGAGGGATTGGGTCTGAGTTGGTTCTGATTGTAATACCTTGACAATTGTCAGATGTGTCTCAATGGATTCAAACCTTGAGCCTTGTGCACTAAGGGTTAGATCATCTGCATATAAGAAGCTTCTTGTGTTTGGGGTCAACAGCTGCTCGTTTATAGAGATGTTCAAAAGAACTGGAGTCAAGACGTTCCCTTGATGTAGGCCATTTTTCTGTGCTCTCCAACGATTGCACTGGCCTTGGAAGTCAACAAACAACCTGCAGTTCAAAGGAGAGTGCTGATAAGTCTAGTTAGATGGAAGTCCTTGATTAGATTGAACAACTCAACCTGGAGAGACCGGTAATAGACAGTGTCATACACTGCTGTTAGATCCACAAAGACTACCCCTGTCAGCTGGTGAGTTTTAAACCCATCCTCTATGAACTGAATGAGATTCAAGAGTTGGCCTGTGCAGCTTCTTTTTTTTTTGGGGGGGGGGGGGGCAGAAAACCTGCTTGCTGGGTTATGAGTAGAGAGGATCAATTACTGGCAGGATTCTATTCAGAATCATATACTCAAACTGTTTATAGATGTGGATAAGAAGACTAATGGGCCTTCAGTTTTTTGGATGGTTTGCTTCCTTGCCATGTTTCAGAAATGCAGATCAGGATGGATTGATTGATTGACTGAAGAGCTGTAGCAAGTGGCATCTAGCCTGCTCTGCAGTTATGTAGATTAAATGCACACATTTTTGCTTAAGGCTTAAATAATAATAATAATAATAATAATAATAATAATAATAATAATAATAATAATAATAATAATAATAATAATAATAATAATGTTAAAAACATGTAAGCTCTTTAGGCTTTATCAGTTGTGAAATTGCCAGTGTTTCACTCCACTGTAACAGTCGGCCCATCAGTTGGATTGCTACACGTTTCCAAGATGCTGTGGCTAGTTCGCCATTATGACACCACTGCAAGCCTCTTATGTAGGTCAATGCAGTGACGGTGCACTAGGAGAAGCACATGCCTCCACTTGTAAATGCCTGCCTTTGGCCTTTATATAAAAAAATAAGGTTCCTAGAAGGAAACCATAATTTAATTTCATCGATTGCAAATGTTAAAAACATTTTGTAGCAATCCAACTGATGAGCCCACTGCTACACTGGGGCGAAACGCTGGTAATTTCACAATTGATAAAGCCTAAAGAGCGTCCGACTCATTGGCTGAACGGTCAGCGTACTGGCCTTTGCTTCAGAGGGTCCCGGGTTCGATTCCCGGCCGGGTCGGGGATTTTAATCGTCTCTGATTAATTCTTCTAGCCCGGGGACTGGGTGTTTGTGTTTGTCCCAACACTTTCCTCTTCATATTCACACAACACACTACACTAATAACCAGCACAGAAACACGCAATAGTGATTACATCCCTTCATATAGAGTTGGCGTCAGGAAGGGCATCCGGCCGTAAAACAGGGCCAACTGCACCCGCGACCCCACAGGTGTGGGAAAAGCGGTAGAACAAGAAAAAGAAAAAAAATAAAGCCTAAAGAGCTTAACATCCCACTTACTACTTTTATGGTGTTTGGAGATGCCGAAGTGCCGGAATATAGCCCCGCAGGAGTTCTTTTTACGTTTTTACAATGCTTAATACTAAAATTCTTTTTACGTACCAATAAAATTACGGACATAAGGCTGATGTATTTGCACACCTTCATTTACCACCGGACTGAGCCAGGATTGAACCTGCCAAGTTAGGGTCACAAGGCCAGCACTTCAACCATCTGAGCCATTCAGCCCAGCTCTAGTAATTACATTAATGTGACAGATTTGTTTAGGCTTTAATGCATGCCTTTCCCTTGCTACCAGGTAATAATTTAAAATGTTATTTTCTGGTTGAACTGGTCAGATTAGACTTATTCCTGATGAGATTTTTCAGGTCACTAGTCATTTTCAATTTACTTTCTTATGTTTTGGGTTCTTACAATATTCTTTCAATTAATCTGGTAAATGCACTTGATCTGATTTATAATCCATGATTAAGGATTTCTTGTTCTAAAATCTGTTGTTTTTAACTACATGTAGCTTAAATACAATCAGAACATATTCATAGTACAGTATGTATGTATGTATGTATGTATGTATGTATGTATGTATGTATGTATGTATGTTGTTATTCTTCAGTTATCCACTTATCCATAGCTTATCATTGTGGACAAACTTGAACAAAACTCTGTGAGATAAAGCCTTCTGAGAGACTAAAATGCTTATTGTTTCTTAGAAAGAAACGTGGTGGAAAGGAACGAAAAATGAAAGATGGACACCGGAGTGACAATGAATTCAAAGGATCCTTAGATTCACAAGTTGAGATCCAAGACCTTAATACCAGTGTTTTGGATCAGGCTGTGGATTCAGAACTTGATAAAGTGAGTAATACAATATATGTCTTTTTTTTTTTTAGAAAGAAATGCAGTAGGCCTACAGCAAATGCTGCTATTGGCTGAAACAAGAGAAGTCATTTCTATAAAGTTAAGGGAAGATTGAAAAATAGTTTACCAAATGGGAATAACTAAATGATAAAATAATTCATATAAGTCTGTGTATATGCAATATATCTCTTGAGGGGGAGAAACATTTCAAAAATATAGATTGATGTATATTGTATAGCTCAGTGCATTTCTTTTAATATCACTATTCAGTTCATGTATAGGTAGCGGCTGACAGTAATGAAGCTGCTGTGACTATGTTATTCGATGATGCGGAAGAAAGATTCTGTCATCATTAGGATCAATTATATTTATTTTGTCTGCCTTTATTTTTTACCTAGATTTTTCCAAACATTAGGAGGGAATGAATCTTTCTGTTGTATTCCATAGCCTAAAGTTTGACAGAAAAACGAAATAGCTCATGCTTTATATATTTACATTCATGGCTGTCTTAAGGTTTTGCTCTAAAGAGGTTGTAGCTCAGATGTGTATATCAGAAGGGGGGCACTCTACATGAACAGCAGGAGAGAGGTTTAGATCTTCCAGTTGTTTACAAAATCTAACATCATAAATGGGTATATTTAATTTATTGTTGATCTGAACTTATTTCAATCAATACTGATCTGCATTTAGGGCAGTCGCCCAGGTGGCAGATTCCCTATCTGTTGCCCTCCTAGCCTTTTCCTAAATGATTTCAAAGAAATTGGAAATTTATTGAACATCTCCCTTGGTAAGTTATTCCAATCCCTAACTCCCCTTCCTATAAATGAATATTTGCCCCAGTTTGTCCTCTTGAATTCCAACTTTATCTTCATATTGTGATCTTTCCTACTTTTATAAACGCCACTCAAACTTATTCGTCTACTAATGTCATTCCACGCCATCTCTCCGCTGACAGCTCGGAACATACCACTTAGTCGAGCAGCCCTTCTTCTTTCTCTCAATTCTTCCCAACCCAAACATTGCAACATTTTTGTAATGCTACTCTTTTGTCGGAAATCACTCAGAACAAATCGAGCTGCTTTTCTTTGGATTTTTTCCAGTTCTTGAATCAGGTAATCCTGGTGAGGGTCCCATACACTGGAACCATACTCTAGTTGGGGTCTTACCAGAGACTTATATGCCCTCTCCTTTACATCCTTACTACAACCCCTAAACACCCTCATAACCATGTGCAGAGATCGGTACCCTTTATTTACAATCCCATTTATGTGATTACCCCAATGAAGATCTTTCCTTATATTAACACCTAGATACTTACAATGATCCCCAAAAGGAACTTTCACCCCATCAACACAGTAATTAAAACTGAGAGGACTTTTCCTATTTGTGAAACTCACAACCTGACTTTTAACCCCGTTTATCAACATACCATTGCCTGCTGTCCATCTCACAACATTTTCGAGGTCACGTTGCAGTTGCTCACAATCTTGTAACTTATTTATCACTCTATAGAGAATAACATCATCCGCAAAAAGCCTTACCTCCGATTCCACTCCTTTACTCATATCATTTATATATATAAGAAAACATAAAGGTCCGATAACACTGCCCTGAGGAACTCCCCTCTCAACTATTACAGGGTCAGACAAAACTTCACCTACTCTAACTCTCTGAGATCTATTTTCTAGAAATATAGCAACCCATTCAGTCACTCTTTTGTCTAGTCCAATTGCACTCATTTTTGCCAGTAGTCTCCCATGATCCACCCTATCAAATGCTTTAGACAGGTCAATCGCGATACAGTCCATTTGACCTCCAGAATCCAAGATATCTGCTATATCTTGCTGGAATCCTACAAGTTGAGCTTCAGTGGAATAATCTTTCCTAAAACCGAATTGCCTTCTATCGAACCAGTTATTAATTTCACAAACATGTCTAATATATAGTACGCGCACCTTTTCTTGAGCCCGGATCTCTATAGTAACGAATGGGAACCAGGGCTCAAGAAAAGGTGCGCGTACTATAATCAGAAAGAATGCCTTCCCAAAGCTTACATACAATGCATGTCAAACTTACTGGCCTGTAATTTTCAGCTTTATGTCTATCACCCTTTCCTTTATACACAGGGGCTACTATAGCAACTCTCCATTCATCTGGTATAGCTCCTCCGACCAAACAATAATCAAATAAGTACTTCAGATATGGTACTATATCCCAACCCATTGTCTTTAGTATATCCCCAGAAATCTGATCAATTCCAGCCGCTTTTCTAGTTTTCAACTTTTGTATCTTATTGTAAATGTCATTGTTATCATATGTAAATTTTATTACTTCTTTGGCCTTAGTCTCCTCCTCTATCTCGACATTATCCTTGAAACCAACAATCTTTACATACTGCTGACTGAATACTTCTGCCTTTTGAAGATCTTCACATACACACTCCCCTTGTTCATTAATTATTCCTAGAATTGCATTTACCTCATGGATGAAAAAGTGTGGGATGTGTAATTGAATGGTTGGTGTGTCAATTTTCCATTCTATTTTGATTTTGATCCTGCTTGAGTGCAGTAGATAAAATAATACAAGTCTTAACCAGCCCCTTATTCATATTTATTCTAAGTTTAATTTAGACTAGAGTCTAATGTTCTAATGGAGGTAGATTTTATTAATCAGTAGATTAGCTGCTGGCTCCCTACCCAGAAGCCTGAGGTTCGAATCTCGGTTGATCCTGGGTTGAGATTTTCATTTCAAAAATCAGGTGTCAACAAGAAGGGCGTTTGGCCTTAAGTCCCTAGCGAAATCTTAAATGAGTCTGGGTGGCTCCAGCGATCCCAGAAACAACTGGGATAAGCTGAAGCATCGCCCTCTACTATGACTGCACTAATACGCCTTCTCATTCGCCCGGTCACACATGTAAACGAGCGAACACGGCGTAGTTACCAGTTCAGGTGCTTGGAGCGCTGAGAAGCTGGCATTAGTCTGCTTGATGAGACACGCTCAGTGATTATTGCTAAGAGTACTGGTGTAATTTTGAGCCTGTATTTACCTTATTTGGTTATTTCTTTGGTCGTGAACCGTTTTAATGTTTATGTACACAATATTGTTTACTGTTGTGTGCCTTAATGTAAGATGAAAAGCAGATTGGAAAGTGGGATTTCGTTTCATGAATTTCCTCTCAACGAGCAACGTCATAAATGGCTAAATGTTATTTCAAGAAAGGATTCTTGCCGACTTTCAATTCAAGATCATCGAAACAATATGTTAGCCATGCCGAATAAATCCACACTTTCATGCTACGTTGGAGATATAAACTGCGAGACTGAAATGGTAACACTCCTAGTAAAGGAGTGTCTCTTAGCGGAAAGTCAGTGCCTAAATGGAGCAGAGAGATTGTGATTGTTGGTAGTCCATCGAACAGCAGATGTTATATGACAAGAAACTCGACACCTTATTTCAACAGAAAGATGCTTCATTCCACGTTGAACGAGTAAAAACTACTCAAGATGACCGTCATCCAAGCGAAACTAGAAATCGAATTACCCTAGTTAATAACTTTTTGTGTTTTATAATTTCTGCTGTGACTGCAAAATAAAGGTTACAGCAGCATTTTTCTTCTTTAAGAGGCTTTTAGGAACAGAGCTGCATACTTTAACACTCAAAACAATAAAGGAAGTCGAAGCTTGCAGTTTTTTCGTGTTGCGCATTGTGAGTGACAATCATAAGACTAATGTTAGCATGATAAGAAGAATATCTTCTTCAAAACACATTAAACTGATGATCTGTCATCCTGTTGACAGTGAAATGCCTCTTCTTGCTTTCGACAATTGGCAGATTCTGAAAAGTGAAAAATTCTTTAGCCTACTCAAAAAATCTATGTTTGATGGTTCCCAGGATATAAATCGTGATTTTATCAAGAAACTGTATTAGATGCAATCAAATGAAACTGTGAAACCGGTTCATTTACATCCAAAAACATCGAGCCGTCTAAGTTTAAGGAAATGAATGTCCTTCGCGCGAAATATATTTTTATGACTGAAGTAATAACAGCCCTATAATATTTAAAAGACGATTCGTATACAGATAAGCACGATTTTTTAATGCAGGTACCACTGTCAAATACAAGTTATCGATAAAAGAATTGATTCGACATACGTGTTAGTAGCACAAATGTAGCAACATTGCAGCCGGACAAGATGCTTGATTCTTTTGAGAACGCCAGCAGACCAACAGTGCTAATGGACTTGATTTACTCGTATAAAAGAGATTAAAACAGCAGGCTGCAGTACACATCTGATTTGCCACTGTGGATTTTGAAAGTTATTCATGATTTTGTATTGAAAGCACAACCATTTGTGCATAAAAATCCTGTTGCGTCTATGAGTGACTATTTAGTGCCTGTGTTACGTGAATTTCCTCACTTCACTTTTCCTGAAATCGGACGTTCATAGTTGAGTGAAGTTATTTGTGAGTGTGCTATTCCTGTATTCTTAAATAACATAGCCATATCAATAACAGAGATCTTTGAAAGATTAAAACGCGAGAACGGGAAACACTTAAACAGAAAAATGTGTGAATATATTTATTTCCTACAGTATTTACTACCTACCGTTAACATTATTTTGTACGGTTTTTCCGCTGCGGAAGGGTACGTTCTTCACTGAATTTCTTTATTAAGGTGTAAGGTGCAATTCAGATATATTTATTGAGTGATTGGCTTTATATTTGAACAGAAATATACATAACACTTAACGTGTGCTGTTATGAACAATCGTGTTTCAATGCCAGCGATGCAGCGCTTGGTGGTAGAAATGGGAACTAGGCCCATATCGCTCATAGTGCTGTATTGGGAAGGCGTATTAGCGCCGTCATAGTAGAGGGCGATGGCTGAAGAAAGTAGTATCTTAGAGCAGGGGTTTCCAATTTGTAAGTGCTCGAGGGCCATATTGGAAACCTTAGTCATGTTCACAGGCCGCACTTAAATAATAGGCCAAGTTTCGTAAAATTCTGCATATAGTAGTCCTACAAAAGTACCATTATGAAAAAATAATATGCATGATTCAATTGAAATAAAGGTTTGATAATTTTAATTACTTAGGTAAAACATTATTTTACAATCGCATAAAAGAGTGAAATTTGGAGCCGGGCTGAGTGGCTCAGATGGTTGAGGCGCTGGCCTTCTGAAGTTGGTAGGTTCGATGTTAGATCATTCCGAAGGTGGTCAAATACGTCGGCCTCGTGTCGATTGATTTACTGGCACGTAAAAGAACTCCTGCACGGCAAAATTCTGACACCTCGGCGTCTCCGAAATACATCAAAAGTAGTAAGTAGGACGTTAAAATTAATCATTATTATCTGAAATATGGATTTTAAATTTTTTTAAATGAAAAATAATCCATTCAGATCAAGTGAATTTTTAAAAAGAGGAAATAATCTTAAAGAATGAACTACAGTAGTTTGGACTTCGGTCTATAATGAATATAAAAATTAATACATTTTTGATATTTAAATGCTCTCGTGGGCCGCATTATATGGCTTTGCGGGAAACCCCTGTCTTAGAGTATTAAGTTGCTGAATTTTACTTAGGTCCAAAGCACTTTTCTTCTTGAGATGATCCTGTTCCTAGTTATAAGTGTTTCTAAATGGATACCTCTGAGAACTTACGAAAAATGCCATTCGAAAGGTTATTTTTTCCCTTCTCACCATTATGCCCATCTGTGGAGTGCAATCGAAATTATTTAGCTGATGTTTGATTTTTTATTTTCGTCTCCCAAAATCTCTTCATCTGAGCACTGACATTTTCCTCCATTCTTCAGTCCATGGTTTATTGGTCCTGGTATTCATTTTCTCAGCAAACTGATGGTTGTCGACTGCTTTTTTTGGATTGGAGTCGATCTTCAATAATTTCCTATGGGATGCTAATTTCTTGAAGATTTTCTTCTGTTTCACTAAGCCAGCTGTTCTTGACTTTCATTGAGAGCAAGGTTGAGAAGCTCTTGAGACTTCTGTTTCATCCAGATTCCCTCTGAGTAGAGTGGACCGAAGATTTTCCTCAATATTTCCCACTCCTGTTTCTTTATGTCTTTAAGTGATCTGCCTCCAGCAATCAAGGTTCAGAGGTGTATAGTGCTTCAGGTTTGATAACTGAGTTGTAATGTCTTAATTTTGTGTTACTGGATATTGATTTTTTTTGTTATATCAGTTCCAGGTGAGTCTATAGGCTCCGTGCACTGGTGGGAGAAATGCACCGTTGTGCTGCGATTGGCAAACATTGTAAGTTAATGCGATCACCATGCACATATCTGCTGTTGTCTCAGTGTTGCCATGGCCGATTAAAAATAACAGTGGGATTTCAGAGTGTTTTATGCAACAAGAATTGGCCAAATTATTCCAAACTTGCAGAAAGTGGACATTTATTAAATTTACAACAAAAACAGTTCACAGGAAATAGCAACAGAGTGAATAACTGCAAATGTGATAAGAGATACCCTACCATTTCACAATAGAGGCAACATAGTAATTTATGTATTATTTGTGGTGATAACAAGATGAATGTTCATGTACACATTCAACAATGCTGTCTTCAGAAAAATATCTTTGGCCTATTTCTAATATGATATCATGTTAGCGTAGGTTAATGCTGCTAGGGAGGCCTTGGTAAAAAAAACAGTTTCCATGAAACGTAAGCATATTTCTACTGTTGTTTATGCAGTTTACTCAGAACATGTCATGTTGCGTACTGATCACTCCTGTGAATGACCTGGACCTCGCATCTTGAAACCAGGGAAAGGGACATAAAACAAGGAGAAGAGATTAGAGGAACTTTTTCCGATAAAAAGCCCAGGTTTGATGTTGGACCAATTGAAATTCCAGATTTTGAAACCGCATGCGCACTATCGAAAATTTTGCATGAGGAGGAAAAATCAGAATCCCTCAAGGTTTCCAATAAATTATTGTGTGTCTGTATTTATAATATGATCAAGTCCATCTCTGTAATATAACAGTTAGCATTACTAGTTATCTGCGTCGGGGGCACGGGCTTGATTCCCGATACTTCTCGAAATTTAAGATTGACATGAGGGCTGGTATGTGGTTAAAACAGTACATGCAGTTCATTTTCATTAGGAGTGGGTTTGGAAATAGATGCACCACCTCGGGGCAAGAACAGGAGTTTACGTGTGTAAAATGCGGTATTTCTGTGAGCTATTGATATTGTGTAATGGAGGCCTATTTCCATAATTATGATTGTCTACTGCCTTTTCAAATCCATTTCACGAGGTTGTGGTCTGTAGTATGGCACGATATATTATTATTATTATTATTATTATTATTATTATTATTATTATTATTATTATTATTATTATTATTATTATTATTATTATACTGGCTATCTATAGAATACAATTCTGTTATGGTGTGTGTGCTTTAAAAAAGTTGTCCTCTTCCAGCTTACTTCACAAATATAACATTGCTATAATCATTTGTATGTAACTGTTAACTTTAAAAAAAAAAAGTTAACATACATTTTGTAAAGAGTTGGCAAAATGTATTAATCCCGAATTACTACTTGTGATTTACTGCTAAGATCCACCGTATATTCAAATCCATTTTGTGAGGTCGTGAAGGAAAGCTCTGTATTACAGTATCTATTAATGCGCCCAACAACAAGCACATAATTCTGCTGGAACTTTGTGACATTAAAAGATAATCATCTGAAGACAGCATTGTAAAATTATTTGAATGAATGCATGTAAACATCACACACATTCTAGCTTCGTATGGTAAGTTGTTGTTTCCAAGTAGTTCTTGTAATTTCCACCCACAGCAGCACATTGCTATACGCACGGAGCCTATAGGTCTTATGTAATTTTGAGATCCTCCCCTTATTTGCTTCATGATTCAAACTTGATGGCTGAATTACTTCTCCTAGGTACTTGAACTTATTCACGTGATTAATTTAGCCAAAGTTAGCCTTTAGAGGTTTTCCATCTAGTTAACGAGTAGATCCTTCCATGTACTGAGTTTTCTCAAATGATATTTGGAGCACAGTCTTAGCTGCAATTTCATGGTTTTTGAAGAGCCTGAACTGTGTCTTGTGTTTTATTAAGCCAAACACTGCAGATGAATTTTATTTTTGAGTAGTCAACCATATTTTCCAAGCACAAGATTGAACAATAATAGGGATAAGGTATCTCCTTGTCAAAGTCTTGTGGTAATATCAAAAGGGTCAGAAAGTTCACCTTAAAATTTAACTTTTGAAGTTGTACCAGTCACTGTCTCATGAATTAAGTCTCTCATTTTCTTGTCAACTTGGAATTCTTCTAAAATGTGGAATAGTATGTGTCGGTCTACTGAGTCGTAAGCTTTCTTGATGTCTACAGAAGTGATCACTGTTTGTTTAGTTTTATGGATTTTCAAGATGGTTTTGAAATTGAGAATTTGTTATACACAGGAACAGCCTGTTCTGAATCCTGCCTGATATTTGCCAATATTATTATTGTTGTTAATATTGTTACCAGGGTTTCGTGGATCACAGAGAGGTGAAAGAAGGTGCTGGTTGGAATGGGTCTATCTACGATATCAAAGATTAACTTAACATTTTTAAAAATAAAGGTTATATTTCTTTTCAAATCTCAAAACTTAACAAAGTCTTCACTTAATGAAGGAAAACCAATGTATCAGATACAGTGACAGTTTAGATACCAGAATAGAAAACCCCAGAATAGGTAATTTAACACCTTTGGGCTTCAAACTCCTAATTTACAAATTTACAATGTCGCCAATGTAGTGTTTACACAGATAAAGACAGAGCAGCTTGCTCCAACTGATACACATTTACAGCCTTCTAGAGGCACTCCTAAATATTACAGTAAAATTAACAATCTCAGAAAAGAGGCTTACATGCTCTGCAACTTTAACCAAGGAGACTGTGCTCCCAATTTCTTACAGCCCACTCAAGGCAACATTACACCAAATATTTTACAAACTTCTGGTCCCTCTAGGCCCAACCTACAATTTACTATTTTTGTACACAGGGGTATCTATTACCCAAACTACTGGGCCTTCGTGGCAAAGAAGTTCAGGTTAAATTACAGGCCCGAACACAAAATGTATGGAGGCGTATGCTTGCGCTCCTTAGAAACTCGGTTTTAAAACCCTATTTGGGCTTGTGGCCCGATGATGCAGAGGCTAATCCCACATACTGAGGTGACTAGAAGAACAAGTTACCTGGTAATTTACAGGAGAAAAACGGTTACAAAATCGTAGTCACATCAAGATAAATTGAAGGGGAACTAGAGAGGGTAATGCACTCTCTATCCCCGATTTACAATTTAAGTCTAGCCGAAGGAAAGTTTACATTTTAGAAAACAGGTGGTTACATAGTTAGAAATTAAAACCTTCCCCTCGTGTAAGTCTGCGGAGGTAGCTACAAAGATAGAAAACTGGTGGCCATTACCTGAGCTGGTGTACTGCCTGCCGACGAATGAGGCACCCCGCCTCCTGTCTTAACACACACACACACACACACACACACACACACACACACACACACTCAGAAATTCGGCTATCAAAAGACAAGGTAGCTTGAGAAAGCCGCAGCTTAAATACCCAAGGGGATGGTTTGAGAGTTTTCTAGACTAAATCCGGACACATCCTCTCATTTTTATTGGCAAATTCAAAAGGTAAAAGAAGCCTGTTATTGGCTGAAAAATAATTACAGAAAATTCCTGATTGGCCAGATTCAAAAGCTGGTAGAATGAGAAAAGTGCTGCACACCTTGAAATAACAAAATAAACAAAAGTTAAGTTAGTTGAGAAAACATAAGAACACAAAACTACTTTAAATCACAAATTCTTCCACCTGGCACCAGAGTGCATGACCACAGGTTTTTTGTAAGGACATCTATTGAGAAATGTCCAGACCACTTACTGTACACCAAAACAAAACAAATAAATCTAGTCAGTTTAGGCAACTTCAAAAGAACACATTACTCTGTTATTTATGAGTGACATCTTCTGCTCAATGTCCCAACTTCATGCATTAGTGGTTTCAGGTTTAGTTTGATAGATAGAGTTCCTTGAGGTGCTTCTTTTAAATGTGCGGGGTGAGGTGTACCTCCCAGTACTGTTATTATTATTACGGGGTAGCCCGTGGAGCAGAAAGAGGTTCAAGAAGGTGCCGGGGTGAATGGGTCAATCTACAATTACAAAATTAATTAAAAACTTGAACTGAAGTTTATATTTCTTTTAGAACTTCAAACTTAACAATTTTTCATAACAATGAAACACCAGGTACAATAACAATTTCAGAAATTGAAAAATTCAAGATTCAGACCTTGACAATTCTGCGCTACAAGCCCCTAGGTTACAATTCCAGAGATACCAGATCCAGTTTACAACTTTAATTCAAACAAGGAATCATTTACTCAAGGGCAGAAATCCCCTAATTCAAGAGCACTTGCTCCCAAAATACAATATCTAGCCTTCCAGTGGCACTTGTAACTATTACAAAAACTTGAAAAGAGCTGCTCTCAGTTTCTTACAGCCTGCTCAAGGCAATTTTACATCAAACTATTACAATCTCTGGCCTCACAAGGCACGAATTACTAATGGAAATTGCTTAATACAGGGGTATCTAGTACCGGTACCCAACCTACAGGGCCTTTGCGAAAAAAAAAGAACAGGTTAAATAAAACGGCCTGAACACAAACTGAATGGAGGCGAACACTGCGCTCCAGATAATGAAATATTAAAACCTATAGGGCTCTCGGCCGATGAAACAGGGGCTATTCTCAAATTACTAAAGTGGCTCGCATGGAAATATCTTTAACATATTACAGAAAGGCTGCAAAATGTAGTCACCACAAAGCAAGATGAAGGAGAGCTCGAGAGGGTAACTCGCTCTCTATCCCCGATTTAGAGTTAAACATTTTATGTTTTCACATTACCTGAAAGAAAAGTTACATTTTAGAAAAGTATTGTTACATAATTAAAGATTCGGACCTTCCCCTCGAATAAAGCTGCGGAGGTAGCAAGAAAGAATGAATTTATGTGGCAATTACCTTATAGATGTTCTGCTAACCGAAGAAAGAGGCGGCACCGCCTCCTGCCTTAACACACACACACAGACAGACGATGATCAATTGACCAGGAAACGTGAAAAGTAGCAGTTTATATACCCTCAGGGAAGGTTCGAGAGCATTCAAGACTAATCAGGACACACCCTCTTCACTTTTATTGCAGATGCAAAGTGAACAAGAAATGCGGGATTGGTTGAAAATTACAAGGGCCATCTGAAAAGTAGTACCCGTTAGCGCCGCATGAAGCGCTGACGACTCGGGTAGCCGCTGGGCAAGGTCAGACCGCGTCAGTGGCTTGTCTACCTGCTCTGTGTGAGGTTGCGTGACGCTAGCATTGTCTATGTTGTGTCTATGATCGTTTGAAATGTTTAAGCGAATTGAGAACCCTGCCAGTTGTGAAGTGAGGGCCTTGATTAAATTTCTTAATGCACGAAACGTTCGACCTTGTGATATTCATCGCCAATTAACGGAGGTGTATGTAGATAATGTGATGGACGAATCGTCTGTTCGGCGCTGGTGTTGCAACTTCAACCTGGGGAGGGGGAATACACACGAGGAGCATTCAGGGAGACCATCTGTCATTATAGACCAACTGCTGAGCGCAGTATATGAATGCGTGAGGAACGATCGGCACGTCACAATTGATGAACTCTGAACAATTTCCTAATGTGTCTCGAACAATTGTTCATGAAATTGTCAAAGACCATCTGCATTATTCAAAAATCTGTGCAAGGTGGGTCCTTCACATACTTACAGAGGAGCACAAAACCAAGCGTATGGCTGCAGCACTGACGTTTCTAGGACGTTATTCCGATGAAGGAGACTCTTTCCTGACTTGCATCATTACTGGCAACGAAACATTGGTTTGTTATGCATCACCTGAGTGTAAAACGACAGTCAATGGAGTGGCATCATGCTCATTCACCAACCAAATCAAAAAAATTCAAGACAGTTCTGTCCACCAGGAAACTCATGGCAACCGTTTTCTGTGATCGCTGAAGTGTACTGCTCATTGATTTTATGGCCCGTGGAGACACAATTAATGCTCATGCGTATTGTGAAACATTAAAGTAATTACGGCGGGCAATACAAAATCGACGGCGAGGTCTATTGTCTACAGGCGTCATTCTCCTTCATGACAATGCCAGGCCTCATGCAGCTGCGATAACACAACAACTTTTGCAGCAATTCAAGTGGAAAACCTTCGACCATCCCCCGTATAGCCCGGATTTGGCCCCTTCAGATTTTCAGCTCTTTACGAAGCTTAAAGACTTTAGGCAGGAAAAAGATTTGACAGCAATGAAGAACTTAAACGAGCCGTGACTACGTATCTCAATACGCTGGAGGCGGAGGACTATGACGCTGGAATACAAAAACTTGTCCCACGTTATGACAAATGCCTAAATTTGCTTGGAGATTATGTGGAATATAGTGTAAAGTATGCTCCTTCCAATAAAAATGTGTATTTTTGTTAATAATTACTCCTGTGTCTTTATTGCGCAAACGGGTACCACTCTCCGGATGGCCTTTGTAATTACAAAAATTTGTGATTGGCTAGATTCAAAACTGGCGGAAAGAAAAGGAAGTATTGCCAACCAAAAAATAAGTGAACATAGATCAGTTATGCAAAACCTAGGAAAATTAAACTTCTTTAAGTTATAAGTTCTTTCACCTTGCACCAGGGTGCATGGTCATAGTGTTTTGGTAGTGTCATCTGTGGAAACATGTCCAAACTTCTTGATGTATAGCAAAACAAAACAAGTAGAAATTCAGTCAGTTTAGGATACTTCACAACAAAACAATTACTTAATATTTCAGTAGTGACATCTTCTGATTAAAGTTCCAAGTTCGTGTAGTATCAGTTTCACCTTTTGATTGATAGAGTTTATAAAGGTGGTTATTTTGAATGTGCAGCGTTGAGGTGAACCTCCCGGTACAGACCTCCCCCCCCCCAAATGTCCTTCCATGGGGTGACACAGAAGAAATTTGAGAAAAAATTTCCAAATGAAAAAATTTCTAAGTATTTTTTTTTTTTGAAGTTGACTTGTAGAAAAATATGTAGACCCAAATTTAGAGTATTCTTCTGTTCGTTGAAGTTAAATACATGCAGAAAGATTTGACGGCAAGACCTGCCCCCGCTGCCGATACCGCCCGGACCCCCCAAGTACCCTCAGATACACCTCTCCCGCTACTCTGAGAGGTGTAGACGTGGTGATGGTTGCCGCAGATTGAATGTATATGTGCAGTCCCCAGGTGTGTTGACGGGAGGGTTACCGCACTTCAGCCTTTGCCGGGAAGATGGAATTCCAGCGCGCCATTCACAAGGAGTCTTCACTGTAGTGGAGTAGGCCCTTGCCCCGTTCTAGTTCTAGTTTCACCGAGCTCGATAGCTGCAGTCGCTTAAGTGCGGCCAGTATCCAGTATTCGGGAGATAGTGGGTTCGAGCTCCACTGTCGGCAGCCCTGAAGATGGTTTTCCGTGGTTTCCCATTTTTCACACCAGGCAAATGCCGGGGTTGTACTTTAATTAAGGCCACGGTCACTTCCTTCCAATTCCTAGGCCTTTCCTATCCCATCGTCGCCGTAAGACATATCTGTGTCGGTGCAATGTAAAGCAAATAGCAAAAAAAAAAAGTTCTAGTTTCTCTCGCCGGATGTTGCTGCACTGCGGCTGATGGCTGAGGGAGTACTGAAACATTAAGATTTAGGCGACAGAGAAGTGTTGTTGCTTGAGATTGGAGAGTACGATCATTATTTGAGAGGCAGAGGGGCAGGTGGTGTTGGTGGTGATGTGTGTGTAAACAATGCGTGGATGCAGAAGACGGGGGCTTGGTAATGGCCACCAAAGCATTGACAGCAGGAAAACTAGAGGGGAAGATCGTACATAACAGGTCATATATAGAAATTAATTTAAAAATTGGGACAGAGGGCCTCGAATTAAAGAATTAAAGATATACAACCTTCTACCCCTGCCAAATTGAGAGGCTAATGAAAATAGCAAAGCAATTATACAGGTTTCACCTGGGAGAGGTGAACCCTAAAGATTCTCTCTGTGGCTAGATTACTTACCAATAATGTTACTGGTGTCAAAAAATCTAATATAATGCATGGCCCATGAAATCTGGGGGCACAGGAACAAAATTCCTAACCATGACTTGATCTCCGACTTTTAAATTGGTGAACCTCCGTCCACGATCATATCTTTCACTAATCTTTTCATGGGAAACCTTAAGATTGGCTTTAGCCTTCTTCCATAGATCTCTAATATTATCGGGATCTATTGTCTCTGGTAAAATATCATTAAGTGTCCAAAGGTTAGAGAGTGGCATGTTAGGAACAAATTTAAACATAAGAGAAGCTGGAGTAAACTTATGGGACTCATGGACCGCCAAATTTAAAGCAAAGGCCAACCAATGCAGGGACGTATCCCACCTGGAATGATCTTCATGATTAAATGCGATTAGAGCCGATCTAAGATTACGATTGACCCGCTCAGCCAGAGATGGTTGAGGATAATACCCGAAGTAGTTACATATGATATAGACAGATCAAAACAGAATTTGCGGAATAAGTCGGATGTGAATCCCTTAGTATTATCAGAAACTATATACTGACAGGGTCCAAAAGAAGCAAATATGGTATTTAGACAAGAAATGTTGGACTGAGAGGTTGCCAGCTTAGTCGGAAATAACCAAAAAAATCTCGTGAAGCCGTCTACACATACCAGAATGAATTTATTGGCGTTCCCCTTTTATCGGGGGAAGGATCCGACGTAGTCTATGTATAGGCGCTCCATGGGGTGCGACGCTTGGTGAGAAGATAATAGACCTAGCTTAGTGGACAAGGTTGGCTTACTAAGCAAGCAAAATTTGCAATCATTTACTAATTCTCGAATTTCGTCGTCCATACCTTTCCAAATGAACATCTCTCGGATCTTTTCCCGAGTTTTGAAGATGCCTAACTGCCCCCCTAATGGGGTCTCATGATAGTATTTGAAGATCATAGG
Organism: Anabrus simplex; assembly: GCF_040414725.1. NCBI lineage: Eukaryota > Metazoa > Arthropoda > Insecta > Orthoptera > Tettigoniidae > Anabrus > Anabrus simplex. The sequence goes on along the minus strand of NC_090268.1, from coordinate 84,558,975 downwards.
CACAAGCACGGCTGGAACCACAACTTCAATCTTTTTGTCATGCCTCGACGGGCAACACAAAACCACGTTTCTCAATACATGAGGGACGACATGTTCCCCACAAGAAAGGGTTTCAATAATAGGGGCTAGTACAGGATCTTCACGTTGATATTTTTCAATATCCCTAAACAACATGGGGGCATCAGTTAGAATGGCATTAACGCCCGAAGGTATGGGCGTGGGAAGAGAAGAATTATCTTCCTGTTCGGTGGTCTCCACATCATAAGAAAACATGCGGCTTAGTCCATCCGCAACAACATTTTCAGATCCTCTGATATGCCTCACATCAAACTGGAATGCAGAAATCCTGACGGCCCAACGGGCTATACGACCAGTACGACGCGGCCTAGCTAATACCCAACTTAAGGCTTGGTTATCAGTTTCTAGTTCGAACTTGACATGTTCCAGATAGAGTCAGAACTTCTCTAGTGCAAATAAAACAGCCAAACCCTCAAGTTCATGGATGGAATATTTGGCCTCTTGTGCCGATAATGTCCTAGACGCATAAGCAATGGGTTGCCTTCCGAGTTCTGTTTCATGAAGAAGGACAGCAACGACTGTTGAGATGGCCCCCATTCGAATTTGACGCCTTTCGTACGGAGTAAGTTCATAGGGCGCCGCTCTGTTAGAGAAGTTAGAAATAAATTTCCTGAAGAAATTCACCATGCCGATGAACCTGACAGTACCTTTGATGTCCTTAGAAGGTTTGAAATCATGGATTGCCTGTGTTCTAGAATGATCAATAGAAACACCAACGGGCGACACAATATGGCCTAGGAATGACATAGAAGGTTAAGCAAAATCTACCTTAGATAATTTAACCGTCAACCCGGCCTTACGAAAGCGATTGAGTACTTCCTTTAGATGATCTAGGTGTTCTTCAAAGGTCTCAGAAAATACAATGACATCATCAGTTCGTGATACAGGTATTCAAATATGGTGTTGTAGAAGACCCTATCTAGCAGTCTAGAGAACACGGCTGCCTCCGTGGGGAACCTGAAAGGCACACGGTTGTTCTCATACAATTTCCAATCCGTGGCAAAAGCAGTTAGGTGTTTCAATTCTTCAGCTAGAGGGATCTGGATATACACCTGATTAAGTTCTAAGATGGTGAAGAACTTGGCCTTTCGAAACTATGAAAAACAAGAATGAAGATAAGGAAGGGGCACAGATTGTAACACCACCTTACGATTTAAAGCCCTATAGTCAATCACAGGCCTGAAGCCACCTTGGGGTTTCGGCACCTGAAAAATAGGCGATGACTTAGAAGGTCAAATAATCCCGTCCTTTAACATCTGGTGGATGATCACTTTAAGAGCCTTCATTTTAGGTGGAGACAGCCTATAAGGTGGAAACCTAACTATGATCGAATCCATAACCTTAATCTTGTATTCTATAAGGTCAGTAACAACAAGAGTATCGGAAAATACATCAGGAAACGACTGACACAATTTACGAATAATTTCAGCCTGCTCCTCAGGTTGATGTCTAAGGTCTAACAACATCTCATCCTGGGTAGGCGAAACAGATGAACATGATACAGAAGTACACTTGAGCAAAGGAATTTTACAATTATTAGCAACTTTGAAGGTGCATGACTTGCTCTGAATGTCGAGCACCAGACCAGTATAAGACATAAAATCAGCTCCCAAAATTACAGGGCAAGACAAGTGTTTGGCCATAAAGTTTTATTTTCCAGGTGAATTTAGAAATACAAATTTTGGCAAAGATGAAACCTAAAATTTCTAATGGAGAGGAATTAGCTGAAACGCATTGGACTGAAGACGAACAATAATCAAAAAACTTACAAACACACTTTAATTTGGAATACCATTCAGCCTAAATAACAGAACAAACACTCCCAGAGTCTAATAGAGCAGTGACTGGTTCAGTATTCAATTCAATTTTAAGAAATGGTACAAGTGCGGGGGTCTCTGTCGCAATTCTGAGGTATTCTTTAGGGAATTCAAATGATGGATTAGAAGAACTTTTACCCTTACCAAAGCTTTCGTTGGGTTTAACAGGGGCTGATCCTTGGAAAGTTAAACATCCCGGCTCAGCCGATGACACTAGTCACTTTCTATTATTGGAGTTCACGGAGGTTGCACCAGAAGTTGAGTGGGAGGGGGTGCCATTGGCATTAGGGCAATTCTTGGCGATGTGAGTAAACGAGCCCCATTTGAAACATCCTTGTGATGACCTTACTCCATTCTTTGTCCCACTCGACTTTATAACTGGGCACTTGATACGTAGATGTTCCGTAGACCCACAAGCATAGCACTTGCGGGTGGTGAAAGTTTGGCAAGGTGGAGGCCAAAAACTATTAGAAGACAGAGGGGACTCCTTCGCAACTCTTAAGGTGCCAGGATACTTCACTCCTTCGGCTGAAACCGCCATAGCCTCTAATTCTGAAAGGTTTTGAGAGCGCAACACGAAACACAGATACGATCTATAGGGCGAGGAAATACCTTCAACAATCGTCTGCACAATTTGATCTTCAGGGAAATGAAGAGCGAATACCCTGGTGTAAAACTTAATATCTTGATGAAGTCTGCAAGATTTTCATCCAGTCGCTGTACTCTGAAATAGTATTTTTGGATTAATGAAGACATGGCTCGAGCCGGAATGAAGTTAGCCAGCAGATTGGCGTGGAAGTCTTCTATGGAAGATTGCTCAGCTATTGCTTTAACTATTTTGTCCGAGAGGACACCTATAGAGTAAGGGTAAATAATTTAAAGAATTTGGGAATTTGGTTAGCAGATGGATCGCTTACTTCATAAAAATTACTATAGCTGCTAATTCGGTGGTATTGTCAGTGATAGCGGAGAGAGCCTCATCAATTTCCTTTTCTCCCCAAATTGGGATACAAATAGGCAATTCTAGGGATTCTTTAAGTTTGGCAGTATCTGCCACAACCATGCCTCCAGACTGAACATTTCTAATGAGTAAGTCATAGACCAATTTCTCCTTGCGCAAGTACCCGGGATGGAGGACTTCGCGAGGGCCAGACATGATGACGGGAAACTACAAATTCAGAAAAAAAATTCCAGTGGTCGAGAAAAGTGCTTAGAGTTCGGATTGGTTTTGATTCTAGCCGACAAAAGGCTTACTTTAGACCCATTCAACCACGCTCTGCTACCACTGTTACGGGGGTACCTGAGGAGCAGAAAGAGGTTAAAGAAAGTGCCAGGGTGAATGGGTCTATCTACAATATCAAAATTAATTTAAAACTTGAACTGAAGTTTATATTTCTTTTATAACTTCAAACTTAACCATTTTTAATAGCAATGAAACTCCAGGTACAATGACAATTTCAGAAATTGGAAAATTGAAGATTCAGACCTTGACAATTCTGCGCTACAAGCCCCTAGGTTACAATTCCAGAGATACCGGATCCAGTTTACAACTTTAATTCAAACAAGGAATCATTTACTCAAGAGCAGAAATCCCCTAATTCAAGAGCACTTGCTCCCAAAATAAATATCTAGCCTTCCAGAGGCACTCGTTACTATTACAAAAACTTGAAAAGAGCTAACACGCTCTCATTTTCTTACAGCCCACTCCAGGCAATATTACATCAAACTATTACAATCTCTGGCCTCACAAGGCACGAATTACTAATGGAAATTGCTTAATACAGGGGTATCTAGGACCAACCGAGACACAACTGGTGGAGGAACACTTGTGGCTATTAAACGTAATATCTCCCATTCTCACATATACCTTCCAGCTACACAATCTCTCGAAGCTACAGCTATCCAGATTGACAACAATAACAACACCACTACTACAATTATTTCTGCATACTTACCGCCTAGAAAACGCCTTATTACACAAGACCTTGACCTGTTTCTCTCTTATCCACAAGTAATCATCGCAGGCGACCTCAACTCCAAGCATACAGATTGGAACAGTAAGCAAATCAAATCAAATCAAAATCTCTTTATTTGCAAATGAGGTGTCTACCTCGGTGGCAAATGGTACACTAAAATACATTATTGTCAAGCACTAAATATTAAATTACAAGAGAAGAAAATTTTTCCTATAATACAATATTATACAATTTACGCTAACAATGTTTTCTATTAAACACACAGCACATCCTTAATAAATTTATATTGTTTACAAAATTCTAATTATAATATCTCCTGTACTACTCACAAATATAGTCAACTGATATACAGTATGTGGAATTGCTTCAAATGATACTATAAAACTGGTATAACATTAATATTTACATTGCATTTATTTATTTACAATTTTTTTTTTTTTTTTTACCCGTTCTGGATTCTAAGTAGCATAACGACCTGCTGCGTCTTAACCAGAGCCCCTTTTGCCACCACTTTTCAGAGTTCCTGAAGGGCCTTCACAGCTACCGTAGCGGTCCCAGGGCCCTCAAAGTCCCCACTGTACTTCACCCCTACAGGCAGTCCCCTACTTTGGCTGTCCAAACTCCTTAGACCAGGGGATGGAATTAATTTATTCACACACACATTTTTTTATTTACAGTAACCTGCACCGGTCGAATGCCCTCTAACACTTAATTTATTTTCTCTGTTGCTGTTTATTCTCTTCTTGAATATCTGTACAGATTTTGGAAAAGGATCAAACACTACCCCTGGTAAACTGTTCCACTCCTTCACACCCTTCCCAATGAATGAAAATTTACCCCAATCGCTTCTGCTAAAATTCCTTCTAATTTTATATTTGTGGTCAGTCCTGCCGATATAATTATTTTCCAACTGAAGCCTCTCACGGATATCTCCCCATGCTTCTTCTCCTGTATAGGCTCTATATAATCCTGTAAGTCTAGTTTTCTCCCTTCTCTTACTTAAAGTTTCCCACCCAAGTTCCTTTAACATTTCTGATACACTACTCTTTCTCCTGAAATCCCCTGTTACAAATCTGGCTGCTTTCCTCTGCACACTATCTATTTCTTTTATTAGGTATTCTTGGTGAGGATCCCAAACACTGTTTGCATATTCCAATAATGGACGAACCATACTCAAGTAACTTTTTTCTTTTAATTCTTTGTTGCATCCTTTAAGTAGCCTCATTATGACATGTAATGATCTGTATGCTTTCCCAACAATGTCATCAATATGACCCTTCCAGTGCAAATTACTTTCAAATCTCACACCTAAGTATTTGCACTTGCCATCTTTTGGGATAACTACCTCATCCAAAGTATATTCAAATTCAGTTTTAAAGCTCCTGTTTGTAAATGTTGTAACAGTTGATTTGCCTCCATTAACCTTCATATTATTTTCTTCAACCCATTTTTGGATACTTTCAAGGTCCCTTTGTAATTCTGAACAATCCTCAATGTTGTTTATTTCTCTATAAACAATTATGTCATCTGCATACAATCTTATTTTTGATGTTATATTGTTCCCTAAATCATTTGCGTATATTAAGAAAAGTAACGGACCGATTATACTACCCTGTGCAATTCCCTTCCAAACTTTCTCTTCCTGCGATACGTTATTTCCTACTTTGACTTTCTGAACCCTTGAATTTAGAAATGCTTTTATCCAACGTGTAACCCTTACGTCCAATCCTATTCCCTCCAATTTGTTTAATAATATTCCATGTTCCACTCTATCAAAGGCTTTGGAAAGATCTATGGCTATGCAATCTAACTGACCTCCTAAATCCAACTGATCTGATATGTCCTGCTGAAATCCCACCAGTTGTGCCTCACAAGAAAATTTCTTTCTAAATCCATACTGGCTCCTCATGAACCAATTTTTATCATCACATATCCCTCTGATGTACTTCGATATTAAACTCTCCAGAATTTTACAAACTATACTGGTCAGGCTGATTGGTCTGTAGTTCTCTGGTTTCCTTTTATCACCCTTTCCTTTATAAATTGGTATTATTATAGATTCCTTCCATTCCTTTGGTATTACACTATTATTTATGACATAGTCAAAGAGAAATTTTAAATAAGGCACTATGTACCACCCCATTGTCTTTAATACCTCCCCAGTAATTTGATCACTTCCTGCAGCTTTTCCTTGCTGAAGCAGTTGGATTTCTCTGAAAATATCTTCGTTTGTGAATGAGAAGCTTCTTGTTTCCCTCTGTCTCTCTCCCTCTCTATCTTCTGTTTCGGTTTCCAACTCTTGACAATCATCTACTGAATCTCTAAATTCCCTACTAAATAGGTTTGCTTTCTCAGTATCTGTTAAATAGTGTTCACCCCCTTCTCCCACCATTGTAGGAATTTGGACTCCTTTTCCTTTTTGATTCCTGATATATGAATACAGCTTTTTCCATTTCCCTTTGTGGTCATTACCCTCTTGAAGTATGCCATTCATATAATTCTCTTTTGCTTCCTTTTTCACTCTATTCAGTTCCCTCATTAGCTGTTTTCTACTTTCTCTACTCTCCCTACCCTCTTTGATTTTCCTGTTTACTATTCTACATTTTCTTTTTAAGTTTCTTATTTCCCTTGTATAATAAACAGGGTCTGAGGTCATTTTACCCTTCTTAACAGGTACAAATCTCTTCTCTCCTTCCCAAATAATTCCTTTAAATTTAGCCCAAAGTGTATCCACGTTACTCCCTTCACTTATCCAACAACTGAATTGTGATTTAAGGTAAGTCCCAAATTCATCAACTTTAGTTTTTCTGTACAATTTCTTGTCTTGTGTAACCCTCTTATTAAGCCTTTTTGGTACGAGTCCTACATCCATTATTACAGCCTTATGGTCTCCTATTCCTTCAATTACCTCAGTTTTATCAACAATTTCCCATGGTTTAACCAAGAATACATCTAGTAAGTTATTGAGACGAGTCGGTTCTTGTACTACTTGTGTAAATCCTCCCTCCCAAATTAACTTATTTGCCAGTTTCTGTTCATGGGCTTCACTTGCAGCTCCTTTCCATTCAACTTCAGGCAAATTTAGATCTCCCCCAATTATTACCATATCATTATTATTGTTTTTATGAGTATAATCTATTATTTTTTCAAAGATTTCCATGTCTCTTTCCTCTCTTCCAGGCCTGTATGTTCCTATAATTCCCACCTCCTTCATATTATCACAAACTAATTTTATCCCTAATATTTCATCCCTTTCATCGGTAAACCATTCATTGTGAACAGTAAGTTTCCTTCACCAGAATAAACACCCCCCCTCCCTTTTTATCTCCTCGGTCTCTACGATAGACTGTGTACCCTTCTGGAAATACTTCTCTATTACCCACCCCTTCTTTCACCCACCCCCTATCACCACATCAGTCTCATAAGATTCCATCAATGTACCGAATTTTAATTGTTTATTTACTACACTTTGACAGTTTACCAAGAGCAATCTCAGACCCCCTTCCTCCCTAAAACTTGACTGTTGCAATTGGGTAACTTGAAATTCCTTACTATCCTGAGTTTCTTTTTCTAGTTGACTGAGCCAGCTTGAAGTACAGCTGGCTCTTTCTACTAGTTTTCCTGGTCAGTATTATAACTCAAGGGAGTTGCCTGTTTTACAGTACATATCTTAAGATTAATAAAATCTAGAACAATATTTGCTATCTTTCGTTTACCTGAATTGTTTAGATGGAGGCCATGTTTTGTATAACAGTATCTCTCAAAACTGCTGCATTCAATAACCTGAGTATTCCGAAAATGTTTACAAATTTTAACAATATCTGTATTGACCTCGTCCACTTCAATGTTCACACACGAGTCTCTACTCAAATCATGCCTGTGGGGCACGTTCACTACAAAAACGTTAGTGTGGGTCAGCTTCCCTAGTGTATGTTTAAGTTGTGATCTTACATCTTACAAATAAACAGAAATGGAAACATCTTACGGAACCACAACCTGAACAACAATTACTTCGTTACCGCCCCCTCGAACCCACATTCTACTACACACAAAATAACACACTACACGCTGACACAAACGACATTGCAATAATTCAAAACATCCCACACAATTACACCATAGACACCATGCCAGCACGCAGATCCGACCACCGCCCTGTACTTATGCAACTTGGCGGACATGTATAACACAGACATGAACCAAAACACACAAATGCTGCACTAATTAATTCGGATGAATACAACCACCAACTTGAATCCCTGGATGAAGTTAATACCTTCCCAGAAACAACCACTACCCAACAGATAGACACAGCTATTAATATCTTCACTAACATCATAACAACAGCTGCCAAGGCCAGCAATGTTCACCAACCACCTAAACCGTACACACTACCTAATCACATCATTCAAATCATTTAAGACAAAAACAAAGCCCGTTCTAAATATCAACGCACTAAATCCCTCCAAGATAAAATAGAATTTAACCGACTTCATTCCAAAAGTAAACGAGAAATCATAAATTACTGGAACCAGCAATGGAACACTAAATTAAACACAATAAATACTAACAATGACAATCCCAATAATCTCTGGCGACTTGCAAAAGTATTTTCTAAAACAGAAAGAGACATACCTCCACTAAATACCCCTAATGGCAACACAGCCACCTCCAATAAAGATAAAGCTCAAACTCTTGCAACCACCCTTAAAGAACACTTCCAACCTAACGATCATCTCATTAATCCACAACACGATAACCACGTAAAATAACCACGGAAAATTTCCTACAAACACCTACACACTCATCAATTCCCCTATTTATACCCACAGAAATTAAAAATATCCTAAAAACCTCACAAATAACAAAGCTCCAGGGGACGATCTCGTCCCCAACCCACCTAAATTCTAACATGATTAATCTCCTAACTCTAATATATAACAGTATGATTAAACTAGAATACTTTGCACAACAGTGGAAAATAGCTAAAATTATCTGCTTCCCTAAACCCGGCAAAAACCCAAGACTTCCTGAGAACTATAGACCGATTAGCCTCCTCAGCATGATTTCAAAACTATTTGAGAGAATACTGTATCTCAGGATAGTCAACACAATATATAATCACTTAATTAACGAGCAACACGGCTTTCACCAAGGACACTCAACTACATACCAACTCCTCAGAGTAACAGAATACATCACTCACGGCTTCCAACACAAGCAAAGTACCACTGCAATCTTTCTTGACTATAAACAAGCCTTCGACCGTGTTCATCATCCAAGCCTAATATATAAACTAAATATAAACTAAGCTAAATATCCACCCTACTTACATCAAGATAATAAATCAGTACCTAAAAAACCGTAAATTTTATACATCTGTTAATGGAGTAAAATCTGACCAAGTGGACATACACGCGGGTGTAGCCCAAGGTAGCATACTCGATCCCATTTTATTTCTCGTTTATATTAATGATATCCCCATCACAAACAACACCATAACTGCTATTTACGCCGACGACACTGCCATCCTCGCAAAGAGCCGTAAGCCAGAAATCGCAATACATAATATACAGGAACACTTGGCACTACTGGAACCATGGCTCATTAAGTGGAAAATAGCAGTCAACCTAAATAAAACAAAGGCCGTGTTCTTCACCAGACGTCGCACACGGCCCTTACAACAACTCAATCTTCATAACGAACCCGTACAATGGACAACAACACACACCTACTTAGGGGTCACATTCGACACCCGATTGACATTAACACCTCACATAGGAAACACGATACAAAAGGCCAAAGGCATAACTCTCCCATTATACCCACTCATGCACAAAAACAGTACCCTCTCCCAGAAAAACGTAGTAATCATATACACCACTTTTATTAGGCCCATCCTAACGTATGCCATCCCTGTCATTGGCACCATCTCAATCAGCAACCTTAGGAAGTTGCAAGCAATGCAAAACTGGCTTCTTCGATTAGCCCTCAAATACAAAACATAGCGGTACCGTACCACAGATATACACGACAGAACAAAAGTACCATACCTACTAGACTACGCTGTAAATATCACTAAAAACTGCTATCACCAAGCACAAAATCACACCAACCCACTCATCAAACAACTGGGTAATTATGAACCTGACCCACATGATAAATATAAAAGACATCCTAAATACATACTTATTGTAAAAAACATTCTACGTAACAGATAAAACCAAAAACACTTATAAAAGACTCACACAAATACCAGCACTACTATAAGACACACACTACTCTTAAAACCAACGTTTTTCCTCTGCTCCTACGATATGCAACCAACAACACCTGCGACAAACAACATCTTTGGCAGAAACCAGCACTAAAGGTGCTCTAACAATAATGCTGTTTAAAATTAACATCTGCATACACTCGTTAAATATTAAACAAAACTGTTTAATAAATGAGTAGTCACTGCGTAAAATATCAGATAAAAGCCCGTTACCAAACATAGGTAACCTTGGGCGTGGTTGGCGCTTGAATGGGTGCCCATACTGTCCCCGTTAAAATTGGCGATATTGTGTATATTTTCAACAATTGGAAATTAAAAGTTTTATTGTCTGCTTGGAACTGCAATGTGTCATTGGGGAAGTAGTGCCGAGCTAAGAACAAGTTTTTTTCGTCATTCAGAGGGGTGATACATGGCCCGGACCATGCCAAGGTCGAAGCAAATCACGTGACTACCGCCGCACGCGCGCAACTTACATTCTGAATCTGGAATAGTCTGAGCCAATTAAATGTGACCATCAGCCAATTATCGTTCTCGTTGAAGATCACACCTCCCAGGCCGATAAGATAAAAAGGCCTTGTTACGAGTAAATTGCTCTCTCTGAATATCCTTCGCTGTATTGCTCTCTCTCTGAATATTCTTCGCTGTGCTGCTATTCTGAACTCTACACTTGGATGTGCGACGCTACGTTATCCAACTACGTGGAGAAATGATTTCCAGTTCAAGTCGATGCCCGTTCGGCCAGAATTTAGCGAGATAATTAGCGAATTCCTATGGAGTAAAACACGCCTTAAGAACCAAGTTAAGTGTGACTGTGTAGATGAGTTATTAACGTTTGACGTGTGCTTGTGCAAATACTTAATCTTGTCATCTCAGTTACAGCTTGTGACCGGAATTCTACAGAAGTCGTCTTAGAAGCTGAACACCTCAAGATGGACAATTCCACAACCACCTATAACACAACTTCATCGAGGGACACCTGCTACAAAGCCTCCATGGAGCTGTAAAATGTGAGGCGTATCTGGTAATTGGAAGGAGACTGACCGGAGGAAAATGCTGGAATAATTGACTGTCGACGGGGATCGAACTCCATCTAAAACTTCAGTACCTTTTAATTTAATTTATCTGTCTCACCTTTTGTACAACTAGAGGTCTTTCTTCTTTAAGTCGTAGATCTATTAGTTTGTCGTAGTTAGAAACATTTCATTTTTCCACTTCTTAAGGTGTCGTGGTAGACTAGGCACGTGTGAATGAAATTTTGAATCTGTTAGAGTAGACATGTAGGTTGTCTTTGAATGATTTCCCATGCTTAGGAGCTTAATATTTAAAAATCACTGACCACACGATAAATCTACTTCCCTTGTAATGTTGAAAGTTATTGGACTGAAATTTACGTGTACATTTTGAGTGAATAGGGTCGAAGCTAGTGTCTTTCAAGATCACTTGTTGTATTTATGATGAAGTCATCTAATTTTATGATATTCCACGAGGATCAGTGGATGTAATAATCACTTAAATAATAATAATATTGATTAAAGATCGGATAAAACAGAATTAAATGCTCGTGAGCCATAAATTTACAGTAGAGTCCTTATATGTGAGATTGAATGTGCTCTGTTCATGAAGGGTCTGGAATGTGACCAATCCTGAGGGATATGTGTTGTATAATTGAGCGATTGATGATTTAATGATGATATTTGACTTATTCTTGTGTATTGGGAGCGCAAGACAGATTATAAATATTGGAGTACGTGTTGCGAGTGTATTTCACAGGTAGGGAATAAAAATAATACGATTAAGGCTCACGCTCGCGATAGTTTCAACCTGTAGCCCAAGCGATGGTAGTGCTTATGGATTTTACTAGAATCTTCCATTATAATTTCAAGAGTTAGATGAACTCACATCGATATGTGAAATGTGTTTCTACCAAGTGATACCCATGACTTCGATCACTAGTCACCATTAATGAAGAATAATTTCAGTACACAGATTATTTCTGCTAGATATTACGTGACCTGACCACTCGTAAAAATAATGAATAAACTTGCCAAAACAGGATTCGATATAAATAATGTACATAATACGTGTTTCCTAGTGTGAATGTGTGTGTATATGTAAATACGTATATTTCTCTTGTATCATGTTGGTCCCATTTAATTTGATCTGGTCATGCACTTGCTGCGACGCAGATTACATTCATCGTTATGTGCTGCCTTAAGAAGTAATTTTCATGCCCTTAAGGGAAAATTTGATCAAATTAAGTCGAGGAAGACCAGAAAAGGATTTATTTTCTTCATTAGCGAGATATAAAAGAAAAGATCATCTCGTTATCTTACGAAGGCACTCGATTTGTAAATAAAATGTATTTAACTAGCTCACACGTGGATAACGTAAATTTCTGACACATTTATAGTTGAACTTTGAAATATTTTAAGATTAATTTGAATGGAAATGCAATACAAAGATCAGAAGTAGAAGTTCGTTAGCCGCATGATTACTTTGAGTTATGGTGAAACCAAGTCATTAATAATTAATTGGAAAATAATTATTCTGGAATGCTAATGACGATCGTTAGGTAAATGATGCAGTGGAAAATTAATGAGAACATGATCGTGTGACAGTGAAGCATAGGTTAATTAAATGATGAGAGATTAATAATAATAATAATAATAATCAGAATAATAATTAATTAATTTTGAGAATTTTGAAATCAATTTTCATTTTCTACTGAAGTTCATGTTGGTGTCATTGACTAATATTAAATACTGTAAATGATAAATTTAGTTGAGTTCATCTTAAAACCACGTGTTGAGACTACTCTGAATTGGTAAAGCTTTGAACACATTTATTGTAAAACCCTCGTTAGCAAGACAGTTGTTTAATTATTTTATGAACCTCTATGTTAATTTTTTTAAATTCTTTCAATCAAATATTTTGATTTGGAAAGGCAAGAGGCCTAATTTTTCTTTGGTTTTCATTACAGCACAGTAAGGCTGGAGATTAAGAACACGTGTCACTCAAAATCGAGGAAGAAATACAATATTATGGAAGTTCTATGTAAAAAAAATAATATCATTAAGAATATTTTCATTTATTATTTGCTTATGTGAATAAATGTCAGAGTGTTGTTTTAACATTTCTTTTTATCCTGCTTGGTCATCAACCCTTAACTTCCCTTAAATGCCTCTAGAAAGTGATAGCCAACGATCGAACGGTCCACCTCGGGATCTCTCGCTCGCTGGCTGGGCTTAGCTCGGGAATAATGGGGGCAATACAAGTACCACCACATATCTGCAACAACTAATAATCTGTCTCAGCCATACACATTGTGAACAAACTAGCGAGCCCCATTTAAATTCACCTAATTATTATCTTATCTAATAAATTAAATTCATTAAGTGACAGTTAAGCAACATTGGGCGTGGTCACCCACTGGATGGATGACCAACATCTGTATATCATTATTCAATAATTAATCACTTCTTTAATAACTATAACTAACCACTAAAACAATCTTTTAACAATACATTCTTCATTAAATAATTATTTTCACATAACAGCTGGGTGAGGAGCATTACATTGCACCAGTACCAGCAAAACTAACCGATCTCCTCCTCCCAGCGGGGGGAAGGGCCTTAAATTTGATGATGGGCGCAGAGGTACCTAGTACCCAACCTACAGGGCCTTTGCGAAAAAAATAACAGGTTAAATAAAACGGCCCGAACCAAACTGAATGGAGGCGAACACTCTGCTCCAGATAATGAAATATTAAAACCTATAGGGCTCTCGGCCGATGAAACATGGGCTATTCCCAAACTACTGAGGTGGCTCGCATGGAAATATCTTTAACATATTACAGAAAGATTGCAAAACGTAGTCACCTCAAAGCAAGATGTAGGGGAGCTCGAGAGGGTAACTCACACTCTATCCCCGATTTACAGTTAAAGATTTTATGAAGTTTGTACATTAGCTGAAAGAAAGGTTACATTTTAGAAAAGTATTGTTACATAATTAAAGATTCGGACCTTCCCCTCGAATAAAGCTGCGGAGGTAGCAAGAAAGAATGAATTTATGTGGCCATTACCTTATAGATGTTCTGCTGACCGAAGAAAGAGGCGGCCCCGCCTCCTGCCATAACACACACACACACACACACACACACACACACACACACACACACACACACACACACACACACAGACAGACGATGATCAATTGACCAGGAAACGTGAAAAGCTGCAGTTTATATACTCTCAGGGAAGGTTCGAGAGCATTCAAGACTAATCAGGACACACCCTCTTAATATTTATTGGCAGATTCAAAGTGAACAAGAAATGCGGGATTGGTTGAAAATTAATTACAAAAATTCGTGATTGGCTAGATTCAAAACTGGTGGAAAGAAAAGGAAGAATTGCCAACCAAAAAATAAATGAACATAGATCAGTTATGGAAAACCTAGGAATATGAATCTTCTTTAAGATATAAGTTCTTTCACCTTGCACCAGGATGCATGATCATAGTTTTTGGTAGCGTCATCTGTGGAAAAATCTCCAAACTTCTTGATGAATGGCAAAACAAAACAAGGAGATATTCAGTCAGTTTAGGAAACTTCACAACAAAACAATTACTTAATATTTCAGTGGTGACATCTTCACTGATTAAAGTTCCAAGTTCGTGTAGTATCAGTTTCACCTTTTGATCCATAGAGGAGTTTATAAAGGCGGTTATTTTGAATGCGCAGTGTAGAGGCGTGCCTCCCGAACAATTATTATTATTATTATTATTGTTGTTATTATTATTATTGTTATTATTATTATTATTATTATTATTATTATTATTGTTACCGTGTTTTAGCGGTAGGTAGAGGTGAAAGAAGGTGCGGGTGTGAACGGGTCTCGAGCTACGAAAGTAAAATTAATTTAAAATTTAACAAGGTTATATTTTCTTTTCAAAATAAGGAAATAACAACCATGGCAGGTACAAAGTAGCAAGTCAAAAGGGTAGTTACAATATTTACAGGGTTTGGGCTTCGCGCCCTGACTTCACAAAGCTCAGTTTTACCCCAAACACAAGTTTCAACAGAGGGGCAGAAAACCCCATTCATGCCTAGGAGCCCTTGCTCCAAATTACACTGAAAAGCCTCCACGAGGCATACAACACTCAATTTTCAAAAAGAGCCACTCGCTCTCAACTTTAAGCCTCTCAAAGGCCACACCAAACTCCACCTTCGAGTTGTCCTCACTGGACATAGACACAGGGGTAAAATACCCAACCTACTGAGGTCTATTAAATGAAAAGGGGCAATTACATGACCTCTAAAATAACAATTTGAGAGGAGGAGATCTGCACTCCTAATACACTTGTTTTTAAAACCTAATCTGGCTCTAGGCCACTAATGCAAGGGCTAATCCCATACTACAGAGGTGACTTTAGAAAAGAGCAATTTACATTATATTAACGAAGAATAGGTTGAGAAAAATAAGTTCACCTCAAAACAATGTGAGTGGGAGCTCGAGAGGGTTAGCACTCTCTATCCCAATATGCAGCTTTAAAAGAGAATGGATGAAAAGATTGGTTACATTTTAGGAAAAGGTTACATGGTGGAAACGCTTCGAACCCGCTCCGAGAGTTAAACTGCCAACCCAGCAAGAAAAGAAGTTATTAAGAGGCCATTACCTGGTGTTGAACAGCTGGAAAAGAAAGAGGTGCTTCCCGCCCCCTGCTATGTACTTTACACACTGAAAGATGGAACAGAAGTGGCCCGGAGACCCAAAAATCAGCAGTTTAAATACTCTCGCGGAAGGTTCTAGGCGTTTTAGGGAAAAGAACACCCGCCCACAATCACTTTATTGGCTAGGGTACAGAAACATATCCAAGTTGGGGGAAGATACATCGGATTGGTCGGAAATTAATAAAGAAATTCGGGATTGGATAAATCTAAAACAAGGGGAAAAAGAGGGGTATACAGCCAACTTAAACAATAACAGAAAGAAATTTAACAAGAAACAAACTTTTGAAATAAGAACTTCTCCAAAAAAATAGTTCTTTCACTCCGCACTAGGGTGCACTATTGTTGATCTTCAGTAGTGTCCTCTAGAAGAGAAAGTTCACACTTCTTACTACAAGCAAAACAAAAATACGTCGAAAATGACACAGTTCAAAAACTCCAAGATTTCCAGGTAGAGACATCTTCTGAGAAACTTGAAAATTAATACTGTCCATAAAGTTCAGACTTCCTCCAGCAGAGGAGTTTCAACAGGCGCACATTTTAAATTAGCGGTGTGAAGGTGTACCGCCCGGTACAGGCCTCCCCCCCCAAAAGTTCCTCCAGGGGTGACACATGAAATTGTTTGAAAACAAGGTCCAAGTTTTGATGTAGATATGGAGATTAATTGCCAAAAAAAAATTTATAAGATTTTCTTAATTTGGTTTGATTCAGTTTCAAAATTTTGTTGTTGCAGGTGAAGTACAGTCTTTATGTTTGTAGAAGTTGAGTTCTGAAGATAAACTTTTAATACTTAAAAGTGATGAAAAATTTTGCAATGTCCACCAAATATTGCTGTTGAATTCCCAAGTGTAGTCATTGCTTATAGTAACTTTTCATGTAGTTGATGTTGCTGAAGTTGGATGGCCAGACCGGCCGTTGCAGCTTGCGTCCAAAGGAGGCCGCTCGGACCCCTCAAGTACCCTGAGATACCGCTCGCCCGCACTATGAGGGGAGCAGTGGTGCTGAAACACGCCGCGCCCGCGGTGAAGATATACAGGCTGCGGGCAAGTAGCAGGTCGTGCGCCGCACATCAGCCTTGGCCGGGAGGAGAGCTCCGGCTCGCCGAGCGCATGTCGTCCTCGCTGGGGCCGAGGGGGCCCGTCCTCAAACCCAGTCGTGGCACAGCGCCGCGCGGCTGCGGGGGCACTGAAACATTAAAGCTAGGCGGCAGAATATTGTTGGACCATCATCTTTTTTGAGGGCACAGGCTTAGTGGAGAGGTTGAGGGGCCAGCGGCGTGCAAATATCCATGGCATTTAATCTAAGCAAGCCACAGTGTGTATAGCAGGAGACGGGAGCGTGGTAATGGCCATGGTAAGGACAGAATGGCAGTTTAACGGATCGGGGAAGGTTTTACAAAAAATGCTTACATATAAAACAAAATAGAAGGAGCAGAATGCCTTAAGAGTGGAAACTCAAAAAAAAAAATATATAACCTTCATATTCCTATCAAATTATATGAAGCAAGTTGACACAAAATTTACACCGGTTTCACCTGGGACAGGTGAACCCTAAATATCCTCTCGGTGGCTGGATTGCTTACTAACAATGTAACCGGCGTAAGAAAATCGAGAATGATACAAGGCCCATGAAATCTGGGGGCAAGCTTGCCCGCGGGAACAAAGTTCTTGACCATAACTTGGTCACCTACCTTCAAAGGGGTGGGTCTCCGTCCACGATCATACCTTTCCCTAACCTTTTCATGAGACACTTTAAGATTGGCTTTAGCCTTCTTCCAAAGATCTTTAATGTTGTCCGGATCTATTGTCTCGGGTAGAATGTCACTCAGAGACCAGAGGTTAGAGAGTGGCGTGTTGGGAACAAACTTGAACATCAACGAGGCTGGAGTAAATTTATGTGATTCATGAACCGCCGAATTCAAAGCAAAAGCTAACCAATGCAGGGACGTGTCCCACCTGGAATGATCTTCATGATGATAGGCAATAAGTGCGGACCTGAGATTACGGTTAACTCGTTCAGCCAGAGATGGTTGAGGGTAATAAGCAGAAGTAGTTACATGAGAGATGGACAAGTCAAAACAGAATTTACGAAATAAATTAAATGTAAAAGCCTTAGCATTATCAGATACAATATATTGGCACGGACCAAAAGAAGCAAAAATAGAATTTAAGCAAGTAATGGTAGACTGAGCGGTAGCCAGCTTAGTCGGAAATAACCAGGAAAATCTAGTAAAGCCATCTACGCATACAAGGATGAACTTGTTAGCATTTCCCTTTGACTGGGGGAAGGGTCCTACATAATCAATATACAGGCGTTCCATGGGGCGCGACGCTTGATGCGAAGACAAAAGGCCTACCTTGGTGGACATGGTGGGTTTACTAAGCAAACAAGATTTACAAGCTTTTACAAGTTCACGGATTTCACCGTCCATACCTTTCCAGATGAACATTTCACGAATCTTTTCACGAGTTTTAAAGATACCCAGATGCCCTCCTAATGGGGTCTCATGATAATACTTAAAGATCATAGGTACAAGAACAGCTGGAACGACAACTTTCATCTTATCATGCCTCGATGGGCAACATAGAACACCATTCCTCAGAACATAAGGGACAACATGTTCCCCAGAAGAAAGGGTTTCCATTATCGGAGCCAGCGTCGGATCTTCACGTTGGTATTTCTCAATATCCCTAAAAAGCATGGGAGCATCTGTTAAGATGGCATTAACACCAGATAGTATGGACTCGGGAGGTGATGAACTTAGGATGTTAAAAGGTTTGTTTTTTTCACCTATTCAATACATATAAGTTTTATAAATTAGGAATTTATTGTAGATTCCACTTGAGACATGTTTCGCCCTTCATTGAGGGCATCATCAGTCAAAATATCACCTCAAGGTAAAAAATCAGGTGACTGGTTAGTAGTAGACATGTACAAATTATTACATATTATTAACAACATATAAAAATTAAGTATGGGAAAAAATTTTTTTGCACAAAAGTGATGGTTGAACATGTAGGTTTAGATGAAAAGTCAGCACCAATGCCTAAAAATAACAAAGTAGAGTTCTGCAGTGGTGCTCTGGAGAAACAGTTGACGCAATCATATGAAAATAAAAAGTTTAAAAAATATTTACAATAAAACAATTAAGGGAGAAAAGGTGGAGTGTTTGGCATCAATGTTAGTAACCAAAAATTGATGTCAAAGGTTGGTAAATATACAGTATTTACATAGTTCAATTGAACAGTTGAGATAAAGTTTTTTAAAAAATATTTACATTTATCATTCAGCGTAAATGTTTGTAATAAAAACTAATGTTAATGATTGGTAACTATATAGTAATTACATTATCTAATTGAAAGTTGAGAATTTACAATTATATACATATTAACACAAGAGCAGCTGGTGCGCAAGGATAAAAAAATTTAGTACCAAGTGCGTCCTGATGTTTTAGAGGTTGGAAGAAAGAATTAGCATTGACATTTCAGAAATATGTAGAGCAGATTATTTTAGTTAAAAATCACCGGGGGTAGGGGAAATTTTTATAGCCAAATGAGGTTTTATAGGCATCAAGCTGAAAGTTTTCCAGTTGAAGCGCCGAGATCGGGACGGAGACTGGTCAGTGTGGCTGGAGATTCATGGGTAATCCGTGCGTTTGAACGACAACAATGGTGACAGTTAAAGTGGGTAATTGCTAATTAGGAAAAATGTTGTGGGTTGAAACATCTGCTTATTCTTTTAGTTGACTTCTGTAGCATCGATTGTGATGTAGAGACATCGGTGTGAAATGCCGGTGAGACAAAATGATATTGTTCCGTGGAATAAAATAAGGCGGACTACGGGATGAAGTTGTTGGTCTTTACTGGTCTGGTGAGATAGAATAGAGTTGCTTGTGTTGTGGACTGCTGTGGAGAGATTAGAAAGTATACGGCAACTGCAGAGTCAGAGCGTTAAAGCTGAGGTGAGGCATCTTCTTATTCTGACTGCGAAGAGGAGCCGTAGTGGCCCGCCATATTTGTGCCGATGTGCACTGGGTTCCGGCGAGTTGTTGAAAGTTGTATTTTAAGAAGTGGAAGTTATCTGATGTGTCGCTGAGAGGTGATTGTTGATGAGTAATGAGTAATTCACCATACCAATAAACCTGGCGATGCCTTTAATGTCCTTGGGAGGTTTAAAATCACGGATGGCCTGTGTTCTCGAATGATCGACTGCAACACCATCAGGTGACACAATATGCCCGAGGAATGACATAGAGGGCTTAGCAAAGGCAACCTTGGACAACTTGACAGTTAACCCAGCCTTACGAAGGCGATTGAGGACTTCTCGCAGATGATCTAGATGTTCTTCGAAGGTTTCCGAAAATACGACGACATCATCCAAGTAGTGGTACAAGTATTCAAATTTGATGTCGGAGAAGACCCTATCTAGCAGCCTAGTGAGTACAGCTGCTCCCGTGGGGAGCCCGAAAGGCATGCGGTTGTATTCATATAAAGTCCAGTCCGTGGCAAACGCTGTAAGGTGTTTAGACTCTTCGGCAAGGGGAATTTGATTATAAGCCTGATTCAAGTCCAAGATAGTAAGGAACTTGGCCTTACGAAACCATGAAAAACAAGAATGAAGGTCGGGAAGGGGCACAGATTGTAACACCACCTTCCGACTGAGAGCCCTGTAATCAATGACAGGCCTGAAGCCCCCTTGGGGTTTCGGGACTAGAAAAATAGGCGAAGAATACGCTGACTTAGAGGGCCTAATAATACCATCCTTCAACATCTGATCGATAATTTCTTTCAGAGCCTTCATTTTAGGTGGAGATAGCCTATAAGGTGGAAAACGGACAGGAATCGAATCCGTGACCTCAATTTTGTATTCAATAAGGTCAGTAACACCAAGAGTATCAGAGAACACCTCCGGAAAGGACTGACACAATTTGCGAATACTATCAGCCTGCTCCTCAGGTAGATGTCTAAGGTCTAACAACATCTCATCCTGGGTAGGCGAAATAGATGAACATGATACAGAATTACACTTTAACAAGGGAATGTTACAATTGGACGCAAATTTGAATGTGCACGACTTACTCTGAAGATCGAGCACAAGACCAGTGTGAGAAATGAAGTCCGCTCCCAGTATGATGGGGCAAGACAAGTGCTTAGCCACAAACAGTTTGGTTTTCCATGTAAATTTAAAAATACGAATTTTGACCAGTAAGGAACCTAGAATTTCTAATGGAGATGAATTAGCCGAAACATATAGGACAGGAGATGAGACATAGTCAGGTAGTTTACAAACAGATTTCAATTTAGAATACCATTCAGCCGAAATAATCGAACAGACACTGCCTGAATCTAATAAAGCAGTTATAGGCTCATTGTTTAACTCAATCTTAAGAAAAGGAATAGGTGCGGGGGAATCCGCCGCAATCCTAAGACACTCTTTGGGACATTCAAAAGATGCATTTGAAAATTGCTCGTTCCCTGAATTTACAACCTGTTTACTAGGGGCTGAGTCTCGGGAAGATGGATTAGTCGACTCAGCCGAAGCCACTAGTCACTTTTTATTATTGGCATAGGTGGAATTTGCACCAGAAGTTGAGCAGGAGGGGGTGCTATTCGAATTTGGGCAATTCTTGGCGATATGTGAGAAAGCCCCACATTTAAAACAGCCTTGTGATGAACCCGCCCCATTACTTGTCCCACTCGACTTGATCAGTGGACACTTATTGCGCAGGTGGTCAGGCGACCCACAAGCATAACATTTACGAGGGGTGACTGATCGGCGAGGTGGAGGCCGAGTATTACTAAAGGAAGGCGGGGGTTCTTTCGCTACACGCAAAGAATCGGCGTATCTAACTCCTTCCGCTGAGACGGCCAATGCTTCAAGTTCCGAGAAAGTTTGCGGGCACGCCGCGAAACACAAATATGACCTGTAGGGTGGTGAAATCCCTTCCACAATAGCTTGTACAATCTGATCCTCAGGGAAATGAAGAGCAAACACCCTAGTATAAAACTTAATATCTTGGATGAAGTCTGCCAAGTTTTCATCCAAGTGCTGTACCCGATAATAGTACTTCTGAATAAGGGAGGACCTGGCCCTCGCAGGGATGAAGTTAGCTAGCAAGTGGGCATGGAAATCCTCAATAGATGATTGCTCGGCAATGGCTCTTACGATTTTATCAGAGAGAATACCAATAGCATACGGATAGATAATTTGCAAAATTTGACATGGAGAAAGAGAAAAGACAAGGGCATGATCCTGAAATTCAACTAGAAATCTTAAAAATGAAATTACGTCACTGGTGGTATTAACGGAAAACTTAGAGATACCTCTGAGCAACATTGCCAAGGGATGAGGCAAGCTACTAAACCCGGGTGACATAGTAGGTAAAGGTTTCAATGGCAAGGTAGTTAATTCAGAACGTACATTATTTAATGAGTTACGGCGTTCAGACTCGTCCTATGGGGCAGAGGTTGTTTGAGCAGCAGTGGTTTTCCTATTGACTTCTCCCTTATGAGGCTCTTCCTCGCTACCTACATTCACCGTGACGGGTTGATCAGTTTTGGGAGGAACCTCCCCAGTTAACAATTGAGTGACCTTGCTAGATAATTCAGACATATTTTCAAGCAGCGTACTAGCTTCCTTCTTCTGAACGTCATTCAACTTTAGAGACAACAGATCGTTAACTCTATTTGAAAAATGAAACAGCCTAGCTTGCACACGCTTAATTTGATTAGGAGAAGGATCATTTTCATCAAAAAAACTAACTACAGAAGCTAGCCCAGTAATATTCTCCGTGATCGTGGAAAGAGAGTCGTCAATTTCTTTCTCTCCCAAGGTGGGGATGGAAATGGGCAAATCAAGGGACTCTCTAAGCTTATTGGTGTCTACTGCAACCGTGCCTCCAGATTGCACATTTCTAATAGTTAACTCATATATCAACTCCTCTTTGCGCAAATAGCTAAGATGGAGAACATCGCGAGGGCCGGGCATGATGACAGAACAATTTTGAAAAAATCAAAAAAAATTCCAGCAACTGAGAAAATTGTTAGAGTTCGGAACAAAATAATGTTAAGCCGTCAAAAGGGGCTAAAATGAGACCCATTCAACCACACTCTGCTACCACTTGTTACCGTGTTTTAGCGGTAGGTAGAGGTGAAAGAAGGTGCGGGTGTGAACGGGTCTCGAGCTACGAAAGTAAAATTAATTTAAAATTTAACAAGGTTATATTTTCTTTTCAAAATAAGGAAATAACAACCATGGCAGGTACAAAGTAGCAAGTCAAAAGGGTAGTTACAATATTTACAGGGTTTGGGCTTCGCGCCCTGACTTCACAAAGCTCAGTTTTACCCCAAACACAAGTTTCAACAGAGGGGCAGAAAACCCCATTCATGCCTAGGAGCCCTTGCTCCAAATTACACTGAAAAGCCTCCACGAGGCATACAACACTCAATTTTCAAAAAGAGCCACTCGCTCTCAACTTTAAGCCTCTCAAAGGCCACACCAAACTCCACCTTCGAGTTGTCCTCACTGGACATAGACACAGGGGTAAAATACCCAACCTACTGAGGTCTATTAAATGAAAAGGGGCAATTACATGACCTCTAAAATAACAATTTGAGAGGAGGAGATCTGCACTCCTAATACACTTGTTTTTAAAACCTAATCTGGCTCTAGGCCACTCATGCAAGGGCTAATCCCATACTACAGAGGTGACTTTAGAAAAGAGCAATTTACATTATATTAACGAAGAATAGGTTGAGAAAAATAAGTTCACCTCAAAACAATGTGAGTGGGAGCTCGAGAGGGTTAGCACTCTCTATCCCAATATGCAGCTTTAAAAGAGAATGGATGAAAAGATTGGTTACATTTTAGGAAAAGGTTACATGGTGGAAACGCTTCGAACCCGCTCCGAGAGTTAAACTGCCAACCCAGCAAGAAAAGAAGTTATTAAGAGGCCATTACCTGGTGTTGAACAGCTGGAAAAGAAAGAGGCGCTTCCCGCCCCCTGCTATGTACTTTACACACTGAAAGATGGAACAGAAGTGGCCCGGAGACCCTAAAATCAGCAGTTTAAATACTCTCGCGGAAGGTTCTAGGCGTTTTAGGGAAAAGAACACCCGCCCACAATCACTTTATTGGCTAGGGTACAGAAACATATCCAAGTTGGGGGAAGATACATCGGATTGGTCGGAAATTAATAAAGAAATTCGGGATTGGATAAATCTAAAACAAGGGGAAAAAGAGGGGTATACAGCCAACTTAAACAATAACAGAAAGAAATTTAACAAGAAACAAACTTTTGAAATAAGAACTTCTCCAAAAAAATAGTTCTTTCACTCCGCACTAGGGTGCACTATTGTTGATCTTCAGTAGTGTCCTCTAGAAGAGAAAGTTCACACTTCTTACTACAAGCAAAACAAAAATACGTCGAAAATGACACAGTTCAAAAACTCCAAGATTTCCAGGTAGAGACATCTTCTGAGAAACTTGAAAATTAATACTGTCCATAAAGTTCAGACTTCCTCCAGCAGAGGAGTTTCAACAGGCGCACATTTTAAATTAGCGGTGTGGAGGTGTACCGCCCGGTACAATTATTATTATTATTATTATTATTATTATTATTATCATTATTATTATTATTATTATTATTATTATTATTATTATTATTATTATTATTATTATTATTATTGTACCACTCCAATGCCGCGCATTTAAATTCAGCGCCCAAATGAACTCCTCTATATGTAAAACAGTTAAACTGAAACTACACCAACTTAAAACTAGTAGAAATTCAGTCAGTTCAGGAAACTTCACAGTACCAAAATACATCTTATTTCTGCGGTGTCATCTTCTGAGTAAAGTTCTATTTGCTATCCATCAAGAAGTTTGGACATTCTTCCACAGATGACACTACTAAAAACTATGATCATGCACCCTGGTGTGAGGTATAAGAAAGTATAATTCAAAGAAGTTTTGTATTCATAAGTTTTTTTACTGATTGATGTTCATTTCTTTTTGGGTTGGCAATATTTCCCTTTTATTTCCACCAGTTTTGAATCTAGCCAATCCCTAATTTCTGTAATTAATTTTCTACCAATCACTGGCTTCTTGTTCGATCCTGAAGTGTAACTTTGAATTGGACCAATTAAATTGAGAGGGTGTGGCTGGTTTATTCCTGAATGATCTCGAACCTTCCCTGAGGGTTTATAAACTGCGGCTTTTCACGTCTCTTAGCCAATTGATCGTCATCTTACTGAGTGCGTGTGTCAAAGCAGGAGGCGGGTGGCCTCTTTCATTGGTCAGCAGTTTAGTCGTCCCCGTGTAAGGACGTACCCTAAGGGTGCAACCTTACCCTTTCTCCCCTGTAATATTAAAGTATTGATTTATAGTAACTTTTCTTGCTGTTGGGTCTTTTTCAGTGTCGGTAACCATACAGTTTAGGGACCCTACTTGCCGATACGACGTCTTACATTTACCGTTAATCTGGCACGTTGGCAACGTTCAATCACTGTTCTAGCGTGAATTGCGTGTTGCCACCGCATTGGTATTAAAGTCACTAATGATACATTTGCGAGAATATTTAAAGAATATTTTCTTTTTCTGTGGGATTGTAAATCTATTTGGCTAATACCAGGTAAGTAGAATTGTGGCATGTTCGGATAATGCATTTAATAACATAGTTTGTGTGAAATGATGAGCACAACATTTTATTAATTACGTTCCTATTTCGTCCCATACTTATACGAACAGAATTCGATTGGGATGTCTAAGAAGGAAGAAGGAAGAAAAATCTGCAAGAACTCCTCCGAAAAGGAAAGCAAGGTTACGTCCTTTACAAACATCAGGTCAAAAAATGCTTGTACATTGCTACGAGCAATTGAAACACGAACTACGACGAAGAAGGTATCAGTCGCAGTGATACGAAGCTAATGGCAAGAGTTTCATTATTAACTGGGGTAAGTGTTCGTTTTTATCTTGTTTCTATGATAAGTTTCTGACATAATGACAATCAGTTCAAATGGAGCAGTATTTCATTCTGAACCTAACCTAACCTAATCATGTAGGCCTATACCATGTCTTGTGTCGACTTCGATACGGTTTGTAGACTTAACCTTTGTGTATTCCTGTTGACGTACGGTGTATGTGTATGTAATATATTTCTGTGTGTGTATTCTTACAGGGTAGTGGTGAATATATATGTTATATGTTATATTTTATTTAAAAATCTTAGAATAATTTATCTTCATCCGGTGTCTTTGGTTTCAAATGTGCATTTCTCTTTCAGAGTCGCCCACATACTCCTGGAATAAACCACACAAATCTGGACATGATGTTCAAGGAGTAATTCGTCGACCTGTGTCTGAGGGAGGAAGACTGGTTATTGTTCATGCTGGAAAGAAAGATGGCTTTGTACCTGGTATGTTCTTACTTTATTTTACTTCATTTTATTATAGTGAGGTGATCTCTCTTTTCATAGTTATGAGGGTATTTAGGGTTTGTAGTACGGATGTAAAGGGGGAGGGCACGTAAGTCTCTGATAAAACCCCAACTTGAGTACAGTTCCTGTGTATGAGACCCTCACTAGGATTACTTGATTTGAGAACTGGAAAAGTTCAAAAGAAAGAAGCACGATTTGTTGTGGGTGATTTCTGACAAAAGAGTAGCGTTACAAAAATTTTGTCGAGTTTGGGCTGGGAAGACTTGGGTGAAAGGAGACGAGTGGCTGGACTAAGTGGTGTGTTCCGAGCTGTCGGTGGAGAGGTGGTGTGGAATGACATTGGTAGACGAATACGTTTCAGTGGTATTTTAAAAGTAGGTAAGATCATAGTACAATTATAAAGTTGAGGATGAAAAGTGGGGCAAATATTTGTTTTTGTTTTTTTTAAGAAGGGAGTTAGGGATTGGAGTAATTTACCAAGGGAGATGTTCAATAAATTTCCAAATTCTTTGCAATTATTGAAGAAAAGACTAGGCCTATCCCTGAAACTACATCTTCCACCTGGGCGACTGATCTAAGTGCAGGTCAGTGGTGCCCGATTGATTGAAATTGACTGGCACGAGATCGGTAGTGGCATTATAACTTACCGCTCATTGGGTTCTGTACGTGGTTTTTGATTTTGACTTCTCCACTGTCAAGGGATCTCTTGGTTATTAAAAAGACTTGCAGGTATTCACTATAGGCCAATGATTAACCTTAGAGAGGTACTTCAATCAAAACTTCCCCAGTGTATTTTCATATAATACACTGACTGACAGAGCAAATGCAACACCAAGAAGGAGTGGTCAGAACTTTATGCCAATTGCAGGGTAGACTGACGTCACTGAGGTATGCTCATGATGTGAAATGCGCCGCTGTGCTGCGCACGTAGCGAACGATAAATGGGACACGGCGTTGGCGAATGGTCCACTTCGTACCGTGATTTCTCAGCCGACAGTCATTGTAGAACGTGTTGTCGTGTGCCACAGGACACGTGTATAGCTAAGAATGCCAGGCCGCCGTCAACGGAGGCATTTCCAGCAGACAGACGACTTTACGAGGGGTATGGTGATCGGGCTGATCGCTTCGTCAAATCGCAGCCGATACCCATAGGGATGTGTCCACGGTGCAGCGCCTGTGGCGAAATGGTTGGCGCAGGGGCATGTGGCACGTGCGAGGGGTCCAGGCGCAGCCCGAGTGACGTAAGCACGCGAGGATCGGCGCATCCGCCGCCAAGCGGTGGCAGCCCCGCACGCCACGTCAACCGCCATTCTTCAGCATGTGCAAGACACCCTGGCTGTTCCGATATCGACCAGAACAATTTCCCGTCGATTGGTTGAAGGAGGCCTGCACTCCCGACGTCCGCTCAGAAGACTACCATTGACTCCACAGCATAGACGTGCACGCCTGGCATGGTGCCGGGCTAGAGCGACTTGGATGAGGGAATGGCGGAACGTCGTGTTCTCCGATGAGTCACGCTTCTGTTCTGTCAGTGATAGTCACCGCAGACGAGTGTGGCGTCGGCGTGGAGAAAGGTCAAATTCGGCAGTAACTGTGGAGCGCCCTACCGCTAGACAACGCGGCAGCATGGTTTCGGGCGCTATTGCGTATGATTCCACGTCACCTCTAGTGCGTATTCAAGGCACGTTAAATGCCCACCGCTACGTGCAGCATGTGCTGCGGCCGGTGGCACTCCCGTACCTTCAGGGGCTGCCCAATGCTCTGTTTCAGCAGGATAATGCCCGCCCACACACTGCTCGCATCTCCCAACAGGCTCTACGAGGTGTACAGATGCTTCCGTGGCCAGCGTACTCTCCGGATCTCTCACCAATCGAACACGTGTGGGATCTCATTGGACGCCGTTTGCAAACTCTGCCCCAGCCTCGTACGGACGACCAACTGTGGCAAATGGTTGACAGAGAATGGAGAACCATCCCTCAGGACACCATCCGCACTCTTATTGTCTCTGTACCTCGACGTGTTTCTGCGTGCATCGCCGCTCGCGGTGGTCCTACATCCTACTGAGTCGATGCCGTGCGCATTGTGTAACCTGCATATCGGTTTGAAATAAACATCAATTATTCGTCCGTGCCGTCTCTGTTTTTTCCCCAACTTTCATCCCTTTCGAACCACTCCTTCTTGGTGTTGCATTTGCTCTGTCAGTCAGTGTATTACTGGATATTTGTATCAGTAAATTACTTGTATTGCAGGCCTATTTATTATGTTTATTCTGCATTCGACAATCTCCACCTGAATCGGTGCTTGATACCTGACTGTTGAACACCTTCCAAGCTTCTTATTTCTTACTGCCTGATATAGGTTCAGTGTTCGCAGCAATTACATTTGTTCTAAGGTATTGAAATGGGTGTTTATACTTATATCTTTAATGCAAGTGATCGTGGACTTCTAATCCAGATATAGGCCTACTAATGGAAATACATTCATGAGAGATGTTAGGATAAAGTAGTTTAAGTAGTAATTCATTGACTTCATCATCAGGTGACTTTGCTACACAGTAGTTGGTTTCACTTAAAATCAGACATCTTTTTGTATCATTCAACAGAAATAACATTTTTTATCAATTAATAGGCCTATCCTTGAAGAGGATCTCATTTTTAGGGAATACTTTTTTTTAGAAGAAATAACTTCAAACTAAAACTTAAAATTCTTACAGGTGCTGATTTATGCTACAAACTTGAAGAGAAATCAAGATTATGCTACAAAAGATGAGCTGCAAAGGTTGTGTAATATGAATCGAAGTCACTTAAAGAGGTACAGAAGCACCTAAACATAAGTTTAGATAATGTTGTTTACATTCATGTTGTTGACTTTCATGTATGCATAATAATATTTCTCTGTTTCTTTAAAACCAGGTACATTGTTGACGAGATGCTGCACAATGAAGGCCATACTGTCCTACGATTTCCTCCATACCACTCATTTTTCAATGCCATCGAATTTGCATGGTCTGTGGCAAAACAGTATTATAACAAAACAGTGGCTTCAAGACCTGGTCATGGATTGGACAGAGCTACAGCTGTGTGGAAAGAATCTCTTGATCAGGTAGGCCAAGTGGAAATGTTATTTATTGGATATAGGCAAGTGGAGTTTATAATATACTTGTCAGGTTGTGATACTTCAATATATTCTACAGGTGACAGCAGAGATGTGGAGAAATGAAGTGAAACACCCTGAGAAGAAGATTGTCGAGTCGGCCAACTAACTGGGTCATCTTTGAAAATGTCTTTTTCTATCGGCAGAGGCTTTTTTTTTTAAATCGTCATATTTTGTATAGGCTACGCGAGATGGACAGTAGCCCACTGGTTTTCTGATTAAACATAATTTATTTAAGCTATTGCATCAGTCTACTTACATACTCACTGTCCACGTATACCGGTAACCTGGTGATTTGATTATTGAAGCATTGTGCAATGATGCGACATACAAACTGAGACAATTTCGAGTGGTCATGAGCATAACTCATAGTCATAGGTTAGGCTAAATAATAATGTTATTGGCTTTATGTCCCACTAACAACTTTTATGGTTTTTTTGAGATGTCGACGTGCTGGAATTTAGTCCTGCAGGAGCTCTTATGTGCCAGTACATCTACTGACACGAGGCTGAGCACCTTCAAATGCCATCGCACTGAGCTCGGCCCTGCCAAGTTGGGTTCAGAAGGCCAGCGCCTCATCCGTCTGAGCCATTCAGACAGGCGTGGAGGCTAGAGAGCTGAGTTTAAGTAATTGTCGAACGTCAACTAGTTATAAAAATACTGATTGATTAAACTAATACGGTAATTAGAATAACCTAATTGCCTACCTACTTACAAGCTAGGTACTTTGGAATTATGTTCTGACTATCTTTTTAACACTGCAAATAAATCCATCTATTATTTAAAACTCCCTGTAAGAAGAGGACAGTGAATGCGAGTGGGTATTATTTTCAAATGAGCTGAGCTCGAGAGTCCATTGTAGCATATGATTTTTCCAGTGTACCATGACTCTGTATGTATTGCTTCAGAGGAAGTTTGGCTCCCCGCCAATGTCCAGTGTACCGATAATGAGGCGTGTGTGTGTGTTGTGTCTCACTGATCCGTGACTACGCACGATTCTTTCAGTGTGCCATGATTCACTGTGTGTCGCTGCAACGGAAGCTCGGCTCCCCGCCAGTGTCCATTATGCCGATAAGGAGCCGTGTGTGTCATGTGGCTCACTGAGCCGTGATTGTGCATGATTTGTGTGCCGTGAGCTTGCCGTTCCTGTGAATCGATTCACTCGGACACTTGAATGAATCGATACACTGCTTCGAATCATGCACTCAGTAGCCAACATTAGTACAGGTACATAGTACATTACCATTAAGACAGATAGCATTGCAAAGTAATTCGTCTTTACCATAATAATAATAATAATAATAATAATAATAATAATAATAATAATAATAATAATAATAATAATAATAATAATCGTATGGCCTCAGTTACCGTGTGTAGACATTTCAAGTTGACGCCATCTGGCTGTCTGCTCGTCAATTTTGACGTTCCGTTTTATTCTAGGCCCACTAGATGGCAGACCGAGTATACCGAAACTCTCTTGGGCGTCTCTGGTTGAGATTTAATTAATTTTGTCAGGTAAACACCAAATGTGTCGCCAGAGATCTTTTACATGCCGATATCGTACGGCATGGAGTGTCGAATGGACTTTTTTCCACCCTTCAAAAATCCGACTACCTCTGCCGGGTTTGAACCCGCTATCTTGGGATCCGGAGGCCGTCACTCTACCACTGATCCACAGAGGCAGCTGTCTTTACCATGAAATACATCGTCAACATAGATTAGTGAGGTTGGACATCCTGCCCGTCATCATTCATGAGTCGCTGTTGAACATACTGTACTTGTCAAAACTAGTAAGTTTCTATTTTACACAATAATAGTGAAATGTTGATGAAGACGACATACACCCAGCCCCCGTGCCAGAGATATTAACCAACGGTCGTTCAAATTCGTGACCCTGTCGGGAATCGAACCCGCATCCTGTGACCAAAGGCCAGCACGCTAATCATTTAGCCATGGGGCCGGACAATAATAGTGAAAAACCACGTTCACTGCAGCTATTGTTGACTGGATATTTCTTCTCTTTAAAGAACAGTGAGTACCACGAATTAATATCCTGTTTTGTTGATTCCTGTAAACTTTGTGTGTACCGGTACGGTGTTGGTTCGCCAGTTCCTAGCGTATCTACTGAATGAAAACTTTGTAGACCAATGGATTCAGTTTTATGTTTATTGTCTTCAGTCATCACGGCAGTGCTTTCAATGACAACAGTCGCTCGAGTACAATTCCTGTCGAACCTAACCTAACCCTGTGACAATCAGTGGTTTTCGGTGGATCACAACCTAACCGGTCATTATAATTTGTTTTCGGTGGATTACAACCAAACCTGTCCCTATCAGTGGTTTTCGGAAGAATACTGTGGTTTTGTCACAAGCCAATACAGACTCTTGAATCAATGTGTGAAAATGGGAAAGTGCAGAAAACCCTCTTCAGGAATGCCAATCTCAAAGTCCATAGTCTTTTTAGCGTTGTCACACAGCTGAAATGTCACTTTAGAGGTAATAGTAAAAAGTCTTGTATATAGGCTCTACAAATACATAGTACATTACCAATTCCATCTCGATAGCTATGAGACGCACACTGCATAGCGGTTTCGCTCTATAGATAAATCATATTATAGTGAAAAAAATTTGTTTAAAAAAAATCTGACATGAAGGTCCAGAAGGAAAATACTTTCATTGGAATTCTTATTTATGTGTTCACCACCCTAGTAGGTTTAAATAAACCTTATAAATGCTTCGTAAGGCCCATTCTCGAATATGGATCTGCATGCTGGGATGCGTACAAGATGGGTTTAATAAATTCCCTAGAGAAAGTTCAAAGAAGAGCGATGCGTTTCGTAACTGGGAATAGGAGGAATACCATTAATTGGGAAAGTCTTGAATCTAGAAGAACTAGAGCTCGCCTGTGTGGTCTTTATAAGAGCTATACGGAAAGGGCTGCTTGGAGTTGTATTAGGAATAATTTGGAACCTCCCTCATACTTATCGAGAAATTATCATAAGCATAAAAACCAGCATACGGATGTGGGCAAGTTTTCCTTCGTCAACAGGATCGTAAGGGATTGGAATAAATTACCTGCAGCAGTCTTTGATAGATTCCCTTCTGGTATCAAGTCATTTAAGAAGGCCATTAGTGTTTGTGTAAAGTGAAAAGTAAAAGTTGTAAATTATGGGCACTGAATTTGTGATTTTCTGCTTGGATTCGATTGTGAAACTGGGAGGTTTTTACTTGTGGTATTCTCTTTCCAGGAAATTGCTTGCTGTACTCATGTTTTTGTAATTGTTGTTGTTCTTGGTTAATTAACAATGTTTTTAACTTTATTTTTTATCACTTGTAACGTTAAGCTAGTAGTAAGCTCAATCTATAGTTTTGTAAGCCATAGTGGAAATAATTAAATTGTGTGTGAAACTGTACATGATGCTGGATTTAAAATGACTAGTAGTATTTCTTGTAATATTTTTTATGGAATTCCTTTTTGTACCGATATTTGAGTTGTTGTAGTTGTTGGGTAGTAGGTTTTAACTTTATCATCACTTGTAGTGTTAAGCTAGTAGCAAGTTCAGTCTGTAGTATTGTAATTTGTAGTGTTAAGTACTGGAAATACTTAAGTTGTGTGCGAATATGTATATAATGACACTGGATTTAGAAAGTTAAATTACTAGTATTTCTTGCTTGTTGTAATGTTGTTGTTGTAGGGTAATTACGGTTTAACTTCACTTTATTATCACTTATAATGGTAAGCTAGTAGTAAGGTCAACCTATAATATTGTAAGCCATATTGTTAAGCACTATAAATACTTAAGTTGTGTGAGAATTTGTATATGATGTTGCTCGATTTAGAATATTAAACTAGCAGTAATGCTTGCAATATTTTCCTTCCATATATCTGCTTCTTGTACTCTTGTTCTTTGCTTGTTTGTTTGTTTTTTTGTTTGTTGTTGTTGGGTAATTATGTTAACTTTACTTTATTATTACATTACTGTAAGTGACCGTTGCCACCGGGATATTTCCCATTTGCAATTTAATAATAATAATAATGAGTGACAGGGGTTTAACGTAATTTGGAAGGAATGTTTTGCGTATGATAAACGAGTACCAGGTTAACTACTGGGGGGCAAGGGCGGCATGCGTAGAGCTAACCACTCCACTCCACCAAGTGCCAACGTTATGGATAGTGGAAGCCTTCACCTTCCACCCTTCCAATGGCTTTCATGGTTTGTACGGAGATGACTTTGCTTTTTGCTTTTTAAATATTAGTATTCATGTTTATTATGTTTGTTTATTCATACCCCTGCTTTGTAATTCAGTGACCATGGAATGGCTCTAAATGTTGTAAATTATATTTATATTTACTTGTATTTATTTCCTTTTTCCATATTGCACATGTTTGTTGTTATTATTATTACTGCTACATATCGCTTAACATGTAAATAAACTAATATTTAATACAGTAAATAATGTTTATCTCTTTGGATTCATTTTTTCGTTGCATATTCTTTTTGCTATGACAACATTACTTCTTTATGATATAAATAAATATAAAATAAAAGTATTTCTTCCCAAACATATTTGTTATACGTGCACCAATCAGAGAACCAACTAGGGAAGTACCTTTTACTAAGGTGCATAATGTTTTTGCATACATGTATAATTGAAGAACTGAAGATCCATATACAGGTAAGTGGGTCGCCCATGTGGTAGGCCTATTACGCGTCATAGGAAACTGAGTGAACTGGCTGTGCAGTTTGATCACATTGCTGTGAGCTTGGTATCAGGAGATGGTGATGGATTTGAACCCCACACTCGGCAGGTCTGAAGTTTTTTTTTCGCCCGTCATTTTCATTTCAGGCTAGTGCTGTGTCTGTACGCTTATGTACATTTTAAACGTTTGAAATCTTAGCCCTCTTTCCTATCCCATTCTTGCCTCACAACCTGTCTTCATGTAATTTAAGGCAATGTATATGTAAAAATCTGGTAATGTTGTTTGACTCATAGTGCTCCTGTACATTGGTTTCTGTAATGTTGTAAGCTTGAGATACACCAACTTGTAAGCTGAAAATATTTTTCAAATGCCAAATGCCAAATTGCCGTAAAAGTACTTAGTGGGATGTAAAGCTGTTAGCATTATTATTAAAAGGAAGGACAGATATGTCTTATGTGGTAAGTCCTTGAACTTGCAGAAATCGCAATGAATTATACAATCTATATTCCCTCCCCCCTTCCTTTTTTTTTTTTTTTTTTGCTTTACGTCGCTCCGACACAGCTAGGTCTTATGGCGACGACCCCCCTTCCTTTAAGAATGCAGTTATAGTAATGCGTACATCAGAATAAAGGCAGGATTTTTAAAAATTAATTTAAGCAAGTGAAGGAGAGAATGTATTACTAGCTCAGGTTGGCGGATTCGAGTTAGGCGGTATTTGAAAGTGCTCAAATGCGCCAGCCTCATGTCTAGATCTACCGGTACATAAAGAACTCTTGCGGGACGAAATACTGGCACCTCGGCGTATATGAAAACGATAGAAGTAGATAGTAGAAGTAATATTCAATTCTGCAGTGAGCTTGAAAGCTGACCTAATTTCCGTTCACGTAGCTTGGCACATTAGTGTTCTTATATGGTGGGTTCGAGTCCGGCGGTATTTGAAAGTGCTCAAATACGCCAGTGTCATGTCTAGATCTACCGGTACATGAAATAACTCTTACGGGACGAAATTTTTTGGCAGTAGAACTTATTACGTTATTATTTTCAAATCCGCAGTGAACTTGAAAGCTGACCTAATTTCCGTTCACCGGGCGAGTTGGCCGTGCGCGTAGAGGCGCGCGGCTGTGAGCTTGCATCCGGGAGATAGTAGGTTCGAATCCCACTATCGGCAGCCCTGAAGATGGTTTTCCGTGGTTTCCCATTTTCACACCAGGCAAATGCTGGGGCTGTACCTTAATTAAGGCCACGGCCGCTTCCTTCCAACTCCTAGGCCTTTCCTATCCCATCGTTGCCATAAGACCTATCTGTGTCGGTGCGACGTAAAGCCCCTAGCAAAAAAAAAAAAAAAAAATTCCGTTCACGGAGCTTGGCACATTAGTATTCCTATATGTTTCCTGGTAAGCTTGAAGATATAACCAGCCTGCAGGCTGAAAATATGCCCAGTAATCTCTCTCCTTACTGCTTACCGGTATTGAAGAGAGAAGGAAATGTTCGCATAAAAGAAAGGGAAGTCATTGGATGTCTGGAACTTTCGAAAATCACACTGCAAAGATTTATTAAATAAATTGTATCGTTTAACACGCCCCTCTTTTCAAGAATATGGTTAGTACGCCTACTGTATATCAAAATAAAGACAGATACATGTAACATTAATTTGAGTGAGAAAGTGTGTTTATTTCCTTAATTCCTCATTGAGCGTGGAAACCGACTTAATTATGAATATCTTGATTTATTTCATCTTAACTTTTAGCATTTACTAGGGTAGGGACACATTCATTATCGGTGTTTACATTGAGGTTAGTTTGTTATGGTTATGTCTGGTAATTTTAATATGTAACCAGGCAGGTTGGCAGCAGTGATCAGCCATTACAAAAAAGAGAAAAGAAGAGCATCGGGTGGCGATATTTACTTTCTGGGGTATTTCCTTACGCGGCGATTACTATACATCTACATCTTTCTAGCTCCGCAGTTTAACCCGAGGGAAAGGTCCGAATCGTTAACTATGTAACCTATTTTCTAAAAAAGTAACTTTATGCCGGCTTATGTAAAAACTTCATAAAATCTTTCACTGTAAATCAGGGATAGAGAGTGATGTACCCTCTCCAGCTCCCCTTCATCTTGGTTTGAGGTGAATACGTTTCATGACTGTTTTTCATTCTGTAATGTGGTAATGTAATTTCTATACAAGTCATTTCAGTAGTTTGGGAATAGCCCCTGTTTCATCGGCCTAGAGCCCCTTAGTTTTTTTAGTGTTCATATCTAGGAGTGCAAGTAGATGCCTCCATTCATTTTTGTGTTCGGGCCACTAATTTAACCTGTTATTCTTATTCCACGAAGGCCCAGCAGGTTGGGTATTCAATACCCCTGTAAAAGTAAGTTCAATTTTGTAACTGGTGGGTTGAAAGACCAGAGAGTGATGTATGTTGCCTTTGAGTAGGCAGTAAGAAACCGAGAGCCTGCTAGCTCTTTTTAAAATTTGGTGATTGTAACGAGCGCCTCTGGAAGGCTAGTTATTGTATTTTGGGAGCAAGTGCTCCATGAATTAGGGGGATTTCTGCCCTTGAGTAAATTTGTACTCTTTGGAAATTTGAGCTGAGAGCTCAAGAATCGTAAAGCGAGGGGCTTGAAGCCCAGAACTTGTAGAATTCACTACACTATATTTTCCTTGACTTGTTTCTAAATTGCTAATTGTACCTGTTACATTGTTATTTGTTGATTTTTGAAATTCTAAAGAAATATAACCTTTGTTAAAGTTTTAAATTAACTTTAATATTGTAGTTAGACCCATTCACCCCAGCACTTTCTTTCACCTCTTTCTGCTCCACGGGTATCTCCGTAACAATTATTATTATTATTATTATTATTATTATTATTATTATTATTATTATTATTATTAGTATTATTATTCTTTTCCTGCCGCTTTTCCCACACCTGTGGGGTCGCGGGTGCGAACTGCGTCGCACATGTGGATTTGGCCCTGTTTTACGGCCGGATGCCCTTCCTGACGCCAACCCTCTATGGAGGGATGTAGGCACTATTGCATGTTTCTGTGGTGGATGGTAGTGTAGTATGTTGTCTGAATATGATGAGGAGAGTGTTGGAACGGACATATACACCCAGTCCCCGAGCCAGAAGAATTAATCAGAAGCGATTAAAATCCCCGACCCGGCCGGGAATCGAACCCGGGACCCTCTGAACCGAAGGCCAGTACGCTGACCATTCAGCCAACGAGTCGGACTATTATTATTATTATTATTATTATTATTATTATTATTATTATTATTATTGTAATGGTTACAGCGTCCGCCATGCCAAGCCGCTACGCGCCGAGCTCGTCACCCATCGCGCCCACCCACTTAGACTCGAGCGCGCCAATCGCGAGCAACATTTACGTGCTGGGCGTGCCCTTCTCTCTTCTGTCCGTGGTCGCGCCGCATGGGACGACAGAAATGACTCCGTGTTCCATCTCGCGATGTTCCTTGACCCGTCCAGCATCCGGACGATCCTAGAAGAACCAGCACAGGTATATAAGAGAGGAACGACCTGCCTGCAGTCAGTGAGAATTGGAGAGTGAGAGTGAGTTAGTGAGTGAGTGGGAGCGCGATTGAGTTTGCTGGAGCGCAGTCAGTGATGGCCTGGGAGTGTGCAGCCTGATGAAGTATCTGCCTGTCGGAGCCGAGGACTTGTTCCCGTTTTCCTGATGTCGTGTGTGTGTGTGTCCCTTGAGGCTGGCTGTTGGAGGAGAACCTGGAGTGTTCTGGAACGGCGACGAAGGGAACACTAGGAGACGACGTGTGAAGACTGCGGAGTTCAACTGGTTGAGTGAACAGCGGATACTATCCCGACCTGCGAGGCTGACGTGTAGGCTGTGGACCGTGACAGTGCTAACGACTGTGACTGAGTGGCTGAGGGAGTGTAGTGTACATAATCGAAGACTCTGTGTGTATGTGTGTGTGTGTGTCATTGTAGATGGAACATAAGAGAAACTAAGGAAGAGAGCGCGCGAACCGTAAGTGTGTAAGTGTACTTGTGTAACTTGTAAGCTCGGCTATCGTCTGTGCGTGTGTGTAAATGTGTAATTGTAGTGCTTAGTTAATAAATCTTAGAAATAGGTTGCTACCAGGTTCTGTACTCAATTATTCATTTAAGTACCCCACCAACACGTTACAACTGGCGTCAGAAGTGGAATGGACAAGTGTGATAAACTAGTGGATAAACTCTTAAGTAAAACTGGTGTCAGAATCGAGTACCTGGTAGCGAATTTTGTAGTCGACAGAAATATCTACTAGCGAAATGAATTCCGAACAGCTTCAGATTTTTCTAAGCAAGTTTAGTGAGATTGAAAACACAATCTTATCTTCCTATGGCGAACTCATTAGTAAACTGAGATCTGAGCGGAGGTCAAACCCGGACCAGCTGAAAACCGATTTGAATGAATGGAAGAGTGACCAGTTAAAGTCAGGAGACGAAGTGCGCTCTCTCGAAACCGAGGTCGAACGATGACGATGTGCGGAATGGCAACGAACTGGACAAGAAGGGATCCGAAGAGATGCTCGCGGATATGGAGTTCGGAGTTCGAGGCCCAGAGGTGGAAGTGAGTGCCCTGCGTGCGGAAACGATGGCTGTGGAGACGCGAATGAATCCTGCTAGCAGCGACGGCGGCTCCACCATTGAGAAGTTGGAAAACCTACGGGATGACGGGATTACTTCCAAGAGAACATGCCGGACCCAGTTCGAGACCGGATCGACGTCCAAGAAGAGTGCCGAATATCCGATCGCCGGACTACGTGTCCAACGCAGCCAGGTCTACGAGTGTGGGTACCTTCACTTGACCACTGCTGCCATACACGTTGTACCGTAGATGCCTGTCGGCCAACACGTGAAGCGACAGTCCTTAGCGATAATCCAGCCTCATACAGCCCAATTATCCGAGCCCTCTCGAACGACGACAGTTGTTGATAGCGTGCTCTTCTCTGTCATCGAGGCATGTTTGACGGGGAACACTTCACTGCACAGACTGCAAGTCAACTACGTTACACCAGAGTCCGTATACTGGAGTTGATTCCTCCGCGACCAATCACGTGGGGAGACCTATAGCAACAATCCATTGGGTCTAAAACATTGATCGTTTATATACCTACATGGCATCATTCCATATTTTGAAAATCAACACAAACGACCAATGCCTTCATGGTGTTGCAATTTCCATTCTCTTAAGTGTACTTTGTTGTTTTCTCTTCCCTTCACTATACTGTTTCTTTCTGCGCTCGGACCACTTCGCACCAGTTTTCTTGTTCAGTCTTCCTTGGAATCCTTCCATACTTACTACCCTCTTTTTAAAAATCTCTCTATCCATAGTTTCACCTTATCTTATATTATTACTTTCTAAATCTTTCTTTACTTCTTGAATCCAGCTAGTTGTTGCCTTTTTGTTCCTAAGGTACTTGAAAATCCTTTTTGTTAATCTGGAATCATCCATTCTGTAAATATGTCCAAAAAAATGCAATCTTCTTCATCCTCTTCTTCTTATTGTTATTATTATTACGTGTTACTGTTACAGTGGAACATAATCCTTAGAACGCAGACCTCCTATTGAGGGTGGCAGTATCGGCTGTGTAGCATGTTTTATTACTAAAATCCCACGACCCAGCCAGGAATCGAACCTGGAGTCCTGAGTCCCAAAAAACCAAGACACTGACCACTCTGCCTCAGACTTGGACTTTTGGAAGCTTACGTCTGAGGGAGCATGAAACATATGGACATGTATTCACAGAATTTTTTAGTCAGAGAAACTGGGTCTTTGCAGGTATTTGGTTATAAACATGTTTTTTTATGACTGAGGACGAGCAAATGTTGCCTGAATTAAAATCACATCAGGTCACAGATGTTTCCTGGAAATTATCCTAGATTGCTTGAAGTCATAGCTTGCAGAATATTTGCCCATGGGGTACAACATAATGTTGGTTCTCAGTGAAGAGGTCATGGACGATCTATGCCGATCTCTCTGGCCCAAGACGGAGCCTTGGCTTGCAGGAGACACTCGAATTCACACTAGCCTGTGATGTCTACTGCTGATCTCGTCATCTGCTTTATGTGCAACTGTGGATTAATCATTGGTATGTAAATTTCAAGTGTTCTGTTACTCAGGGAACTTACGTTCACTTTGGATTCATTAGTAATCATTTCGGCTTAGCTTAATACAATTTTTTTTTTTTTTTTTGTAATTCATTTCAAAATTTCTGTGTTGAATAAATAATTTTGTTTGATTTTAAATTTATTTCCCACTTAATTTGTTCATAGCGGTTAATTATCTCATTTTACTCACCACCACCACCACCACAGTCATGTGTATATCATTCATGTGATGGAAATTCGGTTACCGGTATGTAGGTAGGTCATCAGAAGTCACATGACTAGACCATACCACAAATAAACTGTAAGGAACACCTTCATAACTATCCAGATATCAACAAGATGAGAGAAGAGAGGTTGCTGTGGCATGAACATAAGGACACAGCTGTGAAGCAAACTACTCTAGTTTATTTCCAGACAGATGGTGACACTAAGGATGACTAAAGAAGTGGCAGCTGAACTACCTTTGGGAAGACATACAAGATTTAGATATCTACTCCACCTATGCTGTAGTACAGAAGAGTGAGAAGCACGAAGTATATCTTGATGTGAACAACGTCTGGAAAAAGAAGGATATTTTACTTCTCTTCCCCAAAAGTGGTTTCAGCTGATTTATTTATATTTTATAGAAAATAATAACCACAGAGAATTAATACAAATTTAAATATGACTTTTAAAAGGGTTATCAGTGTGAGTTCCTGTAATAATTTGACATTTTAGGAATGAACTTTTGTTTAATTTTTCAGAAAGAAGCAACATCTGTAGGGCCTGTAGAATGGAGAATTGAAGTGGCCGATGAAGATGTAAAGATTAAGTTTAAGCAAGGCAACTTTTATGATGGTCGTGTATCCAATAAGTTTATGGAAGGCAAAGGAAAATACATGTGGACTGATGGTTCTGTCTATGAAGTGAGTAAAGGAATGAATAATATAATTTACATTCTGTCTATTTATAAAACACTGACCACTCTGCCATGGAGCTGGTAAATCTTTGGGGGTTTTAATTATGCTGGAAATTTTGTATGGTATTTGTTTGTGTGATTTTTTTATTATTTATCGTATGATGAATCTGTGTACACACGTGTATATAGTTCAAGGTAAATGTGCGTAGTCACTAGTCCGAACAATACTATAACTCAAGGTCTAGCATTTTGACCCAATCAACTGCTTCATCCGATGTGCGGTGAATGTCCATTAGTGTTCCTTTGAAAGCTCGAATTGGGCAGTCAGCAACAATGTGGTGGATTGACTGAGAAGAGACACCACAATCACAATCTGCAGAGCTAATCCAACCCCATTTGCACAACAGATAACCACATCTGCCATGTCCAGTTCTTATCCGATTGATGATTCTCCACTGTCGTCTTGGAAGATCAAACCCTTGTACTCGTTTAGAAGGATTCTCAACCAGATGTTTGTTCACTACTGAAGACTGATCCCACTGGGCTTTCCATGAACTGTTAACATGAAAAGAAGTTCTTTCAAGATCCATTGCTGTACACCAGGGTTGTTTCCTTGATTTCAGTCGTTGAAGTTCATTGTGCGTAATATCTTGATGGATGGGTAGTTGGGGGTTCTGCTGAATGTTCTTTCAAACCTTTAGGAGAGCTTCTGATCGTCTTGGGGCTGGAGGTGGAATATTGCTGAGAACAGGAAGCCATAGTGTGTTCGTGCTCCGAATGCGACCCGTGATTATGCACATTGCCTGATTGAGTTGTACATCGATCTTCTTTGTGTGAACACTATTGATCCAAGAGGGGCAGCAGTATTCAGCAACAGAATATGATAAGGCTAATGCTGTTGATCTTAGAACATGAGTATTGGTTCCCCATGATGTACCAGCAAGTTTCTAGTTTTTACTTTAGGAGCTACATTTGAGAGATGTTGCTTGAAAGTCAAAGTTCTATCAAGTGTTATTCCCAAATATTTTGGTGTACTGCAGAACAGCAACACTTCACTTCGGAATGTGACTGTTGGTTTGTAATTAGACTGTCTGTTGCATAAGTGTGATGTAGATATAACTGTTTTTTGAGGATTTAGGTGAAGGCACCATTTCTTGAAGTATACATCCAAGGCCTCCAGATCAGTGGCTAAAGTAGTTTCAGCATCATAAAAGTTGGAGCACTGAGTCACCAAACGAATGTCATCAGCATAAATGAATTTTCTTGATGATGTGTCTGGGAGGTCGTATATGTACAGACTGAAAAAAAGGGGGGCAAGGACGACATGGATCACATTCAAGAATTTTAGAAGGAGTCCTTCTCGCCAGACAGTATCATAGGAAGCTGATAGATCCAAAAAGGCAGTCACGCTTATTGATTTCCTCTCATATCCATTTTCAATATACGTGGTGAGAGACAGTACTTGATCATTACGACTTGTTCCAGGTCTAAATCCTGCTTGCTCTATAGGAATGTAGCTGTTGATTGTTTCATAAATTCTATTGTAGATCAGTTGCTCAAGTTTATTTGTAACACTTAGAAGTGCTATTGGACGGTAGCTTTCCACTTTAGATGGATCTTTATTTGGTTTCAGTATGGCTATTATCTTTGTTTTCTTCATCAGAGGTGGTATGTTTCCAGTTTGCAGAATATTAGTGAAGGAGTTGGTTAACCATTTTATTGTGGCTGGTCCGCAATGAGCCAAAAATTCACGATAAATTCCATCAAATCCTGCAGCTTTTCCAAGTTTCATACTTTTTATTGTGGCTTTTGTTTCCCCTTCTTTGAATGGAGCAGAGAATTCA
Organism: Anabrus simplex; assembly: GCF_040414725.1. NCBI lineage: Eukaryota > Metazoa > Arthropoda > Insecta > Orthoptera > Tettigoniidae > Anabrus > Anabrus simplex. The sequence goes on along the minus strand of NC_090268.1, from coordinate 84,515,936 downwards.
GAAAACTGTGGCACTGCACTTTTCTTGATGTTCAACTATAATATGATATCCTTTATGGTTCGCTTGTCTTTTGTGTTTTTGGAAACTGATATTAGATGATTAGCAAAATCATTCAGATTGATTGCTGTTTTTGATCTCTTAGTTGCAGGGTTTGAAGAATCCAGTTTCCTAATTATAGACCAGGCCTTTCTGCTAGAATGGGTGTAATCTAGGGATTCCACTGTTTCATGCCAGATCCTTCTTCTACTCTCATCCAAGGATTGGAGGAGACCAGCTGCATTGTCGGAATTAGGATGTTCTTCATATTCTCGTAGTAATTCCTCGCTCTCTGAACTCCAGCCAGGGATATACTCCTTACGATATCCTCTAGGGATGCATCATCTCGCTGCACCTTTCATAACCCCTACAAATCTGCTGTAGTTGTTGTATGTTGGTTTGATCCATCTTATATTGGAGTCTGTTTGCTTTGCAAATTCAGTCCAATTGGCTTTCTTGAAGTTCCACCTTGGTTTAGGATGTGATCGAACAACAGGTAAAGACATCCCAACTCCCAACCTCCAAGAGAATAGGCCTGTGTTGACTATGTGGGAAATCGTTGAGCACTGTACCTCGAACTTGACTGTGTGAATTATGAAGCCGATTTGTGAAACAAAGATTTGGGGTGTAGCCTCGAGACCAGCGAGCTGATTGAAAGGTAGGCAGGTCCTTAGCATCAAAAATCAGATTCAAATTTTCAGTTTCCATCCAGTCCACAGGAACTTCACCATTAGAGTCATCCTTGTTATATCCCCAAAGATGATGATGACTGTTGAAATCACCAAGATATATAGTAGGATACTGCAGAGAAGGTATAGGAGGATTAGGCCAAGTAATATCTGGTGGCTTGTACACATTATCCGTTGTCAAGTTTTCAATGTTAACTGTTGTAGTGAAAATCTACGTTGCTTTACGTCCGTAGGTTTAACCACTACACTGCCCTACACGTGGCCCCCGGGTGATGCTAAGAAAGCAACAGTGATAAGATGAGACCGAACTGTTGGAAACGACTTCTCGGTCAAAGAGCGAACAAGAAGGAGATGTGTGGTCCTTTTCAGGACCTTCAAGTTTGTAGAATTGGACCATCGCTGCACATTTGTCAATTGAATATCGAAGGGATTAGTCGAGCAAAATGTATGTGTGATACAAAGTGTGAATGAAACATGGCATCCATCAAGCTGAAATTTATGAGGTATACATCATTGTTTCTTCCCCTAAGTGAAAGAAATTCTTTTCAAAGGACATACTGAGGGATTAAAATAGTATTTTGAGGCATTTGTAAGGTAATAGAGAAGATTTTACTGCAAAGGGATTGTTTTTGTTTATCCAACCCTTGTCCCGTTTCTCTACAGGGTCGGGTATGAGGTGAAGTGAATCTGTCGTGGCGGGTTTTTTTATGACTGGATGCATTTCCTGACGTCAACATCATTAGAGGAGTTAATGAGATGAAATGAATGACGTGATAAATATGATAGTAGGAAGGGAGAGGGTGAAACCTGGTGCCGGTACATAGCCTACTCCTGTTGAATAGCACCAAGGGGTCTGCTCAAGGCTTGACATCTCCATTCAATGGACGAATCACCATCAAGAGCATCATATGCCCTCACTCCACATGGACACTGTGGAGAGATTTGGTATTTAATGCAGGCTTTTGGCACACAATCTAGTGATTAGAAATTGTATACCACCACCTGTTTATCCTAAATACAGTCCCCAACTTTGAGAAGAGATGTATAAAGATCGCTGTTGACTGGTCATTTTCTAAGGACAGAAGATAATAAAGGCACTTACTTACTTACTTACTCCTTGACGCTACGGTCCTTGCAGAACCTTGGTCTCCGCAACAATCTTCTTCCAAAGCTCTCTGTCGATTGCCTTGGTCCTCCATCTCCGGACTCCCATGGTACGTAGATCAGCCTCCACCTCTTCTATCCATCGCTTTCTTGGTCTACCTCTATATCGTCTTCCACCTGGATGCCCCTCCAGCTCTTTCTTAGGTTCTCTTGTAGTCTCCATTCGATGGACATGTCCTAGCCAACGCACTCTAGCAGTCTTCATGAAAGATACTATATCCTGCTCTTGATACAGGTCTCTAAGCTCCTGATTAGATCTAATACACCATCCCAGTGCAGTTTTAACTGGCCCAAAAATCTTCCTCAATACCTTTCTTTCCCATGTCATTAACCTATATTCTTCTGTTTTATTTAATACCCAGGTCTCAGCTCCATATGTAACCACGGGTCTAATGACAGTCTTATAAATGGTCAACTTAGCTTTCCTGGATATTTGTTTATTGGAATTAAGGCAGCATAGCATCGATTTCCTGCAGCCAGTCTAGAATTTATTTCCTTTTTTGTTTCATTTTGTGAAGTAATCAGAGAGCCTAGATATCTAAATTCCTGTACCCTTTCAAAACACTTTTCTCCACACCTAAGTGCATTTGGAGGTTGACTAGATCTGGAACTCACTAGGAACTTAGTTTTGTTGTTATTCACTACCAGGCCAATTTGCTGTGCTCCCCTCTCCAATTCTTCATAGGTTTCAAGAAGTGCATTGTTTGTACGAGAAATAATGGCCACATCATCTGCATATGCCAATATTTGAATTAGTCTATGATATATGTTCCTTTCATGATTTGCAATGATGGTACGCACAGCTGTTTCTAAAGCAATACTGAAGAGGACAGCAGACATTGGATCTCCTTGCCTCAAACCCACTTTTACATCAAAGGTTCGCGATACTTTCCCTTGTACGCATACCTTAGATTTACTTCCACTCAAAGCTGTTTTTACCAACCTAATCAGCTTCCCAGGATAACCAAGGGCTTTCATTTCGATGAGTAGTTTTCCTCTTTGCACTGAATCGTACGCTTGTTTAAAATCAACGTACAGTTGATACAGTGGTATGTTATATTCATAGCACCTCTCCAGGATGATCCTCATTGTAAAGATATGATCTATTGTTGAACGGTTTGCACGAAATCCACACTGATATTCTCCAAGATCCTGCTCTGCTTTGTGTGTTAGACGCTTAACTATTATTATGCTAAAGATCTTGTAGCCTATGCAAAGCAGAGATATCCCTCTGTAATTTTCACATTTCAATTTATTTCCCTTCTTAAGAATTGGGTACACCAAAGCTGTTTCCCATTCTTCTGGTAATTTCTCTGTTCACCAGATTTCCAGTATCAACTTATACAATGCTTGTATCAATACCGTTCCACCATATTTTAACAACTCAGCTGTTATTCCATCTTCTCCTGGTGACTTATTATTCTTCATCGATACGAGGACACCTTTTACTTCCTCCAAAGTGGGTGGTTCACTATTGCATTCCTCAGATTCATCTTCATTAGATTCACTATTTGGCAATTCTAATTCATATTCTTCATTTTGTATTTTAACTGGATTCAAAACCTCCTCAAAATATTCTGCCCATCTATCTAATATTTCCTGGGTATTTCCAAGTAGTTGCCCATCCTCATTTTGTATGCAGCTTACTCTTGGTTGAAATCCACTTTTTCTCTGCTTTACGTTTCTATAAAACTTTCTACTTCTCTTATGCTCATAATCTTGTTGCATCTCTTTTATCAGATCTTTTTCCATTTCTCTTTTCTTTTCTCTACAAAGATTCTTGGCTTCCCTTCTACATTCCGCATACGTTTGGTGAGTAGCTCTTGTTGCCCGTTGCATATATATCATCCTTGCTCTATTTCTTTTCTCCAAGGCTATCTTTACTTCCTCATCATACCAATCCTTCTTTGGCTGTTTCTTTCTTTCTCCTAGTACCTCCTGGGCTGCATTTGTGATGGCTTCTTTAATCACCCGCCATGATTCATCCACTGTTACTGCATTTTTATGGTTTTTCAAACCTTCTTCAACCTGTCTTTCATACTCCTTTCTCCTTGCATCATCATTAAGTTCTTCTTGGTTAAATCCTTTCCTCCTTACCTCTGACTCTTACCGCAAGCTTTTGTTTCAATTTAGCTTTCACCAAATAGTGGTCTGAATCTATATCTGCACCTCTATAAGTACGCACATCTTGTACATCAGACGCATGTCTTTTATCAATCAGTATGTGGTCGATTTGATTCTTGGTGTTCCCATCTGGTGCCTCCCAAGTTTCTTTATGAATTCTCTTGTGCTCAAATGTAGTGCTACTGATTACCATATCCTTTGCTGTAGCAAAGTCAATAAGCCGTTACCCACTGTTGTTACTTTCCAAATGTAAACTCTGTGCTCCTATTGTGGGTCTAAATTCTTCCTCTTGTCCCACTTTTGCATTGAAGTCCCCAATTACTATTTTAATGTCATGTCTAGGTGCCTCATCGTACTGTTTCTCTAGTTCTTCTTAAAACTTATCCTTTAGTTCATCCTCCTTTTCTTCCGTAGGTGCGTGTACGCTTATAAGTGTATAATTGAAGAAGCGGCCCCTGATTCTCATGATACAGATTCTTTCATTTACTGCCTTGTAAGACATTAAGGTATGCTTCAGTTGTTTAGATATCATAAAGCCTGTTCCACAGATGTTATCGCCATTCCCACTGTTGATTAAAGTATAATCCTGTAAATCGAACATCTCAATTTCCCGCCATCTAATTTCTTGTAGAGCAGCGATTTCAACATTATACTTTCTTAGTTCCTCTTCTAGTTTTCTGCTTTTCCCTGGCTGGAGTAGGCTTCTCACATTCCAAGTCGCTAATACCAATCCATAACCATTTCCTCGCCTAGGTCGTTCGTCAATTTTATCCGTCCGGTTTGTTCTTACTCTTTGCGGCTTCTCAACAGTTTATTTTTTTTAATGGGATAGAGTTGTCAACCCTATGCCCAACCCCCAACCTGGAGGACCAGGGTATCCCTTTTAGTCTGGATCATCACCTTCGACCTGTCCGGCAAGGGAGGCCCTACCAGTAGCTAAGCTACCGCCGGCATAGCTCTCAAGATCTTTTGACCACACAAGCCCCACCACCACGACAAGGTAAAGATACCATCGATGGGGTAATAAAGGCACAGTGCTGATAAAACCACATAAACTCCATAGAGAAATTGAAGTGATATATGGTATAAGTTTTGTTCTGATTGTATATAGCCACTGTTATGCAGCTAGTCAAGGATATTCTTCCTCCAGGAATACAGGTATAGAGTCGGGGAAGAAGAAACTATAGTCTAAGCTATAAATAATTTTATTCACCCTGAATGAAATTGTAGTTTAGGGGAAGGCGCCTAAAATTTAAAATTTAAAATTTAATACCTATGTTTTTGGTCCTATCGAAAAGTACTACATAACAAAAAGTGCAGAGAGTACAATTTCCGATCATTTATGTTTTTTCACTTTTACCGTACCAACTATGATGAGTGGTATTTCAGAGTCGGAAAAAAACTAAATGTGAAGGCCTACAATATCGAAAGCGCATAACATTGATCAACAATAACATTACATAGACCATTGTTTGTTGTGATGTCATTTGTCTCTTATGCTGCCTCTCAACTCCGATAGATGGGATTACTGCTGCGTACCGAGTATAACAGCCTGACTGAATATTGGCGGGAAATAGCCGAGGAGTTAGAAAACTTTCTTCTTTAGCATGCCATTCCTCTGATTCGTACATTTTCTGATACAGCTGGTACATAACACACTGGTTCATCATAGTATGGTATTCCAGTTATTCGATCCCTACTCCGACGCGCTGTTTTGAATGAGCAGTGTGCATACTTCAGGCAGAGGTTGACTTAGTAGTAGTAGTAGTAGTAGTAGTAGTAGTAGTAGTAGTAGTAGTAGTAGTAGTAGTAGTAGTAGTAGTAGTAGTATGATCTTGTCTAGAATAACAATTGTACAGGCCCAATCCAAATTATAGCACCACAATTCACTAAATAACTCAAAATTCAACCCTGAAAAGAGCCGTTTCTTAAGGAAAGCTTCTTCCTCTTAACTTTTATTAAATTCTACATTCTATTCTAAATACCAGAAAAGAAGGGGTTTCTCCGCTGGCTTGGAGGAAAAATTTGCCTCCAAGTCTGATAGATTTTTCCGCCGCCAGTGTAGTGAATTGATATGTTCCGACTCATCTGGTACTCCTAGGAAACAGATTAGTAAAAGGGCATAGTTTTGGGGGTCTCCACTATTCGACCATCTCCCCGCCGAATAAAGACGAAGAGTGTTCACGAATCACGGCTGTCTGCAGCTTGGTAATTCCAGTTCTGTAACTTTGGACTGTTAGATCGGCAGTATAGTCCTGTTCGTTAAAAGTGAAAAAATGTGTGGTGTTTCATTTGATCGAGTATTTCATATGAAAGCATTGCTTTTAATTGCGCCATTCATACTGACGTCATTGTATTGCATGTTCATTTCAGTTTGGAAAACCACTCAGTCTTTCTGAGGATGTAAAAAATCATGCCATAAATACTCATTCCTGAGTAAATCAAGTAAAATTCACATTCAACAATGTTAGTGCAAATGATGTGAAGTGTGAAATCAGATGCTCCGGGTAATGACGACATACCATTAGTAGTAGTAGTTTATTATTATTTTTCTTGTGATCTACAGTAAACAATACCTTTTTGATCTGATAAGTGAGAAAAATAACATTGTACAACCTACAGCCAGATTTAAACTAAAATTATATAAACCATAAATGTTGATAAATGGCCATGCACACTCTTTTCCGGAGATCCGATGGCCATTGCATTATGGCAGTAACGGCACACATCTAACAACAGGCAAAATTAAATTGTTAGAATGTTATGGCAAAATTAAATACAAACTAAAATGATATGGAATGCGCCACTGTTAGGAGCGAAAATAAATGACAATGAACAACAGATGTGGATACCAGTTGATTTAACAATGTTGCGTACCCACTGGGGTTAAGCAACATTAACCATGTCGGAGATTGTCTGCCTGAGTCAGCTAGTCTGGCAGCACACTTCCACTCCTAGCAGACCCAGGCAAGGTCGCATTTACTACTGAGTGCACTTGCTTTTTTGTTTACACAGGGCAGACCTCTATCATTTAAATTCCTTAATGACAATCTTACACTTACTTATTCTGTTGTACTGTACTACCGGTACCTCTATTACCTCACAACCATTGCACTATTTAGAGTTCCAACTTGCCCTCAATTGAGCAATGAGAAGGCATTCTAACGCTTTGGCCTCTTCGACTATATACTCTGCCAGCTCTACTTTCAATAAACAAACACACTATCAAATAAACCACTAATTACTTTTCCACATTACCTTCAGACTTACAAATAGCACCATACATATGCATCTATCATAACACCAATTTTTCACTTTCCTCAACCTTATACCACCTTATTCCTACTCCAAATAAAGACATTATTACTCTTACTCAATCTGCTGTACTGTACTATCTCACCATCACTGCACTATTTAGATTTCCAAGCTTTCATCGTTAATACACCAAATATTCAATTTTCACAACCTTATACCGCCATATTCATCAATTCACTATTCATACCAAACACATATTCACCTACAATTGCCATACTTCATTCCTAAATCCAATAAACAACACACCAATTACTTTAGCAAATTTTCTTGTACCTCCTATTCGCCTCTTACCAAATATTTGTTTTTCTCAGCTTTATACCACCATAAACAAACCTCCAACAAATAACACTCTCAAATAACCACTAGTTACTTTTCCACGAACCTGCTACGCAGGCGTAGCAGGGGGAGAGGTGATACTCCCACGTGGCGCGTCCCAGGTGGCGGATAGGGGGGTCCTAACCGGCTTGCCGGCGGACTTGAGGGAAATAAAATACCTCTCGCGGACCAAACACACTACCCCCTGCGGGTGGGGGACGCACATGTAGAATACACCCGCGGTATCCCCTGCCCGTCGTAAGAGGCGACTAAAAGGGGCGACCAAGGGCTGACTGAATTAGAACCAAGAAACTAATTTTGAATCGTACCATCACGCGGGGAACACCATAGGTTGCCTGTACTTGCAAGTAGTACCACTAAATTCGGTACGAAATAGGTTTGTGATTAGTAGAAGTTAAAGCCTGGCCTGGTGGATTCCAGTACCCGTGCGTCGTACCCATGTGTGCCACACCGCGGGTCTTGGCGTAGCCTGTGAGTTGTACCACTATATGAGCAGCACCGTGGGTCTGCGTTGCCTGTAATTAGTACCCACTATGTGAGGAACACCACGGGAATACCGGCGCCCGTGTTTAGTACACCTAGGTGGGGAACCTTCTCGGTTTGCGTTGACTCTGAGTTGCGCCATTGTGTGAGACACACCATAGGTCTGCGTTACTTGTACGTATTGCAATACTTGTGAGTAGTACCATCTTTTGTGGAACACCGTGAGTCTTCGCTACTTCTGATTAATACCCCAACATGACACATACCATGGTTCTATTTTACTCGCGACATGTACCATTCTGTGGAGCCTTAGACGTGGATTTTGCACCCCCTTTAGACACCAAGTATCATTGTGCTTTATAAGTGGTCCCTTGGTCAGTAATAATGTTATTTTCGATCTGTATTGAGTCCGATCCACTGGTTTTTGTTTGTTTGTTTTGTGTTTTGTTGAGTTCCTGTCCATCCAGTCATTCTTCATGCCATATTTTATTTTTATTTTGGTCAGTGGATGCCTTTGCAATTTTTGTTCTTTCATTTCGTACCATTAGGGGCCGATGACCTTCGATGTTAGGCCCCTTAAAACAACAAGCATCATCATCATCATCATCTAGTTACTTTTCCATATTACCTTCAAACTTCCATTCTCTCCAATACCAGAGTTCACACATACTTAGCATCATGCCACCATATTCTTCGATTTGCTATTCATGCCAAACACATATTCACATAAAATTGCCTTACTTCACTCCTGAATCCAATAAACAACACACTAATTACTTTACCAAATTTTCCTATACCTTCCATCCGCCACTTATTCCTACATCATACCAAACACAGATTCGCATACAAATAACATAAAATTACCCTAGCCCGTTTCACAAAGATACCACGCTCACTCCTCTTGTTGTCACTCTGCCTCTGTAACAATTATCTTACTTCTTGCTAACTTTATTATTTATTTTTTATTTCTTGTAGCAGTACCCTCATCATTTCCTCCTGTTACCAACATGTCTCTTAGGCTTCAATTTCTTAAACTTCTACTCCACCCTTCATTCCAGCCCTGCTCTACTCTCTTCCAGGTTGCCTCCGAGCATTCCCTTTCCCTCTAAGCTGCCATTTCTTCACTGTTTCCACTCTGCTGACTTCCTTAACTCTAGCTGTGACTGTGTCTGTGCCCCTAGGCCTACCCTCTCTTGCCCCATTATCCTCTGCTCCTTCCTTATCGGTGTTTATGATCGCATTTTCACTTGGCACACCTCCCTGTCTCTTTTCGCACAGCACATTGTTTCTTTTGGTATTAACATTACTACCCTCCCCCTCTTCTCTCATATCACTATCTTTCACTTGCCTATCTTCCCCACTAATCGCTGCACTTCTCTCTGTTTCTTCGTCTTGTTTTATCTTCATTTCTAGGTCCATCAATCTATTCACAGACCAGATTCTACTCCAGTTGCTGCCTGACACCACTAGTTCTTGTTCTCTGATAGTTGATCTCAGCCCTTGATTTATAGCTCGTATCTCGTGTTTTCTAAGTATTTTTTCATTCCTGATTGCCTTCATTCCCACGTCCCTCTTGATCCATATTTTTTCCCTCTGCATGTTACCCGAATTGCCAACCACAACATTAGCCATCAGCGTAGAAAACAGTTGTACGTTGATAGGCCTGTTGCCTCTAATTCTTCCCACTCTCTGCACATCGTCTATGTCCACTTCACTAAAATTAACTTTCATTTTCACCTGAATTAAGTCCACTACTTTATAGGTTGTAAGCACTTTGTCTTCTGTCATCTCCTCAGGCACACCATATATAAATAGGCACTTCTTCCTGCGATTTAAAGTGTTGGCTTCCACTTCTGCTTTCAGTTTCAGCGTCTCTTCTTCTAATCGTCCTATTTTCTCCCTTAATGCTGCAACTTCTTCGGTATTTTTCCTCACTTGTGATGTTGTGTCATCTGCCCTTTCTCAGAACCATCCCTTCATTTTTCAAACTCCCTTGTTTCTTCTTGAATCATATTTGAGTTGCTCAAAGGGGCACACTTCCACAACCACCTCTTTTACAACTCTTCTGATTGCTTCCACATCTTCCCAGCTCATATTTCCACTAGATGTCGGACCTGGGTTCAGCTCGGCCCCCCCCCCCCCATCCATAGCAATATTATAATCACTGCCACTGATAGCATTAATTCTCTTTTAATTTCCATTTCCATTTTACATCCACCTGATTTCACTTCTTCCTTCTTCTTTCTCCCCTGCCATCCTCCTATAATCGCCCTGTATTGTTCCACACCAATCATTGTCGGTAAACTCTTCAGTACCTTCCTGCACTCAGCACCTGCACTCCCTTCTCCCACTCAAAGGACCCTCCACTCAACACGTCTGCACTCGTCAGTGGCTTAGGCTGTACTGTGACATTCCATTATCTTTCATAAAATATATTATTGGTGCAGATTATCTATTCTGATGCATATATTTAATCATTGCCTCATACATGGAGTATTCCCAACTGTGTGGAAGTATGGTATTGTCATTTCCATTCCTAAGAAGAATTCTCCTAGTTTACCATCAGGGTATCACCCTATATCCATACTCCCACCCCTTTCCAAAGTACTAGAATGCTTGGTACATGAACAGGTCCTTACTTACTTGATTAACTATTCACTGCTTGACCCTTACCAATTTGGTTTCAAGAAAGGACACAGCACAATGACTGCCTTACTGAAAGTAACTGATGATATCCAACATGCAATGGACACTCGACAAGTGACTGTACTGGTTTTACTCAATTTTTCTAGTGTTTTTGATACTGTCCTTCCTCAACTGCTACTTTCAAAATTGGTTTCATTAAATTTCAGCAAGACAACAATAATATTTTTCAGTTTGTACCTCAAAAATTGCTGTCAGTGTGTCACAGTAAATAATAACAGATCTGAGTGGCTTAACAAACCCCTTGGTGTCCCCCAAGGATCTGTACTTGTACCATTGCTGTTTGCAATTTACATACACGATGTTGCTAAATTGATTATACACTGCAAGTATCATTTTTATGCTGATGATTTGCAGATCTACTACCACTCAAGAACTGATAAGTTCAGAGTGCTGTACGACAAATTAATGCAGATTTAAGTCTCATAAGTAATTTTGCATTGAGTAACAATCTCAAAATTAATCCTCTTAAAACACAAGCAATAATCATTGGCACTTCAGAAAAGTTACAAATCTTAAAACAATACTAAATTCCTCCTGTAACACTTAACAGTACCATTATTCCATATTGTGAAACATTGAACTGATCATAATATGTGATGAAAGTGTACTAAAAGATATATCAAAGCCTGCATCCCCTGAAGCAGTTTAAAAATATATTTCCTTTATCCCTGAAAATAAAGCTCATTCAGTCACTTTTGTTACCAATTATTGAATACTGTGATACAATTTTTATTGATATCAACAATGAACAAGGCATGAGACTGCAACATGCCCAAAATGCATGCATCAGGTATGCATTCAACACACGACCATATGCCCATGTATCTCCATACTATAGACAGTTATCATGATTACGACTAAATGACAGACGTAGACTCCATGCAAGTACTTTGGTGTAAGTGCTTTCTGAAAATACTCCTCCTTACCTATCCCCCAGATTTCGCTACCTTAGTTCACTACACCAGTTCAATATCCAGTCAGGCTGTACGCCAGAAATTCCTGTACATCGAACCGCAACCTACAACAGATTGTTCACGATCACCACCACAAGCTGGTGGAATGAACTCCCCAATGGCATCAGGGAAGCTAAATTTAAGACACTGAGCTCGATAGCTGCAGTCAGTTAAGTGCGGCCAGTATCCAGTATTCGGGAGATAGTGGGTTCGAACCCCAATGTCGGCAGCCCTGACGATGGTTTTCCATGGTTTCCCATTTTCACACCAGATAAATGTTGGGGCCGTACCTTAATTAAGGTCATGGCTGCTTACTTCCCACTCCTAGCCCTTTCCTGTTCCATCATCGCCATAAGATCTATCTGTGTCGGTGTGACGTAAAACAACTTGTAAAGAAAAATTGAAGACAGAGTTCAAAACCCTTTGCAGCATCATCTTATAAGCACTTCCAGTCTTTCTTGAGTGTGAATTGGTTGTGTGAATGAGAGTAAATATGGTTGTTTATTGTAATGTGTTCTAGATTATACTTTTGTTATACTTTATTTACGGTAGTTTAGTTAGTGATACTTTAGTTCGTTTAGTTTATACTTCTGGTTGTAAAGATTTAATATGTTTAAATTATGTCTTTTTTTATACTGTTACTATATATTAAAATGAAAATTGTTGAAATTCTTACATTGTAAAACTGTAAAATTTATATTGTAAATTAATATTCATTTGTATACATGAAATGGTTAAGTGTAAGAAAGGGCCGGGAGCCCTAACTTTGCCACAATAAAGTTGCTTTAATAATAATAATCTTAGCCCTCAACTGTTCATCCTGGAGATCATTAGTTCATCGTAGCATACTACTTTTTGAAAAAAATGTTAGGCAAATAGTGAACAATAACAGGCACTGTAGAAAAGAAAAAAAAGTGAAATAGGAGAACAGTGGCTGTTCCACCCAGGACTTCTACCAACTTCATGGCAATTGTGTGCCTCCCCATATTGGGCTGTACAGTCACCTAAGGACTGACAAATGAAGAAGAGTTCTGTTTAGTTGACCAAACTTACCACATCCCAGGCAACTGGCTGTTAAAATAAATTCTTTTGAGAGATTCAAACCTCCTACCTCGAGCACTGTCCACTATCACATATCTCCCCGCCCTCTTGCCATGTGAGCTACTGTGACACTTGACCTTCAGCGCCCACTTCCCAGCCTGTATAGTACCGTGCTACCGGTCTGTGCATCCACCTCCTGTGTTAAAGTACATGTTCTGCGTATCTATACTTGTTTTACGGGTTCATTCAAGGTACTCATAATGAATTAATAGTGGCGCTCATGATTCCTGCTGTCTTCTAGCCCATAAACACACATCTCGTTATATTACCCTGGTTTAGGGAGAGAGACCGATGTCTTTCAGAATTGTAGTAAATGTGAAGGGATGCATAAAACTGGATTGCAATAGATTGGTGGACCATCCGGTATGATAATAAAGATATCCTCCCCTGTAATGGGACCTTGATGTGGTGGGGAGGCTTGTTCATCCCAATGAAGCAGGTAGATGATCTGTAGGTGCAGCTGTATCGGATGGTTTTCTGTCGAGTGACCAGAATAACAAATGGTTCATCGAAAGGGGTGTAGCAGTCCTTTGGAATTTTCTAGATGATTGACTGATATGGCCTTGTAATAATATTTATGGCTTAGCTACTAAACCCTGAGGACATGCAGCTCTCTCTCTCTCTCTCTCTGTATGAATGAACGATAGATATACTGATGATGGGTTCCTCCTAGGTAAAATAGCTCCCTATTTGAATCTCTGGGTGGGGACTACAAGAGAGGGGGCAATCATCAGGAAGATAAATATTGAAATTCCCACAAGTCGGAGCTTGGAATGTTGGAAGAATGAATCATTGCGGTGATTTAGACGATCTGAAAAGGGAAATGGATAGACTGAAGTTATATGTAGTTGCTATAAGTGAAGTATGTTGGCAGGAAGGGCAGGAATTATCAACACAAAATCAAACAGGCAAAATGCAGGAGTTGATTTAATAATGAATAAGAAAATAGGGCAGAGGATAAGTTCCTACAACCAGCGCAGTGAATAGATTATAGGTCATGCCCACCACAATAGTGCAAATCTATATGCCTACTAATTTAGTGGTTGATGAAGAAATCAAAAGAATATATGAAGATAGAGGATAATACAATATGTAAGAGGAGATAAGGATCTAATTGTGATGGAAGACTGGAATCCTGTGGTACGCCAAGGAAGAGACAGTAATGTAGTAGGAGAATTTGGTCTGGTACAAAGGAATGAAAGAGGAAGTCGTCTGATAGAATTCTGAACCGATCATGTCCTTGCTAAGACTTGCTTCAAAACATCACAAACAATGGCTGTATATGCAGACAAGATGTGGAAATATTAGAAGGTATAAAAATAGACCATCATGATTAGGCAGAGATGCAGAAACCAGGCGTTGGATTGGAAGACCTTTCCAGGAGCAATTTGGTGGTCATGAAATGCCATCTGAAGTTGAAAATTGAATAAAGAAAGGAATGCCAGGAGATGAGATATAGACAAGTTGAAGGAAAAGAGAGTGAGGAATTGATTCAAGGAACACGTTGCCCAAGGACTAATTGAAAAGGTTGAAAGAAACACAATAGAAGAAGAGTGGACAGTCATGAAAAATAAGATCAGTAGAGCTATTGAAGAAAGGTTAAGAAGAAAGATAAAATGAAGTAAGTTTCAATGGATAACTCAGGAGATACTTGACCTGATCGACAGTAATGCAAAGGTGAGGAGGGCAGAAAAGAATACATGCAATTAAAGAATGAAGTAGATAGAAAGTACAGGACAGCTGAGGAAGACTAACTGAAAGAGGAATGCAAGGATGGTGAAGGTTGTATTGTTGTAGGAAAGGGTATGTACTGCTTACAGGAAAATCAAGGAAAACTTTAGAGAAAGGAAAATTAGGTGTGTGAATATTAAGAGCCCAGATGGAAGACTAATTCTGTGAAAAGAAGACAAGGCACGAAGATGGCAGGAACATATCTAATAATTGTATCAAGGGAAAGAAGTAGATGATAAGATTCTGGAACAAGAAAAGGCTGCTGATCAAACGAAGACTCAATTTCGAGGTCAGAATTTAACAGAGCTTTGAGAGACCTAAATAGGAACAAGGAAATGAAATTGATGACATCTCCCCAAAATTACTGATTGCCATATGAGAAACCAGTATAGTGAGGCTATTCCATTTAGTGTGTAAGATTTATGATACAGGAAAAGTGCCATCTGATTTTATACAGAAAGTTTGTTTCACACTTACAAAATGTTAACACATGTTATTTACAGAAGAATGAAAAGATAAGTTGAAGCTGAACTGGGAGAAGCAGTTTAGCTTCGGCAGAAATGGAGGAATACATGAAGCAATCCTGACTTTATTTAGAGATCTAGAAAAGACATTCGATACTGTTGACTGGACCAAGCTATTTGAGATTCTGAAGGTGATCAGGATCAGATACTGCAGATACTGTAGTTTGTTCCTTCTCCATTTCAGTTTTATACAAAATGAGCAGTAAAGGAAATCAGAGAGGAATCTGGAAAATGAATTACAATCCAAGGACAGGAAATCTAAACTCTGAGATTTGCCAATGATATTGTCATTTTATGTGAGTCTGCAGAAGGTCTGAAGAAATTGTTGAATGTTATGGACACAGTCTTCGAGAAGGAGTACAAGGTGAAAATAAATCTAAAACAAAAGTAATGGAGAGTTGTCGAACAAGGTCAGGTGATGGGAGGAAATATTAGATTAGGAAGATGTTTTTGAAGACTTACATCTGGAACATGGCACAGTGTGGAAGTGAAACAGGGTCATTAACTAGCTCAGAAAGAAAGAGATTGAAGATTTTGAAATGTAGTGTTATGGGAGAATGCTGAAGATGAGGTATGTAGTTTGAATCATGAATGAAGGAATACCGTTTACAATCACATCACAATAAAAGTATTTTAAAACTGTTTACATGTCTGAACACATTAAGTCACAATATCAGATTGGTATCTCTTACATAATTAACACCATTTTGAGTAGATATCAGGAACTCGGCTGGTTCTCCTGAGAAGGTTGTTAGAGGGCATTCTTGGATAATATGCTAAACAGTTAGTCTTTCAGCACCACAATTACACTTGGGAGATAGAATTTTCTTCCATTTATTAAGGGAATCTGCACATCTGCCACAATTAGTTCTGATTCGGTTTACAGTACACCAAATTTTTCTGGCAAGCTCAAAACCTGGTGGCTTAGATGTGATGCATGGCATAGTTTGCTGTTCTGGTGTTGCAGAGGTCTTCCATAATTGCTTCTAGCTGTCATTCACGTTGAAATTACTTTCAGCAAGCTTCCTTGCAATATTCAATGGAGGGTGGCGAGAGCAGAGTATCTTCCTATTAATAACAGGAAGGTCAAGATGTACAGGAAGAGAAGAATTGTTGCATATATTATTGTACACCTTGATAAGTCCTTGTTTTCTTCTCACGGATGGAGGTGGTATGTGATTTAATGACGGCAGCCAGTATGTTGGAGTGATTGTTCCCGATATTAAATGCATGGTTTGGTTGAGCTGAGTATCAACAAGCTTAACATGAGCACTGTTTATCCAGATTGGTGCACAATATTCAGCCATGGGATAAACTAGTCCAAGGGCAGATATCCGAAGTGTAGAAGCTGTTGACCCCCACGTAGTGGCACACAGTTTCTGCAGGATCCTTTACATTAATATATACAGATATTCTGATTGGAAGGAGGTAAAATTTCAAGGCAATGGTCAAACTTCCATAGTTGACTTAACATCATTAGCACTACCTTAGAGTGGTCTAAATCTGATCTAGGCTCTAATTAGATAGTGAGGAGGAAAGGAGCTTTCCTGGCTTATTGGCCACCACAGAAGTGAAGTAATTTCTCCAATGTTTAATACGTCTCTGTATCAATCAATCAATACAAATCTGCATTTAGGGCAGTCACCCAGGTGGCAGATTCCCTATCTGTTGCTTTCCTAGCCTTTTCCTAAATGATTTCAAAGAAATTGGAAATTTATTGAACGTCTCCTTTGGTAAGTTATTCCAATCCCTAACTCCCCTTCCTATAAATGAATATTTGCCCCAGTTTGTCCTCTTGAATTCCAACTTTATCTTCATATTGTGATCTTTCCTACTTTTATAAATGCCATTCAAACTTATTTGTCTGCTAATGTCATTCCACGCCATCTCTCCGCTGACAGCTCGGAACATACCACTTAGTTCAACAATGATAAAGGTGTTTTAATTTATTCCACCTATTCAATACTTATATTATCACGTATAGTTGTTACATAATTAAATTCTTAGTTACATGGGACATGTTTCGCCCTCAATTAAGGGCATCTTCAGCCTAAATACAATAATCAAAAATACAACTAAATTAAAAGTGGACGTTAAATACAATCATCAAAAATACAACTAAAATAAAAAGTGGAAGTTAAAAGTTTAGTCTGTTCTTAAAATTCAGAACAATAAAATTGTGAAAAATGATAAAATAAAAAGATGCTAATGGAAAACTGTCTTATGATTAAACTATAATCTTGTCAGAGACTAAAACTTCTATTAAAATTCGAATTAAAACAGTTCATATAAAATATTGGAAAATCAAAGTGGTAGTAATAAAAAGCCAACGACATGAGGGCGTGTACACAAGCATAAACTTGATTGTCATGAATACAATCTTTTCAAGGCCGTTGATGAAATTCGTAGTAAGTAAGGCAGAAGCATCTATTGAAAAATTGTAAGAGGCCGTTAGCACCGGTAGGTAATAAAATGGCTGAATCCTTGCCAGAAAATGTCAACAGATGCAGAAATAAGTTTTCTGTAAGAAAAGGAAAAGAAGAAATAAGAAATTGAACGTAAGGAGAGAATTCAGCCTTACATAATTTTGAAACAGATGAGGACTTACATGTAAGTGGAAGTTGTTATTTCTTAACTACTGTTGAGTTGGTTGCTGCCCGTCTGTTGGCTCTAAGTCTGGTGTTATAACTGTGCTGCAGAGGCGGTAGCGAACTCGGAGGGGAAGGAATAGGGGAGTGCGGAAGGGAGGAGAGGATGGGTGGAGTCAAATGTGACGAGGCTGACAAAGGGGCGGAGTCAACTGCATTGCTGGAAGTAGGCCTAATATCTGTAGGTATGGGAGGAGTATTAGGGTTTGAAGACCTAAATTTATTCGAACTAACTGACTTTAATAATTTCGGCATTAATTCATGTAACATACTTTTATTGTCCGTGGTTTCATTGAGATTCTTTTGCTTATTGTACGTCTGATCTAAATAGATGTATAAACTTTCTAATTCATTCAGCATTCTTCCTTTTTGTATGTTTCTAATTATCGTTAAGTCTTTCTCTATGGATTCAAATCTGTGGCCAGTCTCCCTCATATGCAAACTCATCGCTGAGTATTTCCTATGTTTTTCCGCGTTAACATGTTCCATGTATCTTGTCATAAAATTTCTCCCAGTCTGTCCAACATATGAAAAATTACACTGAGTACATTTAAGTCTGTATACTCCCGATCCTAAATAACGATTCTTATCATAATTAACTTTTTTATGATTAAAGAATATGGACTGGTTAGTATTAGTAGTTTTAAAAGCTATATTAAAATTATGTTTCTTGAATACGCTAGTAATCTGGTGTATAGCTGGATTATTAAAAGTGAATGTAGCATACTCAGTTTTTTTGGTCTTTTCTGGTATCAGATTCGTAGATAATTTGTTCTTAATTTTATTGATTAATTTGTTGATCATTTCTATTTTGAAACCATTTTGTTTAGCGAGGTATCTAATATAATTCAATTCTTTCTTCAAATTCATGGGAGATAGAGGGATTCTAAATGCTCTATAAATTAGACTGTGAAAAGATGCTTGTTTATGTGAACTCGGGTGTAAAGAGGAATTGTTTATAGTTGTAGATGATTGTGTCGGTTTTCTAAATATTTGGAAATCAAAAGTGTTAACCTTACGCGTAACTGTTATATCTAGAAAATTCAATGAGTTATCGACTTCGTCCTCTTTCGTGAATTTCAAATTAGGTTCGATTTCATTTAATTTATTTAAGATTTCTTGACTATTAGTGACATCTTTGTTTATGATTACAAATGTATCATCTACATATCTCAACCATAAATCTATTCCTTTAATTTTTGCTATTATTTCATTGTGTTCGATTGAATCCATAAATATGTCGGCAAGGATGCCCGATATTGGGTCACCCATTGCTAATCCATTCTGTTTATAAATATTATTGTTAAATGTGAAGTAGTTATTGTCTAATACGAACTTTAACAATCTAGTGAATTCTTCTACTTCCATTTTACTAAGATTACTGTGTTTACAAATATTATCATGAATGATATTAACAGTTTTATCTGTCGGAATATTCGGGAACATATTCACTACGTCATACGAACACATCATCTGGTTTGGAAGTACGCCAAATCCAAGCAAAATGTCACACAAGTCAATGGAATTTCTTAATGGTTGTTTATTATTAAAAGTGTAATGTCTTTTCAAAAAATTGTGAATGTATTTGGAGACTTTATACGTGGGAGAATTACGGCAATTGATAATCGGACGAATCGGAATATCTTTTTTATGTATTTTGGGCATAGCTCTAGTTTCCGGGAGCCTAGGATTCATATTGACAAGTTTTAATTGTTCTTGTTCAGTAAAGAGAGATGTGGATCTTTTAAGTAAGGCTTTGAAGTTGCGTTGAATTTTAGTTAGCGGATTTTTTGTTACTAATGTGTATTTATTATTATCAAAAAAATCTTCAGTTTTTTTGATATATGTATCTTTATCCATCAAAACGATCGCACCCCCCTTGTCAGCCTTGGTTACTATAATATTGTTATCTTCAATTTTCGATTTCATGTTTTTTATTGTTTTCTGTTGTTTGGGATCAAAATTGGAATAAATTTATTTAGCCAGTCTGGGTAATTTCTTCTTTAACTCCAATCTTACTTCATCTTGTACATCGCGTGGGAGTTTTGATATGTTCGCCTCCGCTTCTGCAACTGTGTTAATGATATCTATTTCTCTATCTTTATTAGGCCAATTGTATTTTGGACCCCTTTTAAGTAGGTCATTCTCTCCTTCCGTAAATTTTACCTTGGTCAAGTTAACTACCGTGGGAGTGACATTGTCCGATGGGCCCTTAATTTGTTCTTGTTTCGTTTGTTTACTACGACGTATTTGTGTGTCTATTAAATGATTCAATTTCTTATTCAATGTATCCTGTTTCTTACTAAGTGCGTATGTTAATTTGTGTTCCATGTGTTGATAAAAAGACTGCCATTCTAATGGGGCTAAATCCTGTGTCACCGCTAAGTGAACGTTATATAATTGCAAATTCAATTTGGACTTCTTCCTGTAATATGCCTTGATTTCATTTTTAAGCCATAATTCATTTACCTTATTTTGGGTTACATTATGGCTTGGATTGCTTATGTTCTTACGTTGTGTTGATTTTAGAAAAGTAGGTACAAGTTTTAGTCTCAGACATTGTTTAAGAAAAGCTAAATCTTTTCCTAACTTACAAATCTTCATTTTCAGATTGAGAAACTTATTTAATCTACATTTTGCCTGGTTGGCTGTCACATTACATGTTATAAACCTCATTTTAGGTCCGTATTGAAAATTTAACAGTTCAACAATGATAAAGGTGTTTTAATTTATTCCACCTATTCAATACTTATATTATCACGTATAGTTGTTACATAATTAAATTCTTAGTTACATGGGACATGTTTCGCCCTCAATTAAGGGCATCTTCAGCCTAAATACAATAATCAAAAATACAACTAAATTAAAAGTGGACGTTAAATACAATCATCAAAAATACAACTAAAATAAAAAGTGGGAGTTAAAAGTTTAGTCTGTTCTTAAAATTCAGAACAATAAAATTGTGAAAAATGATAAAATAAAAAGATGCTAATGGAAAACTGTCTTATGATTAAACTATAATCTTGTCAGAGACTAAAACTTCTATTAAAATTCGAATTAAAACAGTTCATATAAAATATTGGAAAATCAAAGTGGTAGTAATAAAAAGCCAACGACATGAGGGCGTGTACACAAGCATAAACTTGATTGTCATGAATACAATCTTTTCAAGGCCGTTGATGAAATTCGTAGTAAGTAAGGCAGAAGCATCTATTGAAAAATTGTAAGAGGCCGTTAGCAGCGGTAGGTAAAAAAATGGCTGAATCCGTGCCAGAAAATGTCAACAGATGCAGAAATAAGTTTTCTGTAAGAAAAGGAAAAGAAGAAATAAGAAATTGAACGTAAGGAGAGAATTCAGTCTTACATAATTTTGAAACAGATGAGGACTTACATGTAAGTGGAAGTTGTTATTTCTTAACTACTGTTGAGTTGGTTGCTGCCCGTCTGTTGGCTCTAAGTCTGGTGTTATAACTGTGCTGCAGAGGCGGTAGCGAACTCGGAGGGGAAGGAATAGGGGAGTGCGGAAGGGAGGAGAGGATGGGTGGAGTCAAATGTGACGAGGCTGACAAAGGGGCGGAGTCAACTGCATTGCTGGAAGTAGGTCTAATATCTGTAGGTATGGGAGGAGTATTAGGGTTTGAAGACCTAAATTTATTCGAACTAACTGACTTTAATAATTTCGGCATTAATTCATGTAACATACTTTTATTGTCCGTGGTTTCATTGAGATTCTTTTGCTTATTGTACGTCTGATCTAAATAGATGTATAAACTTTCTAATTCATTCAGCATTCTTCCTTTTTGTATGTTTCTAATTATCGTTAAGTCTTTCTCTATGGATTCAAATCTGTGGCCAGTCTCCCTCATATGCAAACTCATCGCTGAGTATTTCCTATGTTTTTCCGCGTTAACATGTTCCATGTATCTTGTCATAAAATTTCTCCCAGTCTGTCCAACATATGAAAAATTACACTGAGTACATTTAAGTCTGTATACTCCCGATCCTAAATAACGATTCTTATCATAATTAACTTTTTTATGATTAAAGAATATGGACTGGTTAGTATTAGTAGTTTTAAAAGCTATATTAAAATTATGTTTCTTGAATACGCTAGTAATCTGGTGTATAGCTGGATTATTAAAAGTGAATGTAGCATACTCAGTTTTTTTGGTCTTTT
Organism: Anabrus simplex; assembly: GCF_040414725.1. Lineage (NCBI taxonomy): Eukaryota > Metazoa > Arthropoda > Insecta > Orthoptera > Tettigoniidae > Anabrus > Anabrus simplex. The sequence continues at coordinate 84,493,949 of NC_090268.1, read as the reverse complement.
CTGGTATCAGATTCGTAGATAATTTGTTCTTAATTTTATTGATTAATTTGTTGATCATTTCTATTTTGAAACCATTTTGTTTAGCGAGATATCTAATATAATTCAATTCTTTCTTCAAATTCATGGGAGATAGAGGGATTCTAAATGCTCTATAAATTAGACTGTGAAAAGATGCTTGTTTATGTGAACTCGGGTGTAAAGAGGAATTGTTTATAGTTGTAGATGATTGTGTCGGTTTTCTAAATATTTGGAAATCAAAAGTGTTAACCTTACGCGTAACTGTTATATCTAGAAAATTCAATGAGTTATCGACTTCGTCCTCTTTCGTGAATTTCAAATTAGGTTCGATTTCATTTAATTTATTTAAGATTTCTTGACTATTAGTGACATCTTTGTTTATGATTACAAATGTATCATCTACATATCTCAACCATAAATCTATTCCTTTAATTTTTGCTATTATTTCATTGTGTTCGATTGAATCCATAAATATGTCGGCAAGGATGCCCGATATTGGGTCACCCATTGCTAATCCATTCTGTTTATAAATATTATTGTTAAATGTGAAGTAGTTATTGTCTAATACGAACTTTAACAATCTAGTGAATTCTTCTACTTCCATTTTACTAAGATTACTGTGTTTACAAATATTATCATGAATGATATTAACAGTTTTATCTGTCGGAATATTCGGGAACATATTCACTACGTCATACGAACACATCATCTGGTTTGGAAGTACGCCAAATCCAAGCAAAATGTCACACAAGTCAATGGAATTTCTTAATGGTTGTTTATTATTAAAAGTGTAATGTCTTTTCAAAAAATTGTGAATGTATTTGGAGACTTTATACGTGGGAGAATTACGGCAATTGATAATCGGACGAATCGGAATATCTTTTTTATGTATTTTGGGCATAGCTCTAGTTTCCGGGAGCCTAGGATTCATATTGACAAGTTTTAATTGTTCTTGTTCAGTAAAGAGAGATGTGGATCTTTTAAGTAAGGCTTTGAAGTTGCGTTGAATTTTAGTTAGCGGATTTTTTGTTACTAATGTGTATTTATTATTATCAAAAAAATCTTCAGTTTTTTTGATATATGTATCTTTATCCATCAAAACGATCGCACCCCCCTTGTCAGCCTTGGTTACTATAATATTGTTATCTTCAATTTTCGATTTCATGTTTTTTATTGTTTTCTGTTGTTTGGGATCAAAATTGGAATAAATTTCTTTAGCCAGTCTGGGTAATTTCTTCTTTAACTCCAATCTTACTTCATCTTGTACATCGCGTGGGAGTTTTGATATGTTCGCCTCCGCTTCTGCAACTGTGTTAATGATATCTATTTCTCTATCTTTATTAGGCCAATTGTATTTTGGACCCCTTTTAAGTAGGTCATTCTCTCCTTCCGTAAATTTTACCTTGGTCAAGTTAACTACCGTGGGAGTGACATTGTCCGATGGGCCCTTAATTTGTTCTTGTTTCGTTTGTTTACTACGACGTATTTGTGTGTCTATTAAATGATTCAATTTCTTATTCAATGTATCCTGTTTCTTACTAAGTGCGTATGTTAATTTGTGTTCCATGTGTTGATAAAAAGACTGCCATTCTAATGGGGCTAAATCCTGTGTCACCGCTAAGTGAACGTTATATAATTGCAAATTCAATTTGGACTTCTTCCTGTAATATGCCTTGATTTCATTTTTAAGCCATAATTCATTTACCTTATTTTGGGTTACATTATAGCTTGGATTGCTTATGTTCTTACGTTGTGTTGATTTTAGAAAAGTAGGTACAAGTTTTAGTCTCAGACATTGTTTAAGAAAAGCTAAATCTTTTCCTAACTTACAAATCTTCATTTTCAGATTGAGAAACTTATTTAATCTACATTTTGCCTGGTTGGCTGTCACATTACATGTTATAAACCTCATTTTAGGTCCGTATTGAAAATTTAACAGTTCAACAATGATAAAGGTGTTTTAATTTATTCCACCTATTCAATACTTATATTATCACGTATAGTTGTTACATAATTAAATTCTTAGTTACATGGGACATGTTTCGCCCTCAATTAAGGGCATCTTCAGCCTAAATACAATAATCAAAAATACAACTAAATTAAAAGTGGACGTTAAATACAATCATCAAAAATACAACTAAAATAAAAAGTGGAAGTTAAAAGTTTAGTCTGTTCTTAAAATTCAGAACAATAAAATTGTGAAAAATGATAAAATAAAAAGATGCTAATGGAAAACTGTCTTATGATTAAACTATAATCTTGTCAGAGACTAAAACTTCTATTAAAATTCGAATTAAAACAGTTCATATAAAATATTGGAAAATCAAAGTGGTAGTAATAAAAAGCCAACGACATGAGGGCGTGTACACAAGCATAAACTTGATTGTCATGAATACAATCTTTTCAAGGCCGTTGATGAAATTCGTAGTAAGTAAGGCAGAAGCATCTATTGAAAAATTGTAAGAGGCCGTTAGCACCGGTAGGTAATAAAATGGCTGAATCCTTGCCAGAAAATGTCAACAGATGCAGAAATAAGTTTTCTGTAAGAAAAGGAAAAGAAGAAATAAGAAATTGAACGTAAGGAGAGAATTCAGTCTTACATAATTTTGAAACAGATGAGGACTTACATGTAAGTGGAAGTTGTTATTTCTTAACTACTGTTGAGTTGGTTGCTGCCCGTCTGTTGGCTCTAAGTCTGGTGTTATAACTGTGCTGCAGAGGCGGTAGCGAACTCGGAGGGGAAGGAATAGGGGAGTGCGGAAGGGAGGAGAGGATGGGTGGAGTCAAATGTGACGAGGCTGACAAAGGGGCGGAGTCAACTGCATTGCTGGAAGTAGGTCTAATATCTGTAGGTATGGGAGGAGTATTAGGGTTTGAAGACCTAAATTTATTCGAACTAACTGACTTTAATAATTTCGGCATTAATTCATGTAACATACTTTTATTGTCCGTGGTTTCATTGAGATTCTTTTGCTTATTGTACGTCTGATCTAAATAGATGTATAAACTTTCTTATTCATTCAGCATTCTTCCTTTTTGTATGTTTCGAATTATCGTTAAGTCTTTCTCTATGGATTCAAATCTGTGGCCAGTCTCCCTCATATGCAAACTCATCGCTGAGTATTTCCTATGTTTTTCCGCGTTAACATGTTCCATGTATCTTGTCATAAAATTTCTCCCAGTCTGTCCAACATATGAAAAATTACACTGAGTACATTTAAGTCTGTATACTCCCGATCCTAAATAACGATTCTTATCATAATTAACTTTTTTATGATTAAAGAATATGGACTGGTTAGTATTAGTAGTTTTAAAAGCTATATTAAAATTATGTTTCTTGAATACGCTAGTAATCTGGTGTATAGCTGGATTATTAAAAGTGAATGTAGCATACTCAGTTTTTTTGGTCTTTTCTGGTATCAGATTCGTAGATAATTTGTTCTTAATTTTATTGATTAATTTGTTGATCATTTCTATTTTGAAACCATTTTGTTTAGCGAGGTATCTAATATAATTCAATTCTTTCTTCAAATTCATGGGAGATAGAGGGATTCTAAATGCTCTATAAATTAGACTGTGAAAAGATGCTTGTTTATGTGAACTCGGGTGTAAAGAGGAATTGTTTATAGTTGTAGATGATTGTGTCGGTTTTCTAAATATTTGGAAATCAAAAGTGTTAACCTTACGCGTAACTGTTATATCTAGAAAATTCAATGAGTTATCGACTTCGTCCTCTTTCGTGAATTTCAAATTAGGTTCGATTTCATTTAATTTATTTAAGATTTCTTGACTATTAGTGACATCTTTGTTTATGATTACAAATGTATCATCTACATATCTCAACCATAAATCTATTCCTTTAATTTTTGCTATTATTTCATTGTGTTCGATTGAATCCATAAATATGTCGGCAAGGATGCCCGATATTGGGTCACCCATTGCTAATCCATTCTGTTTATAAATATTATTGTTAAATGTGAAGTAGTTATTGTCTAATACGAACTTTAACAATCTAGTGAATTCTTCTACTTCCATTTTACTAAGATTACTGTGTTTACAAATATTATCATGAATGATATTAACAGTTTTATCTGTCGGAATATTCGGGAACATATTCACTACGTCATACGAACACATCATCTGGTTTGGAAGTACGCCAAATCCAAGCAAAATGTCACACAAGTCAATGGAATTTCTTAATGGTTGTTTATTATTAAAAGTGTAATGTCTTTTCAAAAAATTGTGAATGTATTTGGAGACTTTATACGTGGGAGAATTACGGCAATTGATAATCGGACGAATCGGAATATCTTTTTTATGTATTTTGGGCATAGCTCTAGTTTCCGGGAGCCTAGGATTCATATTGACAAGTTTTAATTGTTCTTGTTCAGTAAAGAGAGATGTGGATCTTTTAAGTAAGGCTTTGAAGTTGCGTTGAATTTTAGTTAGCGGATTTTTTGTTACTAATGTGTATTTATTATTATCAAAAAAATCTTCAGTTTTTTTGATATATGTATCTTTATCCATCAAAACGATCGCACCCCCCTTGTCAGCCTTGGTTACTATAATATTGTTATCTTCAATTTTCGATTTCATGTTTTTTATTGTTTTCTGTTGTTTGGGATCAAAATTGGAATAAATTTATTTAGCCAGTCTGGGTAATTTCTTCTTTAACTCCAATCTTACTTCATCTTGTACATCGCGTGGGAGTTTTGATATGTTCGCCTCCGCTTCTGCAACTGTGTTAATGATATCTATTTCTCTATCTTTATTAGGCCAATTGTATTTTGGACCCCTTTTAAGTAGGTCATTCTCTCCTTCCGTAAATTTTACCTTGGTCAAGTTAACTACCGTGGGAGTGACATTGTCCGATGGGCCCTTAATTTGTTCTTGTTTCGTTTGTTTACTACGACGTATTTGTGTGTCTATTAAATGATTCAATTTCTTATTCAATGTATCCTGTTTCTTACTAAGTGCGTATGTTAATTTGTGTTCCATGTGTTGATAAAAAGACTGCCATTCTAATGGGGCTAAATCCTGTGTCACCGCTAAGTGAACGTTATATAATTGCAAATTCAATTTGGACTTCTTCCTGTAATATGCATTGATTTCATTTTTAAGCCATAATTCATTTACCTTATTTTGGGTTACATTATGGCTTGGATTGCTTATGTTCTTACGTTGTGTTGATTTTAGAAAAGTAGGTACAAGTTTTAGTCTCAGACATTGTTTAAGAAAAGCTAAATCTTTTCCTAACTTACAAATCTTCATTTTCAGATTGAGAAACTTATTTAATCTACATTTTGCCTGGTTGGCTGTCACATTACATGTTATAAACCTCATTTTAGGTCCGTATTGAAAATTTAACAGTTCAACAATGATAAAGGTGTTTTAATTTATTCCACCTATTCAATACTTATATTATCACGTATAGTTGTTACATAATTAAATTCTTAGTTACATGGGACATGTTTCGCCCTCAATTAAGGGCATCTTCAGCCTAAATACAATAATCAAAAATACAACTAAATTAAAAGTGGACGTTAAATACAATCATCAAAAATACAACTAAAATAAAAAGTGGGAGTTAAAAGTTTAGTCTGTTCTTAAAATTCAGAACAATAAAATTGTGAAAAATGATAAAATAAAAAGATGCTAATGGAAAACTGTCTTATGATTAAACTATAATCTTGTCAGAGACTAAAACTTCTATTAAAATTCGAATTAAAACAGTTCATATAAAATATTGGAAAATCAAAGTGGTAGTAATAAAAAGCCAACGACATGAGGGCGTGTACACAAGATTGTATTCATGACAATCAAGTTTATGCTTGTGTACACGCCCTCATGTCGTTGGCTTTTTATTACTACCACTTTGATTTTCCAATATTTTATATGAACTGTTTTAATTCGAATTTTAATAGAAGTTTTAGTCTCTGACAAGATTATAGTTTAATCATAAGACAGTTTTCCATTAGCATCTTTTTATTTTATCATTTTTCACAATTTTATTGTTCTGAATTTTAAGAACAGACTAAACTTTTAACTTCCACTTTTTATTTTAGTTGTATTTTTGATGATTGTATTTAACGTCCACTTTTAATTTAGTTGTATTTTTGATTATTGTATTTAGGCTGAAGATGCCCTTAATTGAGGGCGAAACATGTCCCATGTAACTAAGAATTTAATTATGTAACAACTATACGTGATAATATAAGTATTGAATAGGTGGAATAAATTAAAACACCTTTATCATTGTTGAACTGTTAAATTTTCAATACGGACCTAAAATGAGGTTTATAACATGTAATGTGACAGCCAACCAGGCAAAATGTAGATTAAATAAGTTTCTCAATCTGAAAATGAAGATTTGTAAGTTAGGAAAAGATTTAGCTTTTCTTAAACAATGTCTGAGACTAAAACTTGTACCTACTTTTCTAAAATCAACACAACGTAAGAACATAAGCAATCCAAGCTATAATGTAACCCAAAATAAGGTAAATGAATTATGGCTTAAAAATGAAATCAAGGCATATTACAGGAAGAAGTCCAAATTGAATTTGCAATTATATAACGTTCACTTAGCGGTGACACAGGATTTAGCCCCATTAGAATGGCAGTCTTTTTATCAACACATGGAACACAAATTAACATACGCACTTAGTAAGAAACAGGATACATTGAATAAGAAATTGAATCATTTAATAGACACACAAATACGTCGTAGTAAACAAACGAAACAAGAACAAATTAAGGGCCCATCGGACAATGTCACTCCCACGGTAGTTAACTTGACCAAGGTAAAATTTACGGAAGGAGAGAATGACCTACTTAAAAGGGGTCCAAAATACAATTGGCCTAATAAAGATAGAGAAATAGATATCATTAACACAGTTGCAGAAGCGGAGGCGAACATATCAAAACTCCCACGCGATGTACAAGATGAAGTAAGATTGGAGTTAAAGAAGAAATTACCCAGACTGGCTAAAGAAATTTATTCCAATTTTGATCCCAAACAACAGAAAACAATAAAAAACATGAAATCGAAAATTGAAGATAACAATATTATAGTAACCAAGGCTGACAAGGGGGGTGCGATCGTTTTGATGGATAAAGATACATATATCAAAAAAACTGAAGATTTTTTTGATAATAATAAATACACATTAGTAACAAAAAATCCGCTAACTAAAATTCAACGCAACTTCAAAGCCTTACTTAAAAGATCCACATCTCTCTTTACTGAACAAGAACAATTAAAACTTGTCAATATGAATCCTAGGCTCCCGGAAACTAGAGCTATGCCCAAAATACATAAAAAAGATATTCCGATTCGTCCGATTATCAATTGCCGTAATTCTCCCACGTATAAAGTCTCCAAATACATTCACAATTTTTTGAAAAGACATTACACTTTTAATAATAAACAACCATTAAGAAATTCCATTGACTTGTGTGACATTTTGCTTGGATTTGGCGTACTTCCAAACCAGATGATGTGTTCGTATGACGTAGTGAATATGTTCCCGAATATTCCGACAGATAAAACTGTTAATATCATTCATGATAATATTTGTAAACACAGTAATCTTAGTAAAATGGAAGTAGAAGAATTCACTAGATTGTTAAAGTTCGTATTAGACAATAACTACTTCACATTTAACAATAATATTTATAAACAGAATGGATTAGCAATGGGTGACCCAATATCGGGCATCCTTGCCGACATATTTATGGATTCAATCGAACACAATGAAATAATAGCAAAAATTAAAGGAATAGATTTATGGTTGAGATATGTAGATGATACATTTGTAATCATAAACAAAGATGTCACTAATAGTCAAGAAATCTTAAATAAATTAAATGAAATCGAACCTAATTTGAAATTCACGAAAGAGGACGAAGTCGATAACTCATTGAATTTTCTAGATATAACAGTTACGCGTAAGGTTAACACTTTTGATTTCCAAATATTTAGAAAACCGACACAATCATCTACAACTATAAACAATTCCTCTTTACACCCGAGTTCACATAAACAAGCATCTTTTCACAGTCTAATTTATAGAGCATTTAGAATCCCTCTATCTCCCATGAATTTGAAGAAAGAATTGAATTATATTAGATACCTCGCTAAACAAAATGGTTTCAAAATAGAAATGATCAACAAATTAATCAATAAAATTAAGAACAAATTATCTACGAATCTGATACCAGAAAAGACCAAAAAAACTGAGTATGCTACATTCACTTTTAATAATCCAGCTATACACCAGATTACTAGCGTATTCAAGAAACATAATTTTAATATAGCTTTTAAAACTACTAATACTAACCAGTCCATATTCTTTAATCATAAAAAAGTTATTTATGATAAGAATCGTTATTTAGGATCGGGAGTATACAGACTTAAATGTACTCAGTGTAATTTTTCATATGTTGGACAGACTGGGAGAAATTTTATGACAAGATACATGGAACATGTTAACGCGGAAAAACATAGGAAATACTCAGCGATGAGTTTGCATATGAGGGAGACTGGCCACAGATTTGAATCCATAGAGAAAGACTTAACGATAATTAGAAACATACAAAAAGGAAGAATGCTGAATGAATTAGAAAGTTTATACATCTATTTAGATCAGACGTACAATAAGCAAAAGAATCTCAATGAAACCACGGACAATAAAAGTATGTTACATGAATTAATGCCGAAATTATTAAAGTCAGTTAGTTCGAATAAATTTAGGTCTTCAAACCCTAATACTCCTCCCATACCTACAGATATTAGACCTACTTCCAGCAATGCAGTTGACTCCGCCCCTTTGTCAGCCTCGTCACATTTGACTCCACCCATCCTCTCCTCCCTTCCGCACTCCCCTATTCCTTCCCCTCCGAGTTCGCTACCGCCTCTGCAGCACAGTTATAACACCAGACTTAGAGCCAACAGACGGGCAGCAACCAACTCAACAGTAGTTAAGAAATAACAACTTCCACTTACATGTAAGTCCTCATCTGTTTCAAAATTATGTAAGACTGAATTCTCTCCTTACGTTCAATTTCTTATTTCTTCTTTTCCTTTTCTTACAGAAAACTTATTTCTGCATCTGTTGACATTTTCTGGCAAGGATTCAGCCATTTTATTACCTACCGGTGCTAACGGCCTCTTACAATTTTTCAATAGATGCTTCTGCCTTACTTACTACGAATTTCATCAACGGCCTTGAAAAGATTGTATTCATGACAATCAAGTTTATGCTTGTGTACACGCCCTCATGTCGTTGGCTTTTTATTACTACCACTTTGATTTTCCAATATTTTATATGAACTGTTTTAATTCGAATTTTAATAGAAGTTTTAGTCTCTGACAAGATTATAGTTTAATCATAAGACAGTTTTCCATTAGCATCTTTTTATTTTATCATTTTTCACAATTTTATTGTTCTGAATTTTAAGAACAGACTAAACTTTTAACTTCCACTTTTTATTTTAGTTGTATTTTTGATGATTGTATTTAACGTCCACTTTTAATTTAGTTGTATTTTTGATTATTGTATTTAGGCTGAAGATGCCCTTAATTGAGGGCGAAACATGTCCCATGTAACTAAGAATTTAATTATGTAACAACTATACGTGATAATATAAGTATTGAATAGGTGGAATAAATTAAAACACCTTTATCATTGTTGAACTGTTAAATTTTCAATACGGACCTAAAATGAGGTTTATAACATGTAACATACCACTTAGTCGAGCTGCTCTTCTTCTTTCTCTCAGTTCTTCCCAACCCAAACATTGCAACATTTTTGTAACGCTACTCTTTTGTCGGAAATCACCCAGAACAAATCGAGCTGCTTTTCTTTGGATTTTTTCCAGTTCTTGAATCAGGTAATCCTGGTGAGGGTCCCATACACTGAAACTATACTCTAGTTGGGGTCTTACCAGAGACTTATATGCACTCTCCTTTACATCCTTACTACAACCCCTAAACATCCTCATAACTATGTGCAGAGATCTGTACCCTTTATTTACAATCCCATTTATGTGACTATCCCAATGAAGATCTTTCCTTATATTAACACCTAGATACTTACAATGATCCCCAAAAGGAACTTTCACCCCATCAACGCAGAAATTAAAACTGAGACGACTTTTCCTATTTGTATTCATTGGGTTCAGTACTTGAACCTGAAGTCTTTCAGTTTTATAATAGCAGCCTTTCAGAAGTCGCAAGGGCGGCAGTCTGGATGATTGACTGATATGGCCTTGTAATAATACTCAACATGGCTTAGCTGTGTTGATACTGCTACATGGCGGAAAGCAACGGGAAACTACAGCCGTAACTAACTCCCGAGGACATGCAACTCTCTCTGTATGAATGATGTACTGATGATGGCTTCCTCCCGGGTAAAATATTCTGGAGGTAAACTAGACCCCCATTCAGATCTCCGGGTGGTGACTACACGAGAGGGGGCGATCATCAGGAAGATGGATACTGACATCCTGCGAGTCGGAGCGTGGAATGTTAGAAGTTTGAATCGTTGTGGTAGATTAGAGAATCTGAAAAGGGAGATGGACAGACTAAAGTTAGATGTAGTTGGCATAAGTGAAGTACGTTGGCAGGAAGAACAGGACTTTTGGTCAGGCAAAAAGAATACAGGCGATTAAAGAATGAAGTGGATAGAAAGTGCAAGGTAGCTGAGCAAGACTGGCTAAAGGAGAAGTGCGAGGATATCAAAGTTTGTATGGTCCTAGGAAAGGTAAATGCTGCATACAGGAAAATCAAGGAAACCTTTGGAGAAAGGAAATCTAGCTGTATGAATATTAAGAGCTCAGATGGAAAGCCACTTCTAGGGAAAGAAGATAAAGCAGAAAGATGGCAGGAACATATCGAACAGTTGTATCTCAGTGAAGATGTAGATAATTTGGTTCTGGAACAAGAAGAGGCTGTTGATGCTGATGAAATGGGAGACCCAATTTTGAGATCAGAGTTTGACAGAGCTGTGAGCGACCTAAATAGGAACAAGGCACCTGGAACTGATGACATTCCCTCTGAATTACTGACTGCCTTAGGAGAAACCAGCATGGCAAGGTTATTCCATTTAGTGTGTAAGATGTATGAGACAGGAGAAGTCCCATCCGATTTTCGGCAGAATGTTGTTATACCTATTCCCAAGAAAGCTAGTGCTGACAGGCGTGAAAACTGTCACACCATTAGTTTAGTATCTCATGCCTGCAAAATTTTAACACGTATTATTTACAGAAGAATGGAAAAACAAGTTGAAGCTGAGTTGGGAGAAGATCAATTTGGCTTCAGGAGAAATGTAGGAACACGTGAAGCAATCCTGACTTTACGTCTGTTCTTAGAGGTTCGAATCAAGAAGGACAAGCCCACGTACATGGCATTCGTAGATCTAGAAAAGGCATTCGATAATGTTGACTGGACCAAGCTATTTACGATTCTGAAGGTGATTGGGATCAGATACCAAGAACGAAGAATTATCTACAATCTGTATAAAAATCAGTCTGCAGTGATAAGAATCGAGGGCTTTGAAAAAGAAGCAGCTATCCATAAAGGAGTGAGGCAAGGCTGCAGTTTTCCCCCCTCCTTTTCAATGTTTACATAAAACAGGCAGTAAAGGAAATCAAAGAGGAATTTGGAAAGGGAATCACAATCCAAGGAGAGGGGGAAAAAAAAACCCTTGAGATTTGCCGATGATATTGTTATTTTATCTGAGACTGCAGAAGATCTCAAGAAGCTGCTGAATGGTATGGACAAAGTCTTGGGTAAGGAGTACAAGATGAGAATAAATAAGTCCAAAACAAAAGTAATGGAGTGCAGTCGAACAAAGGCAGGTGATGCAGGAAATATTAAATTAGGAAATGAAGTCTTAAAGGAAGTAGATGAATATTGTTACTTAGGTAGTAAAATAACTAATGATGGCAGAAGTAAGGAGGACATAAAATGCAAATTAGCACAAGCAAGGAAGAGCTTTCTTAAGAAAAGAAATTTGCTCACTTCAGACATTGATATAATAATTAAAAGATGTTTTTGAAGACTTTCGTGTGGAGCGTGGCATTGTATGAAGTGAAACATGGACGATAACTAGCTCAGAAAGAAAGAGAATAGAAGCTTTTGAAATGTGGTGTTACAGAAGAATGCTGAAGGTGAGATGGATCGATCGAATCACAAATGAAGAGACACTGAATCGAATTGGCGAGAGGAGGTTGATTTGGCTAAGTTTGACAAGGAGAAGAGATAGAATGATAGGACACATCTTAAGACACCCAGGACTTGTTCAGTTGGTTTTTGAAGGAAGTGTAGGTGGGAAGAACGGTAGGGGTAGACCAAGGTATGATTATGACAAGCAGATTAGAGCAGATGTAGGATGCAGTAATGTAGAAATGAAAATGTTAGCACAGGATAGTGTGGCATAGAGAGCTGCATCAAACCAGTCTATGGACTGATGACTCAAACAACAATAACAAGGCCAACTAGGATTATGATTGAATGCATGTTTCACCAGAAGTATGTGGGTTCAATTCTCTGCCAGGAAACCTTAAAAGAAAAACAAAAGAAGCATTTGGTCCTGTAATTCACTCAGCTTTCAGTAGAATACCAGAGCAATTCCTTCAGTTAACCCTCTTGGAGCCAGGAGCCGATCTGATCGGCCGCTCACTAGCAGCTGGAAGAGGCCAGAGCTCCGCCTGCACTCTACTACTGTAAAGTGCCAGGCCGTTTTTAGTAGAATTACGTGCATTTTAACATTCGCGTATATCTACCGGTGTGTGTCAAATACCGGCAAGAAATTTTCTACACGTCGACTACATAAAACAAACAACTGATTTAGAGTGATATAAATAATTTAAAAGTATTATTGTTGATATTATGGTTGTCGATAACGTTTACTTTTAGGAAGAGAAAAACATTTTTGCACTTTCTCTCTCAATATCTACTTTGAAAATATCATCTACGATACAAAAGAATATACGACTAAATGCAGAATTTATTTCCAAATATAATTCTATAAAATAATTATTTTGAACGCGAAAAATAAAAATATAAAAAATTAAAATTCAAACGTATGTCCCTAATGAAAATAAGACAATTTTACTCACCGATAACATTCATGTATATATCGATGTATGGCAAACACTTAAGATAAATTTTATATATGTGGTGTAGATTGTATAAAAATAGTTCTGAGTTATTAAAAAGTAAAAAATAATAGTTGAGATTATAGTTTTTATTTTATCGGAAATCCCCTTTTCTAGTTTTCTGTTTCAGTATCTATTTTTAAAAACATCTTACAATACAATACAATATGCGTAATTAAAACATCTATGGCACTAAAGCCCTGATGGGCCTTGGTCTACTAAGCGACCGCTGCTCAGTCCGAAGACCTGCAGTTTACGAGGTGACGCATGGTCAGTGAGACGAATTCTCTCGTTCATTATTCATGGTTTTCTAGACCAAGGTAGCTCTCTTAGCCTAAGATCTCTCCTCGATTGTCATCGCTTAGTTTGAGTGGACCTCGAACCAACACTCAGACCCAGGTAAAAACCGTTCACCTGTCCGGGAATCGAACCCATGACCTCCGAGTGAGAGGCAGGCACACTACACTTGACCCGTGGGGACCGGCATTTACGTAATGATAGAGAATTCATTTATGAACAGAATAATTGCTCTGAACGAGAAAAAGAAAAACAAAAAATGCAAACACAAATTTACTATGTCACTAGTAAAAAAGAAGGAAAATGACAAAATAAATTTACTCACCGAAAATTTTTGAGAAGAAGACTCGTCACCGCTATATAGTGTTGTTCAAAGTTTGAGACCACTGTTGAAGCACTTAAGGTTATTTACACTAACACTAATCACTTATCACTAACACTAATAGGAACAATAGAAAGCGTAACGCAACGTCATATAAAATCTCTGTTTTTTGTTCAAGTAGAAGTTTAAATATATTTTGTTTATTTAGGGCATTTATGAAGAGCTGCACATTTAGTATGCAGGCCTTTATCGCACTTGATGCACACAGTTCGCTACCTCTTTCTCTGTTGCGGAGAGCTACATACAACGCACCATCTTTCTAATGTACCTGACAAAAGTTTTACGCCACACACGGGAATATTCGTGATAATCTTTTGTCTATTCTCAAACCATTCAGTACTCAGAGATTCAATTATACTGGAGTAGAACTGGAGCCTAGTCATTTTATTTCCGTTACAGTTTTCTAAATACATCAAATAAGCATTTAAGACCATTCTCAAAATTATATTGAATGCAACTTTTTTCCAGAATTTCAAAGTTCTACGTTCATCTAAATAAAAATACACCATCATGTCATTTGTATCAATGCCACCCATATAACGATTATAGTCTAAGATCACGTTAGGTTTCTTCTTGGGTTGATTAATGTTTCTAGCAGTTGCAGGCACTTCTGTTTCTATTGCAGCTCCGCGTGTACTTATAAGCACCACCTGATTTTTCTGAGATTTTTTCTGTTTGGATCCCACTAGTAAAATTGGCCCCTGTCTGAAATATTTATTACAAACTAATTTAAATGGCTTTTTCACAGCATCTGGTAGTCCCTTCCTGTTTCTTCGTATAGTGCCGGTAATAAATGTTCCAAGTGAGTATAAATGTTTTGCAAGGGGGATTGACGTAAAATAATTATCTGCGTAAACGTGAAAACCTTTCATAAAATAATTCCCTAGGGACATGAGTTTGGTCACTACAGTGTAGGCCAGTCCATTAATTCTGATTTCGTTTCTGTCTTCAGTGGATCTTGCTCCTCGGTAGGTATAAAAACCAACACAATACTTACTAACTGCATCACACAACATCCAAAATTTTATCCCCCACTTGTGATGGTGCTTATTCTGCATGTATTGGAGTAGTTGTGTATGGCATTTAGTTCCAACTAAACTTTCGTCTATGGAAAGTTGCTGATGAGGAGTATAATGATGTCTAAATAGCCTATTAGCATGATCTACAAGAGGCTGGAATCGAGCACAGGGATCGTAGTTTGGAGAGCCAGGAGGAGAAAGCTTACTGTTGTCAACTAAATGAAAAAATTTCAAAATAAGCTGAAACCTATTCCTTGAGAACATTTCACCAAACCAAGGGGTAATGAAATGGTCTACAGTACTCCAGTACGAAACAATGGTAGGTTTTCTTATTAGTCCCATATTCATGATGACAGCTATGAACGCCCTTATTTCGTCAATTGTAGTGCGTCTCCAACATCGAGAGCGGGAATTAGGTGACAGTTCATTACAAGTAAGGAGTTGGTCAGCATAGCGATTGGTCTCGGTGACTATAAGGTTTAGCAGAGAAAAAGTGAAAAATAAATTGAAGTATGATATGGGCGGAGAATCAGGTGCAGGGGCATGTTTAGGTCCAGGAAGTTCCATGAACGAAACAGGAGACTGAGGGACGTTGTCAGGTTCATTGGGAGAAATTTCCACAAAATGTTCGCCAGAGACATCATCATCATCATCATCTTCGTCATCACTAGTTTCATCAACAACAGTATTCACAGTAGCCTTACTGCCATTAGAAACAAATAAACGCCTCTTCTTTAGCTGTGGTGATCCCGGGGGCGTGTCTGGTATTATTTCATCACTACTCTCTCAACTAAATTCACTATCCCTATCCGATAAATCATCCGCGTTCACTTCGCATTGTTCCAAATATTCCATTAATTTATCGTCATCAATACCTGCTGAAAATATATCATGTGAACTACTTGCCATTCTGCTGTCAAGCATCCACTCACTGCAAGGAGCAATCTTGTACTGACCGGTTAGCGGTATTTCTAAACACAGGAAACAACTCTTGTGAAAGCTAGAACACCCTCTTAGAAATTCCAAAGCAAGGTCAGGCACACAATAACTTGTAGCCCATTTACTACAGGTTGTCACAAAAGTATGCACGTCACTATAGACTGCCAAAAAAGTATGTATATCACAGAATTTCCAGCCGGCCGATGTAATCGGCTCTGGCAACTTCCGCACGGATATTTAAAGGCCGATCTCATCGGCTCTGGCAATTTAAAGGGCGGACGCTCGCAGTACCGCCTGGCTCCAAGAGAGTTAAGGTGGCTAGGTATAGAGTTGCTGACACTAGCCCACTTACTGCCATGGTTAACTGCTGCAGAAATCTCACTCTACAGCATGGGGCTGATGACTTTCAAGAAAGTGTCTTTCCTATGCTAGGCTTTGCTACAGCCTGAGTCCACAGAAGTGAATAATTGTGGTTTTTTTTTTAAGAATAAACTGTTTTCATGCTGATTTACTGAGTGAAGTCCAGGCACCTTACGCAGATGCTGGAGGCAGCTATCATGAATGTAGAAAGACTGTAGTAATTGCTGGCAGGAACAAATGGGAATAAGGTCACGAGGGTATTATTAATTTATGAACATATGAAGCTATATTAATGAACTGGTTATTGTGGTGGGATCATATGAAATGAATGGAAGAGACTAGAATACATAGGAACCTAATGTTCATAGTCAGGGAAGGTAAGATTAGCAGAGAGATGTGCAGAAAATGAAGATTATGTTGTGTTATAATAATTTCAAAGTAAGAAACATGGAAGCAGAAGAAACAAGTCTACTAGTTACATTTTTTTTAAATTTGTTTTTTACAATTTGCTTTACATTGCACCAACACAGATAGGTCTTATGGCGATGATGGGATAGGAAAGTCTTAGGAATGGGAAGGGAGCAGCCATGGCATTAATTAAGGTATAGCCCCATCATTTGCCTGGTGTAAAAATGGGAAACCATGGAAAATCTCCTAGTTACAAAGAGAGGTTTCTGAAGTTGCTTGGTTTATTCAGAGATATTCTCAGACTGATCCTTAAAGGCATAATAAGTCTAAAACAAAAATGTACGTATACATTTTGTAAATGTTTTTCTTTCTAGGGAGATTTTCAAGATGGACAAATGACTGGGCGAGGAAGACTTGATTGGCCTGATCTTAGTTGGTACGAAGGAGAGTTTTATCGTGGCTATCGTCATGGTACAGGCACTTATGTATGTTCTGCTGCACATATCATATATATAGGACATTGGTTTATGGGTCATAAAAATGGAGAAGGCATTCTCTATTATAGTGAAAATCTAAATGATTTTTATGATGGAGATTGGGTCATGGATGTCAGACATGGAGAAGGACTGCGCAAATATCCATCGAGATCATGCTACATTGGTGAATGGCTATATGGAGTTCGTCATGGCTTGGGAACAATGATATGGCCTAATAATCATGTAAGATTACCACTCATAAAACCATTATCAGCAATTTGTATATTAGTTGATACATTACAATAGAGATTTTCACACAAGATCAGTTTCCTTAATATTACTTTCTTGAAAGTATTTGTACACAAATTTGTATAATCTCTTGTGGAAGGAAATTATGAAGTGTATTTACCTGTAGTAAATGGTGTTTAATCAGAAGAAAAATAAGAGTCTCAGACCCTCATATTTTTTTCTGTATATGTCTCTTTTAGTACGTAATATTTAAGAACAGTGGTGCCATCCTGTCAGTCAATGAACATGGTACCAACACTTCTAAATTTTCATATTTTTATTGTGCGTTAAAAATGAAATTAAAAAAAAAAAAAGTCATTGAAATAAGCTTTACTGCTTCCCAATGCTCCATAATTTTCTCCACAACTTCAAGCAGAGGAAACCTGCTGGTCTCAGCATTCTGTATATTTTAAGTTCAAAAAATATTTTGATATACAAACTCATTTTGACTTTTTGAACTGTGTTTCATAAAATTGTTTATGTTGCACTTTCTTCTTAGTCTTTTATGTCCTGGAAAAAGGCCTTTGACTCTGTCCTAAGACCTGCTATGTGGGCAGTACTCAAACACTTAGGCTGTCCTCAGTGTTTTGTTGATCTGGTTCAAGCCCTCCATGATGGCATGACTGGACAGGTTTGCCATCAGAATAGGATCTTGGATGAATTTCCTATTACTCATGGACTGAAACAGGGGTTGCTCCACCACTATTTGCATTATATTTGGCCCTGCTACATGAATCTTCTACAAACAACCCAGGTGTAGACTTTAGGTACCGTTTCGATGGAGGGCTTTTCAACCCAGCAAAACTTTGCCCCCGGAGGCTCACCCAGGTTACGAAGGTAACCAAAATGCTGTATGCAGATGATTATTAATCACCTACACTCACACCAGATGAACTGCAACAGTCAGTTAACTGCTACAAGAGTGCATGTGATGGTTTTGGTCACATCATTAACGTTCAAAAGACCAAGGACCTGGCACAACCTTCACCAGGCACAACCCTTCCATATTTCAACATCTCCATCTCAGATACTCAACTGCAGCATGTAGACCACTTTTCACACTTGGGTAGTATCCTATCTGTGCGCTGTGACTGTGAGCATGATGTGGATTAGAGAACTGGTGCTGCCCGTGAAGCATTTGGACGACAATCACACTAGGTGTTCAAGAATAAAGACCTGACCGTGAAGATGAAACTCGTGGTGTACCATGTTGTTGTCATCACAGCATTTCTGTATGGTTGTGAAACTTGGACCCTTTATTGATGTGACTTGAAAAAGCTTGAGCGTTTCTGCCGGCAAAACCTTTGATTCATCCTTAGGATCAAAAGGGAAGACCATGTCACCAGCATTGCTATTCTTGAGAAAGTGCATGCCAAGAGCATAGAATCGTCTATCATTGGTCATCAGCTTAGATGGATTGGCCATGTCAGTTGGATGAGTGTTACTAGATTTCCACACTAAATCCTGTATGGTGAAATTTGTTCCTGCACCAGATCTCTCAGAGCCCCCATGAGGCGCTACAAGGAACAGCTCAAGCACACTATGGTTGACAGGTCTCAATCCACAAACCTGGGACACACTTGCTCAAGACTGCACAATTTGGCGCCAGACCATCCCTGCTCCTGTCAATCTGTTTGAAGGGGAACGACGCAGATGCGAAGAGGCCAGGAGGGAAGCACAAAAAGTCTGTGCAGCACAACCACGCCTTCCTTCAACAATTCTGTGGAATCTGTGTGGATGCTTATTCCATGCTAGTATTGTTATGTTCAATCATCAAAAGTACATCACCAGACAGAAGTGTATTTATTGCAAGAAGTTAATTGCTCAAAATGAGTTAAAGCTGATGACAATGATGATGAGATGTTGCACACAAGGTCTTTGCATCATCTAGACAAAACTTTAAAAGATGCAAAAAAGGACTAATCAGTGCATAATTTTTATTCCAGGACATTCTAAAAAAGTGCTGCTTACCACTGATGTATGTTGTCCCATCTTCACATTGGACTGTAAGAACCAATGCCTGCAGTATTTTCCTTTGGCATGTTGTAAGGTGTGAAGCTATTCATGGCTAACAGTACGACCCTCATTCACATCATAATAAACGTTCCACAACACAAACTATCCTTTATGCAGTGATATCTGCAGATTAATCTGTTAAGATTAATAACCTGGTACTGTGAAGTTTGTAGGAGAGATCCCTTTGTGATTCTTGTGAATCATATTGCAATTACATTAAAATGAAACAGTGAATTAGTTCTAATTTTTTTTAATAATGTGCTTTACTTTGCACCAACACAGATAGGTCTTATGGTGACAATGCGATAGGAAAGAGCTAGGAGTGGGGACAAAGTGGCCGTGGCCTTATTTAAGGTACAGCCCCAGCAATGCCTGGTGTGCAATGGGAAACCACAGAAAACCACCTTCATGGCTGCGGACAGTCGGGTTCGAACCCACTATCTCCCGAATGCAATCTCACAGGTGCATGATCCTAGCTGCATGGCAAGAATTAGTTCTAAGTAGATGAAATAGATATGATGATATCTTTATCCTAGTAGGCAAATTATAGTACTTTGCATACCATAAGAGGTACATTGTACAATCCCCTAAATTATGGTACAGTAACACATAAATATTAAACTTGTTATGGAAACGTTTGAGAACGGTAACTTATCAAGTAAGAATATAGCTGACAGCCTGCACATTTTGGCCCAAAATATTGGGAACAACATTATCAGCAAAACAGAGATAAAAAGTGTCTTTCCAGATTAGTTTGCATATGGAGGGAATTACAGAAATAAGGATAATTATATTAAAATATCCACTTAAGAAACAACCAGATTTATCACATCTTTCTCTACTACAATTATAAAAATGAAGTTAAAGTTTTCATTTTTTTCATTCCATTCATAAATGATCTGAGAATTTTAATGGAAGTTCCATTTTAACTAAAATACTTATAAATAACAATAATAACTTATTATTATTATTATTATTATTCTTTGTTTGGGAACACATTAATATGTTCTCTTTTTTTTTTCTCTCTCTTGTCAGAATTCTACAGCTTTGCTTGCAACATCAAAAGACAAAAATTAGGTTTTCTTGCATGCAAATGAACTAATATCAGGTCAGTGAAGTAAGTGTTCTGGAATGTGAATCTCTCTGCTATCACATTTCTCCTTAACAGCAATACCCACTTTACCCCATTATGATTCTCCATTTTTATATTCTTGTTCATAGGCACTTCAGTATTTTTCAGAACTTGTACAGTAGTTGGCTGTCTTTACCTGATGTCTGGTTCTGCCTGTCGTAAGAGGCAGGTGAAAGGGGTACCCACAGGGACTCTCAGCTTGAGAATGTGGGCTGGCAACCATAGGGCCCCTAGATGAGTCTGGCATTGCTTCCTTGTACTTGTGCCAGACTCCTCAATGTCACATTTCTTATCTGAGCTTCCTTGGACAATTCTCTACCAACCCCAACAGTACTGGGTTTGTAAGGCCTAGGGTTTCTTTCATTTTCATACCCTTCATGGCTCCTTCTTTTGCTGATATCCTTATTCTTTGAACAGTTAGATCTCTTCAAGTTCAAACAATAATCACCACCAACATTACTGTTGTATTTTCTATCAAGAAAAATGTTCATCCATTTTTCTGTTCTTCCTTTAGCTACACTGCTGAAAAGATCTTCTCCTACCTCAGCAGTGTCTTCTGAGAGTCATTATCATAGATGACCTGATAAATTTCCAGTAAATCCTGGATAATTAAATAGAATAATATCATTGTAATGACTTAGTTCTGTTTCCAATATAATTTTCTCTTAATTCAAATTATGGAAAAAACAAAAACAAATGAAAGGCAGATCAAGTCATGTATAGGAACAACAAGAACGAATAATAGGATAAATATAATGGTAGATAAAGTCATATATAGAGAGATAGTAACAAGAAAGAAACTAGTAATAAGATAACCACAATGGCTGGTCCGTATGGGGAGAATTAGTAAGAGAAAAACCAGTAAAGTTTATATTATAAAAACTGTTGTGAAAATTTGGATTTATTGTTTAAAACATGTGTCTCCACTTAAGTGCTGGCATCGCCGCTTGATGGGGAATTATGGTGTTGGGAAGTGTCAATAGATTAATACTCATCCATAGTTATCGACCATATCAAAGTATATGATATCGATCCAGTTTAATAGCACTAATACCGAGCTCGATAGCTGCAGTCGCTTAAGTGCGGCCAGTATCCAGTATTCGGGAGATAGTTGGTTCGAACCCCACTGTTGGCAGCCCTGAAGATGGTTTTCCGTGGTTTCCCATTTTCACACCAGGCAAATGCTGGGGCTGTACCTTAATTAAGGCCACGGCCGCTTCCTTCCCACTCCTAGCCCTTCCTTGTCCCATCGTCGCCATAAGACCTATCTGTGTCGGTGCGACGTAAAGCCAGTAGCAAAAAAAAAATTTTAAAAAAATAGCACTAATCTTTCAACTGTACATGCTTGACGCTTAAAATATGGGAACTTCATTCGTGTGACTGTGATCAACTGTACTACATTGGAAAAATTCTAGATACTGCACCATAAGAGCCTTGGCTCATGTGCCCTCTCTTCAGTAAATAAATAAATATAAAAAAAGTTAGAGAAGTGTTTCTCTAGTTTGGAAAAACTGTGGATTACTTGTGGCATATTTCGAAAGAGCAAAACAGGATGAGAACAGGGATAAGTGTAAAAGAGTTATGTATGATGGTACCTTAAAAAAATTATGAATATTGGTTTCATTCTTGATCTTTGTATTGTGTGTTGTGCTCTTCAGGAGTTGTCAGAACTCAGCGCTGCACTACAAGCACGCGATAGGATGCTTTGCAATGCTCATAAAGTAATATCAAAGCAAATTCTTCTGTTTGAAGATAAGGATTTTAATAGAGGGTCTTACTATCGTGAAACATGATGTGCAACTGAGAGTTTGAAATTCAAGGGAGTTGCCCTGAAGAAGAGAGAAAAAAGGCGATCTGCCAATGCAAAAAACTCTCTTGATCCTGAAATGTTCTATGACAGCTTAAGACTACGGATTGAAAATAGTCTGTTAGCACCATAGAAATTATAGCCTGCAACTCCAGTGTTGTACGTTTGGGATGGGTCGAGTGAGGACCGGTTAACTTTTTTCCAGAAAAAAAGCACTGAAAATATGAGACAAGGTAAATCTCTACAATTTCATACACTGCTATCTTCAATACCGGTAAATAGACTCTCTCCTCATCAAACCCAGTTCTTCAACATCCATCTCTTCTCAGCCCCTGATGAACTTGTTTCTGCTTCCCACCTTCAGGATGATGGGCATCAACACTCATTGAGGGGCCATCCTGAAATTCTTCGGTCTTGACGTAGGAAGTGACTCTCCATTCTCATTTCACAGCATCTTTCAGTCATTAATAAATCACTTTGGGAGTGGCGACCGCATCATACTAATAGCCTATATCTGCTTCATTGATCCCATCCCTGACCCGGTCTTTGACTGGAAAACAGGTTGTAGGTTTAATTTTGTTTCATTTCAGTACCACAATGTATGGAACACCGTAAGTCTACGTTACTACATTACTCATGATTAATACTGCTACATGGGAAATACCATGGTTCTACTTTACTAGCGATAAGTGCCATTATGAGGGGCCGTTGACCTGGATTTTCGACCCCTTTAGACAACAAACATCATCGATTCAGGATTGTGCCTTGGAAGCAGCCCCTTGGTCAGTATATACTAGTGTTTTATGATAGTTTCTGGGAAGGTTGGGCATTGCGGGTCGGATCCACTGGTTGTTTCAAGTTCATAATCATTGTTCGCTGTCCATTTTTTTGAATTCTAGTCAGTGGATTAATTTTGGAATTGTTTTCAACTTTCAATATTGTAAGCTGGATCCACTAATTATTTTAAATTCATATTCATCCATTCGTTCTTGATCATCACATTTTGAATTCTGGTCAGTGGATGAGTTAGTTTTGTACTTTCAAATTGTCATCTCATTTTGTACCATTAGGGGACAATGACCTAGATGATAGGCCCCTTTAAACAACAAGCATCATAATCATCTTCTTCCATGAACCTGCTACGCAGACGAAGAATTCACTCATGATACCCCCTGCCTGTCGTAAGAGGCAACTAAAAGGGGCAACCAAGGGATGATCCAATTAGAACCATGAAACTACTTGTAATTGGTACCATCACGCACGGAACACCATGGGTTGCATTTACTTGAGCGTAGTACCACTATGTTAGGTACGCAATAGATTTGTGATTAGTAGTGACAGTGTGTGAATCAGGATGGGGGTCATGCAGTACCTGTGATTCATACCCCTATATGAGCAACACCATGGTTCTGCCTTACCTATGCTCAGTTCCCACTATGTGAGGAATTCCACGGGATAGTAAGGGTCCCTGTGGTTAGTCCACTTATGTGGGGAACGCCATAGGTTTGCGTTGCCTGCAAATAGAGCCGCAATGTGCGAAACACCATAGGTCTGTGTTACATGTGCGCATTACACTACCTGTGAATAGTACCATACTGTGTGGAATACCGCAAGTCTCCGCTACTTTTGATTAGTACCGCAACATTACACATAGCATGGTTCTACTTTCCTAGCGATAAATACCATTATGAGGGGCTGATGACCTGAATTTTGGACCCGTTTCGACTATACGCACAATCAATTCAGCATCGTACTATAGAAACAGTCCTTTGGTCGGTAATACGATAGTTTTGTGCCAGCTTCTGTGTATGTGAGGCACTGTGGGTCGGATCCAATGATCATTTTAAATTCATCTCCATCCATTCATTCTTCGTCCTCATGCTTTGAATTCTGGTCAGTGGAGGATTTTGGAATTTTAAGTTGTCATTTCATTTCATCTCATTTCGTACCATTAGGGGCCGATGAGCTCAATGTTAGGCCCCTTTAAACAACAAACATCAATCATCTTCTTACCTTGCACTTACCACATCAAGACTGAAGATCTTCAAGATGAGAAACAGGAACAAGCAAATTGGGGGCTGAGAAGAGATGGATGTTGAAGAAGTGAGTTTGATGAGGAGAGAAAGCCTATCTATTTCAAGATGTGGAGATTTTGTCCTTTTGCATTTTCATGTTCATCCTTGTCTGCTATTTCTGTTGCTCCCTCTTCCCACAAACTGACCTATCATTATTTTTATCCTGTTATGTGTTCCTTTCTTCTTCCTATTTCTTTATATTTGATGCTCTCCAGGAAACCATTCCTTGAAACTTTCAACACTACGCCCGTAGGGGATACAGGCGTACTGCTATTCTGCTTGTGGACGATGCCCGCATGCATTACGGGCATGATTTTCACGCGTGTTTATAGGCAGCTGCACGTATCCCATACGATTCCCGTCCCTTGCTTGGGGGTAGTAGTTTATGTAGTGTCTACTAGAATGCAGCAGTTGTCAGGAAGTTCAAACTGAAACGATAAAAAGGGTAGTTTCTCCTTGCCGTGGCCTCTACCGAAGCACTCGATATTCCAGGTGTGGAGCGCACCAAATATTTTTCACTGTCAGCTGTGTTACAGTACAAGCATGTCCTCATGCTGATTCAACGATAGTGGTATCTTGGATATTTTATTGCAAAAAACAGGTTCAGAAATAAATGACAGTGATAAAGGCTCTGCTTACAAACCAGGTAACATACCAAGTGATAGTTTGGGCAAGATTTTTATTTGTTATGTCACTTTTGAATGCAGCTTTTTAGCTGCATTATTTCACTTTGAATACAAATGATAGAAATACTTCACCTCTCCAGAAATTTGGGCTTATTTTTTTATTTCGATGAAGAGACACAGGCTGATAATTCACCTGTAATGCAAAAGGAAAGTAGGTGGTGCTGCAATGAGTGCGAGGTTGGACTGTGCATAGTCCAATGTTTTGAGGACTAACATACCAAAATACACTATTCCTAAAGAGGTAAATTTTGTATTTCAAATGTAATTGTGGCTTAAATTAGCCACATCAAATGAATCATTTTTATTGCTGAAACAGGCTTATTGGTGTAACTTTAACGTAAAAGTTATTTTTTGTACATTTTTTATGTTTTTCTTAAGACTAGTATAATTAAATTACATTAGATATATACTTTCTGGTTGACATCTTCGTTTGGATGGCTGATACTTTTTATGATGCAAAAATCAGGTATGTAATATGTTTTGCTGTTGTACAATAATGTATTAAAATTCAGGAAAAAGATCCAGTTTACTGACAGGTTCCATGTTAAAATATCGTAGTGTTGAAACTGTCAGAAAAATCATATTTTTGGTTTTATTTTCTATTCTAATAGTAGATAAACTTGCAATCATCTTTATGAAAATCAGAGGTCTCTAGCTTAAAAACTGATCACTTTATGTAACTTTGAAATTGTAAGACAGAAGTTATTGAATTTTAAGAAAATAAATGAAAATCCAGAGCCTGTTTCCAGTCATTCGACCGGGTCAGGGATGGAATGACTGAAGCCCCCATCTAGCGGCGAGGATAGGAATTGTGCCGGCTGCCGAAGCCTGTCCCACTCGTCTGGGGCAATGTTTAATGAATGAAAGATGAAATGATATTGGAGAGTGTTGCTGGAATGAAATATGAGGGGGAAAACCAGAGTACCCGGAGAAAAACTTGTCCCACCTCCGCTTTGTCCAGCACAAATCTCACATGGAGTGACCGAGATTTGAATCACAGAACCCAGCGGTGAGAGGCCAGCATGCTGCTGCCTGAGCCATGGAGTCTCTATTGAATTTCGAGAAAATCAATTGGACAATGGGGTATAATACTCAGATAATATATTAAGGATTTAAGAAAATCTGACTGTTTCACTGAACAAAGGAATATCAGCTTTGCATATTAAAATAATTTTCATAAATATTTAGGAGTTTGATTCTCTGGAAATAAATATCTAAGCATGTTCAAAATTTGAAAGAAATTGAAAAAGGATGTTTTAGTAGAGAAATGGGGCAAGGGTTTGGACTCACATCATCATCATTGACAGCAAGCAAACTTGTAATTTTATGCCATTTTTTTATACTGAGCTTATGGACAAAAGGAGCTGTTATAATAAGGCCAGGTGCTTTCCATGGTCTGAGCAGTAGCTAATGTCAAAATTTTAAACCTCTAAGGGCAAGAGGGTGGACAGTTCTTTTTTTCCTTTTCTCTTGTCTGTACTTCACCCCATTCATACCAGAGTTTTGTTTTCAACAATGATCGCCATCATTCCCTATTTTCCACTGATAAAGACTGCAGCTGTAAATTGTTTATATATGATGCTCTCTTTTCTGCCCTCTAACCACTCGTATTTAACGGCTATGTCAGTGCTCTTTTCTTCTTTTCCTATAGAAAATTATTTTGCTCTTGTTGGTTACCCTTCCTGAGCATTTATATGTATATATGTATTTTTGAATATTGATACATAAATGAAAATCTTATATATATTTGTATTTGTGTTTGGTGTATTTGTTACTATTTTTTAAATAATGATACATAAATGAAAATTGTTCTCTTCCACAGCTTTACCGTGGACACTGGAAAAATGGTCTTATGGATGGTTATGGTGAATATACATGGGCAGCATTTCTAAATACTGATTTTGCATTTCCAATGGAAAACATTTATAGAGGCTGCTGGAAAACTGGTGTTCGTCAGGGTTATGGAACTCTAGAGTTGGCTGGAGGTGGAATTTACTGTGGATGGTGGGAAAATAATGCCAAGTGCGGAAAAGGGGTGGTAATTTGCCGAGATGGTCGCATAGAACGTGGGGATTCTTTATTTTATGAAGATCGACCAATAATTAAGAGGCATATTAGTGAAAATCAGCAAGAAATTATTGTGAGAAAGAAGAGTAAGAAGAGATTAAGAAAAAACCCATCAGTTCTTCGTGAGAAAAGTAATCACCTCACTCATACTGTAAGCGCAAATCCAATGAGGAAAGGAAGCTATGAGATTCTTCCACTTCAAATCCCAGTACATGCACCAGGCCAAGCAATAAATCTTCACTATCATATAGAACGCTGGGAAAAGCATTATAAAAATGACATGCAAAAGCCTGTTATCATAAATGTGGAAAATGGAGATGAAAATGAACAAGACCAACAGACTCCTAATGAAACTGAAACGTCAGCATCACAGTCTGTACTGGACAACCAAGAAAAAGAACCTAAACAAATTTCTGGTGAAACAGAAATCACAGAATCCCCCCATAAATTGGAAGATACAGAATCAGAATATAAACAGATTTCTGCTGAAGTAGAAACCACAGTATCGCATTCCAAATTGAAATTGAAAAGTGAGGAAAAGTTGGTCAAACAGACCATTCGTGATTCAACAACTACAATGTCACGCTCTAAATTGAAATTGAAAAGTGAAGAAAAGGTGATCAAACAGACCACTGGTGATACAACAGCTGCACTGTCACACTCTAAATTGAAATTTCAAGAAAAAAATGCTAAGAAGGTTGCCAGTGAAACGGACAAGTTAATACATCTCAAAGCATCAAAAACTCGAGTCAAGAAAGCAAAAAGTGCCCATAATGCTTTTGAAACAAGTAAGGGAGATACAACATCACCAATTCCCAAAGAATTTTGCATTGGAACTTATGAGTATGAAAAAAAATGGTTAAACAATGCAATCATAAAACATTTGCTGGAGCTCCGTACTGTGTACAAATCCTATGCTACTTTGGCATGTAAAGAGCAACCTAAATATGACTCGGTATTAGTTCGCATGTTATTATGGCAATTGTTTAGAGATTGTGGACTCCACAAGAGGGATATTTCTTTGATTGAATTAGATGAAATATTTGGTGAGTAACTTATACTAAATTAGCAAACAGAATGCCTCTTCTTGACTCATTAGTATGTTTGTCAGTTTTTGTCCCACTTCATGGTTTTGCTTTTTCCATTTCATTAAATTGTGGTTCTTTTTGAGATATAGATGTGCACTCTTCATGTCTTTTTTAGTGTATCAGTCCACCGCTGCTTAGATGATCCTTTAGGTGCCTTTCTAGTGACTTTGAACCTGTAGCTAATCTTTTAATTAAATCTGCCTCTGCTTCAAGCATCAAGTTTGTTTTCAATTGTTAAAATGACACTGCTAGATTAGAGAAGGTCTAGGACAATAGTTGGTGCATATCAGCCATAATAGAATCCAGATACAAAGAACACAAAAATGCATTTAGATTCATTGGGTATTCAGCCTTTGGAAGGCATGTATACATAGTAATAACAACTTTCTTTTGTTATACGAGGGAGTGTGGAAAATCTTTCATGAGACACTTGTGAAGGGTTCGCACTCCACAAGCATGTGGAATTCTTATCCACTAAAAACCACACACCCTTTTCCCCACGATGTGCATCTCCGCCCCGGAACTGCTCTCATATTACTTCAGGGCGGCATTGTGCTTTTACCCTATCAGGCTGCTTCTTTCTTTGTTTCTCCTTTACTGGCATTCATGAGCATCCAAATCACTCTCTTTCCATATACTGCATACTGCATATACAGCTATTTTGTCATTTATTCTATTAAAAATAATGGAACAAATCAATAAAATATCAGGTTTCTCAAAGTTATTAATGTAATATATATGAGACTAATATTTCAAGGAACATTAAAAGTAACATTATTCGTAAGAAATAAAAGGTACATGATGGGTTTCTGACTAACACATTACTTTGATGTAGTCTATATTCATGTTCTTCAAAAGCTTCAGAGCCCAGCAGCAAAAAAATATCATAGAGATTAACAAACACATCGTGCTATACAAGTGCATTAAAATATTGAAAATAACAGTCTTCAATCACAGCACAACAAGCACATAAAAAAACAGAAACATTCAGCTGGAGTTCATGGGGAACAAGTGCAGGGGACGGAAGAGATCAGTTCATGTGGCAGTGCTAGACTGAACAGGAGAGGATAGAGGAGCAGTTTACATTCAGCATGCACACACATGCAAGGTGCTTTGAAGACAATACTTGCAGAATGGTCACTACAAAGCAGTCAAATATAACTTTCCCTCAAAGTAATGTTTACTTTAGAAACTGCAAGCTGCTTAATGTGTGTCTGGCTCACTACGAACGAAGGGTTTCTTTCCACATTATAGGAACAACAAATTTGACCATTTTCGCTTCTTAGTTGGTTCATATAAATATACTATGGGTGATGGCCTGGTCCGCCCTGTCAATATATTATCAAGTTCCCAATTTTCTTCAATTATTTCATATTTGTGTGCAATAAAACATTTATTTATATACAGCTATCTGGTCCAAATATTTCTGGTTGTGTAACGTCAATAGGACAATAGATTCTGGTGGCAATTCTTCTTGCTCAACTTCTAAACATCTTCTTGTAGATCAATGCTCTCATCAGTGGCGAAGCTAGGGGGGAATCTAAGAGTCTCAGATTCCCCAGACGAAATACGAATAATAAATTATTGATATAAGGCACGAAAATTATGTGTAATAAACTTAATAGACTTCACGGCTCTCCGATCTGCCGCGCTACTCGTAGAGCACTGAGCCTAGCTGTTGAGTCTGGCTTCAGCCAGACTCTTACCTTTGTGCTAGCGGGCGGGGCTTGTACTGGTTGCTATGACAACGTATGACGTCATGCAGCGGTAAGTGCTCGCTTTGAAACCAAGCTGGGAGTCTAGTCTCCAAGTCTCGAGTTACGAGTCAATGTTTACGTTCTGATCTGTTGATCTGTGAAGTTTACAACTTATTATTAGTGGTCTGTGTTTTGTGAAGAGTTGCCAGTATTTTTTAAATCCGTGTATAATGAATGAAAGTAATGATCTTATTACATACTTTCTTCGAACTCCATTTTCTTCTTTGTCTTTCAAAGAAAAATGTGCCCTGAAAGACAAGCGGCCACAGCCATTATTGAAAATTGTGCAAAAGGATGGAAACCAAATAAGAACTTTCCAGTCCCAATGGTATAAGGATTATACATGGCTTACAGCAAGTGTGACAGATTGTAAGTTTTATTGTTACATTTGCATATTATTTGGAGGTGATAGTGAATGGAATGAGGGTGGCATCAGTACCCTAAAAAAATTTCATAGAAGAGCACGTAAACACCAGATTTCAAAAATACATATTCAGAACAGTGAGCGTTTTCTTCTTCTCGGCAGGAGTAGAATAAATCATGCGATATCAGAAGCGGCTCGTCTTGCAGCTCTAAAGCATAATGAGTTAGTAAATCATAGACGGGTTCTTGGCAGGTTAATTCAAGTGGTGTGTTTTCTCGGAGAACAAGAACTTCCATTCCGTGGGCATGACGAGAGTAGTGACTCCGTAAATAAAGGTAACTACCTCGAGACCTTGGAATTGCTAGCACAAGAAGAACAATTCATGAGAGAGCATCTGGGAGCAACTTCAGGATTTAAAGGAACTTCGAGTGACATTCAGAATGAACTTATTGACTGTGTAACTCAAGTGATGAATGAAGAGATTCAGAAAGAACTTTCTATTTGTGAATTTGTATCAGTTCAGGCGGATGAAACATTAGATATATCTTGTCAGAATCAGATGAACATTATATTTCGGTATTGTGTTGGTTATAACGTTCACGAGAGGTTTGTGGGGTTCTACGACGTCTCAAAAGATAAAAGTGCCACTGGACTGTCAGCCGTAATATTGGATGTCTTACGAAACTGGGGTGTAGAAAAGAAGTTAATATGTCAGACTTACGACGGGGCTTCCGTAATGGCAGGTTCTACAGGGGGTGTTCAAACTATTGTAAATTAAGTTTGCCCACATGCAATGTTTATACATTACTATGCACATAAGCTTAATTTAGTACTCTTGTATGGAGCAAAAGCTATAAAGAAAGTGTGTCTCTTTACTTATGATTTGACTGCCTTCCATACATATTTCAGCAAGTCATCAAAGATAACTCAAGTCCTAAGAGATAAAGACTTTAAACTTCCCCCGGCATGTACGACACGTTGGAACTTCCACTCCAGAGCAACACTAACAATAGCATCCCATTTCAAGGACTTGAAAGAAGCTCTTACACACATTGTTGATTAAGATGAAGAATGGGATGGCGAATCTGTTACTGGTGCTATGGGACTGGTTAAGAGATTAGATGACCCTAATTTCCTCTTCCTGTTGTGCGTCTTCAACAAGATATTTTGCTACACGGATCATTTATTCAAGGTGCTGCAAGCAAAATGCACATCTAATGTAAATATCTGCAACCATGAGATAAAGCAAACCATAAATAACTTAAAAAATCTGAGAAATGAAGAAACAGTGAATGAATGCATAGACACCAGCAAAGCTCTCAATACCGCAATGGCAACAGAATCATTTGTAGTGCATTAGCATATGAAATAATTGATACCACCGTGGTACAGATGGAAATACGGTTCTGTGACTTTGAAAACTTCCATTTTGCAGAATTATTGGATGAGAATCAATTTAAGGCTTACAACACAAGTTTTCCCTCAATGAAAATGAAACAACTCCTGAAGATGTACCCTTTTTTCGAAAGTGAACAACTGACAAATGAACTTGTGAATGTGTACTCTGATGAAGTTAAACATCTACCAAATACTGCTAAAATATATGTTGGATAATGGTCTGGACAAGGTTTACGAACAAACAGCACGTTTGGTTCGTTTAGTTCTCACATTTCCAGTGAAAACATGTTCGAGTAAAAGAAGTATGAGTGCGCTAAAACGCATAAAAACCTTCCTGAGGAATTCAATGACAAACAGTAGACTATGTAATTTAAGTACACTTGCGATAGAGAAATCTCTATTCCACGAACTGTCAAATAATCAGAGCTGTATAAAAGAATTTAAGGTAAGCTTGAACAATATTCTTAGACTCCCCAAGTAATATAGCTAGCTTCGCCACTGGCTCACATACAAAAAAAAGGTGTCAGCATCATTACAATAAATACACAATGGATCAGTCAGTCTGCCTATTCTATGTAGAAACTTTCTAAAGTATCCGTGGCCTGTCAAGAGCTGCATAAGGTAATAATTAACTTCACTGTGTGCTCGTGCTACCCGGTTCACTAAACATAGTATGGCATTTCTTTCCTACCTCTCCTTGAGTACACCAGGCTTCCTGTCTCTCTAAGGCGAGTAAGTCAATTGGTGGTACTGCTGCTACCATAAGGATTGCAGATTCAGATACCATATGATATGCACTTGTAATTCTTAAAGCTGATCTCTTCTGTACTGCAGCTATCCTTCACTGGTATTTTTCAAACTTCAAAGACTCAGCCCAAATTTCTGAACCATATCAAAGTATTAATTGAACTATTGACATCATAAGTCATCTCCTGCTGGATTTTGGACCTTTTATGTTGCTCGGTAATTTGCTTAGCACAATAGTTGTTTTCTCTAACCAGAATATAAGTTTGGTATCAAGTGTTATGCCAAGATACTTTATAGTTGTAGATGTTTCAATCACTGTTTGTCCAACCAGCATTGGAATGATGGTCATAATCCTTTTTCCTGTCGAAAGAACAGTCTCTGTTTTATGATCTGCTAGAAGTAATCTGTGACTCACCAGCAGTTCTTTGACATGTCACAGCACTTGATTCAGCTTAAACTGAGCCAACTCCAAATCTCGAGTTACTATCAAAACAGCTACATCATCAGCATAATCCACCAGCATAGTGTCTTCCGGCATCTCCAAGTGCAACAAGCTGTCATACATGATGTTCCAAAGATTTGGTCCAAGGATGGACCCTTGTGCTTGCACCAGCTGTGAGACTTTTCATTCTCTGACTATTTTCTGTATAATATACTAGAGTGTGATCTTACAAATAGCTTCTGATTATGCATATTTGATACTCTGGTAGTTTAAAGGTTTCTTGAAGCACTTCCAACATGTCATTCCATCTTGCTGAGTTGAAAGCATTCTTAACATCCAAAGTCACAAGAAGCATCACTTTTCGAGAATGATAATTACCCATTTGTGCGCTTTCTGCTTTGTTCACTAACTTCTTGCACTGCATCAATTGTTGAGTGTCCTCATCGAAATCCATGTTGACAATCAGATAGATCCGTAGCTGATTGGACTGCTGATAAAATTAGCAAAGATGGCGGATAGTGAATAGTCACGTGAAAGTAAGGCTCGTGGAAGAAATGAAGTAAGCAGGTGTATTACCGAAGTGTGAAAAGTAGAACATGTTTGAAGTGATTCTTAAACTGTGATGTGTTGATGCAAGTGTTAGTGAAGTGTTCTAAGCAGCCATTCCCTAGTAACTGAATACAGAATATGCCACCCAAAGATAAGCAAGTTCCCATGGAGACCCTGGTAAAGCAGGCCACGCCGGAAGCGCTGAGCAACAAGGACATGCTGAGCAATCTAGCGAACATAATTCTGGAACAGGTAACGAAGGGAGTAGTAGAGAAACTGAAGGAAACTATAGACTCCAATACAAAAGTGATTGAAGAACTAAAGGAAGCATTATCTGAGAGAGACTCTCATATCAAGAACCTTGAGTTCCATTTGCATGAGAGGACGGACAAGCTGCAGCAATACTCGAGGCGACAGTGTCTTCGAGTGTTCGGGGTGCCTGAGTCCGAACGAGAAAACAGAGACACTATCATTAACTGGGCTAGAGACATAGTAGTTGACCTCAGTCTGCAGGACATAGATAGGTCACATAGGGTGGTGATAGGGAAACCAGGACTGCCAAGAACCATCATAGTGAAGTTTGTATCCTACAGGAAGAGGAATGAAATATTCATCAATAAGAAAAAACTGAAAGTAATGAACAAAACGATTCGTGAAGACCTCACACAGGCCCGCTCGCAGCTTCCCCCGGGAGGCTATCTCCAAGTTTGGTATACGGCAAACGTGGACCAGGGATGAGACTATTATAGTTAAACACCATGGTAGGAAATTTTATATTACAAACAAAGAGGACTTAAAAATAATTCACTGACTACTAACCAAAGCTTAAAGAAAGGATAGAACTTTGTAAACCAATATTTTAAGTAGATATAGCCTAGGTATAGGATAGCACTGTCATTAGTAATTAAGATACATTAGCTAGTTCTGAATTTTACTTATTTACTATCTAAGTTTAGGCTAACATAGTAAACCTGAAGTTGGCAATGCAAAGGCATAGGGAAACAAATGTCTCTAATCTAAGCCTGCAATATCCGGAAAGAGCAAACCGGTCTCAACCCTCACCCCTCCCCCTGTAGCTAGTATCGCTAATTGCCTGGCAGACCTTAAATCTAAGCTGCCAGGTTCCTTGCTTATTAGCCATGTCAACACACAAAGCATAGTTCCTCACTTCACTGATTTATCCAATATATTCACCAGAAATCTTATGCACATTATAATGGTATCTGAGTCTTGGCTTAAAGAATCAATCCCTTCTTCATTAGTCCATATGGAAGGCTACTCACTAATCAGGAATGACAGAATGGGGAAGGGAAGGGGAGGTGTGGCAATGTACATACAGAATGACCTGAAATTTAAATTAATTCTTAAAACACCGAATCAGTTGACCAATAGTCCCGAATTCCTAATTATTGAAATACAAGTTCGTAGTGTGAAGTGCCTGTTTGGTGTAGTGTATCCTGCGCTGAAGACCGGACATACGGAAGAGCTGGAAGAAGCACTTCAGGACTTACTACCCAGGTAAAAGCATGTAATTTTAATGGGAGACTCCACGAACCTGCTACGCAGGTGTAGCAGGGGGAGAGGTGATACTCCCAGGTGGCGGATAGGGGGGTCCTAACCGGCTTGCCGGCGGACTTGAGGGAAATAAAATACCTCTCGCGGACCAAACACACTACCCCCTGCGGGTGGGGAAGGCAGACGAAGAATTCAACCACGGTATCCCCTGCCTGTCATAAGAGGCGACTCAAAGGGGCGACCAAGGGATGATCCAATTAGAACCATGAAACTACTTGTAATTAGTACCATCACGCAGGGAACACCATGGGTTGCATTTACTTGAGCGTAGTACCACTCTCTTAGGTATGCAATAGATTTGTGATTAGTACCGACAGTTTGTGAATCTGGAGGGGGGTCCTGAAGTACCTGTGATTCCTACCCCTATATGAGCGACACCATGGGATGAGCGACACCATGGTTCTGCCTTACCTATGCTCAGTTCTCACTATGTGAGGAATTTCACGGGATAGTACGGGTCCCTGTGGTTAATCCACTTATGTGAGGAACGCCATGGGTTTGCGTTGCTTTTATAGGTTTGTGTTACCTGCAAATAGCTCCGCAATATGCGAAACACCATAGGTCTGTGTTACATGTGCGCATTACACTACCTGTGAATAGTACCATAATGTGTGAAATACCGCGAGTCTCCGCTACTTTTGATTAGTACCGCAACATTACACATAGCATGGTTCTACTTTCCTAGCAATAAATACCATTATGAGGGGCTGATGACCTGAATTTTGGACCCATTTCGACTACACGCACAATCAACTGAGCATCGTACTATAGAAGCAGTCCCTTGGTTGGTAATACGATTGTTTTGTGCCAGCTTCTGTGCATGTGAGACACTGTGGGTCGGATCCACTGATCGTTTTAAATTCATATCCGTCCATCCATTCAATCTTCGTCTCATGCTTTGCATTCTGGACAGTGGAGGATTTTGGAATTTGAAGTGTTCATTTCATTTTGTCTCATTTTGTACCATTAGGGGCCGATGACCTCGATGTTAGGTCCCTTTAAACAACAAACATCAATCAATCTTAATGGGAGTCTTCAATACTGATCTGACAAATCATGACTCGTTGGAAACTAAGCAATTTAAAAACATGTTTACTTCCCTTAATCCTACTCCCCACATAGTCACTTCCTACACCCTGTCATAATCAATAACACAGGCAGAATAGAGACCCACGGACAGTTGCCCGCCCCTGGATTATCACACCATGCCCTCCTTTATGCTGCCTACTCCCTCAAGTGCCCAAAATACGAACCCAAATTGATTACATACTGAGACATTAAAAACATGAACAAAGACGAGTTTATATTAGACGCATTAAATACACCATGGCATGACATCCAATACTTACACAACATAGATGATAAGGTTACCCTCTTCAATAAATTACTTACAATTCTCTACTACAAACACGCTCCGGTTTGGACAGCTAGAATAAAATGAAAACTAGCATCATGGCTGACAAGACATCAGACAAAAAATTTATGACAGAGACGCAGCGTATAAACAGTCGAATGAATATCTGACAGCCAAACATTTTGGAAAACACAAAAAGCTATGTAATGCAACAACTTGAGTGATCAGAAATGCAAAAATACGACACACACATGAAATCCTGAACAGGAAAAGGAAAAACTCAACCATGGCGTGGAAATCTCTCCGCAGCATTGGTCTAGGGGGAAATAAAGGAAATAATGTAAAAACAGACATACCACTGGTCGACCTCAACAGACATTTTTGCACCCAATCATCAGCACAGACAGACGAACAAACGAAAAAGGAAGCAATAGAAAGAATTATTTCTGAACGGAGACATTTGACTGATCCATATCAATTTTCCTACGTTACACCACATGACGTTACGACCGTAATATTGGAAAGAAAATTGAACGCAACTGGTTCTGATGGAATAACTGATAAAAGAACGTAGAAAAATTGTTCTCCCCACAATCACACACATTATAAACACTTCTGTCATGACTGGGATTTTTCCTTCCGAGTGGAAGTGTGCCATAATACGACCTTTAGAAAAATAAGACAACCCAAGCAACACAGAATACTTTCGACCAATTTGTATATTACCCTGTCTAGGTAAAATATTCCACAATTTTTTTAAAAATCGTACACAAACAATTCTCTATTTATCTTCAAAAACACGACCTACTGGACAGATATCAATCAGGATTCTGACCTAACCACAGTACAGCATTACTGAAAGTTACCAATGACATTCAATTAGAAATGGACAAAGGATGAATTACAGTTCTCATACTATTAGACTTAAATGAAGCATTTGACTGCGTAGACACAGACATATTACTGGCAAAATTCAAAGTTATCAATTTTTCCCCTACACCTTTATCTTCACTGCAGTCATATCTCACAGGACATCAACAATGTGTATCAGTAGGCACTAATACCTCAAACTGGGAACAATTGGAGAGAAGAAACATTCCTCTGATCATTTTCCAGGGAACAGAAATCGGTCTGAAAGATTCTGTGAAGAATCTTGGCCTAATCATTGAGAAAAATCTAACTTGGTCTGAACATGCAATAAAAATCTGCCAGCAAACTTTCTGCACACTACACTCATTTAAAAGGCTAAGAGATCTTCTCCCATTTAAAACAAATAAATTACTTATACAAAGTCTACTTCTACCAATTTTCAACTACAGAAACGTGATATACAACAGTTTAAACAGCACACTTGGTACCAAATTACAGCATGCATACAACGCATGTATCCGCTTTATCTTCAATAAACCATGACATTGCCATATCTCACCCTTCCTCAATTAGTTATTTTGGCTATGTTTAAAGGAGAGACAAAATCTGCACTCTGTTTCAGTGTTTCATAGTGTTCTACGGAGCGTAACACTGGTTTACCCATCAGCCAGAAATAATCACCAAACAAAGTCATTAACTAACTCCTTGCTAAGTTTCCCTACCCATCACACTACTAGTTACAGTGATTCATTCATCCCCACTCTATCCACCTGTGGAATTCCCTGCTGGCTGAAATTAGAGACATTCCTAGTACTTGGCTGTTAATAAGAAGGTGTTGCAAACATTACTTACATATAAGAATATAATCTATAGCACATATCTAAGATAATTTACTTTCTTCATGTAAATATTAAGTGTAGGAACTAGGTGATAAGCTTTTCCAGTTAGTCTATAAGTTACACAATGATGTGTTGTAAAATTTAACTTAAATTAAACAGTGTATTATGATTGGGCTTAATAGCAGGCTGTATAGCCTGAGCCATGCCATAGAAAACAAGACAGCAATAAATAAATAAATAAATAAATAAATAAATAAATAAATGAATGAATGAATGAATGAATGAATGAATGAATGAATGAATGAATGAATGAATAAATAAATAAAATTCTTGGCTGCAGAAGTTTCTCTAAGCCTTTCCCAGCAGTATCCAGCATACTTAAAGGTATATAGCCCCCAGATTTCCCTTTGCTTATTAAAACTAATCAAGCTATTTTCCAGCGGGTACTAGAAACCCCCGACCTCAGGCAGGTGTTATAAATTTTTTTCAGCTACTGTGGACAGAATTCTGTTATTGTCTTTAATATTTCTGCTGGAATGCCAGCTGGTCCTATGGCCTTTTTATTTCTGAGGGAACTAACCGCTGTCGTTAACTCTTCTAATGAAAAAAGTGGTATATCTTCTATATACTTCTTGTCCTCACCATCAATCCTCTCAGGATGATTTGGGAATAGTGTATTCACTACATCCTCCATGGTTTTGAGTCCATAAACAGATTTGAGAGATTCCCAAGTTTCTTCATAACAAACTTATATCCTAGTCCTCATGGGTCATCATCTACTTCCTTAGCCAGTTTCCACCATTTGTCAACTTTACTCCTTTTAATTGCATTTGTGAGTTCTTTCTTTGCTGACTTATACTCCCCTGTGAGTGAGGTATCTTCTTGGTCAATTTGTGCTCTCCGTGCCTTCCATCTAAGTCGCAAACAACTTCTCAGCTCAGCAATTTTTTTGCTCCACCGTTATGCTGAATGTTTTTTGTTTAGTGATGTGTTTCTGATCATAGGCAAATCACATGCTTTTTGAATGAACTGCAAGGAGTTCAACACATTCCTCAGCTGCTTCAGTTCCCTTGTAGCCATAAGACTTTTCTGTTATACTCTCCATTCCATTCTTTAAAAGCTCAAGAAATTTATTTCTGTCCATACTATCTATATTTTAGTGTGTTGATTTACATGGTGCAATATTTAGCTGTGGAGTATTATTAAAACCCCATGGCAGTACAGGCCTTGGAGGGCCTTGGCCTACCAAGCAACCGCTCCTCAGCCCGAAGGCCTGCAGATTACGAGGTGTCATGTGGTCAGCACGACGAATCCTCTCGGCCGTTATTCTTGGCTTTCTAGACCAGGGCCGCTATCTCACCGTCAGATAGCTCCTCAATTCTAATCACGTAGGCTGAGTGGACCTCGAACCAGCCCTCAGGTCCAGGTAAAAATCCCTGACCTGGCTGGGAATCGAACCCAGGGCCTCCGGGTAAGAGGCAGGCACGCTACCCCTACACCACAGGGCTGGCGGAGTAAGAACACAAAAAATAATGTACTGGTGATCACTTCCCGTGTATTCCTCAGTCATTTTTCAACACAGTGTCCTCCACAGCAAAAGTCATGTCCGGTACGGTTCCTTTACAACCTGGTCACCAAAAGGTTGGCATATTTCCAACAATAATGACAATTAGACCCAATCTGGCAGCCATCTCCATAGTCCGTCATCCTCTAGAGTCTATCTATGGCATGCCCCATTCTAATGTTTGGGCATTAAAATCTTCAGCAACTATAAAACTATTGTCCATCCCTTGTAATGTATCTTCAAGGCCGTCTGGCTTTGCCTGAAAATCGAAAATTGACTCACTCCGAGTAAAATAACAACTCGCAAAAGAATATTCCGTTCTTGGTTTGTTACTTGAAAAAAATATTTAAATTTGGTATCCAAATTGCAGTTGTTCCAAGGTTTTCCATGAACCAGCCTGGGTGATCCCTATCCTGATATTGTTCACTGAGAAGAAAAATATCTACTCCTATCTCAAAGGTCATCTGCATCAAAAGATTGTTCGCAGTTCGACTTCTGTGTATGTTTGCCTGAAGAATCTTCATCATTTACTGCTTATTTTAGCCTTTTCAAGAGCTTCAAAAAATGCAGTGCATGCTCCTGAACAAGAAACACAATTTTGTTCAGCTTCTTCAACATCCACGTCTGTACAAATTATACATCATGGCTTTGCTTTACAATCTTCAGCCTTGTGTCCAGCTTCTCCACACTTAAAACAAAGCTTACATCTGTCCACGCTGTTGCAGTTCAGTGCCTGATACCCATATGACAGACATCAAAAGCAACGAGATACCATGATCCTTTTCCGGATTCTACAATATAACCATCCCACATTAATTTTACCTATCTCCACTAGTTTCTAAGCCTTCTTATCTTCTACCTCTCTAATGCCAAGTTTCTGCCCTCTACTGATCAGATTTGTAATTCAGACTTTTAATTCTCCTTCAAAATTCCCAAGATCTTGTCTTATAGCTTCCTCTACATCTAAAATGGTGGTGACTGTCCATGACCCAAATTTCCATGGTAATGTATGCGTTTAAAGTCTTCCCATCCCCATTTAGTCCAAGGACATCTCTCAGAGATTTATTAAAATGATCTCTATTCTCATTTTGTGTGGCTTTATTGAACTCGAGAAGAATCACCCCAGCTTGTGTTTTACAAATAGATTGAATGCTCACTTTGCTGTCTTCTGGTTTTATTTTACTCCAAATGTCCTTTAAAACATCCGCATAGATCCTG
Source organism: Anabrus simplex (assembly GCF_040414725.1). NCBI lineage: Eukaryota > Metazoa > Arthropoda > Insecta > Orthoptera > Tettigoniidae > Anabrus > Anabrus simplex. Next base: position 84,453,053 of record NC_090268.1, on the reverse strand, counting down.
CCACTCATTGGCTTGATAAGGACAGCTCCTGAACGACCCCTTAATTTTAATTGAGTCTGTTTTATCTTGATTTTCCCCGCTATCAATGACTTCCATCCTGCCAGAATTGGTTCTGTCTGTTGTAACTTGAATTTCTTTATTCCTCTTTGATTCTCTCTTCTTATTGTTCTTGGAGAGAAATTTTACCCATTTCTTGCGGTTCTTCTTTTATCACTAATGTTGTCACAGAAAATTCATTTATTTCTTTAGCTGCTGATTCCTGTCTAAGATTTTCCCTAGCTCTCTTCCAGGATGTCCTGCATGTCACTTCAGTATTGAGGGCTTCCTCCAGTTTCTGTAAACCATTCTGAATTTCCATCTTCAAATTCTTAAGCAGAATAGCCAGAATGCTTTTCACTAGTGCCTGGGCAGTCTCAAGATGTTCCTCCTCCCTGCATTGATCCTCCATTATCTGCTGGCTGATGTCAGTAATCAAGTTCATATCTTCAGTAGTTACTTGAGACATATACGGAGAACAGTATAGTTGGTGATTGTTGCTTGAAGCTTCACGATTGTGTCTTAAGAGATGTCGCCTCTTGTATTGCTGTGGTGGGCCTTGGAAAGTATTATTTTCTGAATTATGTCACTAGATGGTGCTAACTGTCTCACGAAAGTGCTGTCTTCTCCATCTGCTGTAACTGTTCTTTGGTTGTTGTTAACCTCAATTTCTGAGATGGCTATATCTTAGTATTAGCATTATCAATGTTTAGAACCTTCATGGTATAGATAAATGCACTCACCACAGTCAAGATGTCTTCCTTCTTACCTTTCTTAATGTATCCTTCTGTATTTGCTAAGCTTTTCAGTTTTTGTAGAGCACTTTCTACACATTCAATAATAATAATAATAATAATAATAATAATAATAATAATAATAATAATAATAATAATGACCGCACAGGCGTTACCTTTCGATTTATCTAAGCCAATCAAATTAACATTTTTATTTAATGCCTGTTGTCTTGTCCTTGGAATGATCTTGAATGTACCTTGTGCTAGTCCCTGAAAAATCAACACGTGCAGTACAGGGTGTACCACAATTTTTGACGATAAAATTTAATACAATTTTAATATTAATGTTAATAATGTTATTTGTTTTACGTCACACTAACTACTTTTTAAGGTCTTCGGAGACGCCGAGGTGCCGGAATTTAGTCCCGCTGGAGTTCTTTTACGTGCCAGTAAATCTACCGACACGGGGCTGTCATATTTGAGCACCTTCAAATACCACCGGACTGAGCCAGAAACGAACCTGCCAAGTTGGGGTTAGAAGGCCATCGCCTTAACCATCTGAGCCACTCAGCCCGGCAAT